>NC_069781.1:78732623-79357623 GCF_027406575.1 Nycticebus coucang
TATTGGAAAGTTCCTCCAAAAGTTAAAACAGAGCTCCGTATATCCCAGCAATTCCATTCCTACGTTTGTTCCCAAGAGAAATGGAAGCATACTTCCACACAAAAACTTACATGTGAACGTTAATAGTAGCATTATTCATAACAGCCAAAAATTGGAAACAATTCAATGAGTCCATCAACCAATGAGTGTGTTAACAAAAGGTTGTGTGTCTACACAATAGCGTGTTACTCGGTAACGAGAAGCAGTGAAGTGCTGATATATATCACAACATGGGTGAACCTTGGAAATATTATCCCAAGTACAATCAGCTAAACCAAAAGACCACATGATGCATGATTCCTTATATGAAAATCCAAGAATAGTAAAATCTACAGACAGAAAGTAGATTTGTGATTTTCCTAGGGTTAGGGGGATTGTAGAGAAATGGAGAATGACTGCTGATGGGTATGAGGTTTCTTTCTGGAGTCATGAAAATGTATTAAAATTAATTGTGGTGATGAACATACAATTCTGTGAATTCATTAAAAAATCACTGAACTGTACAAATTCAATGAGTGAATTTTACGGTATCTGAATTACATCTAAATAAACTACATTTAAATTAATTACATCTAAATAAGATAGATACAGTTACATATGCGTGTTTGCATGTGTATGTAAGTAATCTGCAGACAAGAGTGAAGGCAAGAAACTGCCAAATTTAGCATGATAATGAGGAATGGAGGAAAAACTTCAGACTTTGTCTTTAAGTGCTTGATAGATTGATTTTAATTACAAGTTGGACAGTCACCAATTTTTGAAAGATTGGCAGATTAGACCACTGTCCAAAACAAAGGGTCCATCTTGCACGAACCACAATGTAGTTTGTGTTTGGCACCACAGAAACTCAAACCAACACTGCAATCATTTATTTGCTTACTTAAGAAGATAACAAGTCAAGAAGGGCCAAGCCAACCAAGGCCCTTTTCTGTGGTCAAGCTGGCCTTTTCATAGACAAGACTGACAGCTCCTGAGATTTCTGCCTCCAGGTCCTATCCCAAGGGCTCTCAAATAACATGTTTTAGTCTCATAGCCATTCTAGAACTCTCCCTGTCGTAGACCAGAGTAGTCTCTCTGAAATGAGAATATCTGAGAATGTTCAGAAAAAGGACTGGTATTGTGAGAGGATCAAAGAGGATCAAAGAGGCAGGAGGGGCAGGGTCTTTCTTTCATTTAGATGCAAAATCTGTTGTCCTATGTCAAAGCCCCAGTATTTTTTTCATAGTGAAGTCAGAATGCTCCTGATCGCTAGTCCTTCTTAAGCACAGTCAACTGCAATTTCTGTCCCAGATCTCCATGTTAAGAATGACATACCTTGGCTCGGCGCCTGTAGCACAGTGGCTACGGCGCCAGCTACATACACCGAGGGTGGCGGGTTCAAACCTGAACTAGATATTCAAAATAAAAATGGAATAGCTTATAACTATATCTAGATATTACATATAGTTTTTCTCTATCGCTATGTTGTTTTACGTTTTTATCCAGTTTTTAAAATTCCATTTATTTAGCCAATGTATAAAAAGAAGATGATTTTTAAAATTATGTCATTTGCAAAAATAAACAGATATGGAAAGTTTAAGAGCTAGAATGTTTTGTGGGTTTCTAGTTTAATTCAACTGAGGTCCTGGGCACCTCTCCAGTTCTGACTGGCAAAGACGCGCAGAGTCTCCAAGTGGAACCATCAGCCCACGACTTACACCAGCAGCTGTGCTAGGACACCAGAGAGTCCCAGAGGCTTCTCCCTGACTTTTCACCCTAAATGAAGATTCATTCATTATCTGCTGGTATCTCCAGCAGCCAAAAGGATCAGAGGGATTTAAAACTTGATTCAAGGAAAAACCTGGTCTGTAAGTATTTAAAGAGGTTTGGGGGACTCTTGAGGTTTTCCTGAAGCTAACCTGACTTAAATAATAGTGAAAGGGGTGGGTTAAAGAAAAGCAAACATATAACTTACTCTCATAACAACTGACTGTAAAATACTCAGCAAATACAAAATGTAAAGTACAAAGCTGGTAATAAGTAGAGACATCTGTGGATGGCACACCTATGAATGTACCCATAGCATGCAGCATGATTAAGCCTTGCAAAATAGCCATTGTTTCATGATTAGAAATGCTTTACACTATGTAAACAGTGAAACAATGTTAGCCCCTACTTGCCTCCAACTTCTAAGTTACAAGGCAGTGTAGTATTAAAAAAAAATCAAGGTTTTAAAATTTGTTGTATGTAGAGAAACTGGCTTTGAATGACGTGACCATCAAAGGATTAGATCACTGTGTGGGATAAGGTCTGAAAACACAGGGCAGGCTCGAGGGAACAGTTCCTGGAGTTGAACACATAAAAAGAAACTACCGTTTTCTTCTGAGATGTATTCTTAAAGCCTACTCTTGCATTTAAAAGGGTACTAAATGAGCATGCAGCTGATGTTATACACCTGTGTACTATATCTATCTATACAGGCCTATCCATATATATCTGTATATATCACCATACCGTCATACGCATGCATGAGTACATGTTTTCTGCCATAAAGTATGGAAGGAATTCCTCAGTTCTTCAGCCCATAGCCTCAAGTTTTTCATATTTTCCATCTTTTCTTGTCAACAGTCATGCCCTAAAGGCACAACTTCCAGTAAAGTTGATTCAACAGGTGGAAATAGGACTACAAAGAGAAGTCTACCCCTGATTAGCAAGCTGGGGAACTTCCCCTGCTTCCTTATAGGGAGTCCTAGAATTTTATATAAATGGAATTATACCATGTATCTTTTCTTATTTGACTTATTTATTTATGTATGTATTTATTTTGAGACTGAGTCTCATTCTGTTGGGATTGAGTGTTGTGGCATATCATGGCTTAAGCAATCCTCATGCCTCAGCTTTCCAAGTCCTTCCCAAGGACTATAGGCATCTGCCACAATACCCAGCTAATTTTTTCTATTTTAGTGCAGACGGGGTCTCACTCTTGCTCAGGCTGGTTTTGAACTCCTGAGCTCAAGCGATCCACCTGTCTTGGCCTCCCAGAATGCTAGACTTACAGGCGTAAGCCACCACACCTAGCCTGTTTGGCTTTTTTATTCAACAGAATTATTTTGAGATCCATCTATATTTCACTGTGTATAGTTTCTTCCCTTTCGTTATGGGGGAGCACTCCATTGTATGGACATACTATCTGTTGATGGATGGTTGAGTTATTTCCAGATTGGGGCTCTTATAAATAAGGTTGCTATGAAGATTTGTGTTCAAATATTTATATGAGTATATGTTTTCATTTCTTTGGGGTAAATGCCCTTATACATTGTTTTACAAAGTGATTGTACATTTCCATAATCAGTACCAGTTCTTCCATATGTTCACCAACACTTGGTTTTGCCAGTATTTTTAATTTTAGCCATTATAACAGATGTCCTGCATGTGGTGATATTGCATTGTGTTTTTAATTTGCATTTCTCTAATGTTGTTGAGCAAGTTTTCATGAAGACACACACTTTAAATATAAGGACACAAAAAGACTGAAAATGAATGAATTTAAAATGTGATGCAAAGCTAGAACAATGAAAGCTAGGGTAGCTACAGTAATACCAGGCAAAAAGGATTTTAAGGCCAGATGATAGAGACATTTCCTAAAGAGAGGGACGTTGCTTAAATGGGCAAAGGTCAATCCACCACGAAGATAAAACAATTCAAAATATGTATGGACCAAGTAATGGAGGCTGAGAAAGCAAAACTTGCCAAACAGGAAAAGCCCAAATCCATAATGACAGTAGAAGTTTTAAACATGCTTCTTTCAAAAAGCGGTAGAACATATAGATTAAAAAAAAAAACAAAACAGAGATAAACAGGATTTGAACATGATAAACAAACTAGACACACTGATGTATATAGAACACACAATACCTAGCTGTAAAGTACACATTCTTTTTGTACGCATTGAACATTTACCAAATCAACCATAAAATAATATTCGACCAATTGCAAAGGTCAGAAATCATTTAGCGCAGTTAGTCTGACACCACAGTTGAATTAAACTAGAAACCCACAAAACATTCTAGCTCTTAAACTTTCCATATCTGTTTATTTTTGCAAATGACATAATTTTAAAAATCATCTTCTTTTTATACATTGGCTAAATAAATGGAATTTTAAAAACTGGATAAAAACGTAAAACAACATAGCGATAGAGAAAAACTATATGTAATATCTAGATATAGTTATAAGCTATTCCATTTTTATTTTGAATATCTAGTATAGTTCACATTTTAAAATATAAAAAGTATAAAAACGTTTTAAAATATCTCCCTCCTACTCTTGTCTGCCATAGACAACCTAGGTAATAGTTTCTTGAGTATCCTTCTGTACAATATGCAGGATATAAGCAAACACACGGATATATTCTTTCTCTCATTTTTTTTGGAGATAGAGCCTCAAGCTGTCACCCTGGGTAGAGTACTGTGGCTTCACAGCTCACAGCAACCTCCAACTCCTGGGCTCAAGCCATTCTCCTGCCTCTGCCTCCCAAGTAGCTGGGACCACAGGCACCTGTCACAACGTCTGCCTATTTTTGGTTGCAGCCGTCATTGTTGTTTGGCGGGCCCGGGCTGGATTCAAACCTACCAGCTCAGGTGTATGTGGCTGGCGCCTTAGCCGCTTGAGCCACAGGCACCAAGCCTCTCTCTCTCTCTTTTTTTTTTTTTACATAAATGGTAATACAGTATCTATGTCATACTGTGTTTCACTCCTTATTATTAGGAGGAATATTCCATTGCGTGAGTATACCACAATCTGTTTATTCACTTATTAGTAATCTGCATTTTACTTTTTTCACTTAATAAATAGATAAATATATAACAATGTTCTTATTCTTTTTTTTTTTTTTTTTTTTCTGTGGAGACAGAGTCTCACTGTACCGCCCTCGGGTAGAGTGCCATGGCGTCACACGGCTCACAGCAACCTCTAACTCTTGGGCTCACGCGATTCTCTTGCCTCAGCCTCCCGAGCAGCTGGGACTACAGGCGCCCGCCACAACGCCCGGCTATTTTTTTGGCTATTTTTTTGTTGCAGTTTGGCCGGGGCCGGGTTTGAACCCGCCACCCTCGGCATATGGGGCCGGCGCCCTACTCACTGAGCCACAGGTGCCACCCTCTTATTCTTTTTTTTTTTTTTTTAATAGCTGTATATGTATTCTACTATATGGATAGGTGGTCAATAATTTCTTAATTCAGCTCTTTCATAAACTTTTGTTGTTTCTAAATTTTTTGCCAGCACAACTAATGTTCAGAATACTGTACATAGTAAGTTAATGCAGGAGTAAATATATCTGTGGGATAAAGGCCTGGAATTGGAATTGCTGGGTGAAAGAATTTGTAAATTTGTCCTTCACAGTATTTAACTAATTAACACTCTAACCAGCAATACATGTGGAAGAGAGTGCATGGAATGGTTTCATCAAATTTAGACGAGTAAACGAACCAAGTGGCTATGCTGCCTACTGTGATCTATAACCTTCTTAAAGGATCAAGGATCTGTTTATCTGATAAGCAAAACCAAGGTCCCCACTGAGGGCTCTTTTCTTTGTAGGCTGCATGTTGCCATTTAATAAAACTCAGGACTCCTGGTTTATTGTACCCTCAATGAATCCCCAACAATAAAAAAAAAAAATAATAAAACTCAGGACTGTGTGGTTATTTCCAGCAGGCTGAAAGTTTGGTTTAGACATACTAAGTCTGAGGTTCCCATAGGACTCCAAGTGGAGGTTGACTTGGCAGCTGAATAAATTGGTTTGGAGCAGAAACAAGAGGTCTAGATGTCGATGTAAATTTGGCCGTGCTTAAGAGTGGGTTTGTTTTTCCAGGAGGAGTGAGAGATCTACACCTCTCTGTCCACAGTTTCTCATTCATTTCCCTAGCAACCCACATCTAGATTGCCAAAATAGCTATATGTGCTGCCCACAACCATGCGCTTATAATCTGTTGTCTTGGAACAAAGCCACACAGCCTGGCTCAAGAACAGCTGAACCAATCTCACAGTCTAAGCCCAAAGGGTCATTCATTTGTTTTGGCTTTGATTCCTCTCTGATGATCTAAAATCTCTGAGGAAAGTGCAGGTAACAAAAGCTCAAAGATTTTCCTGAAAACAGTTCCTGAAATCCTGAACCATGTATGGAATGAAATTTTGCCAAATGCATAGAATAAAAATAGGTGTACGTCTGGCCATTAAGAGCTTCCCAATTCATAAGACTGCAGAAAGTTGATTAGAAAATGATGCCACTATTTACCAAATGCTTACCTTACTCTGGGTCCTGAATGTCACTGAATCCACACAGCATCGTCAGGAGCAAGGTTTATCATCCTCATTCAACAAATGCAAAACTCAAACAGGCAAATGTCTGGAGAATTTGAACCCAAGTCAATCTGACTCCACAGATTTTTTTTTTTTTTTTTTTTTTTGTAGAGACAGAGTCTCACTGTACCGCCCTCGGGTAGAGTGCCATGGCGTCACACAGCTCACAGCAACCTCTAACTCTTGGGCTTATGTGATTCTCTTGCCTCAGCCTCCTGAGCAGCTGGGACTACAGGCGCCCGCCACAACGCCCAGCTATTTTTTTTTGTTGCAGTTTGGCCGGGGCTGGGTTTGAACCCGCCACCCTCGGCATATGGGGCCGGTGCCCTACTCACTGAGCCACAGGTGCAGCCCCCCAAAGATTTTTTTTTTTTAATCAATTGTATTTGTATTTATTTATTTATTTATTTTGTTGCTGCAGTTTGGCCAGGGCCAGGTTTGAACCTGCCACCCTAGTCACTGAGCCCCAGGTGCTGCCCCAAGACCATGTTTTTAGTCACTGTGCTATTATATAAGCTTTAAAAAATGTATTTAAATGTAAGTACATTTTGTAAAAATAAATGGCGGAAAACCACGAGAAGGAAATGCTATCACAGTTATGTTAGAGAGGTAGGATAACAGCGTTTTCTTTCTATTTTCTTTTCTTTTCCCAAAATGCTTTTCTGTGGTTGCCATAATTTTGCGACACATGCGTGTGCACACACATTTTAAACTATTATGAGAACATCGTTAGGTCTTTTCAGAGCTCCTTTCATTGTTGCCATTTTGTTTCTAAGTCTTTTGGCATTTCAATATAAAACTGTGTTCTCAGCATACCTTGTGCCCTTGTGCCTACTTTCTGTTCTACCTGGATTCAATTCACCTCAACATACTTTGTTGGACTCTATTGATTAAAAACACCTCATTTCTTCACTCTGATTTGTGATTGGCCTAACTTTTTTGTCCCAGCATCGCCAGCTCCTTGCCCAATTTATATTCCACGTGCTGTATATTCATGAAAGGGCCTATAATGGGGCTATCTGTTTTCAGGTGTGCTGGCCAGGACAGTGAATTAGCAGCATGTTTGGGTGACTTAGTGAGGTCGTTCCAGTAAGATCTGGAAAGCCTTCTGGCCTCTGCCATTCAAGGTGATTGCTATTGTGAAGTATAAATGCCTTTACTATAAGGGAAAATGAGGCAGTTTCAATGCCCTCTGTTTTTGTGAGTTTGCCTTGTTAAACTGTAGAACTCACTGAGGTGGCTGAGAGAGAAAGATTTTGTTTGACCTTGAACACAGCCTCAGCCAACGGCACTCAACTGAACTAAGTTGAGGACCACAAGATAGTTGTTGGTGTATCTTCACTCACGCTCTTTTTCAATGGTTCTCAAAATGCGGTCCGTGAATCAGCAACATCGACATCCCCTGGTCTAGGCAGAAATGCAAATAAGCAGGCCTCACCCAGATCTACTGAATCCTAACCTCTGAGGATGGGCTCAGCATCCGTGTTTTATCAAGTCTTCCAGATGACTCTGAGGCACACTCAAGTCTGGGAACCACTGATCTATTGCTAGCAGACAAATTCCAGCGTCACCTCCCCGCCATCTCTTGCTTACTCATTTTTCCTCAGTGACTTAGGACTTAGCCACACAATCTCCCTTCCTCAATCCATTAACCCTACCTGGATCTTAATTTGAAGATCAAAGCTCTAACAGACATTCATTTAATGGTGCCTACTTCCTACTTAGCCAGCTTGAACGAAGATATGCCATTTTGTAAATAATAGTTAATGCACCCCCAAATAACAACTTCCCCTATTCCCTCCTTCCCGGTGCCAAACCATCTTCATCTTTTCTCAAAATTTATTCTAGTTTGGAAGATGGGAATGCTGCTTCTTCAACCAAAAAACCACACTGTTCCTAAATTATTAAGCTATTAAAGGTTAACTGTTATTTACCTCAGGAAAAAACTTTGAAGTGAGAGGGGAGACAGAGCCTGGAAGAGTGAATATTTTGGAGAAAGAGAACAAGGTTAGGAAAGTTGCAGAAGGAAGAGAAAAGAAGGATGAAACAAGCCCAGATGTCTGACACTGATTTATTCTCTCAACAAGTATTTATTGAGGTCCTACCTGTTCAAGGTTCTAGGGCTACTGCCGTGAGGAAAGCAGACAAAAGTCTTTGCACTTGTGAAATTTATCTTGTGATGTGCCTGATGCCTGAGCTTCTGCCCCTGTTTGGTTGTATTAAGCCTTGACTTATACAGTGATCTTTCCACTTATGATGTTTTAAGACAGTATGTACCTGAGGCAAAAGAAACCTTTGGTACCTTTAGAGGAGGGCAGAAGATGGCTGAAAAGAGGGAAAATTGTTTGTTTTTTTTTTATTTATTTTTTACTGTTGGAGATTCATTGAGGGTACAAGAGGGAAAATTGTTTTAAGAAGGGAAAGGACCAAGATCACACCCCACCTAACCAAATTTAGCTATTTACACAGTAAAGGAGATCTCTCTGAGGCTTCTAAGTTTTATATCTTTATGGGTTCCAGGAATCACGCACATCCTAGAAAGTCAAGTCTATCCTCTTAACAGCTTTCCCATGGGTTAAGGAAAGAAAGCCAAAGGAGAGAAGAACTGGGTGGCTGGATCACATTCTGAACCTGTTCTGACCTAAGAATCACGTCTTTCTCTGGCAGGTTTCTTCTCTGCACCAACAGGCCGATGCTCACTCTGCCTCAGCACTCAGCCTTTTCCAGAAGCCAGGCCAGTCTTCTGCCAACGTTTTCCAGGAAGCCACCACATCCTTTGTCATTTCTGCAAACGTTCTTTCCTGCTGGGCTCAGAAAGAGCCTTGTTCTCGTGTCCCACCCATGACTTGTCATAAAAATCCAAATGCTGCAGTCCTGATAAAATGTATACCTAGATACAAAAGTTCCTCTACTCACCCCTTGTACAAGTGTTGGTCACGTTAGTGTGATTGCAAAAGTAAAAATCCCTTAAATCACTTCCTAATAAGTGAAAGTACATTCTGTATATAAACAGTCATCGAGATGGCTATTAGGGTATCTGTTTTGGTGAAATTATGAGGCCTGAGTTATGGACCAAGAAGATATTTTAAGTCTAAGAAAGTGCCAATAAAAATCATCAATCCTAATTTTGGGAGGAAGAGGTATTTTATGCAGTATTTTTCATCATGTGCAATATTAGCATAACACTATATTTACTGTATAAAAGTACAGGAAAATTTACATCGATGAGTAGAAATTATTCTTAATACTGAGAAATGATAAGAGATTAGAGAATGAATGTCTCTTTTTAAAGGAGACATATGGGAAATGTGACGATTATAGATAAAGAAACGTGTTTCTTTCTACATTTGACAATTTCTTTCTTATTACCTATCTTAAAATCAAAACAGTCGGAAGAGTCTCAAAATCATTACAAGGATGATCTAAAGATATTCTGCTTAGATTCCTAGAAAATGATTTGTGATATTTATAAGTAGGCATATATATGGCAATCAGTCCTCTCATTTACTGAGATAGCACTCTTATTTTTCTTTTTTGGGGAATTTAAATACAAACCCCCCTGGATATTCAAGCTAATATTGTAACAACAAAGCTAACTTTAGCAAAGTGGGAACACCTCCTTTGCAGTCTCTCCTCTGGAGTCCATAATAAGAATCATCTACAGCAGGCGACCTCAAACTTTTTAAACAGGGGGCCAATTCACTGTCCCTCAGACCGTTGGAGGGCCGGACTATACTTTAAAAAAAAAAACTATGAACAAATTCCTATGCACACTGCACATATCTTATTTCGAAGTAAAAAACAAAATGGGAACAAATACAATTCACACAGCTTCATGTGGCCTGCGGGCCACAGTTTGAGGACGCCTGATCTAGAGAGCTAGTCAACAATGCAGATCACCTATAGAGATTCTCATTCACTCCTCTGAGCATAGGCAGAATCTGTGTTTTAACAACCCCAGCAGTTCAAATGCAGTCAACCTAAGCAAACTTTGAGAACAAGCCAGGACTGCCCTGTGAACTCCAAGCCAACAGAAAACCTGATTGAGAAACCTATTGCACCATTAAACCAGCCTCAAAATCTCAGGCCATAACGCACAGTCGGTATTCACTCAAACAGAAGCAGGAGGGGAATGTGAGTCAATGTGGTTCTGTCTGTAATTTCTCACTTCCCCCTGCAGGGAAATGATTTACGCATAATGCAGCAAGGTCAAGGTTCCTAGGATACCCTAAGCAAATGTTTTCCTCCTTACCACTATGTAAACAAGTTTTTCAAGGCACTTTAGATTAGAAAAGTTAAGAATGAGGAAAGAGAAAGTAGGAAAAAAGGAAGAGAAGATTTTTTTTTTTTTTTTTACAGGAAAAATAAAAGAAAGCTGCTCATCCAGGTAAGTAGGATGAACTGGGCTGAAAATGCTAATAGTAGGGTCTGCTTCAGGAGGCAGGTACCCAGCTAAGCTGGGTAGTAACCAGTAACCAAATAATAAGAGTTGGGAATTATTCATTTTGTGGTCTTGTAGTCTCTGCAGGGTATAGGAAGGTTTAGATAGATGGTCTGTTTTCAGAAATCTTAATCTGTGACAAATTGTGCAATGGAATTGCATCTCAGTGAGACCTTGCTGACCAAACTCTACTTCAGCCACCCATATGTCTACCGAGAGTTTAGAAAACCTGCCTTGGCTCTGCCTATTACATTAAGAATGTATCTTACAGTTTATATTAAATATCATGATTCCTTTTAAATGGCTGTCCTATGTAGCTGTCCAATGTAAATGGCTGTCCTATGTAGAAAACCTGCCTTGGCTCTGCCTATTACATTAAGAATGTATCTTACTGTTTATATTAAATATCATGATTCCTTTTAAATGGCTGTCCTATGTAGTTTCCTATGAAACACATAAGGAAAAGCACTTTCCTAAACTTTCCTAAAAAAAGTTTTACCTTTTATCTTCAACAAGGGAACAGTTAGCTTTAATTTTCTTACAGTTCTTGAATGCTTGTGTTTTAGAAGCTTCTTGTATTTGGACACATCTCAAAATCTTGGCCGCACCCTCTTTCCACAATGCACAAGAATGTGGTTATGATCCCTGAGGGTGTTCAAACGCTTTTGCACCAGGTAACTGTGCATTAACCAAGCTAAGGTAAAGTTAATCTGTGGCAACCGACAGGAATAAGATTTTAGAAAAAAAATCCTAAAACTGGGTTCTAGAATGAAGCCGTCACTCATATCAGGAGGCCGTGCAGTGGGCACGGAGCCCACATCCACAAGACTCTTCCTGTGACTTCCCTTCTTTTCAGGGGCAAAGTATGCTCCACAAGAAGAAAGCTGAACATGCCCCCAGCTTTGCTCTTCTCTTTTATTAGCATAACTCTTAGTATCTTACAAAGGTCAACTTCCCCCATTCCAAAACCAGACTTCCTATAAAACAGTAAGACAAGTCAACAAATGCTCAGAGAGGTTAAGGGATTACCTAAAACTAACAGACCTTGCAAGTGGTAAGGCGGGATGAGAACTGAGTTCTCTTAAAGCCCAGTAAAATAGATTGCAGTTGTTTTTCCAAAAGACAGTTGCTTTAAAACAGTACCATGGGCAGAAATCTATCATCATGATGTGAAGGGGAAAGAAATCCCTGATCAACAGTAACTTCCCCTGCTTGGAATTCCTACTACTATAATGTGTAAAGAGAATAAGATATAAACTAAACCCTATGGCAGTGTCAGGTTACTACATCAGATGAATCTATTTCCACCTAATCTCAAGCAGGGACACCGTGGAAATGAAGCGCAGACTGTGGGGGCCTAGGGACTTGGGGAAGATAATGGGTCTCAAAAACAATATTAGGAATGAGCCTCCAGCCCTTATCCAGGATGGATGGAGAATAAAAAGGATAAAATCAGGCTTTTAAGGCTAATCTCTCAAAAAAGACCTTTCGAATGAAATCCCTGTCCTTAGGACAGAATAAAGGACTCTGTGGCCTGGGACACTGCAAACCCAACTTCATCCATGTCTCAGTTACCCTTGGGTTAGGAAATAATGAGTGGTTTAAATGTATGTTGCTACCAATAAAAGTTAACGATAAAACCAAATTTATGCACAGAAGTATACACAGGAATTTTTTTTTTTTAAGAGACAGAGTCTCACTTTATTGCCCTCTGTAGAGTGCTGTGGTATCACACACCTCACAGCAACCTCTAGCTCTTGGGCTTAGGCGATTCTCTTGCCTCAGTCTCCTGAGTAGCTGGGACTACAGGCACCCACCACAACGCCCAGCTGTTTTTTTCTGTTGTTGCAGTTTGGCTGGGGCTGGGTTTGAACCACCACCCTCAGTATATGGGGACAGCACCCTACCACTGAGCCACAGGTGCCGCCCCACAGGAATGATTTTTAAAAAACAGACAAACTGAACAGGCCATCATCTTCAATACCCTTGCACTAGCTTACGTGGCAATCATTTTCCAACAAAGGAGAACTAAAGTTCAGATCTTGCTTCATCGCTTGCTAATTGTGTGAACTTGGGCAAATTAGTTGACCCGGCTAAACGTATGCTGGAATGGGCGGAGACACAGGGACACACAGAAAGGAGGCAGTATGCAGTCGCAAAGCAGGGAAAGTTATGAGTGGAAGCCATGAACTGGGAAGCTGCCAACGCGACTGGAGGAAGAGGAAGGAAAGAAACAGGAAGACCCTGAGTCCTAAACCTGTCGGGCTGATAAGAATCCCCCTGGGGTCTGCAGACCCCACGGGCTGGCTCTGTAGTTTCCTGCTCTACTCGCTTTTTGGTGGATCTTTGCAATAATGCAGCATTCACTGAAGTAGCCTGAAGAGTATCTGCAATCTTTGTCGCTTGGAAAGCCCTACTCCGATGACTGCTATCACTACAACAACCATGCCAGCTACCCTTAATGAGCGCTTGTTGACAGGAGCTGCTCTAACTAGGTTATTTAAATCTCACAACCTAACAATCCTGTGTGTTAACTGCTATTCTCTCCACTTTACAAATTAGGAAACTGAGGCCAAGAAAAGCTAAGAATCTTGCCCAAGACTTTTGAGCACAGAAAAGAAAGGAGACAGAAGATACTGCCTTCCTTACTGGAAACTTTTCCTCACAGAAAGTTGCCACAGGACTTAAGCTTCGGGTATTTTCCTTCCCTAGGAGCTTAGCAGTGGAGAGCTTAGCAGGTGAAGGCTTTCTGAAGAAAGCATATTAAATACTACCCTGACTACTGAGAAGAACAGGTTTTGGCCTGTTTCTGTGACTTTGAACCCAGCTCCAATATCATTAATCCCTTCATGGGTAAATAGTTCTGGAATAGGTTCCAAATGTAATTCAAATACCCACATTAGTGATCAGGAAAAGGTTTAAGGGCAATTACTGAAGATTGATTTTTCATCAACTATGATTCTTTTTGAGTAATTTTGTCTCTTTGTGTTCCACCAAGTAACGAATCTCCAGCACCATAAAAGTGAAGTCCTTTGAAATCCAAAATCTGTTAAAGCACCTAAGATTTTTCTGGGATGTGCAGTGGGGAAGTCAGAAGAGGTATGTGGAATAGAAATTTCATCGAAGTTTTGATTCAAGACCTTTCCTAGTCAAACATTTCATATATGATCTTGACGACCAATCTCCATCCCTGGCTCTTCTCTGCTTCCTGTAAACCTGCCCAACTCTTATCAGAAAAGAAAACCTTCCCTCCATCGCATGGCCTGCCTCAAGCCCCCTGTGTCTTGCCATCCCTGAATTCCACTGCCTCACTCCCTCTCACTCCCAATCCCATGTTCTCAGGCCACCACCCTCTGCAGAAGGCACTCTTGATACAGCTGGTAACGACCTTTCACAGGACAGCCAATTGTTTCCAGACTTGTTCTAATTTGACCTTTTCAGTTGCTTCCTCCATCCTTCACGAAATACCTCCCTGAGATTTTCCACACATACTGTCAACTCTACTATTCAATCTTCCTTGGTTTGGGAAGATTGATATGGCCTTTCCTCCCCTTTAGGCTCCTAAAATGTTGTTGGTTCCTAAATGGTAGCACTTGTACAAATTTGGAATTATTTTGCTATGGTTTTACTCAATTCAAAAGGCTCTTTTAAATCAGATACATGTGGATTTAAAGCAACTAAAGTCAAAAAAGACAATGATGGTCACTTCATATTGGTCAAGGGAAAAATACAACAAGAAGACATTTCAATTCTAAATATTTATGCACCCAATTTAAATGTGCCCAGATTCTTGAAACAGACCTTGCTTAGTTTGAGCAATATGATATCCTATAACACCATAATAACAGGGGACTTCAACACCCCTCTCTCAGAGCTGGAAAGATCCTCTAAACAGAAATTAAACAAAGATGTTAGAGATTTAAATGAGACCCTAGAACAACTGTGCTCGATAGACGTATATAGAACACTCCATCCCAAAGATACAGAATATACATTCTTCTCATTGCCCCATGGAACTTTCTCCAAAATTGATCATATCCCAGGACACAAAACAAACCTCAACAGAATCAAAAGAATTGAAATTCTACCTTGCATCTTCTCAGACCACAAGGCACTGAAAGTGGAACTCAACTCCAACAAAAATGCTCAACCTCACACAAAGGCATGGAAGTTAAACAACCTTTTGCTGAATGAAAGTTGGATGCAGGAAGAAATAAAAAAGGAAATCAATAACTTCCTTGAATATAACAACAATGAAGACACAAGTTACCAAAACCTATGGGATACAGCAAAAGCAGTCCTGAGAGGAAAATTTATTTCTTTAGAAGCTTACATTTGAAAAACAGAAAGAGAGCACATCAACAAACTCACAAGCCATCTGATGGAATTGGAAAAAGAAGAACAATCTAAGCCTAAACCCAGCAGAAGGAAAGAAATATCCAAAATTAAATCAGAGATTAAAGAAATTGAAAACAAAAGAACACTCAGAAAATTAATGAAACAAGAAGTTGGTTTTTTGGGGAAAAAAATAGATAAACCTTTGGCTAGACTAACTAGAAATAAAAAAGTAAAATCTCTAGTAACTCAATCAGAAATGACTGAGGAATTGATCCCTGTGAATTGAATACTGACTAATTCTCACATAAATTGGATTTAATTTAATTTGATTTAAATGTATACTATTTAAACATTAATTTTTAATTCAACTTGTTAATATGTTGTTTAGGATATTGCATCCTCCTTTATAAGTGACATATGTTTGTAATTTCCCCTTTATAATAATATATTTTCTTCCATTTTAATATCAGGTGTACCCAGATCAAGTAGAATGATTTTGAAGCATTTCTTCTTTTTCTATTGTCTATAAGACTTGGCATGATCTGTTTTTTGAAATTATCTGTTACTTTTATTTATAAATATTAGTTGTCTATTTTTTGAGACTTAAAAAAAATAATAAGAAGTTAACTGGTGACTCCATACTGAACCTTAGAGTCAAAGCATTCTATAATAGATATACTCTTATCTGACAATGTGTTACTTTCTTTGCATTATTATTATTATTGCTTAATATTTCGATGTAGCAATTGTCTGATTCCTTTTCTGAATGTATTTATGTTTGTTCATTCTTTACGAGGTTTTAATTTCTAAGTTCTTATTTTAAACATTGTTATTGTTATTAAAATCTAAGCCTTTTTAATTTTGTGAACGCAAAAAAATGGAAACTTAATAAACACATATATATGTAAAAATAAAAAAAAATAAATAAACAAAATACATTAAAAAAACAAATTTGGGATAGAGGGTGGAAGTTTCCAGGTAAATAAATCTGTTCCCAAAACATGGGGAAGTATTAGATATACAAAAAAAGAGGGGATCCCAACAAGGAAAAACCCGGTATCCCGTGGTGTCTCAGAGGGTCCTGTTTTGACGAGTCTACTGGGAATATTTTCTGCAGAGTAGACAGATAATTATAAACAGTCTTTTCCTCAGAGGAAATCAGTTTCTTTAATTGTTTCATTGCTTGAAGGAACAATGTCAAAGCTGTTGCACCCCAAACCACCCCCTTTGGGTCATTTAGCTCACATGGAAAAACTTTCCCTAAAGAATGCAGAAAGGAATTTCTATAACGAAATTAATTTATCCTCTTTGCCCAACTGAAAGCAGTAGCACATAAGCCTTGGCTATTTCCTGTCGTTTTAAAATAAACAACCCAGCTCTCTCTTGCCGTCACATCTTGAACCCCACATGCTCCAAAAGATACGATAAATGCTCGTGCAAGGACAGAACGGCAACTTACGAGATCCTCAGCGTGCGGAACACAGGCAGAGAGCTTCGTCTTCACGGACATGGCTCCTCCTTACAAAACCTGTTTTCTAAAATAAGGGACAGGGCCTTTGGGCCAACTGCAACTTTATGGAGCTTTTAGACTGTCAGGAATTGTCTAGACACTATAATTAAAAGTAATAGTATATCCTTTGAAGGGCCAAGTATGGCATGGCAGATGTGACATGACTAACCAGAAGCAGAGAAGAAAGGCTGGATATTATACGTTAAACTTTTGAAGGGAAATTTATTGAGGCTGTCAGATTGCTGCTGATGGTATATAAAACATCGCTGAGTTTTCCCTTTTCATTACCCATGTGGAGTAATAAATAGGGTGTGGTCAGACTCAGGCTAAGGATTGGATGGCGACTTGTCTTTGCTTCACAGAGTTTATTGCTGGACAGGAGAACTTGGTGTGTCAAATTGGGGATGATGGGAATACTCTGGGGAAGGCAGTTCTGACCCCCCAAAGTCATGCCCTGGGGCTATCTCTGGACTTGAAAGTTTGCCATTCATTGGGATTGATCCAGGATCCTGGAAAACACCCTAGAAGTCTTTTGCCTCTACCTTCACCCCATCCTGTGAGGTCCAGATAAGGGAAATGTTTACAGCAGCAACAATAGTCACAAAGACAACCCATAGAGCCAGGACAAGATGGGACAGGGATTTAAGGTAGGACAGTGTGGCCTCCCACTGCCTGTCTATGGTGGAGGCAGTCTTCTTTCCAGGGCCATCCATTCAGTTTTGCCCTCCCTTACTTCACTCAGTCACCTGGAATAAAGCAATAGTGTCAGACCACACATGTCCATCATAAGATCACCGTGTTTCTGGAGAGTCCCTATTTTCCAAGGTTACTTTTGCTTCCTCAGGCAGAGACCCTGTGTTTGGTGGCAGCATTATTTCAGTAAAAACCCAACTGAGTCTGTGAGCAATAACCTGGTAAGTGCTTACCAGCCACAAACCAATTCATGTTGAAGGATGAATCAGCTGAAGGCTGGTTGATAGGTGGTAGGGGGGAAAGAAGAAAGATGGGTACAGTTATAATCCTTGGCGATCGCATCTGGACAGGAACCTCCAAACATGCTGGATATAAGTGCAGCCATGGGAGGACTGGGACAAGAAGGTGGAAAACTGAAAGGCAACATCACTTGCCCACAATTTTTGTCAGGCCCTGTTAGTTGAATCAGATACATGAAATAAAAAAGCATTTGGCACAGGCAAATGGTGTTTGTTTGAAAGGAAAATATTGACCAAATAAAATTGGTAATGAGTCAGGCCATATAATGACAGCAAGTTCAGTTTTGGAGGCTAAAGGGTAACATGAATTTGTTTTGTCTGAAAAGCACAGGCCAAGGAGAGTACAGGGAGAAAGGCGCAAAGCAAAAGAAGGGAGCCCTTCTGGGGCTCTTGGGACACAAGCCCAGGGTGGAGAACTAAGGTGGCAGCAGTGTGGGTGGTTATAGAAGAGTCATACCTCAGATGAGGCTCTTGGCTCCACGTTATCTTAAGCTCTGAATTGTACTTAGCACAAGATTCTGTCTCTTAACATTGACGTTTTAGCACAAAGTTTGCACAGCTTGTTTCCTCAACTTTCTTTCTTTAACTTAGAGATCAGAAAAGAACTTTTTTGGGGATAGAGCTTCACTCTGTTGCCCAGGCTAGAGTGTCAGGCTAGCTCATAGCTACCTCAAACTCCTGTGCTCAAGCAATCCTCCTGCCTCAGCCCCCTGAACAGCTGGGACTGCAGGTGCCCACCAGGATGCCTGGCTAATTTTTCTACTTTTAGTAGAGATGGGTTTTGTTCTTGCTAAGGCTGGTCTGAAACTCCTGAGCTCAAGCAATCCTTCCCCCTTGGCCTCCCAGAATGCTAGGATTACAGGCGTGAGCCACAGTGTCAGGCCAGAAAAAAACTTTTAAATATAATACAACAGTCTTGGCGCCCGAAGCACAGTGGTTATGGTGCCAGCCACATGCACCAAGGCTGGTGGGTTTGAACCCAGCCCGGGCCAGCTAAACAAAAATGACAACTACAACAAAAAATAGCCAGGCACTGTGGCAGGTTCCTGTAGTCCCAGCTACTTGGGAGACTGAGGCAAGAAAATCGCTTGAGCCCAAGAGTTGAGGTGGCTGTGAGCTGTGATGCCACAGCACTCTACCAAGGGCAACATAGTGAGACTCTGTCTCAAAAAAATAAATAAATAAAATAAAATAAATATAATCAACATACAATAGGATAAATGAAATAGAATTAGAAATTTTTTAGTTTACTTATAATATGGTCAACAGAATTGAGACCGGCAATACTTATTTTCCCCACCTTTTTTGAAACAAAGATTTCTCTGCCATGAAACTAGTTTAAATATTTAAAAAATGACAAATGGACATTGTTAAACATTTGCTGCCAAAAATACCCTTTCAGTTAGATTAACAAATTCAAGTAAATTCTATGAGCTCATTAACTTGTCGTATTTGATTAATTCATGAAATGGGGAAGTAGCAAAAGGATTAAATAGAAATTCATAATGTTTCCCTGGCTGACTTTAAGGAGACATTAAAAAGCAAATCCAAATTAATAGTTTGATAAATAAGAAAACACTTCTTTCTACGTATCAAGTGTGAAGAACAGTTTATATAGAACTATATTCTATTTTAGCTATAAGTGTGAAAATAGTTTCACTAAGTGTCAAAAAGAAATTACTCAAGTCCTCAATATTCCATATCTGTAGTTTATATGTGATCTTCAATGTTAGTTAAGGAATTCTAAATTCAATACTCATCTTAAAGAGAAAATGGGATGATAAATCCCAATTTTTTCCTGTGGGCCCAGCCTTTATTTAACTTTCTTGGACTTGTTGAAGATCTCATTCAAAAACCGATAAATTACCTATGAATTACATGTCCACAATCTCTGGATTCAACAGCAAGACTACTTAGAAAATGGAACATTGTATAGATATATTTTAAAGCTTTGAATGGGTATGTTTCCTTCTTCCTACTATAAGAAAATAACCTTTTAAATACTCCCGTATTTCAGTTTTGAACCTCTATCAGGTAAAAAATAAGTCAAAAGGATCATTTTGGGGATGCCCATTTTTATTGTTTTTCTTTGCATGCCTACAATGTCTGAATAATTATCGTGAAGTTCCACCTCACTTGGTCTAGTGAATTAACAATTTTAGCATCATCTTGGAGCTATCCAACAGTTCCTGGTTTGTATCCCTACTCTGGCAGTGACCTGGAATTGTGTGAGGATAAAAGAGATATCAGGGAAACGGCCTGGTTCCTGGCACAGAGTAGATGCCTCAAGATATTAGGTTTTTCCCTGATTCACAGCAACAGAGCAAATGGAGCCAACCTATGGCAGAGAGAGGGGTATAGGTTGGCTCTTGGGGTGCTATTGAGAGAATCCTTCAATTGCTGCATTGTTTGTCAAGATGCCTAATGATATTAGCATTAGAGATGTACTCTGGAGTCTTTAAGAACTACCTATTAAAAAAAGAAAATATCCTAGAAGGCTAAATAATCTAAAATGGCCTGTAGCACCATAGGTAGCTTATGGAGCATGAGGCCTTCTAGAGGTCTGGGACCTGAACTCAGGAGTCAGCAAAACCACCCTTGAATGATAAACTCACCAGATGTGGGCAAAACAAGTGGCCAGTGGTCAGAAAACCTACAAGTCCAGTTTCCTCCAGTGGTCTGCCCTGCCCCCCGGAGGTCGTTATGCTGTTCCCTTGGAGAGGGGCACCTGACCCTAGAACTTGGTGAGGCAGCAGCCAGCCTTCTTTAAAATGCATTGGCCCAACCGTAACGATCAAATACAGATGGACTGGGAAGAAAAAACCAATGGGGCCTTCAGGGAAGCATCTCCAGCAGATTTGAGCTGCAAACCTCCATATCTTGGAGTAAAATTTAGACTTGAAAAGTGTGTGTGGAAGGCTGGCCATGTTCAGGGGTCTCTTAATTCTTTTAACAAATATTTATTAAACATCTATTATGTGCTGGGCTCAAAATTTGAGGGTAAGCAAAATCTACTCTCTTGAAGTTTGCAGTTTACCAGGGGCCAGGTTAAGTAAGCAATCACAAGAATTAAGAGTTGCAAATTGTGATAAGTACTAGGAAGAATGAGCAGAAAGTGTTCTGCATCCATAAAAGGAGAAATCTGATTTATGGAAGTTTTATCTGAGACCAATTTAGTGGTTCGTGACCAGTATTTTTTAGAATGTAATAGAACAAAAAGAAATAGAAAATGTCGAAGTGCACTGTAAACAGTACAAGTTGAATATGGTTTCTTGAAATATTTGTTTCTGCGAGAGAGAGAGAGAGAAAGAGAGACATTGACATACTCTTCCAGAGGGTGGAGTGAGAAGCACATTTGGGTACCACAGTCATCTGGAGTCAGGCAATGAGATACACAGACGACCCCGGCCTCCACACACTCCATTTCATCTGCAGCCACTTGAGGCCACAGGGGGATGATAGGGAGGAAGGGAAAACATAGCTTGGGAGTAGAAACACAGCAATGGTCCAAACTGGGTCATCCCGGGAATCCTGAGATTAAATAGAACATGTGTCAATCAGCAAACATGGGGCTGTCCAAGAACTGATCTGATCTTTCTTCTTAAATTTCACTGGTAGCACCGGACAGACTAGAGCCTAAGTCTAAACTCCAAGGTGGTGTGTCTCTTTCACCACACCATGATGTCTTCCCTGACAAAGAAAACAACAGTGACCTGTGTTCTGTGGGTTTGCAGTGCAGTTCTTAAGGTTGGTGGCACTCAGGATCAGGAGGGTGCACTGGTTTTAGGGGGCCAGATGGGAATGAAAATGGATTTATTACACAGAAACATAGAAAGGTAACTACTCAGCATCTCAAACATTCTCTCCTCTGCCTCAAAATCAAGTTTCATGCTTTCTACCACTGAGTTGATTAAGCCCCTGAAGGCTGGGCAGTGTTTTCAGCAGATTGTTTCTAGTTTTGATAATGTAGTAGTTAGAAACAAGCTCAGAATCTGGAATTTGAAAATGCATCTTTGTTCATAGCTAATTTCAGACAAAAATCAAGTCTTGGCCCGCTTTAATGGAAATACAGGGAAAAAAAATCTTAAAATCGTATTCCAAGCTCTGATGAAGAGATACCACCACGGGATTTTCTGATGCTATAAGGCTACCTCTAGTTCTGTTTAGAGTGGACAGGGTCCACTCCTGGGCGGCGCCTGTGGCTCAAGGAGTAGGGCGCCGGTCCCATATGCTGGAGGTGGCGGGTTCAAACCCAGCCCCGGCCAAAAAATAAAAAAAAGAAAATTTAAAGTCAAAAATAATTTCAGTAGAGTGGACAGGGTCCATCTCTCTTG
The DNA here is from genome assembly GCF_027406575.1 of Nycticebus coucang. Classification (NCBI taxonomy): domain Eukaryota; kingdom Metazoa; phylum Chordata; class Mammalia; order Primates; family Lorisidae; genus Nycticebus; species Nycticebus coucang. Next base: position 78,754,614 of record NC_069781.1, read on the forward strand.
AAAGGTAATCTGAGGTGAAACTACACATATTATGGCACATAGTAAAAACAATCTCAACAGACTCCATGGAAGGTCATGATGAAAATTTATTTCAGCAAGGAAGTTAGCTTTTTGGTGGTAGTGGTTGGTCACGAACAAGAAACAAGTGCTCAAAATCCTGGGCTTGGTCTCAGCTAGTTCTGGGTTTGTGTCACAGCCTGGCACGCACATCCCTGGGTAAAGTGCATGACCTTCTTATTTTTATTTTTTATTTTTTTTTAGTAGAGACAGAGTCTCACTTTATGGCCCTCGGTAGAGTGCCGTGGCCTCACACAGCTCACAGCAACCTCCAACTCCTGGGCTTAATTAAGTGATTCTCTTGCCTCAGCCTCCCGAGTAGTTGGGACTACAGGCGCCCGCCACAACGCCCGGCTATTTTTTTTTGGTTGCAGTTTGGCCGGGGCCGGGTTTGAACCCGCCACCCTCGGTATATGGGGCTGGCGCCTTACCGACTGAGCCACAGGCGCCGCCTGTGCATGACCTTCTTTAGCCTCAGTTTCCAGTCTGCATCCTGAGGAGAATAAGAACACCCTTAACCTTTTGGGCTGTTAGAATAATTATACAAGATCATGCGTGCTAAGTGCTCAATAAATGCAAGAATCTCTTTCCTTCCAAGTTTAGTATTAAGCATGCACTGTGTGTGTGTGTGTGTGTGTGTGTTTTAGATGGACAAGCTTTGTAGATGGACAAGCTTTGTCAGTTCTCAATATAGCATTTCCTTGAGTCATGTCATTTTGTTCAACTTCATTTCGTTAGAATGTTGAGAAAATTTATTCCTAGTGGGGCCACGGTCTCTGTGGAGTCTGCATGTTTTCCCCATGTCTGTGTGGGTTGCCTCCAAATAGTTTAGCTGCTTCTCACATCCCAAAGATGTACACACTGGGCTCGCTGGCCTGTCTAGTATCAGTGTGAGTGTGAAGGTGTGAGTGTATCCTACAGTGGGTATCCTGTCCAGGGCTGGTTCCAGTCCAGCCTTGGCCCTGAGCTGCCAGAATGGGCTCTGGCCATCTGCAACCCTGAAGTGGACTTAGCAGGCAAATCATTACAGTAAACCTTCACAGTGACTACCTCCCTTCATTGACCACCTCCTTCAGTTGACCTAACTTGCATAGACCAGACAGGCACCACAGGTACTAAGGCCTAGATCCTTTATGTTGATCTCCTCATGTTGACCAGTTTGATACATTCTGTTGGGTGGTCAACTTAGGGAGGTTCTACTATATCTTACACGTTTTATTACTCTTTCTTAAATGTATGTATACTTCACATTTATTTCTATATTCTATATTAGAAACACATTGGTCGGGTGGCGCCTGTGGCTCAAGGAGTGGGGCGCCGGCCCCATATACTGGGGGTGGAGGGTTCAAGCCTGACCCCGGCCCAAACTGCAAAAAATAAATAAATAAATAATAATAAAAAAAAGAAACACATTGGTCTTTATTTAGGTATTTGGTGATGTTTCTGTGACCAGCAATATGCTGTAGGAACTTAACCCTTGTTTGTATAAATTAGCCTATGGAAAAACTGGTTGACCACCCAAGGAACTGTAACAAACTGATCAATACACAGAGGTGGTCAATATAAGGAATTAGTCCTACTGTGTTGATGTGCACATGTGGTGCGTGTCCAGTCTATGAAAATTAGGGCAACGTAAGGAGGTGGTCAGTGGAGGGAGCTGGTCACCTATGGAGGTTCTACTGCACATGGTTTCACACAGAGTTGCAATTTCCAAGAACCTACTGGCAACACGAAGTGAAGACTTACTGTACTGTGTTTGTAAATGAGTTGAAATCTTCCTTTACATTGTTGTGGTGCTTGTTTGAACATTTCTCCATCTCTCATTTTCTGTTTATGTTACTTTGTCCCCATTAACTTTTTATTTTCTTTTTTGAGCATCTACCAAGTATGAAACCATGTGCCAGGTGTATTACCTGTTACTTCACTGAAAAACGAGAGAAATAGGGCACTTGTTCCCACTTTACAGGTGTTCTATGAGGATGAGTTCAGTGCTTTTTGATTTATGTAGCATTTTCATGCTTATTGTTTCCTTTGATCCTGTGACATTGGTATTATTAGCACTACGTATTCCTGTTCTACAGATGAGAAAAGTAAGACTCAGGGAAAGATCCCCCCACTGAGAGCTGGAACTGAGATGTGGAACTGACTCATTTGTCTCTGAAAACTCCAACTCAAAGTTCAACGCTGTTTATTCTCAGCAAAGACTCTGTGAGTTGTTATTACTATTGCTACAGCTGCTAACACAGCAACAAGGAAGACAGATTCTGCAGACTATAAATGATCAAAAGGTGAATAAAACAAGCAGCCAACAGACCCAGAGTGAACCAGTCATGGAAAGTAAAATGACTTAGCTGCTCCTCTAACTCCTGGTCCCACCGAGGACAGGTGGGGTATGACACAGTCATTCCTCAGTGGGAGTGAACGTCTTAGAATTCTTTCTGTCATATCTGAAACATCTTGTTTTCTCTTGGCTAAAATATGAATCTAAATTAATGCCTCAGAGGCTGTTAAAAATATCTCAATCTTATGGTTTTTCCTAAATTAATTTAAAATTGGTTGTTCTTTAAAAAAAAAAAAAACCAACTGGCTGAGCTGTCTGGCTTCTTATCAATTGGTGGGATCTCTGTGAAGTGGCCAGTGGCACACAATACTTCTGGTGTCCTGGATTAGATTTTAAATGGTGTGTTTTTCCTACCATCAGCTGTCCTGACTTAGGAGTCGATGACGCCTTATATTCTTCCTGCCTCCTAGAATCAGGTGCTTTGGCTAAAGGTTTTTTGCTTTTGCTTCCTTTGTGCCTGCCCCCCACTCCACCCAGATTCCTGTGACTTAAACCAGACAGTTTTCACCTGTCTGCCCATAGCAAACCAAAGCAGGTCCATGCTATATTTATTGAACAGTTTGCTAATGGCTCCTTCTTTGTGACTGGGCCCTTGTGGCACAAAACCCCAAAGACTCATGCTCCCCTTTCACAGTGAAGTGTTGCTGGAAGGGCTGTCAATGAGAACTATCTTCTCCAGCCCTCCTTGGGTGTCATTGGCTCTTGTGAGCAGTTCTCACCAATGGAGCGAGAGTGGAAGTCATGAGTACCACAGCTGAGGGGAGGTATTTAAGCAGTGGAAACATAATCTTTCACTTTCTTTCTCTACTGCCTGAATGATGCCAAAATAACTTGAAAGTCACTAGATGGCAGAACCATAAAATGGAAGTAGCATGGATCCCTGAGTCACTGTTTGGAGAAGAACTACCTGACCTAAATGAGATTGTGATGTAAACATGAAATAAGTTTTTGTCTGGTTTATTCACTGAGATTTGGGGATTATTTTTTCTAACAGATAGCTTACCTTGATTGATACTGAACTTATAAGCCCTAATATTCCTCTTTACTAGGCCAGGCTCCTGGAATTAGATAAGCTCAAATCCACTATGAATGTCAGTGGGGAACAGGTGCCATGATGCTATCATGGAAGTTCTATCACTAATCTATACCCACACCAATGGCTGGCAGCTGTGCAGAAAGGACTAGCAATATCCCTTAGCTCCTTCATTTTATCTCAACCCTAATTTTCTTAGAGGTGACAATGTGCCAGGCTGACAAAAACTACATTTACAACCTTCCTTGTAGATGGATGTAACACAGCTTTGAACAATGAAATATATAAACAAATGTCATCTTTCGAGCTTCTAGAAAAGTAAAGGGAGCAAAGAAGCCTGGGTGCAGTGGCTCGTGCCTGTAATTTGTTTAAGCCACTGAATAGTTTGATCGTCTATGATTTGCAAAAATCATAGCTAAAAGCAATCCTAACCGATACAGGGGTGATCCTTCCAGAACTGCCAACAGCACGTATCTTCCTGAGATGTTGTTCTCTCTATCTTCCTGCTCCATTTTCTTCTCCCATTCATTTTTAAATTCTTCCTATCCGGGAACTTACACTAGGCAGCAGACACCATTGGATTTCTAAGTTCATTTGGCAACTCTTAAAGATAAAGAGCTTGCTGACTCTTTTATTGTCATTTTAATTTAGTATCACAACTTGCACTTTTGAATGACATATGCCAACTTTCAGGTACCTTCTCTCTCTGATGCTCTCAAAATGCTGCTTCATCTCTGGATCAGACAGTTCTGCAATCTGTGCTCCTTCAATGTAATTATGGGATTTAAGAGAAACCCAAGAAGTTTATTAACCTGCCCCCAGGCAGGACTGTGTTTAGTTCTTCATATAGTTGTCTTCCATGAGCCAAAATGTCTCTCACAAAGCATGACTCACTTGGTATCTTTGAAGGAGTCAATTTAGTCTGTTCTCAGTCTCTCTGCCAGTAAAATGGGTATTATGATATAAGTAGGGAATGTCAAGATCTTCTGCTTAAACATCCTGAAGTTCGAAAAGGGATAGGATTATTTTCTTTGTTAAGTGTCATGGTAGATTAAAATGGCTAAATATTTTGCAGCTGTTCCCATCAAGAGGTTGAGTCAATTGCCCTATTCCTTCAAGTTGGATTGACTTGCTTTAACCAATGAATTGACTCAATTTAACCAATGAATGTAGTTGAAGTGACGCTGTAGAGTTCCTGACTTAAGTCTTAAGAAGACTTGCAACTTCCACTTTCATCCTCTTAGAATGTTCCTTCCACCATGTAAGAATGTAAGGAAGGCCCCTAGGCACTGAAAAATGAGAGGCCACTGGAAAAGAGAAAGGCTCAAACCAACAGTCAGCACCAGGGCCCTGGACTTATGCATGAGGTCATCTTAGACCCTACAGCTTTGTGTGAGTTACCAGGTAATTGCACGTATGAAGGACCACAGGAAGACCAGCAGAAGAACAGTCCAGCTGAGTCCAATCCAAACTGCCAACCCACAGAATCATGGGACATAATAATTGCTGTTGTTTTAAGCCACTACACGTTGAGACAGTGTATTAGTTTCCTATTCTGGTATAACAAACTTCCACAAACTAGATGGCCTTAAACAACAGAAATTTATTGTCCCACAGTTCTGGAGGCTAGAAGTCTATAATCAAAGAGTCAGCAAGGCCATGCTCCCCCCGAAGGTGTAGGAAGAATCCTTCCTTGCATCTTCTAGTTTCTGACAGTTCCTGGAAGTCTTTGACATTCCTTGGCAAGTGGCAGCATAATTCCAATCTCTGCCATTGTTTTCACATGGTTGGCTCTGTGTCTTTTTTTATAAGGGTACTAGTGATTGAATTTGGGGATTAGTCTAATCCAGTATGACCTCATTTTAACTTATGTACATCTGCAAAGAGCCTATTTCCAAAAAGATCACATTCACAGGTACCAGGGCTTAGGAATCTTTTGCAGGAGGGATCACAATTCAACCCACAAAGGGTGGTTTTTGAACAACAAAACATAATTATAAATATACTCTGGCTATAATTTTTGTAGTAAAGTACATAATTACTTCTTTACTTCAAACAGACGAAGATAAATTTAAAGATAAAAGGGATATCATGTTCTAAAGGATAACATACAACAGTGTCATCAGGGTTTCAAAATACCCTATGTATACAGTAATATTCTATTTATATAGTAATTACATATAATCATAGTGCATTATATAGTAATTAAATAGAATATTTTACTTAATTTTAGAAATCTCAATGCTAGTGCAAAGCAAAATTTGTTGAACATTAGACAGTGTAAGGTATCCCAAAGAACTTTACCCATTTCTAAGAGTTACTGTGAGAAGAAAGCATTTTTCCTCTCTAGGATCAGAGCAGTGTATGTCCTATCTGTCCGACTTCATAGGAGCCTTCTGGTACTGCTGTCCCACTTCTCTTCTGCTTCAGCCAATTTTTTTTAAAGGAGTGGTATCCACCAACTTCCTCTCTTTCCGCTGAACTGACTCCATCTATGACCCTGTGAAATCTGACTTCCTTCCCCACAGCTCCCCGAAAACTGCTGTTTCAGAGGTTTTCAATGACCACCTTTAAGGCAAAACCAATGCTCTCTCTTTGTCCTCATTTGGCACGTGACCGTTGTAGCTGGCCTGTGAGCCTCCTTCTCTAATACTCCAGCAGCCTGCCCCATCTCTTGACTTAATTCCTCCTCCTCTGATTTTGTAGCTCTTCTTTCTTGTTTTTGAGTTGGCAGTAACACTCTCCCGGGCCCATTCTTCTTGTCTTCTCGGTGTACTTTCCCACTTAGAAATCTGACCATTCTTCAGGCCCCATTCCTTCCTCATAGATGACTTCCCAACCAATGTTTTCCATCCTGGCCTATCATTCAAGCCCCAAGCCCCATATCTCAAGCTGCCCAATAGAAGTGTTCTGTATTTTATGCTCATCTGTATTAGTCAGGAAAGTCTAGATTATGCTGTGATAAGCAATCCAAAAATCTTACAACTGTGGCTCTGCTTGCATTGCCTTTCCTCCAGGATGCAAGTGGACAGATGGGCGCCTGTGAAACACTTCTGACTAGTTAAAATAGCAAAAAGAAACTGTGACAAAGCCCAAGCTGGCTCTGTACCTCCGAGTGACCACATCGTTTTCAATAAGATGGAAAGTAAAATCTTCCCACAGGGAGGGATGACAAATATATGTCCACCACAAATACACAGTCCACCACATCCCCTTAAACAAAAACTCTATAAGAGAAGTACAGAATCATTTTCCCCAAACTAACTCTAATTCCCAATTTTCATAATTTCTCATTGGTACCCTTTCAATCCTATTTGCCCAGAATGGAAATCTTAGTTGTTGTTGTTGTTGTTGTTGTTTTTTTAATAAATGTTAGTTTTCCCAATTACAAAGTGCTCTTTGAAGAAAACTTGGAAAATCCATATACATACTTGCAAACCCTACACACATGTACACAAACATCATTAATAATCTTGCTACCCAGGAATAACACACAGGAAACATTGACATATGTCCTTCTGGTCCTCTCCCTGTCATATGTGTTGATTTATTCATCTCTGTTGAGAGATATGCACCTATTTATTTTTTAATAAAAATGAAATCATATCATACATATAGCTTTGTGGCTGATAAAAAATTTATCAACATCACTTCAATATTTTCTTTTCCTTCTTATTTTAAAATACCATCTATATGGTAATGACTTGCTAATTTAAATATCCAGCCCTGAGTCTCAGATTCCTAAATAAAGCTGCATAGTAGGTAATTCCACCTGAATGTCTAATATGCATCTTAGACTTCATCGGCTCACAATTAAACTCTTGGTTCACCCCCAAATCCTGCTCCTTTCAATCTCTGTTGAAAGCATCAATATCCATCCATAACTCCAACCATGGAGACCTCTTGACTTCCCTTCGTCTCCTTCTGTCCTCATCCCACAGCTAGTCCATCAGTATTAGCTCCAAAATAATATCCCAGAGCTGACTGCTTCTCTGCTTCTCTGCTCAGCTCTCTAGTCCTGGCACCATCAACTTTCTCCCACACTATTTCCCAACTGGCCTCCTTGCTTCTCTGTGTGGCAGTCAGAGTGACCTCTTAAATGCAAAATTCAATCACATCATGCCCTGCTCCATAAACCACCCCACTGTACTTAGAATAACATTTAAATGTTTTCTACCACCTCTCAGGCCTTTATGCAATAGGTCTTTGCCTCCACCCCTCTTCATCCCAGATACACTAGCTCTTGCTTTTTTTTCAACGCACCAAACTTACTCCCATTTCCACTGTGCACCTGCCGAATTTTCCTGTCTGGTCTTGGCCCTGGGTCAGCATCTCAGCGATGCTTTCCTTGACCATTCTATCTAAAGTATCCATGCCCCCAGATGACCCTCTCACATTTCCTACAGAGCACTTATTTTATCTTATGTTTCCTTATTTGTTTATTTCTGCTCCTGGTTTATTTCTTCATTGCTTCCCCACTGGAATATTACTTCTTTTAAACCAAGGACCCTGTCTCTCTTATTCACAATTCTCTCCCCAGTACTTAGAGTAGCGCCAGGCACACATAGTAGGCTATAATTAATATACATGAAATGAGTGACTGAATAAATATTTAGTTGCTTTCCAAGTTCAGATGATTCTTTTTAAAATGTCTGCAGAAGCAGGCCTTTTTTCCATGCTAATTCCCCGGGACTAACCCCAGGCCTCATCCCCTCACATCATCTCACATGGGATGAATGTGACTCCCTTACCCACCTCCTCCAATTTCTTCTGCACACTGCTAGCCATTCTTCCCACCTTGTCAGTTTCATCTGTTAATCACCTCCCTGTCCAGGGCCTGGTCTCAACTCACCTCCTGGGAAGTGCTTTCCTCTCCCTCTGGGCTACAAATTTCTCTTCCTGAGTTCCCGCCCTGACCCCTCCCCAGTCATACAAACATGGTCTCACGTGTTTTCTAACTTTTTCATTTATGTTAACCTGCTCACTCCAGCTGAATTCTGAGGGCATTTTTTTGTTTGTTTTAAATTTTCCATAATGCCCAGAGAAAATCATAAGCAATAAAAATCAATCTTGTTGGCCCTGAGGTGGTGTTTCACACCTGTAATCCTAGCACTTTGGGAGGCTGAGATGGGAGGATCTCTTGAGCTCAGGCCTGAGCAAGAGTGAGATCCTGTCCCTACTAAAATGTCTCTAGAAACATTAGCTGGACGTTGTGGCAGGCACCTGGAGTCCCAGCTACTTGGGAGGCTGAGGCAGGAGGATTACTTGAACCCAGGAGTGTAAGGTTGCTGTGAACTAGGCTGATGCCATAGCTTGGGTAACAGAGTGAGACTACGTCTCAAAAAATAAAATAACAAAATATTTTGTATTTTTAATACATTTAAAAAGTATTTTTAACATTGTAATATTAAAAATAAAAGATTTTTAAAAGTAATCTTGTTGATTTGGATAAAATTATTGCATAGGGAATAGGATACGGGAGGTAAATTGGATACCCTTTCTGAAGGGATACTGTGAGCACAGGCAGTGATTTGGAATGAAACAGTACGATATTAGAAGGGAAAGCAAACCAGCCAAATGTTTAGGGGTGTGTGTGTGTGACAGTCTTGTTCTCACGGACAACATATGGCCATCATTGTCTTGAAACCACTTTTATGTTAGCTAGCAGGATAAAAGATTCTTGCATTGTCAGTGGACTTTGAGCCTGAATTTCTACTGAGCACAAGTGAAAGTAGACTGCAGTTCTAGTGTAAGTTACTGCACGATGACTGGCTCCCCTGAGGGAGCTCCAGGGTGCCTTCCTTGTCAACCCTGGATCCCAGGGTACCTTCCTGATGAGAGCACAGCTTCTCTAGAGTGTTTACATCACACAGCAAGCAGAGAACTGAGTAGAAAGAACTCACACAGCTTCACCAAAGGTGTTTGCTGGGTGCTATTGACCTGTTCAGTAGCAAGGCAAAGCAGAGTTTTGGGGAAACGCGTTTTTACCCATGGCAGCAGGGAGACCATGGGTCCCTGAACAAATGGGAGAATAAAGCTGGCGCCTTCCGCCACACCAATGCAAGAATATCCACATCAAGACTTTGCAGCAAACGCTGCATCCACTTTTTAATCTCCATACTTTCCCTAATTGAGCCTCCCAGCAAGAAGGAATTTCTGTTCTGTGCTTTTAAAACCACATATTAAAAATAAACATGTTATCAACTCAACTGCTTATCTCAGGCCAAATGCAAATCATGGGGTACATTCATTTGAGGGAGAAAAAAATTTTTTTGAAAAATTTCCTGGCTATTCCAGGAAATGAGTAAGTGATACAACTTGAAGGAGTAATTGGAGCACATTATGAGCATGTACACATCTAAATAACTGTTGCTCTTTAGAATTTCATGTGAGCAGTACCATGCAACTTATTCTGATAAAGCTGTCTTTCTGAAGTCACTTTTGGAACTCTTTGCAATTACTTTCAGAGATATCCGCTGGGGTGTTCAAAACATGGCTCTATTAATTAACAGTTATGTCTTATCTTTAACTCAAACTAACAATTCTCAATTTATTAGGCATGCTTGAATGTTAATGGCTTTGGCTCCTTCCAGAAGCTATTTGATAAATTGTTTATGGATATGTACACACACACACACACACACACACCCCAAAAGTAAATGTTTGTGGTGGTGCTCACCTCTGAGGGAACAGAAGGGAGAATAGAACAAAGGGGACTTCACATTTATCTATAATATTCACTTTTTAAATTTAAATATATCTAAAGGAAAAGTGACAACATGTTAACATTTGTTAATTCTGGTCAGTGGGTCCCTTAGATACTTGCCACATAATCATTTGTATTTTCTATATTTCTTGAAACCTTTCAAGTAACAAAGTAGATTCTCCCTCAAAGAAAAAAAAAAAAAGGCTTACACCATTGAGCTTTATCATCATCATCATCATCATCATCATCATTATTATTATTATTAGAGACAGAGTCTCACTTTGTTGCCCTCGGTGGGTAAAGTGCTAGAACGTCATAGCTCACAGCAACCACAAACTCTTAGGTTCAAGAGATCCTCTTGCCTCAGCCTCCGGAGTAGCTGGGACTACAGGCAGCCACCACAATGCCTGGCTATTTTGTAGAAATGGTTTCTTAACAGGCTGATCTTCGTCTTACTCAGGATGGTCTTGAATTCCTGAGCTCAAGCAATCCACCCACCTTGGCAGGTCAAAGTGCTAGGATTATGCGTGTAAGCCACTGGTCCCAGCCCATTGAGCTTATTTTTTAAAAAATAAATATAATTCAGTCCCTGAGAATGATTCTAAAGAGAATTTCCAAAAATATTTGGGATACTGCTATGACCCTTAGTGGCGTGACCCCAACGACAAACACTCTGAAGGCACACCAGCCAGGAAAGAGGCCTGAGAGGCAAGGGAAGGCTCCCTCCTATTTCCACTTCTTCATTTTGGGTTAATTTCTTTGCTCCTTGCAGGCAAGACCCATGACTAATTTTCTCTATATTCCTAGAACCTGGCACAGCACTTAAAACACAGTGACCCTCGGGTGGCGCCTATGGCTCAGTGAGTAGGGCGTCGGCCCAATATACTGAGGGTGGTGGGTTCAAACCCAGCCCCAGCTGAACTGTAACCAAAAAATAGCTGGGCGTTGTGGCGGGCGCCTGTAGTCCCAGCTGCTCGGGAGGCTGAGGCAGGAGAATCGCTGAAGCCCAAGAGCTAGAGGTTGCTGTGAGTCCTGTGACATCATGGCACTCTACTGAAGGCGGTAAAGTGAGACTTTGTCTCTACAAAAGAAAAAAAGATTAAAACAAACAAAAAAAACACAGTGACCCTCAATAGCTGGAGGGAGGAAAGGAGCGAGTGAGTGAACTGTCAGATTAACCAGCCTAAATGTCATAAGCCTGCTAATAACAAAGGGTGGGAGACAGAGGGTAGGGTTGACTACAGTTCTGCATTTTGTAATTTAGCTCCAGGTTAGCTATTGGTATCTTTGGTTTCTATCATAGGAGAACAATGAATTTTCTCCATAGAAGGATGAGAATGACAGGAGAAACCATGAAGCTTTTTGAGGTTTCTGAGCACAGTGATACTAATGTTTCTGGTCAGTTTCAAAAAGCCAGTCATAGAGGGAAAGGAATACAAAACAATTGTGAAAGAAGGCCATATTCTCCATACTCTTAACCAAACAAAAACACAACAGTTAGTTGTATGGATTCTGATTTTTCCATTTGCCATTTTCTTTAAAAAGGATTATGGTTAGGCTCTCATAGGAAGGGTAGATTGGATTACAGCTTTAAGCCAAGTGAAAACACAGTTCAAAGTCTGGCAACTAGAGTTTGTGGCAAAGTCAAGAAAGAACTAAGCTGTTAGAACAATGTACCCTCCCCATTATCTTACCTACTCAAGGAACAGAGGCAGAAAGTGAAAAAAGGCCGAGGCTATCATCATCTATAGCTGCATATAAGGCAAGGAAAAAAGAAGAAATTCATGACGATTTTAATTAATCCCAACAGAATGACCTCAGAGGTCACTCGATGACCTAGGAGAGAAGCTAAACAGGAAGAGGTTAGAGATATTTCAGAAAAGGGGTCAAGAATGGCAAATAAAGATTTAAAAGAATGATAAAATTCAGAAGGGGTGTACATGTGGGGGAAAGTACTATTCTTAGAGTCACTGGTGGTGGGAGTATAATAGTTAGGACTTTTCCGGGAGTCAATTCAGCAATCAAAAGCTTGAAAAATATTTTTTTCCTTTGACCAAATAATTCCACTATTAGACATTTGTAAGGAAATATTTGCACCAGCACAGAAAGATACATGTATAAGACTGCTCCATTAATCGCTATACATTATTGTGAAAAATTGGAAGCCATTTTAATGCCTAATAATAGAGATTTAATTCAACAAATCATCAAATACTCAATCAACAGAATTTTATACAGCCTATGTAAGTGATGATGTAGCTCTACATTGATTTACATGTGGAGTTGTTTGTAGTATTTTTTAAATTGGAAAAAATAGTTTATAAAGTAGTATTTACAATATGATCTCATTGTTGTAAAAAAGCAAAATACTCATCTAAAAGTTAACAGCTATAATTTATCGGTGGTAGAGATGTGGGTAATTTTTTATTTTTTATTTTTTTATTTTTGTTCATTATACAGTTGTCCCCGGGTGTCCAAGAGGGATTGATTTCAGGCCCCTACACAGATATGAAAATCACAGATGCTCAAGTCCCTGATATAAAATGGTGTGGTACTGGCATCCTCCTGTGTGTTCACCCTTCCATATGTACACTTCAAATCATCTCCAGATTACTTATAATACTATAGATGTTATGTAATAGTCGTTATACTGTATTGTGTAGGGAACAATGAAACAAAAAAAAGAGTCTATACGTGTTCACTACAGATGCAACCATCCATTTTTGTCTGAATATTTTTGACCTGCAATTGGTTGAATCCACAATGCAGAACCCACAGGTACGGAGGGATGACTGTACTTTTCTATGTATGATGATGAACAAGGATGAAAAGAATAGAAAGGCTGGAGAAAGTCTGGTTCTGTGGCTACCATTTCACCTTTTCTAAGTGTTTGAAAAGTGTCTGAAAACACAGCCTTTTCTCTCTGTGTTTGATCTTGATGCCATGAGATTTAATAGAATATCTTAGACCCTTGGTCGTTCTATCAATTTGTTTGATTTCACCAGAACCCCTGCATACAAATGTGTTCATCTGTGCTTTCCAATATGTCTATCTGTTTTTGGTCTGTGTTCCCCAGTGTTGACAATATAGCAAAGCATACCACTTTGGTTGGGTTCCAGAAGCACAGGGACCACACTTAACCATGCTATATAAACTTTATGTGTTTACCTAGAGCCCAGACAGCCTTTCTAGCTACTGACCAGTGATAAAGTAGCCTGGATGCTGTGGGCATAGGGATAGCACATTCCCACAGCTTTAACCCTTTATCAGATTGGCCAAAACATCACAGAGTATCTGGTTGTTCTCCATTGAAAAAAACCAAGTGCTCTGTGTCTCAGCCTTCTTCAGCATGAAGTCTGCACATTGTCACATCCCTGCCTTCTAATAGTCCCTGTTGAAGAAGATGGCACGTTTAGGTATTTCTAACATCATCCAGTACCATCACTAGCTCTGTGTGGGGAGTAGAGACAGGAGACTGGGTCCCCGGAGCTCTACCTCTCTCCCTAGGGTAACTACATGGTCTTATTATATTTTCTTTCCACAGGCCCATGAAGAAGTAAACACTGGCTTCAGAAATACATGTGACTTGTCAAAACACAAAGAACCCCAACTGGAGAACATTTCACCCTGGGAGAAGGTTCTTTCAGCGTACGGTTCTGTAAGGCATCTTCAGAATAGATCTAGATGCCTAAAGTTCAAATGGAACTTTTCCAAGAATCTGGAAGGAAATGATACTGAATGTGAAAGGCCAAAGATTCTGAATTCTATTGCCTGGGAACCTCTATCAGCCTTTGGTCCAGGAAACATCAGACAAAGGAAGCAATTCCTGGAACTACACCATCTCAATAGTGGGGGTTCCACCAGCCACCCCAACTATTAAAGAACAGCACGGTTTTCAAGTGCACACGCATTTATACATATGGATGCATGTATTTTTAAGCTTGTATAATCTTTGCAGACAGCATTAGCAAATATTTCCCAGGAATCTCTCTATACCTCATCTTATTCTGGCCTTTACACCCAAAATTATTGGAGTTGTTCTTGAATGCAATCTTTATGTAACTTTATTCTATTTTCTTAGTACCTTGTTTTTATCTTCTGTTAAATCACCCTCTAATGATTATTGTGCCTAATAATTTGTTTCTTTTTTAAAAAATGAAGGCATATACCATGCTTAGTAGAATACTTGGTGCATAGTAAGTAGTCAATAAATGTTACTTATTTTATTACCATTTTAAACTAAAACTGAGATGATAGCTTAGTATAGTGGTTAAGGGAGAGGATTCTGGAGCCAGGATGCCTGCATTTTAATGCCAGCTCTGCCCTTAATTAGCTATTTATGATGTTGTACAATTTATGTAATTTTGCTGTGCTCAGTTTCTCCATCTGTAAAATGGGGATAGTAAGCGTTTTTACGTCACACAAGTGAATGGGTTATGTATGTGGTATGTGAATACTTAGACACACACCTGCTATACAGCAAGTTTTATAGAAGTATAAGCCATTATTTTTTATTCCTTTTAATCCTGAATGTCCATAATATCATTAATTGTTCTTTCTTGCAGTTGTTTTTTTTTTGGGGGGCCGGGGCTGGGTTTGAACCCACCACCTTCCAGCATATGGGGCCAGCGTTCTATTCCTTTGAGCCACAGGCGCCGCCCATCATTAATGTTTTTTCTACAGCCAACATTTTGGTTCTCTTAACCAAAGGTTCTTATTTTACTTTAATATTTGATCAAGTTCTATATCTATTCTGGTTTCAAGACACCAAGATTTTCAGAGTATTAGTAATAATAAATTCCAGTAAGAAAAGAAGGTAATTAACAAGACGAGATGCTCCTACAGAGACTGTGTTAGGACGCTTAACACAGTCTGAAATCCCGCATGCAGAATACATTAGTAACTGCCTAATTCTAGTCTTTCCTTGGCATATAAGAAGTCAGCAACAATTAACTGAAATGAAGATAGTACACAATACTTATAAAAAAATAAACTTCATTTTTCCACCTTAGAACTCAGTGGTGAATACTTTCTCTTGTATCTTTTGGAGCTGTGGGTTCCAGAGAAATGCTTAATTGGAACAAGTTATACAATTACACTTGGTGCTCAAAATAAAATATGTTCTACCTGGTGATTTCCAACACGTAAAATTTAGGCTTTACAAGAACATGAGAGGCCAAGGCTAACATGGGGGAACAGTCACTTGTGGCATTCCCAGGTTCCTCCTTGGCGCTGGCCCTGCCCCTGCACTGGGCATTGCTGCTTGCAGGAAACCACAGAATTTAAAAGCAATGGATGACATTCTTCTCTGACTATGAAATGTCTGCTCACTCCTTCTTCAGACTGTGTGGACAGAACCAAACTCACAATATTTTTAATATGTCAAATCTGAATATTTAATTAATAAGCACACTACTTTTACACTACAAATATTTTTAAGGAATAGTTTAGATCTTTCCTAGTAGAAAAGGTAAAAAAAAAAAAAAAAAAGAGCATATGCTGAATGTACTGATGGCCATATTTCAACTTTTTAACTTTTATAATTTGATCTATTAAAAATAATAGATAAGCATGCAAGGGAAAATAGTTTCTTTTCTACCTTTAAAATTGCAAAACATCACATTGTTAATTTATTTACATATTAGCATCAATCAGAAACAGAACAATTTGCCAATGCTGTTACTGAGATTATGATTTAAAAATTGAATTCCCCACTTGCTTTGAAAGGAAATTCTTAAGATACATGGGTCAAAATACTATAGAAGTCATTAAGATTACCATCTTGGAGCAGTTTATAATCCCATCTGCCATAGGTGGTTGTGTGGCTATGAACACATTACGTGGCCTTGAGCAACTACATCTCCAAACTCCATTTTCCTCTTCAGTATGAGACTTCAATCAAGTCTCATAGGATTTAATTATAAATGTATATCCCATTAAGTGTATAACATAGTGCATAGTGCTGGGACATAGTAAGTGATCAATGTATGGTGGATTTTAATATATTAATTCTAAGTATGTCTTTCTTAATCCATTCCTTTAAACAATAATTTCTGCCAAGCTTCTTAGCATAACTCTTCCAACTAATACACAAAATGCTTCAAAAGGGAAAGCAGAACTCTAAGAATAGGAACATCCAATTCATTTCCTGGCCTGAAGATTAGAGAACCTTTTACATTTTATTTAACTTGAGTGGGGGTCTTGGTCAGGTTCTACCACACACTCTGCCCCCTTGAGTGTGTCTGGTGTTCTCAGCATCAGGATGGAAGGCACAGGAGAGAGAAAATTGGCTCCAGCCACTGGCGTCTTCCTACCCAGCCCAAAGTGGTCTCTGCCTGGGAGGTCCTCCAGCTGCAGCTTTCTTTCCTACCTTTCTATCTTAGAATCTAAGATAGAGATGATGACAATAATGAAGCTGAGGGCAATGTAAGATAGCTAGTATTTATTTAACGTTAATTCTAAGCCAGGCACTACAAGGTCTTTGTACCTATTATCTCACTTAATCCTTTCAATAATCAAAAGGTACTCTGTTTATCTCCATTTGACATATAAAGAAACCACAGCTTAGAGAGGTTAAATAACATGTCCAGTGCCACTCAGTTCTTCAGCAGAGAGCCAGTTCACAAGCAGATCAGATTCCAGCCGCAGCCTTTATTCCTAACCCCAGGGTTCAGCAACTCCAAGCTGCTTGCAGGGCTGCCTATAGGATTAGCCCAGGCCCTGGTGGCTCACCCAAGATCAACCTTACCCAACCCCACAGTCTCTAATATCTTTCTGCTCAAGTCACACTTCCTGACTTAAAATTCACAAGGCTGGAGAAGCAGTGGCTCTGGCAAATAATGCTGCTATCATAACTTCAGTTGGATCCCTTACATTCCCCCAGTGAATTGCTCCTCCTGGCATAGGACAGCCATGAACCCTAATGCAGAAAAAATTCCCACAGGGAGATAGATCCCTGACATACTGACTAGTACCTTTGGCCTCTAACACTAACATACAGTACGCTATTAATTACACTCATTTTATAGGTGAAGACATAGCAAGGTAAGAGAAATGGTTTGCTCACAGCTACACAGCAGGTTGAAATAAAATCACCAATAAAGCTCAATGCTCTTTGGAAGTCCTTACCGTCTCTTTTTTTCCTGGGCGTTTAATTTCTTGTCGCTCAAACCTCTTCACACACCATCAGCACAAAGATGAACACACAGTGGAACCAGCCTCTCCCAGGCTCAGCTAAAGAAAACTTCCAAATCCGAGAGCCCTGCAAACTAAGCTGACCCTTCAGGATGTTTCCTATTATCCTTTAACTAGGCAGCCTAGATTCCTCAGGGTCATGCATAAATGTCCCCAAATACCTGTCAGCAATTTCCAGTAGAGGGAAAACTGCAGTTAAAACTCCAGTAGAGGGAAAACTGCAGTTGGATGGTGAGTTGGGAACCTTGTGTGCTTAGTTTTTCGCTGCTGTGCTGAAAATCTCAAAATGTCAGCCACAGGCCATTCCATTTTGTTTATTTAAATAAAGAATTTTAAAAATCACTTTTTCCACTTCATGGTTTCTTTGGACCAGGGAATAAAAATAGCGATCTCATCAGGAGCCAAACGTTTTCTGGAATAGTAAAGTAAGAGGGAAAAGAGCCCGGCTCAGGACGACAGAAGTCTTGGAGGAGCTACCTGAAAGCAAAACTCTCGTTTCAGTCACGTCCCTTCTTTTCCCCTTCTCATGATAACAGCCTCAAAGTCAGGAGCAGTTTATAACAAACTCTGCGGCACGCCCGAGGCGATTACCCCTGCGCCTATCACACTCCTGGCCCGGCCACCTGTCAGAACCCGAGGACCGCGCAGGCGAGGTTGCTTGGGGAAGTGACCCTGGGGGGGTGAGGACAATCGGAGGATCAGAATTCTCCGGAGGATTGGGATTCTCGGGGAGGATCTGAGCCCAGCGCGCAGGCTGTCGCGCTCTCAGTGGCTCCACTGCAGCAGCCTCGGGAACCGGTGGCCTCCAGGGCTCAGGCGCGCCCCGCCGCGGACTGGCAGGGACTCACCCGGCCCGGCCCCCACCTGTGGTCCGCGCCCGCCGGGCTAGCAGGGGCCGACTGGCCTCAATCCTCCGCGCCGCGGGGCGCGCCTTACCTGTTGATCTTGAGCGCGAAGGCGCGGCGCTCTGCGCTGGGCAGCGTGGCCATCGCCCACAGAGGCTCAGCGGCCTCTAGGGGCGCCTGGTGCGGAGAGCGGGGGTCCGGCGCGCCGCACAGACGCTGCACAGCGCGCGGAGCGCAACGCGAGCCTCATCTGTCATTCGGAGCTGGAAACTTCCGCATTTCCACCTTCTGCGCTGAAATCACCCCGGGGACGGCCCAGCCTGCTGGCCGCGGCGGCCAGCCCAGCCGCCCCGCGCGCAACCTGGCACGCAGGGAGCGGTGGGGAGGAGGGCGTGGACCCAGCGTGGCACTGCCGTCCGGATACCCCAGCCTACGGCGCGCTCTTCCTGGCCCTGACCTCAGGCAGAAAGGAGCGCGGGCGGATGACCCGGCGACCACGGAGCGCAGGCCGGAAACTCCATCTGCTGAAAGCCGCCAAGCTGCCAGGGAATGTGGGCAAGCGGGGGGGAGCCCGAGTCCTCCGCCCACGCCGCGGTGTTGGCGAGGTCGGGAGATCAACCCCGGGATTCTTTAGGCTAGGCCTTACCTTAATAAGGGTTGACACCTATTCCTGTGAAAAGACAGACTTTAACAAAAAATGTTTAAAGTCAACAGAACTTAGGAGGATGCAAATCAACTTTGCAAACCATACGCTCATCCAGTCTTCCTGGGACACCTTAAGTAAATATAATGAATCTATCTAAAGAATAAACATTATGCATTTTTAAAGAACAAAATTTTGTACACCCTGGGATGAAAACTTTTCTGTGGGGAACCACTGAAGGCAGCATTCCTGTAATTCAAGAGCATGCTGCATCCAGGTTTATTTCAGTTTCAGACTGAGAGGACTGCTAAGAAACCCAGCTTCAAACTCAAGAAAAAACAGAAAAGTCCCCGTGTTGACAGGTGTGGAAAAGCCCGTGTTTATTTCAAGTTGCTGGCTTGCTCTTGATTGTGCTATACTGGAGCACGCGCTGTATAATTACTTGTCGACTTGCCCTTAAAAAAAACTAAAGCAAAATATTATGTACTGGATGTGTAAAATACACCCTGGATTTTGAAGACAGTACAGAAAAAATAGTGCAAAATATCTTGTTAATGATTTTTGTGTGGCTTGCATGTTGAATACTTTGGATATAAATAAAATGTATTATTAAAATTAATTTTTTTTTTTTTTGGCCGGGGCTGGGTTTGAACCCACCACCTCCGGCATATGGGACCGGCACCCTACTCCTTGAGCCACAGGCGCTGCCCAAAATTAATTTCATCTATTTGTTTTTTCCTTTTTTAACTATGGCTTGCATTAAAGTAAGTGGAAAATTACATATGTGGCTCATATTTGTGGGCCTCAATACATTCCTATTGGACAGTACCAGTCCAATACACCCTAATTTGCAATCCAATACTATAATGCCTGGACTGGATTCGGTCTTTTCCTGATGGCCTTCCTTTCTCTGGTTTCGCCTGTGTCAGGTAGTTTAGTAATTTTTCAGAGCTGGTTGAGGAGGCCCTTCACCCCCAAATCAATACCTTTTGAAGCACTTAAGACAAAGTTCATAAGTATGACATTATATAGACTGTCTGTGAAAACAGACTCCAAGAAAAGAAAGCTTTTTTGAAATTTGGAGTTTCTAACTTTCAAAATTTTCCTAAGTCTACTTACTACACTGCAATTTTTCAGCAAATATTTGGATAAAAAATTCCTAAGAGAACAATTCTATGAGTACTGCTTCGAACCGGGAACCAATGAATGATTGTAGAAAACAACTTTCATGGGCAGCACCTGTGGCTCAAGGAGTAGGGCGCCGGTCCCATATGCCAGAGGTGGCGGGTTCAAACCCAGCCTGGCCAAAAACCACAAAAAAAAAAAAAGAAAACAACTTTCATAAGAAGCTTCAGCACACTGTGCAATAAGTCAGCCTCTCAGATGGGATTCTCTGAGTCTCTGAATCCTTTCCACGCACCCTTTCATGCAGAGCAAAAATATACTGGTTTCGCACAAACACAAAGCTTAATGAGAACATCTTAAGCTTTCAGAATTTGCAATCATGGAAACTTTTGGGGGGTGAATGGGAGGAATCATAAAACCTTCCATCTTGCCCTCAGATCATTCTGAGTTCAACCCAGTGGTTGGCACCTAATTCTAAAGGTCAGGCCAAGAGTATTACCCTTCATGCCCTCAGTTTCCTGATGGTTAAAAATGACTCCAAATCTCCTTAACAGTCTTTTAACAGTTCACTACGAATGTACTATCCATTAATTTCATTGCATGCCTCTTTTCAAGCTTTATTTGCTTTTAGAAACATTCACATGTTGCTGGCAAATAGCCATCCAAGCGTCTCTCTTCCTCATTTTCACTGACTCTTTCTTGCACTTGGACTTCTCTGCTCCTCACCCCTTTGTCCACAGTGAACTCTGGGATGCCTCCTTCTTTCCACACTTGATGATTTCTCTTGCCCTTCCTCCTTCTCTGTACCTTGGTGTCATTCCATTTTGTTCTTCACCATTATACAATTCCCCCCTTGACTTCTATGACAGAGACGGCTTCAATTGTCCTAAATTTGCCTCTAGTTTCCCCCCCATCTTCTTTTCCTTACCTTTCCAGAAAGCCAACCTCTGTCTTTACATTGCATCTTACCTGTTTTATTTAACAAGCAACTAAATAGCACTTCTTGTACCAGGCGCTGTTTCAAGTCCTGTACAAATATGAGTTAGTTCATTCATTTATTCATAACAATAATTAAGTAATAACATTATCCTCACTCTGCAACTGGGGAAACTGAAGCTCTGAGAGATGAAGCACCAAGTCACAAACTAGCAAAGGGGGAGCCATTTCCTATGCAAAAATGTTGCCTATCTCCTGGATATCTATGCTCGAATATTTTCAAACTTCACCAGAGTCCACCAGTATAAAACTAACATTCTCCAGGGCGGCGCCTGTGGCTCAGTGAGTAGGGTGCCGGCCCCATATGCCGAGGGTGGCAGGTTCAAACCCAGCCCCGGCCAAACTGCAACAAAAAATAGCCGGGCGTTATGGCGGGAGGCCGAGGCAAGAGAATCGCATAAGCCCAAGAGTTAGAGGTTGCTGTGAGCCGTGTGACGCCACGGCACTCTACCTGTGGGCGGTACAGTGAGACTCTGTCTCTACAAAAAAAAAAAAAAAAAAAACTAACACTCTCCATCTCTTCTACTCAGTTGGAAGCTAGTTATAAATAGCTGTTTCTATTGGTAGCACTACTTCTTTATTTCCCAGGTTTAAAACTTTGGAGTCATCTAGTGGGGGAAATCTGGGTTCTGGTTTCAGCTTTTTGCTGGGTGATCCTGAGTGAGTCGTATCCTGTTTGGATCACAGATGCCTCAGTCTTAGAATGGCATCATTTGATTGCCTCTCTCTGAATGTGGGGACCATGGCAGCCCTAATTTCTTCCTCTCCTTTACCATTTAGGTCTAATCACCTACAAAGGTCTATCATTTATTTATTATTATTATTATTTATTTATTTATTTATTTTTTTTTTTTTTACAAATACCACTCCTTTATAAATACCACTGTTCTCATTGCTTCCATGCTGGTCCAGCCCTTGATTAATTACATTAATGTCTGGAGGACAAAAATAAGTTTGATGACTTACTGTACAGTAATCATCAAGTGTGGAAAAGAAGGAGGCATTCCATCTGTAGGTCTCTCCTTATTCTGATCTAATCTGACCCCACTATTGCATTAAGCTTACTAAAAACTTATTTCAGGCCAAGTGCAGTGGTTCATGTCTGTAATCCTAGCACTCTGGGAGGCCGAGGCAGGTTGTTGCGTGACCCGAGACGCGAACGAGCAGCAGCTTTGCTGTAGGTGTAAACTCGCTCCTGTAATTATTAAGTCAAGAAACAGACTATACACCGTGGGATGGCATATAGCAAAGTTCTTTATTCCAAGTTTAAGTTTTATACCCTTCCAGTCACGTACACACCTAATCCATTATCTATTAGCTGAATTTTAACTTGAAAGGAAATATTTATCATATCAATGCAACCACTTGTGTAGTAAATCTCTTCCTCTAAACAGTGACTAGTTCCCAGCAGGGCACAAAGACGATAGCAGCCATAGGGGAACAGAATTAATAGAAGAATATCTTCAAGCATTCACTCAGTTTACTCAGTATGAAGTAATGACTGTGACTTTCCTTCAGGGCAGAGCACCTATAGACCTCTGACAATATGTTGTTAACATATGTCAACCCTCTGGCCCGTATCTCTGAGGAAGGGCGGCATGCCCTTGGATCTCAGGCTTCACGGGGTGTACTGCTTCAGAGAAAAGGCCTAAGGAATTTTACAATTCCAAAAAAGCCTAACTCTGAGAGTAACCCAGGGGGGTCCAAGCCACTTAAGCCTCTGGAAGAAAAGCATGTCATTTTAAACTCACACTGAATTTACTTTGTGTGCTTGATGTAGGATAAGTTTATTTCTAAATGTTATCCTACACAGGTCAGGACTTCAAGACCAGCCTGAGCAAGAGTGAGACCCTATCTATACTAAAAATAGAAAAAACTAGCTGGGCATAGTGGCGGCCACCTGTAGTCCAGCTACTTGGGAGGCTGGGACAAGGATTGCCTGAGCCCACGAGTCTGAGGTTGCTATGAGCTATGATGATGCCATGTCACTCTACAGAGTGACAGAGTGAGACTTTGTCTCAAAAACAAAACAAAATACCCATTTAATCATGTTTCTCCCCTTCTCATTTAGCTTTGGTAGCTTCCCATAGCCTCTACAACCAAGTGTGAACTTCTCTAACTAGCTTATAGGCCCACTTCAGATAACCAGCTCCATCCCTTGCCTTGGGGCAGGGAATATCTCCAACTTGTCCCTGGAGAAGGCAGTCCGACTGAGAGGATTTTGCCCCTGCTTTTTTTTTTTTTTTTTTTTTTTTTTGGCTGGGGCTGGGTTTGAACCCACCACCTCTGGCATATGGGGCCAGTGCCCTACTCCTTGAGCCACAGGAGCTGCCCCTGCCCCTGCCCCTGCTTTTGTTAGTCTTGCTGCTATTCACACTGCACCATCACATCTAGTCTTTCCCCATCCTTCAAAGTTTAAGTCAGGTAGTCATGTTGCATCTCCACCTGAAGGAGCATCTCTTCCAGTCTGAAGGCAGCATTCCTTTAATTAGTTAAAAGTTAGGTCATCACCAATAAACACAGCCCTGTAGAATGAAGGATCCTGATATTGGACTATTTTTTAAAAGTATGATTGTTTACACATCCCCTCCCTTGTTCCAAAATCCATCTAAGACCTTCCCATGACCATCTATTTAACACGCAATGCCTCCTTCCCTTGTCCTGATACTTTCTAACTCCTTTTCCAACTTTGCTTTTCTCTATAGCTCTTCTCATGATCTGACATACACATATATTTTATTTATTTGTTTGTTATCTCTCGTGCTTCTAGGATACAAATCCCGTGAGTCCATGGATTTTTGTTGGTTCACTGACCTATCTCTAGGGCTTAGAACAGTGCTTGGCACATAGTAGGTACTTAAATAGTATTTATTGAATAAATGTATAACTGATTTAGTATCAAACACACAATATATATTCAATAAATATTGGTTAAAGTGAACTTGAAAGGAAATGGCCAAGTTTCACATGTCTTTCAGAAGGAAGTGAGAGTCTTCACTTTTTATTCTCTTAAAAGTATTTTCAAGACTATTTTAGTTGTGCCCTCCCATGAATATCTTCCAACTCCATTTTGTATTTATTTCTTGGGTTGAAAAAAAAAATTAAACCAGCACAATACTTATTACTAGCAAGTAGATTTCTTCATAATTGTCTTACAAGTGGGGACGAATACAAAAAGATTTGCGTGCTGATATTTAAAACCAGCTACAGTTTAGACATTAGAATTTGGAGTTCTGATGTTCTCCATTTCATTCCTTGTTTTTTCACCAAAAACTAAAATCTATAAATATGAAAAGAACTAAGTTGGGCGGCGCCTGTGGCTCAAGGAGTAGGGCGCCGGTCCCATATGCCGGAGGTGGCGGGTTCAAACCCAGCCCCGGCCAAAAAAAAAAAGAAAAGAAAAGAACTAAGTTTAAGAAACTGGGCTTTAAAATGTATGTTATATATACACAGATATTATTTCTATTTTTACTTATTTTATTTATATTATAAAATATAAAATATATTACATATATTTTACTATAAGTTAGTATTTTAGATATAGGATTTAGACCATATTCTAATGTACAAATGCTATTTCATATTTAATAGGAATATTTGCACCATAGCATTTTAGAACTAAAAGGACCTTGGATTAATTAATCAGTGAATGAATGAATATACGTATATACTCATTCTGACATATGTGCCTTCCTTCTCCAAGCATTTACAAAGTGTTTGCCATAGTCAGGCACTGTACTAGGTAATAGTAGGAGTAAACAATAATACTTGCTCCTTGACTTCTCAGAACTCATGGGCTAGGACTGAGACACATGTAAATAAGGAAAGAAGAGGCTTGGGTTCCGTGTGACAGTAGAGAAACATTTTACTATACAACACCCTGGGAGAGTGAGGAAGCACAAAGAGGAAATGACTTGTTCTTGTGGACGGTGGTAGCAGGGAGATTGACGCTGAGGAAGAATGACTTTACAGATGCAGTGACCTAGGAACTGGGTCTTAAAGAACAAGTTCAACAGGCAGAGAAGAGTATATTCAGGATAATCCAGGCAGAAGGAACACTTATGCAGTCAGGGAGGCATGAGAGACTATTGTTCATCTCAAGAAAAAGGATGGCTCAGTGCCCATAGCACAGTGTTTATGGTGCTGGCCATATACCCCGAAGATGGTGGGTTCAAACCCAGCCTGGACCAGCTAAACAACAATGACAATTGCAACAAAAAAATAGCCGGGCATTGTGATGGGCACCTGTAGTCACTCCCAGCTACTTGAGAGGCTGAGCCAAGACAATTGCTAAAGCCCAAGAGTTTGAGGTTGCGGTGAGCTGTCAAGCCAAGGTGCTCTATGCAGAGCAACATAGTGAGACTTCGTCTCAAAAAAAAAGGGCGGCGCCTGTGGCTCAAAGGAGTAGGGGGCCGGAGGTGGTAGGTTCAAACCCAATCCTAGCCAAAAACTGAAAAAAAAAGAAAGAAAGAAAACACAGAAATGAATAAGTAGGATGTCAGGAACCCAAGGGTACAGAGTGAGGTGGCAGAAAAATAAAGCCTTGGAAATAGGCAAGGCCTGAGCATGAAGGTCCCATTGGAGAATTCAGACTTGATCCCACAGGCTGGAGAAACCAGTGAATAGTGACCACTACTTCTGTAAGTAGGTCATTGCCTCACAGGGGAGACCTCATGCCACCTGACAGGCCATGATGAGGATGCTGCTGATGTCCAGTAGAGTATGTGGCAGAGGGTGCTGAGCATGATACCTCCTACACTTGTCACTGCCGGCGCCACCTGATTCAACCTGTGCTCTCACTGGATTCTAACAAAGAAATACATAATTCTTTGCAGGAGAGTTCAGGCAGTTTCCCCAAAGTCTTATCTCATGGACAGATAGAGAAATTATGAGGAATAGAAAGTCGGTCCTCCAGTCTGGTCCCTCCTCACTGGAGTGCTCACATGGCTACGGTCAGGGCCTCACTCCCAGATCCTCCCTGCACTTCCCTTAGGCTTTTCTATTTACTCACTGCCCCATCTCTCCACTTTCTTCTCTCTAAAGAATCGATTATGCATCCTTTGATTGGTTCTTATGTCTGCACAATTTCCCAAGCACCCACTAGATGTTGAACAGCCTCCCTACCCCCAGTTTCTGCTGTCCCTGCAGAGGGGAGAGTTGGGCTCTGATCCATACTTGGGAGGGATTCAGTGACTGACTTCCATTCCAGGCTTCAGGTGACATTCTTTTGTGGAAAAAATTAATTTCCTTCTGGAGACTACCATCAGATCATAAGGAAAAATCATATTCTCTGCATTCATGAATCTTGATGTTATTTCTTGTAAGTTAGTAATGTTGGCCTTAGGAGGCTGAAAAACTCCTTTCCTTCACCTCCAGGCACATTGCAAAGCTGTCAGCTTGCTGGAATGTTTCCTTCCAGTCTCCTTCCCTGCAAATGTGTTCATCTTTCCTGCTACAGTCACACTGCTATAACATTTCTATTTTGCATTTTAGACTTATCTAACCGTATTAATTTTTCTGTGTTAATATTACTTCTGTACTTATTATTTTATATCCTTTATCTTTATCTTGGTGCCTTCAAATATTTACTTTGTTTTGTTGTTGTTGTGTGTGTTTACATATCACCACTCAAAAAAAAAAAACAAAAAAACAGAAAACACTAGCTCTGTGGTTCGAGGAGTCCAGCAGACATATTGCTATGTTGATCCAGCATCCATTTTCCCCATTTCTGGAAATAGTATCTCCATTTCCCCTGGGGAAAGATGCTGCCCCACTTTCAGACCTCCACTCTAGGCACCAAAGTGGGTATCAAGCCCCGGCCTGGCCCATCAGATCATTACCACCTTGTTCTCTGTAATTAGGTTTGAAGATCAATGAAAGCCAGTGAGCCTCAAATCCATTTGGAACAGAAAGTTTCTGATTTTGTTGGGAATGGAATAGGAGAGGAGCTCCAAGCCTAGAGCTGCAATGGCCATGTAGCCACCCCGGGGGATAGTTGCTTGAGATGGGAAGACAGCAGAGGTGAGAGATGGGGCATAGGGGGCAGATTCCTGATAAATTCCACTTGACCACACTTGGAATTTCAGTTCTGTGAGCAAATAATAAAAGCTAATATTAACTAAGTAGTTATCATGTACCAGGTATTATTCGAGGGTGTATTATTTCAAAATATTACAGGGGTACACATGTTTTTGATTTCATGTGTCAGTTTTGTTATGCTTGAGTCAGGGTTATAAGTATGCCCTTCACCCAGATGGTGTTCATGACACCCATTAGGTAGGTTTTTGCCCATCCCTTCCTCCCACTTCCCTTCGGCTTGATTTCTGCTGAGTTTTACTTCCCTCTGTGCACATGTCTCATTGTTCATTCCAGTTTAATAGCAAGCGCATGTGGTGTTTGTTTTTTCCATTCTTTAGATACTTCCCACTTAGGATAATGGTCTCTAGTTTCATTCAGATTATTGCAAAAGGCCTTAATTCATCCTTCTTCATGGTTATGTAGTGTTCCACAGCATACATGTACCACATTTTGTTAATCCACTCACGGATGGATGGGCACTTGAGTTGATTTCACATCTTTACAATTGCAAATTATACTGCAATGAACATTGGTGTGCTTGTGTCTTTTTGATAAAATGATTCTTGGGTAAATACCTAGTACTGGGATTGCCTGATCAGATGGTAGAGCTACTTTTAGTTCTTTGAGGCATCTCCTCACTATTTTCCATGGAGCTTGTTCCTTTCTCTCTGCACCCATGCAACCTCTGTTGTTTCGTTTTTTTTTTTTTTTGGTAAAAGCCATTCTCACTGGAGTTAGTTGAGACCTCATTGTGGTTTTGACTTGCACTTCCCTCAAGATTAGAGACATTGAGCATTTTTCCTATGTTTTTTGGCCCTTAGTCTATCTTCTTTTGAAAAGCTTCTGTTCATGTCTATTGCCTACTTTTTGATAGGGTTGTTTCTTCTTGTTGATTTGCTCGAGTTCTTTGTAGATTCTGGTTATTAGCCCTTTATTGAATGTACAACTTGCAAATGTTTTTTTCCCATTCTGTAGGTTATCTATTTTCTCTGTTGATTACTTTCTCATCTATGCAAAAGCCTTGTAATTTCTTTAATACTCATTAAAAATATGAACTAGGTAATATCATTAACTTCATTTTACGGAAAAGGAAACTGAAGCATGGATTAAGTAAATTGTCCAAGATTACTTAACTGATAATAAATGAGATCATGATTGAAACATGGGAGGTTTGGCCCTCGAGGCTGCCTATAACAACTACATTATGCCGGCTTCTGATAAATTGATCTTCTGCTTATATTAGTGAGCTGCAAAGAGATTTTACGACTAGAATGGAACACCGGAAAGTAAATAAATTTCTTATGAGCATTTCAATTTACTCTTTCTTACCATGTGTTCATGGTAAGAACACTATATTTTCCATTTATTACATGTGTCATAATTCATGTAACTATGTCCTTACTTAGGAGGAAGCAGGATAATGTAGTTGTCGAGAGTTTGAACTCTGAAATCTAACCACTGAATTAGACTGGACTTACTAGCTATATGAATTCTTGGCACATTTCTAAATGTCTCTGTATTCACCTATAAAATAGTGGTTAATGTGGTACCTTTCTGATAGGATTGTTATAACCATTAAATGATGTAAGCACTTATGGTGATATGTAACTATTTCTATTATTATTATTACCTGTTAGTAATGTCTATAGCAGCAAGATACTAAAAGTTGAGTGACGTATGCCTTTAATCCCAGCACTTTGGGAAACCAAGGCAGGAGGATTGCTTGAGGCCAGGAGTTCAAGACCAGCCTGAGCAATGTGGTGAGGCCTTGTCTCTACAAAAAATAAAAAGAAATTACCTGGGCATGGTGGTGTATCCTATAGTCTCAGCTACTTGATAAACTGAGGCAGGAGAGGATCTCTTGAGCCCAGGAGTTCAGGGTTGCAGTGAGCTATGATTGTGCCACAGCACTGTAGCCAGGGGGATTGGTGTGACATCCTGTGTCTAAAAAAAAAAAGTCTCCTAAATAAGTTTTTTTTTTTTTTTTTTGAGACAGAGCCTTAAGCTTTCCCCCTGAGTACAGTGCCGTGGCATGACAGCTCACAGAACCTCCAACTCCTGGACTGAAGCGATTCTCCTGCCTCAGCCTTCCAAGTAGCTGGGATCTCGGGTGCCTACCACAACACCCGGCTATTTTTTGTTTGCAGTCATCATTGTTGTTTGGTGGGCCCAGGCTGGGTTCGAACCCGCCAGCTCAGGTGAATGTGGCTGGTGCCCTAGCTGCTTGAGCCACAGGCACCGAGCCCTAAATAAGATTTTTACTGAAGTAAAGCAGATGGTCCATAACTGGGTCAGCAACTCAATGGTGCCATTAAGAACTGAGGTTTTTTTCTATCCCTTCACTTTGTCACCCTCGGCATGGTGGCCTTTCATCATTATTCTTATGACCTATGGCTATCCGATGTCTCCCATGACTCTGAGCAGCCCCAGCACCCACCAGCAGTACAAACAGGAAGAAAGAAGGAGGCCACGGCTTTCCATGTGAGGCTCCATCTTTCCCAGAAATCCTCCAGGAAAATTGCCTGTAGCGTTCACTGGCCAGAAATGGGTCAGATGCTCTTCCTCAGCTTCAAGGAAGGGAAAAAAAGAATGTCCTGTGAAGAAAAGTGGATAACCATGGTCAGCTCAGAATGATTTTGATTCCTTCTCTTGAGGAGCCAAAACAAAAGCGAGAGAAAGGAGAGAATAGCTGCTGTACAGTCAGTGGACAGAGGCTGCCATATGCTTGTGGGAAGACTGATTAAGACAATGCGTATGAAGCGCAAAGCATGCTATCATGCACACTCCCGGCACACACTCTTATTATTATTTGACATTCGTGTTGCTCTAAAATCTTATAAATTCATTTTCACATGTTTATTATTTCCTCATGACAGATTCCCAGAAGCGGAATTTATTAGGTCAAAAGTTATAAACTCCTGCCAAAAGTGCCTGAGTCTAATGTTAAGGAAGTAGTAGACAAACTTAAATTGAGAAACAGTCAACTGAATGAGCACTTACATTCTTTAAAAAAATGTTGGGACCATGAAGGACAAAGACTGGCTAAGGTCTGGGACGGATTACAGGCAACTAAAAGAGACAACTTAAAGATAATGAGGCATCCTGGATCAGGAAAAAATATACTATAGAGCATATTATTGGCAAAATCTACATAAAATTGGCAAAATCTACATATGAACTATGTATTTGATCATAGTATTGAATCGAAGTTGTATTTTGGGAATTTGATGCTTACACTGCAGTTGCGTAAAGGAATATCTATATTCTTAAGATACACACACTAACAAAAAAGAGATACATACTGAATTATATAGGGGAAAGGCACAGAATGGTAGGATGTCTACAACTTACTCTTAATGCTCAAGGATGATGATGATAATAATATTAGGAATATGAAAATAAGACTGTAAAGAAGAATAGTAATAAAATAATAGGTGAATCATAAAATAATAATAAGGTGAATCTAGATGAAAGTAAACAGAAGTTTTTGTTATGTATGTTTTCAAGATAGAAAGTTAAAGATAAATGATTGCAAACGTAATTTTGGGTTTTGTCGGTGTGTACTGATTTATAAGCAATGTTAGAAGAGATTCTATTTCATAGCACACACGCTAACATTGAGTATTGTTTTCACTTTTGCAGCTTTAATAAGCTGAAAATACATTAAAAATTTTTCTTTCTGTGTTTGTTAGGCGAATTGTGTATTTTTCCATGTTAGTTCACCACATAGGTGTATTTTCTTTTGTGTCTATTCGTGTCTTTTCCCACTTGCATATTAGGATCTTAATGTTTTCCTCATTGACTTTTATTTACCTTTTAAATCATATGTCACTACTGTGGGGTGTTTCTGTTTAAGTAATTATTATTTCCCTAAGTACCTCCAACTATTTGGAGGACAGAGAGTAGACAGATTTATAGGATCTTTAAACACTTTTTGGTCCCTGATGGCTGTCAACATCAGACCAAAGTTTATGACTTTTTGAAAGGCCTTTGTCTCATTTCAGTATTCACCAATAACTTCCAGTTTACATCACCCAACTCATGCCCCTGCATATCACCATAATAATTCAGGTCCCATGACAAAAACCAGAACATTTTTTTTTTTGAGACAGTCTCACTATGTTGCTCTTGGTAGAGTGCCATGGCGTCACAGCTCACAGCAACCTCTAACTCTTGAGCTTAAGCAATTCTCCTGCCTCAGCCTCCCAAGTAATTGGGACTACAGGTGCCTGCCACAACGCCCGGCTATTTTTCAGTTGCAGTTGTCATTGTTGCTTAGCTGGCCCGGGCTGGGTTCAAACCTGCCAGCCTCAGTGTATGTGGCTGGTGCCATAACCACTGTGCGACGGGTGCCAAGCCAAGAACCAGAACATTTTTAGAAGAGAGAAAAGCAAGCTATGTGCTGGTCTCTGGCCAGACTTGCCTGGGTCTATTGCTCCTGGTTCTGGCTCACAATTAACAGAGCAGGAGTACAGACTGGTCATCATCTGACGGCATGTTCCAACTGTATGGTCTCTGTAATTCTTTTTTTTTTTTGTAGAGACAGAGTCTCACTTTACCGCCTTCAGTAGAGTGCCATGATGTACACAGGACTCACAGCAACCTCTAGCTCTTGGGCTTCCGCAATTCTCTTGCCTCAGCCTCCCGAGCAGCTGGGACTACAGGCGCCCGCCACAATGCCTGGCTATTTTTTGGTTGCAGTTCAGCCAGGGCCGGGTTTGAACCCGGCCACCCTCGGCATATGGGGCCGGCGCCCTACTCACTGAGCCACAGGCACCACCCAGGTCTCTGTAATTCTTATCAATAATATAGCAGCATGGTGCAGAGTTAAAGGTAGAATTTGGATATTAGATCCAGACAATATGATTGCTGGATCCCCAAACCTATGTCCCACCCATTGGCAATTTGTGTCTTTTAAGAAGAAGCTCCCAGACTTTGGGAGAATCAGAATTACCTGGAGAACTGACAACAAACACAGAAGCCAGGACTCAGTGAAGTATTAACAGAATGAGGCATTGACCTCTAAGGTGTGACAAGTGGCCCAGATGATTCTGTTACATGCCAAAGTTTGAGAACTTTCCTTTAAGAGCTATCAAATAAAATGAAAATATTCCTAAAAGGTCTGATTAAAACTTTTATGAGCTGAAGTTTTCACTTGGATTATTTAATAGAGCTGAGAAGAACAGCTTGCAGAAACGGCTGGTAAAACAGATAACCTGAGATGGGGCACTTAAATGGGGATATGAGCTCAGAAAGGAGAGGCATAGGCCAAAGGGGAGCTTACAGCTGCTATAGAGGAGCACTATGAAATTAGGATACCAAACTGTTCCCCCTCTAGGAATAGCTCATCCCTTACAATAAACTTTTTAAAAACTGAGTATACTAATGTCAATGCCTGCATAGCCCATACAGTGAATGTGTGACTAGTAGATGAAATCAAAACATGTCTTTGTCATGGTTTCCCACTTCCTCTTCAAAGTGCATTCAGTAGGGGTCATCCTTGACCTTCCCCTATGATATGGAAGCCTGGGAAGATCCCATGAGTTTACCCTTATTCTTGGGCAAAGGTGCTTATTTGCCAACATAATTTCAAGTCTGACACCGGAATGTCTAGCCAAGATAATAACCAAAGCTCCACCTTATCTTTAAGGGCCAGTGTTCCCTCCAGCTGGAATGCACTTCAGACTGTCAGCCTATGGTGGGAGAGGAGGAGGAGGAGGCGTGGCTGGCTTCTCTCCACTTTGTGCCATTTCTCTTTTCTTCTCCCACCCCAGCTGGCTAGACAGTTTCTGACCCCTTGCTGCTAGAGGAATGGTAACGAATGAGAAAGCTCTTTCAGAACTGATGCCTTTGGGCTGGCGCCTGTAGCTCAGTGACTAGGGTGCTGGCCATATACACTGAGGCTGGTGGGTTTGAGCCCAGCCCAGGCCTGCTAAACAACAATTGCAACCAAAATAAATAGCTGGGTATTGTGGTGGGCGCCTGTAGTCTCAGCTACTTGGGAGGCTGAGGCAAGAGAATCGCTTCAGCCCAAGCATTGGAGGTTGCTGTGAGCTGTGATGCCACAGCACTCGACCGAGGATGACATAGTGAGACTCTGTCTCAAAAAAAAAAAAAACAAAAAACTGATGCTGTTGTAATCTGGTTTTGCACTTTCTGTGCTCGGTGGATGTTCAAAATGGATTCTTTCATTTTCTTGGGGCTTCTCTGGGTTCTTTGAAAAAATTGTCTTCCTGAAGACCTCTGTCCTAGAGGCATTTCACCTGGTCCATGCACCTCTTTCTAGTGTTTACTTGCGGCTCATTTGTAGCCCCCCTAGTTTTCAGCTACTATGGTCTTCCACTCTCTAAGTGACTCTATAGGACAGAACCCAAATGACACCTTGGCTGGATTGTTCCCATATGGTCCACATCTTGTCCATTGAAAATGCTCATGAATTCCCTGGCCTGCCAACCCTGGCTGAATCCAATGCAACTTCTATCCTGGCATCCCAGGCTGCTTTAGTGTCCATGGGCCAGAGTCAGGCAGCATCCTCTGGGACTCTCAGCTATGGGCAAGTGGTGATTTTAAGTTCTCTGAAAGGTGTCTTAGAAGCCCTGAGAGGAAGCAGCAGTTTTTCTTCCTTTATCCACACCCTGTAAGCAGAAGTGAGAATTCCCCTTGGTAAAAATGATCTCCCAAAAAATCTCTTCAAAAGTTCTGTCAAATCCAAGAGTCTTGGACATTGTTCTCAGAATTTCCTTGGTAAATTCTGTGTATGGCTTTCTGATTTTGGAATACTTTATTGGGTGTATTTGGTTACCCTAGTGAAACTTCTATTCAACATCCTGTTACTATATTTTTAGGGAGTCGGCCCTTCAGCCACATTTAGGCAGGTCATAGTTAAGGCTCCCAGGATTGGGAGCCTCCTGGAGAGAGGAGCAGATTATTGGAAAATGGCAAACTGCCAATGCTTTATTTTGTTTTATTATTTTATTAGTAAAATTATTTAATGTATAGAATACATAGAGAAAATTTCACAGTGATAAATGTAAAGTTCAATGAATTTAACAAAGCAAACATACCAGTGTAACAGGTCCAGAAAGAGAACGTTACCAGCTTCCAGGCGTCCCATCATGTGCCTCCCCAGTTGAGCTCCCTCAAGGGTAACAAATACCCTTGAACACCATAAATACCCCATGAACACCATAAATCAGCCATAAATCAGTTTGATCATCTTTTGAAGTTTATGTAAGTGGAATTGTTTCTGTTTAGTCAACGTATTTGTGAGATTCACTCATACTGTTTCCTCTACTTGGAGATCGTTCAACTGTCATTACTGGGTTGCCATGGTATGAATGTACCTGGACGATTAATATTTGATCTATAATTTCTTCCCTCCAGGGTGGTTCAGAGGTTGAAAGTGGCCTCCCTACACCTTCCATAATTCCAACTTGAAATCAGAAAGAGGACTCTCAAGTTACTCTAATGATTTGCCTTGGGTATCAGGATGAAGCCGTTGAATTCCTTGCCATTTTTTCCAAAAACTCTGTACAAAGTTAAGGTTTTTGAGGAAAAGAGTTTTTTGTTTCTCCCCATTCTTTTTTTTTTTTTTTTTGGTTTTTTTGGCTGGGGCTGGGTTTGAACCCGCCACCTCTGGCATATGGGACCGGCGCCCTACTCCTTGAGCCACAGGTGCCGCCCATTTCTCCCCATTCTTTATATTTTACTCTATCAATCTGCTCTTCTAATTTGGCTAGAGTCATAGAAGGTTTAATCTGGAGAAAAACTGCGTCTACCAAGAAACAATTTTGCGTAAATTCTAATAACAATTGTATGAACTTCTATTTTCTCATGAATTGTGCAAAGAAGTTTTTCACATAGGCCTCAAGAAAAATTTCAATAGATCTATTTATAGTAACAACTGGAGGTCAGAAATACTTTTCTGAATGTTTCTTGTGTTGTACTTTATGTAATGAAAAATTTTAAAATGAAAATGAAAGACTTTGAAGCATAATAGATTTTTATATGAGAATAAGGTGGTCTTTTAGTTTACGTGAGAATAAAAATGCAGATTTTTAAAGTATCAAAATGAAATTCAATAATTTAAAAAATTTGTCAGCATTTGCTTAATGGATTAATATCCGCCCTACAATTTAGCATGTGGGTGTTAAAATAGATCTACGTTCTGAGTAACAAATGAAAAGCATTAAAGACTTTTCTTTTATGAAATCCTACTTAACAAATGCTAAACTACCATCAGGAAATTATTTTTAAGTGAGACAATATTTTAATTGAGATAGAGGGATATATGTAACTTCATTACTTCATTCATTCAATAAAATATTTAGTGAGCACTTGGCATGTGACAGGCACTACATTAGGCTATAGACACGCTTCATAAGGAAGGTAAATATTGTCACAATCTTCCAGAGCCTATAGTCTAGTGTAGTTGGGGAACAGATAAACAAACAGATAATTTCTATACTGGGCAATGACTACTTTGATAGGTCAAGCAGAGCAGGTGTCTGTGTGTGCTACTGAAGCATGTGAAAGTCAGCAAAGCCATCCTTGGGAGGGCGTGGACTCTTTCCCAAGGAAGTGATGTCTAAGGTGGGTACAAGATAGCCAGATACAGGATAGCCAGATACAGATCCAGAAATTTGCAAGGGCTCAAGCAACTACTTGACGTAGTATAGAGTAATATAGAGGACTAGATGGGAAAATGAGAAGGGAATGTGATTGAATGAGCTAGAGAGGTGAAAAGGAACACTTGGAAAGCTCCAGCCAGAACTGATGATTATGTCAGCATAATGGAGTGGAAAGGGGTCTGAAGTCAAGCTGATTTGAATGCCAACCTTAACTTTACCACTTAATAGATGTTGAACAAACCCTTTGATTTTCAGAGTCTTGGCTTCTCTCTTTGTAAAATAGGGATAATAACATGGACAGTATCGGGCAGTGGGGAGGATTTAATAGGATTATGCATGTAGAAGGGTCTATCCAAATGCCTAACACATACTGGGCACTCACAAATGGGTACAAATATACAGCTTGATGGGGGGAAGCAAGGCCTACGGTTAGATTGATCAGTAGAGTGGTGATAGTGTATAGTAATCTATTGTGCATTTCAAAATAGCTAGAAGAGAAGACAAATATTAAGGTGATAGATATCTCAAGTACACTGACTTGATCTTTTAAAATGTCATGAATGTAATAAATTTCAAATGTGTCCCAAAACTATCTCTCTCTATTATGCATCGATTTTTTTAAATTGGGAGCTTTGGTATTTTGGAATGAAATCAAGGATGGGGGAAGACTGATAGTAACCTTGAACTATATTCAGACACTAAAGCCAGAAAGATAGGAAGAGTTTTTACAAGATCTCTTTGGTTATATAGTTAAAGATGTTAGCAGTTAATTTCCTTTTCTTCTGACTGGTGAACCATAAATGTGAATGAACTCGTTCCTCAGATAAAAGCACTAGTCTGTTGTAATATCTGTTCTGTGGACACCATTGTTGACCAGATAAACCGAGTGTAGGGATGGCCAGTAGCAAACTTATAAAGCAAACACTCCTGAGCCAGTATTTTGTTCCCTTGTAAAAATACAAAATAGGCTTCTGAGTAAAAGTGATCAGTAAAATGCACATATTTACTTTGGCTTTCACCTGAAATTTAATAAAATGGCAGTTTACTTGTGTTTTAAGGGAGAAACCCACAATGATAAAGAGAGTAGGAGAGAAGAAAAGAACAGCAAGAGTTGAAATATGGATTTAGAAGCCATATAGACAATAGGTTCTTATTTCAAGGACCTGGGAAAAATGATCCCTAAATTCTCCTTGGAGAAATCTGGGAAGTACCTGACTGCATCACAGAGTTCCCAAAAGGGTTAGGAATGTCAGGCAGTGATAAAAGTAGGGTGAAAAAAAAGGAGGATTGGGTTGTAAGTCTGCTTAAGAAGTGGTTAGATCTCTAAATCCTCTCTTTAACCCGTAGCTGGATACCCACCACTCTCCCAGCCTGGTAGAGGTTGGATAAGGTAAAAAGAAGGTCACTTTCTGAAGAATACTTGGCTTATTTGGGGATCGGAATACCCGTTCCGTCTGAACGTATGAAAACATATTTAAACAAACTTTTAAGGGCTTGAGAATGAATTAATGATAAGTTTATGGCATTACGGAAACAAAGCTATAATACTCTTATTAAATAATATAACTTTTATAAAATGATTAATTTCAGGGAAAATAAAATGTTGAGTAGGAATGAAAAGAAATCAAAGATATTCTGAGGCTCATCTATGGATATTATTTGCATAGTCACAATAGTGAAAAAATAAATATTAATCTAACCAAAACAAACACATTGGAAGTGTGGGGAGATAGAAATAATGGAATGTTTTGGGTATCTGCATGTTGGGGAGGGAAGAAAAAGAGTCAGTTTTATTTTTATTTTTTATTTTTTTGTAGAGACAGAGTCTCACTGTACCGCCCTTGGTAGAGTGCCGTGGCGTCACAGGACTCACAGCAACCTCTAACTCTTGGGCTTAGGCAATTCTCTTGCCTCAGCCTCTCAAGCAGCTGGGATTATAGGTGCCCGCCACAACGCCCGGCTATTTTTTGGTTGCAGTTTGGCCGGGGCTGGGTTTGAACCCGTCACCCTCGGCATATGGGGCCGGCACCCTTGTCACTGAGCCACAAGCGCCACCCAAGAGTCAGTTTTAATATGTACACATTTGCAGTTGTGCTTACATAGATGTATACATAAGTAGAAAAAAAATTCATTCACCTAAATTTAAGATTGCTGAACTTTACTCTGCTAAGCCTCCTAAAAACAATAACAACTGTTGTAAGAGTTTCAATCTACCATAGCAAACTCAAGTGTCCAACAGGGCTAGGCAAGGAGTGAGTGAAACAATCTTGGATTCACTAGGGAATAGGTGGGGCCTTGGCAAATGCAAGAATACATGTTCTGTCTAAAGCGGTTGCTACTTAGCTCCACCTATGGTAACATGGTGTTGCTAGATCTAAGAATTTTTTAAGAGAAGCTAGATATCTACTTTTTTTTTTTTTTTTTTGTTAAAGAAATTGCCCATGCTTGCGTCTATAGCACAGTGGTTATGGCACCAGCCACCTACACCCAGGCTGGCAGGTTCAAACCCAGCCCAGGCCAGCTAAAACAACAATGAAAACTACAACAAAAAATAGCTGGGGGTTGTGGCAGGCACCTGTAGTCCCAGCTACTTGGGAACTGAGCAAAAGAATCACTTAAGCCCGAGAATTTGAGATTGCTGTGAGCTATGATACCACAGCACTCTACTGAGGGCAACGTAGTGAGACTCTGTCTCAAAATAAATAAATAAATGAATAAATAAAAATAAAAAGAAATAGCCCAGATTTTTAAAACATTGCTTTCTACAAAAAGATAACTTGGAGGGCATAGGCTTGATATAAAATCCTTGAAATTATATTGCATCAAGTTAGTAAAATTGGCTGCAGGTGGAAATAATTTTAAACAACAAACCAAGGAGTAAAGATGTTCAAAAGTACCAAACCAAGGGAAAGCAAAACAAAGCAAAACAAAAATCCCAAAGAAACAAAAACTCTGGACCTCGACATTTTTCCAAGGTACATTGACATGATAAAGTCCAAATTTCCTAGTGCTTATGAGAGATTAAAGCTTATACCTTTGAGTTTATAAATTCAGAGAGGGAATTTAATTGGAATGGTTTTTACACATTAACTGAAGATCTAAGGAACTGAATAATTCAGGTTCTGCTAATGTCTAGAATATCCGAGGTTTATGTTTAGTCTGATTCTAGTGAATCCATCATTTCTCTTGATTTCCAGGCTGGTCAGTGTCCTATGTCATATACCAAACGATGTGTTAGAAATTAAATCCTATCATTTATGAACTTTGCTCTGGGTAAAAAATTAAGCAAGTAAATAATGAGAAAAAGAATAGTGTAGTATAGTATAAATAAAGACAGAAAGCAGATCAGTGGTTACCTGCGACCTGAGGTGGAGAAGAGATTGTACACAGACACAAAGGAACTTTTCGGGTGACAGAAGTGTTCTAAAACCACTGTAGATTGTGGTGATTTATTTCACAGTTATATTATAATGTATACTGAAATGGGTGGCTAAGTAAATTATTCCTCAATAAAGCTATAATTTTAAAAAATCATAGATTAGAAAATTAATGTGCTAAACTTGTGGTTATGGGGCCACACGTGACCTTCTGGATCCTTGAGTGCCACCTTTAGACTGAATTCAAATTGTACAGAACAAACCCTTTTAATAAAGGGACTAGTTCTGTGAAGTTTGGATTCAGTTGAGGGGCCACACTTTGGGATCTGGAGGGCCACATGTGACTTTGAGGTCACAGGTTTCCTACTCCTGACTCCTCAGCGGATACTTATTAACTACTAATTTTATGGTGGAGAAACCTGGCAAACACCACTTTAACCACATGATCAAAGTTAACATTGCTACTAAGAGACATGAGTATTTTGTGCCCTGGGACCAAGGCACAGAGAAGGAAGCAACATCAGTTTTGGGTATCCTTGCCCAAAATATGTAACCTGAATTTAATTATGAGGAAACATCAGACAAACCCAAGTTGAGGAACATTCTACAAAATAACTGACCAGTGCTCTTCAAGAGTGTCAAGGTCCTGAAAGACAAAAACCGAGTGATGTTCCTGATTAAAGCAGACTGAGATGTGACAACTAAATGCAAATGGAACCCCAGACTGGATGTCAGTCCCCACATAGGACTTTAGTGGGACACCGGCAAAATTTGAATACAGTGTATGGTTTAGTTCATGGATCATATCAATGTTCTTTTCCAGCTTTTGGTAATTGCACAGTGATTGTGAGATAGTAACATAAGGGGAAACTCAGTGAAGGGCATATGGGAATCTCTATATTATTCACATTTTTATAACTTTAATTGGGTTATAAAAATGGTGGTTTCAAAATGAGTTAAAAAATTAAAATTTTAATTGAGTTATAAAAAAGTGGTTTCAAAATGAGTTAAAAAATTAAAAAAGAACTTTTTCTCTTTCAGTTGGGAAAATGACAATGAATTGGTAATAGGAAATTAACGGTGAAGTGATAACCAAATTTCTTTTTTTTTTTGAGACAGAGCCTCAAGCTGTCACCCTGGGTAGAGTGCTGTGGCATCACAGCTCACAGCAACCTCTAATTCTTAGGCTCAAGCGATTCTTCTGCCTCTGTTTCCCAAGTAGCTGGGACTTCAGGTGCCCACCACACCACTAGGCCATTTTTTGGTTGCAGCCATCATTGTTGTTTGGCAGGCCCGGCTGGATTAGAACCCGCCAGCTCAGGTGTATGTGGCTGGCACCTTAGTGGCTTGAGCCACAGGTGCCAAGCCTGATAACCAAATTTCTACAATGCTCAGAAAGCAAGTCAGGAAGTAAGTGGTTGTAGAGAAGTTCTCATGTGAAATAATAAAAATAAATACAATTACCTTCCCCATTTTCTTTTTTTCCTCTCCTCCCTTCCAAACAAAACCACGTACTATTCTGCATTTTTCTTTTTCTACTTAACAACATATCTTTTTAATGACTCTTGTATTGGAAACTTGAGCTTTGCTTAGTATCAAAAGAGAAATTATAGGTCATAATGATACGTGATGCAAACCTTAGAAAGACAGAATCTTATGGACCCAAGAGCTTAAAATTCAAAGTACTATTGTGGTTATTACTTTGTCAGTAAAGATGATGGAATGAATGTTTACATTCTGGTGACCTCAGAGGCGCAAGGAACCAAGAGCCCCTGCTGGGTGGAGCAAAGGTCTATGTGGGCTCTGCTGCTGTCATGATAGTTATCAGATGTGTGCGCTGCTTCTGTCATAAATAGAGTAAATTACTTTTCCCTGCAATGTATGCTGAGAAAGAACAAGGTGCTCTCCAGGCAAGTCAATAGTTAACTTCAGAGTTTTTATTTAAGCTCCCAGGAATGTGACCTTTAATCTCAAAGCATATCATGACCATGATGCTTATAAAACATGTTTGCTGAGGTAATTATTTATTTAACCTATAGGCTATGAATGTTATAGATAATTAAATTCATTCAGTTAAGCTGTAGATGAACTTTACATGTTGTGATCAGAAATCCACCATCTGATAGTGTGGGTCCTCCTATCAATGAGAGGGCTTCATTCAGATTCCTTCCATCCAACTTTATCTTGGAAACTGTTCACAAAGTGCTTCTACAGTTTCGTATCTAAATACATTGCAAAGCCTTGCTCTCTCATAGCATTCTCATATAGTCTATGAATAAGCCATTTAGCTATTCCTTTACAACTGAAGCGTTAGGATGCTTCCAACATTCTACTTTTATAACAAAACCGACGAGTGTTGTAAATGTCTGCGTATGTATTAGGTAAGGTAAATTCCTATTGGCAGAATTTCTAGGTCAAACGCTATGCATCAATATTTTGATATATATTTTTAAAGTTGCCTTTCGTAACAAGGTTGCTGATCTAATTTATTAAAAATTTTAAAATACTTTTATATGCCTCAGTAATATCATATGAAGATGTATTTTTTTTTAAAAAGATAACATTGTTCCTCTTTCGCCATTGTCCCTGACACCTACCTGACTTCCCTGAGGTAACCTACATCATCATAAAGGTGTGTTTTATTCCAAACGTGTTGATTCCACATACATATACCAGCATATGTATACATATATACATACATATGAACACACACTAAAATATACCCATCCATGCACACATATTTTTTGTTTGTTTTTACTGAAATGGAATAATATTACGTACATCATGAGCAAATTGCTTTTTTCACTTCATACCCTGTTTTTGTTATCCTACAAATCAGTGTTTGTATATCACTCTTACTGTTGTAATATATGCATACACCTATATTTACATACATGAAACAGCATAAACGAGCAGTTCTCAACCTGTGGGTCGCGACCCAGAGGAACTGCATTAAAGGGCTGCGGCATTAGGAAGGTTGAAAACTACTGGCATAAACAATATTAATTTGGCAGGGGGAGCTTGTTTTTCTCTCCTCTCTTTGTCTGCCATCCACATCACCTTCCCTATTTCCTTCTCCTAAAAGTCAAACCATGGTAACAAACTGATTATGCTCTAATAATTATATATATATTTATTTGCATAAATACCATGTCTTTTTTTTTTTTAGATGGAGTCTCACTTTGTTGCCCTCTGTAGAGTGCGTAGTGTCACAGCTCACAGCAACCTCAAACTCTTGGGTTTAAGCGATTCTCTTGCCTCAGCCTCCCAAGTAGTTGGGACTACAGGTACCTGCCACAGTGCCCAGCTATTTTTAGACATAAGGTCTTGCTCTGGCTCAGGCTGGTCTGGAACTTGTGGGCTCAGGCAATCCACCTGCCTCGGCCTCCCAGAGTGCTAAGATTACAGGCGTGAGCCACGGCGCCCAGCCTTGTGGGAAGCTGATTTACGAGTGACTTATCTGTAAGCTAAGCCTTATTAATAGCCTGGTTTAACCACCAAAGATAACGCATTCAGACAATATTATCTGTAGCCTTTAAAATGAACATCCCACCCCCTAAAAACACTGAAATGTACATTTTTTGCCTGCCAGCCACCTTTGATATTCTAGAGAGGGAATATTATTTTGTGCCCTTACAGGCGTTGTATATCTTAACAGAGGACTATCTGCTACTGGAATATTGATAAATCTGCCTTAAATGAAGAAAGCATAGGAATAAAAGTCATAGGCCTCTGGCCCTTTAGATGTGTTCTCAACAAGTTCCTGTGGACCTGATGAAAATATAAAATAAACTGATAAACTCTACGCATGTAAAGTTTATTTATTTGCCACAGCTACCTACATAAGAGGAACTGGGGTAATTGTGAAACCCTCAGTTTCCTTTTCTCTAAACCGGTAGCTATTGCTGGCCACTAGCGTGTTTGCAGGAAGTTGCAAAAATAAGACAAACAAACAAAATCAAGTTGGCATTATTTTTAGCTTTCGTCTGATTTGGATATAGCTACAGTTCTGACATTTTCTCATGGCTGCTAACACAAATACTCAGGGGAGAAAAATGAAGCAAAGTACAGGAGGGAATTGTGCCAAGGGACAGACAGCCAGGTTACTGCCACAAAGCTGAGGTGCTAGAATCTATACAGCTTGAGACCTTATCTGCCGTGACCTGCTCCCCCTAGGATGGCTCCCACTACAAGGTGTTACCTAATTTAGGTCTTTCTCAATTCAGGTATCAATGAGCTTGGAAAAGTAGTTTAAGGTTCTCAGTTTCAGACTTTCTCTATCAGTACCATGATAGCTGTGGTTCCTAACCGTTTCAGGGCCCAGAATTGTTGTAATGGTGAATGATTTACAAACCAAGTTTAAAATAGTAAGGATGATGTGTTTTTGCAAAATTTCACTTAATTTAGCTTAAGAAAATAGTACTTTATATTAGCTTAGATCAGGAGCCAGTGAACCTGCTATATTTTTTTGGTATAACCTAAAGCTTAGAATGGTTTTTACATTTTTTTTTTAGAGACAGAGTCTCACTTTGTTGCCCTCGGTAGAGTGCCGTGATATCACAGCTCATAGCAACCTCCAACTCCTGGGCTTAGACGATTCTCTTGCCTCAGCCTCCCAACTAGCTGAGACTACAGGCGCCGGCCACAACATCCGGCTATTTTTTTTGTTGCAGTTTGGCCGGCGCCGGGTTTTTACATTTTTAATAGGTTGAAAAACAATTTAAAAGACTTCTATTTCGTGGTATGAAAATTATATGTTAAAAGAAAAACTTCAGATAAATTAAATTTAATAATGTTCAACTGAGCAAAGAATAATTTGTGAATTGGACAGTCCCCCAAACCAGACTAGGTTCAGAGCCACTCCGAGGTTGCCCCATGGTCTGATAAAACAATTATGGACAGAAAAAGGACAGTGAGATACAGAAACAGCTAGATTGGGTACAGCCGGTGTTTGCCTCATTTGAGCCAGTTGAAGAGTTGACTTCCTGTGGTTGACTGAAGCTTGGCTGCTGTGATTGGCAGAGTTGCTACTTGTTACAAGAATAGGTTACTATATCTTTACACATCCAGTTGGATTCATTATATATGGAGAAACCTTCAGGCTGAATTTAATCACGTAAGCCCAAGAGCTGGAGGTTGCTGTGAGCTGTGTGACGCCACGGCACTCTACCGAGGGAGTAAAGTGAGACTCTGTCTCTACAAAAAAAAAAAAAAAAGATGTAAGGAGGCAGCCTGAGCCCAAACTTAACACTTCTCCCTCTTGGTCAACCTCTTAATTTTTTTTTTTTTATTGTTAAATCATAGCTGTGTA
Source organism: Nycticebus coucang (assembly GCF_027406575.1). Taxonomy (NCBI): domain Eukaryota; kingdom Metazoa; phylum Chordata; class Mammalia; order Primates; family Lorisidae; genus Nycticebus; species Nycticebus coucang. The sequence continues at coordinate 78,798,950 of NC_069781.1, forward strand.
CATTAGTGCAATCAAGGGGTACAATGTGCTGGTTTCATATACAATCTGAAATAATCTCATCAAACTGTTCAGCGTAGCCTTCATGGCATTTTCTTAGTTATTGTATGTAGACATTTGTATTCTGCCTTTAGTAAGTTTTGCCTGTACCCATTCTAAGATGCACCGTAGGTGTGGCCCCACCCAAAACTTGAGGCATTGACATCACTCTATAACCATTGTCACTCTGTAACTTATTTGGTCTCTAATCTCATTGGAAAATAGCAGCAACAGCAGTAAGGTGGGAACAAGGAAACAAAACAATAGAAAAACAACTGATCAGATACCATCATGTTACTTCAGGTTACTTTTTGGAAAGGGTTAGAGCAGAGAGGACTTCCTTACTAAGCTGAAATCTCCTGTATTCAGGAGACAAAAAAACAAACAAGAAACCTGGTCTGTTTTGGGATTTATTTAGTTTCCTTAAAGTTTTAATTGGATTATGTGGCATTTAGCATGAGGGACTCCTTTTTGGTTTGGTCTGTTGGAGACTAATGCAGCTCAGTCCAAACAGTGGCCTCCTATACTTTTGTTTAACATATGAATTCAAATTTCAAACTTCGTAGAAATTTGTTTTTTCTCTTACTGTATAAGTACCTATACAATGTCCTCAAATTTGCCTTTTGGCTTGTCAAGCCTAAAATATTTACTGCCTGGTTTTACAGAAAAAGTTTGCTGATCTCTGGTTTGGAAGAACGTGGAAGTTAGTGTTAGGCGGATCTGGATTGAGCTCCAGCACTGCCATTTATTGACTGTATGACTTTGAGCAAGGTATTTATTTTTCTAAGCCTCCGTTTTCCCATCTATAAAATGGGCATGCAAATAATATTTACCCTGAAGTGTTGAAGGAGATAATGTATTCAATGTGGTTAATGCAGTGCCTATTAAACGGTAAGAATGTACCATATTATTATTTTCTGTCGTTGTTTTGCCATAAAGCGAATGAGATTAAATAAAATAGCTTAGCTAAACGAGGATTAAATTTTAAGTTATGTTAGACACTACGATATATTCTACCATATTTCACTTAGGAAATTTTTTAGTTAAAAAGGCATTTTGAATTCAACAATAATGAAAAAGGCTCATACAGGGTAGATAAAATTAGTAGATCCTAAGTTACGATCTACCAATCATAGATTGGTAGAAGTTTTAAAAAAGTCATGCCCAGCTAATCTAGGAGAACTGAGATTACAAATCATATACCTGAATAAATCAAAACCCTCTCTTTCTCAGATTATGCTTGCTAAAATTCTTGATTAGAGTCAGAAAAGAAAATACCACAGGTCCCTGGATAGGTATTTTGCTGAAGAGGAATGTGGGAACATTTTTTTAAGCTGTAATCTTTATATTCATGCCTAAGGTCAGGACTTTAAACTGCTCAAGACAGTGCACAGTGGCACCCCCACATTTTGATGCCCAGATCAGGTTTTAATTTTTTTTTTTTTTTATTGTTGGGGATTCATTGAGGGTACAATAAGCCAGGTTACACTGATTGCAATTGTTAGGTAAAGTCCCTCTTGCAATCATGTCTTGCCCCCATAAAGTGTAACACACACCAAGGCCCCACCCACCTCCCTCCTTCCCTCTTTCTGCTTCCCCCCCATAACCATAATTGTCATTAATTGTCCTCATATCAAAATTGAGTACATAGGATTCATGCTTCTCCATTCTTGTGATGCTTTACTAAGAATCATGTCTTCCACGTCCATCCAGGTTAATACGAAGGATGTAAAGTCTCCATTTTTTCTAATGGCTGAATAGTATTCCATGGTATACATATACCACAGCTTGTTAATCCATTCCTGGGTTGGTGGGCATTTAGGCTGTTTCCGCATTTTGGCGATTGTAAATTGAGCTGCAATAAACAGTCTAGTACAAGTGTCCTTATGATAAAAGGATTTCTTTCCTTCTGGGTAGATGCCCAGTAATGGGATTGCAGGATCAAATGGGAGGTCTAGCTTGAGTGCTTTGAGGTTTCTCCATACTTCCTTCCAGAAAGGTTGTACTAGTTTGCAGTCCCACCAGCAGTGTAAAAGTGTTCCCTTCTCTCCGCATCCACGCCAGCATCTGCAGTTTTGAGATTTTGTGATGTGGGCCATTCTCACTGGGGTTAGATGATATCTCAGGGTTGTTTTGATTTGCATTTCTCTAATATATAGAGATGATGAACATTTTTTCATGTGTTTGTTAGCCATTCGTCTGTCATCTTTAGAGAAAGTTCTATTCATGTCTCTTGCCCATTGATATAAGGGACTGTTGGCTTTTTTCATGTGGATTAATTTGAGTTCTCTATAGATCCTAGTTATCAAGCTTTTGTCTGATTGAAAATATGCAAATATCCTTTCCCATTGTGTAGGTTGTCTCTTTGCTTTGGTTATTGTCTCCTGAAATCCTCAGAAAGGAAATAGCAGAGGATATTAACAAATGGAAGAACATACCATGCTCTTGGATGGGAAGAATCAACATTGTTAAAATGTCTATACTTCCCAAAGCAATCTACCTATTCAATGCCATTCCTATCAAAATACCAACATTGTACTTTCAAGATTTGGAAAAAATGATTCTGCATTTTGTATGGAACCGGAAAAAACCCCGTATAGCTAAGGCAGTTCTCTGTAACAAAAATAAAGCTGGGGGCATCAGCATACCAGATTTTAGTCTGTACTACAAAGCCATAGTGCTCAAGACAGCATGGTACTGGCAGAAAAACAGAGACATAGACACTTGGAATCGAATTGAAAACCAAGAAATGAAACTAACATTTTACAACCACCTAATCTTTGATAAACCAAACAAGAACATACCTTGGGGGAAAGACTCCCTATTCAATAAATGGTATTGGGAGAACTGGATGTCTACATGTAAAAGACTGAAACTGGACCCACACCTTTCCCCACTCACAAAAATTGATTCAAGATGGATAAAGGACTTAAATTTAAGGCATGAAATAATAAAAATCCTCCAAGAAAGCATAGGAAAAACACTGGAAGATATTGGCCTGGGGAAAGACTTCATGAAGAAGACTGCCATGGCAATTGCAACAACAACAAAAATAAACAAATGGGACTTCATTAAACTGAAAAGCTTCTGTACAGGTTTTAATTTTTTTAAAGAATAGCAGTTTTGGGTGGCGCCTGTGGCTCAAAGGGGTAGGGCGCCGGTCCCATATGCCAGAGGTGGTGGGTTCAAACCCAGCCCTGGCCAAAAAAAAAAAATAAATAAAATAAAAAATAAATAAAATAAAATAAAAAAGAAGAATAGCAGTTTTATTGAGATAAAGTTCACATATGATACAATTCCTTAGTATAAAATGTACAATTCAATGGCTTTTAGTTTATTCACAGAGTTGTGCTATTATCACCACAACCAATTTTAGAAGATTCTCATCCAACCACAAAAGAAACATTGTACCCATGAGCAGTCTTTCCCCAGTCTCTAGCTCCTGGCAACCATGGATCGACTTTCTATCTCTACAGATTTGCTGATCCTGGATCTTTTATATAAATTAAATCATATAATATGTGGTCTGTTGTGAGTGGCTTTTTTCACTTAGCATAATGTTTTTGAGATTCACTCATTAGTAGTACTTTGGTATTGTAACTTTATTCCTGTTTATTGCCAAATAATTTTCCATTGTACGGATATGTTACATAATTTTCCATTGTTTGGATATGTTACACTTTGTTTATCCATTCCTCACATTTTATTTGTCCATCAGTTGATTGACATTTAATTTTGACTAACATTGAAACTTCCTTTCTTCTGATGGAGGCTCCACCAAGGTTAAATCTCCTTTTCCTCTGAGGCTTCACACGGTTACAGCAATGCTTCTTGATCACGTGGACTGAGCTGGCCTCCTAGGGCTCAGGTTGTTTTTTGTGAGAGATGACAGATTTTAACATAATATTTTTGATTTATTTTGGTTTTTAGCCAGAGCAGTGTAAGGAAATCTGCAAGAATTTCCTTGAAAGATATGTGAAAGGAGGTCAGGGCTGTCATAGATTCTGTTCAGGCAGTCATGTAGTGCCGAAGGGTCAGCAAGTGAATCGTGAGATGCTTGTGGGTAAAATATTACTTCTTCCTTTCAGTTATAAAAAAATCCCAATATTCCATAGCATTTGTGAAACCAAAAAGTTTGTGACCATTGTGTTAAGGGCGTAATGCTATCTATTTTGGGCTGCCCATGATAGCTTCTCTCCTCTGGCAGTGCCAAGTGAACTCAACTACCAGGCTCCAGGTATTTGCCTTATTTCTTCCTTAGCTAGTTCATGATTACATCGGAAGAGCTGGCAAAGCATTCAACTCCTGATTTCTCAGGCTGAGTGTATGTGTGAATATATGATAAGCTCATTTGTGCTCCTGAAACCCTCTCCCTTAGCTATGTTCTGCAATGGTGTGATAGTTACACCAAAGAAGAGTTTCAAGATATAAATCTGCATCAGTAGATGGTAGAAGACAGACAGTATATTTTATGGGAAATTTCAGTGAAGGAAGGAAGAAATTAACCATTTATTTGACATGGTTACAAAATCATGTAACCATGATTTTGGTTCATGTACATGGATACAAAATCCACATTTTTTATTATCCTCATGTCAGATAGATTATCCTCATGTCAGATAGATTTTATAAGCTAACCTGGCCAAAAATTTAATATCTCTATGCCTCATGTTTAAAAGGGGGATAATAACGCTTCATAGGGTTGTTCTAATAATTAAACATGGCCAAAACACATGAAGAGGTGCTCCACCTTGTGAGTAATCAAGGAAATGCAAAAGAACACCACAAAGTCTTAATTTGTACTCAGTCATTTAGCAAGAATTAATGTCTGATAATATTGACGTATACATCAATGAGATCTCTCATACATAGTTGGGAAAATGCACAAATTTGTACAAATATTTTGAAAAAAATAGACACCCATGGAAAGTTAAGCACATATACATCAAGAAAAATGTTCATAGCAGCCTTGTTTATAAGAGCAAAACCTGAAAACAATCGACAGGAAATGGATAATTTGCTGTGTAGCCACATAATAGGCTGTAACACAGTAGTGGAGTTGAAAAATGTAGAAATGGTACTCTTTTTATGAAGTTCAAAAAGCAACACTGAACAACACATTGTTTAAGTACATTATATGTGATAAAACTAAAAAGAAAAGAGTGAATCATCAGCAATCCAAAACCCTTTCATGATTTTGGCTACTATGTTATGGGATAGGCTGTGGTTGGAAAAGGGGAGGAGCTCACAAGTAGGTGCCACTTATTAGTAATGTTCTTGGGTTAGGGATGACGCCAAAGGAGCTCGCTATACATTTATGTAAAAGGAGGGCTACCCATAGATTGTGAATAAGAGAGTGCCATGAAACAATGAATATGATTAATGAACTCAGGTTACTTAAGGTCCAAATACACAAGGAGAAGGAAAAGTAAATAAAAGTAGCGCATAAATATTGTAAAAAAAAATACAACAAAACTCGTATATACACATACAATAATGTAATTATAAAACATGAAAAAAATTTCACCTGTTATCTTGCACGTAGAAAAATTACAACGAAGACTGTAGTGTTGCATGTGAGTCACTGTGAAAGTTTTGAGCTAGATGATGTCATGGTCCATTATTTCACTTCATAGAAACACAGCTGATAGCGCCCTTTTTCTTATTCACCTGTGCAAGTTTCACCTTCCTTGGCTTATTGGTGTTTTTGTAAGGTCTCTGCTTGCTTTTGTCCTGGCAGATTTTACATTTCTTGATTTTTGTGTATCTCAAAACTTTGGTAATGACCGACATAACCTTCTATTCTTTCCCCTATAAATTAAAAAGTTTTTTAATGAGACTAAAAAAATGTCAAGTTGATAAAATCTATGCTGTGTGGGAAATGGTTAGGTTAGGCCACCTACTCCACGTTCCAATCAGCGTGGTGTCAGCCCTTCCGACAGGCAGTAGCCATTCGGGCGGAAGCCCCAGGAATAACAGGCAGCTGCAGGGCGGAGCGGGTCAATGAGACCTAATCACCCCGCGCAGCCTCTCTCCGGTTCCGAGAACACGCCCTAGGAGTGACCTGCTCTCCTGGAGGCGTGGCCAAGGGGCCGGGCGGTCCTCAGCAGCAGTGCAGGTAACCAGTTGGATGGGGAGGAGCTCCGTCGCGGTGTGATGACGTTGCCCATGGCCGGGCGTGGCGTGCTAGGCGTGCGCCGCTGTGGTTTGGTGTCCTGGTCCTAGCTGTCGAATAGAGGCATATCCTGTACTGTGGGCCGGGATGTTACGCGATGCTGGAGACCGGGGTGAGGACCAGGAGCATGCGGAGGAGGATTGTCCTGAATTGGTTCCCATTGAGACGAAGCAAAGAGAGGTGGAAGAAAAGTCTGTGCTCGGCGCCAAGATCCCTGTCTCAATTATCACCGGGTGTTTAGGTAACTAACCATCCCGGTCAGAAAATGCCGTGAACTCTGGGATTTGGGGGGCTGCCGGTGCCTCTTCTCCTTAAGCACCGGGGCCTCCTGGTCGAGAGCGAATATCTTTGAGGTAGGGGCTTGGGTCAGTTGCTCCTTACGTGGGTTGCTTCTGTTCTTGGGGGTTTAATGATGCCTAGACCCTTCTGCTTTAGATTGACGTTTCTCAAGTAGATTGAAAGTTAGCCTTTGAAAGGAGGTCTTGAAGCCTGGCCAAGCTCGCCCCCTAATTATCCGTGATCTCTAATAAGTTATCTTTCTTAAGTTTATATTCCTCACCTGAAAGTGGAAATAATACCGTTCACCCGTGTGAGCGTGTTTTCTCATCTGTGAAATGGGACAGGGAACACCTGCTGTATAATAATTCTTGCCATTGATGGATTTCTTGTCTGTAAAATGACACGTGTGCCGTTCTTTGGTATATTCCCCTGCCCCACGGGCCAGACTCTCCCAGCCATTGGTGGGAAGTGTTCCCTGCTTCTTCTTCTTCTTTTTTTTTTTTAGGTCTTTTTGCAAACTGGGAAAAAGTAAGAGTACAGTCTCTGCCCTTCAAGACTGTTCCTCAAACTTAGGAGTATTTAGGGATTCTTAATACTGCAGGTTTGTGAACATGGTACAATTTCCTTAAGGATAGATTATGCAATAAAGCATTAGAGTGTCTTCATTAGAAAAGTTTAAGAAATATTTTTAAGCCTTACAAATAGAAGGACTAGAATAAATACATGACTATATTAAAAGTGCGGAAAAAGTTAAGAAATGTAAATAAAGTGACACTAATTCACTAGCCGTGTGCGGTGGCTCACTCCGGTAATCCTAGCACTCTGGGGAGGCTGAGGCAGATGGATTGTCTGAACTCACAGGTTTGAGACCAGCCTGAGCCAGAGTGAGACCTCATCTCGAAAAATAGCCGGGCGTTGTGGCAGGCCTTGTAGTCCCAACTACTGGGGAGGCTGAAGCAACAGAATCACTTATGCCCAGGAGTTTGAGGTTGGTGTGAGCTATAATGCCACAGCACTCTACCAACGGCGACAAAGTGAGACTCTGTCTCAAAAAAAAAAAAAAAGTGATACTAATTCAGGGAAATAATGTTATTCCTAGGTACTGCTAGATACAAGCACAAACTCAGGACACCTAAGGGCCTTTTTAAAAGTAAAAATACATCAGTGGTTTTATCTTTGGCTTAGAGACTGTAAAGCTTATTCCTATTTTTTACTCAGGACTAATTGTGTAAGGAATCAGCTTTTGACATTTCCCCACTGTTCTTCAGAGGTCGCTTTACTGACCGGCAAATTCCTTGTCTGAAACAGTATACTTCAAACTTGCACCTCAGGCCATCTCCATTTTGCTCACTGGTAGGTCGGTAAAGCTTTGGAGATAATGGTCTGTAGCGCAGGACTGAGGACTAATGCCAGCAACCTTCTTGTTACCAAATCTAGGGGATAATTTTACTCCTTGTCCTTGAATACTTTCTTTTTTTGGAATAGTTTTCTGTTGGCTTTTATTATATTTTCTTCTGATTTTTCCACCACCTACTTTTCTGGCTTCTTTTTATACATCCCTTGGCTCCCACTGTCCATCTTTAATTTTATGTCCTCCAGATATTTCAAACTTAATATATCAAAATCTTCCTATGTTACAATCACCTGAAATCATTCTGTTCCTGAATCCCAACCATTGGGAATACTCTTAAAAGCCTCCTAACTAGTCTTGAGTCTTGCCATTCTGTATATTCTCTGCATGTTATCCCTAGTGATCTCTTGTTGATCCGATTACATCCTTCAGTGGCTTCCATTGGGTTAAAGTTCCAGTTACTAAACATGAATTGGAAGAATGTATATGATCTAGCTCTTGCCAGCCTCTCCAGCCTGCCTAACTGTGGCCTAGCACATTGGACTGATGATACTTCTTGAAGGTGCTTTTCTTCTTATTGTCACTCCTCTGGCTAGATGTCCCTCTTAGGTTCTCCACAGAAATTTGTACATCTCCTATTGAATGTATCATCCTGTAACATAATTAACCTCCTTATTCATCTGGATTCCTCTCCATCTGTCTGTCCCGTAATATTTTTAAGCTCTGTGAAGGCAGAGACTGCCTTGTTCACTTTTTACTAAGGGGCAACATAAATCTTGTCCATAGTAGATAGTTTTGAATGAATGAATTGTCTTAAAGTATTTTTCTTCATAATATGGTTAACTATTAAGTCCTAGTAAGTCCTTTATTTGAAGGTTTCTTAAATCCACCCCTTCCTTTCAATTTTCACTGTTGCTACCTTGTGAAACACTCATGTTCAGGACTACTGTCTCATGCTTGGACTAGTTTTAAGAATTTCCTCATTGCCCTATCTCCTTAAAATCTCTCTCTTCTAGTTTATACTTCACATTTATGTTGGGCTTTCTAAAGGACTCTGACCCTCAGTAAATTTCTCCTACTTATACTCTAGAAAACTGAATGTATTGCAGAAGACATGAACATGTATAAGTTATGTGGAAAAGGTTTTAGCAGTACTCTTTGTAATAGCAAAACACCTCAAACAACCCAAACATAGAGATAAATAACTAATAGGTTCATAAAATTGAACTATACTTTAATGCAGGTTAGGTTTTTCTCCTATGAATTTTGATGTGTATAGTTTTTCCTTCTGCTTGAGAAGAACTTATTAGTTTAATGTGCCACCTACTGGATAAAGTTAGGATAGCTTTTGAATATCTGCTGAATATTCTGTCCATTGTTAAGAAGTCCAGTTTCTCGTTTCATAAAATCACTTTTATATAGATTGCTTTAAACATATTAAAAGTAGACACATAATCTGAACTTATATATGGTTAATGTTGGATGTTGAAATAAAAGATCTTTATGTGTATATTTTAGGAAAGTATACACATAAGATCTGGACTATATTCTTGGTCCAGAAACATTGTCATCATGAAAAAGGATGTAAATATTTTATAAACAACGTGAATACTTTATTCCTTGGGAGCCATTACTATAAGAATTCCTTATTTAATAGAAGTTTTAGATATCCTTATGTTATTGCATTGTATCGTAAAAGAAGGCATGTTATTTTGTGTATACTGAAAAACTAGGATTCAACTTGTACTTGTAAATATAACATTTTATATTTATATAAAGCATTTTGTAATAGTTTTCAAAAGGGTGCTTTTTCCTTGTAGAATCTTTATACTATTGTTAAATTAATATACAGCAAATAGAATGAAAATTCTGAAAAACATTGGGACTTTTTGGTACCTTTAAAATTAGTGTTTGAATTTTGTTATTTAAAACAAATGTATTTTGTAGGTGCTGGAAAGACAACACTTCTGAACTATATTTTGACCCAACAACATAGCAAAAGAATAGCAGTCATTTTAAATGAATTTGGGGAAGGTAAGTAAAGTTCAATAAATTGAATGTTCCAAGAATTTATAGCACAGTTTATTCCACAGTTTAGTCATTTTTTAATTCCTTATTTAAAAATGAAAATTAAGGTGTTATAATGTGAACATATTGGTGTGGATAGCTTTGGAAAAATTAACTTCTGTGAAGCATTATTTTACGTGGATTGAGATACTGAAATCAGCTAAGTTTCTTTAAAATTATATTTTACATAACTTTAGAATTCATACTAACATAATTAAATTAGATGAAATAAATTACTCCAGAATTAAAAATCTACACACTTGAAAGAAAGTTATTTTTAGGAACTAGAAAGGTGCATTAAACAGGTTAAAAAAAAAATCTATGCAGCAGGATTAGACATAGTACTTTGATTATTTTTATAGTTATTTTATTCCTAAGTATGAATTGTAATAAAAGCTCAATCTTAGTGGAAAAACATAAAATTAGATTTCTGTCTCTCTCCCTCCCCTCTCCCTCCTTTCCCCCTTTCTTTCCTTTCTTTTTGGTGATTTTTGGACTATTTCTTAAAGTGAACCATTTTTTATGAATAGGATGAGAAACCTATTAGACTTCATTTCTGGTTTCAATTAACTAAAGAGAAAAGCGCTTTTAGGTAAAAATCCTAAGATTTCTAATAATAGTCTTCCCCCTGCCCCCAGCTTCTTATTAACTAATCTGTTGCACACTGATTGCATTTTTTATTTTTTACTATTTTTTTTTTTCATTTTTTTCTGGATCATTTTTACAATTTTGGCTTCATAGAATTCTTAATATTTTCCTTCATGTTTTGTTAATGTTCTATACAGGCTGAATTCTGCAGCAACCCCTTTAGAAGCTCTTTATCATCACCTAACCGAAATATGAACACAAAAATATATAAATGAAAAATCTTTTTCTTTTTTGCCATTTGCTTTATTGGACACTTAGAACTCTTCCCTGGATTTGGTATATTTCTTTATTGGAGGAAAAGTAAAACATTTAAAATGATTCTTACATGATAACAGACAATTCAAATTTACTTTATTCTTCCTTAAGAAAGGAAACTTACACGTATTTGACTAAAAGCTTAATTTTTAAATGAGTGCATAGTACCCCTGTCCAAAAAACTTTTTCAAAAGGAACTAGGGTTTTTACTCATACTAGGAATTCAGAGCAATCTGTTTAATAAGAACAATTTAAGAGGAAGGATGAAGGGGGGAGAAAAAAACAGATAAGCTAGTATCTTAAGAAGTTGAAGGACATGTTAAAACCAGTATATAAAATATTCTACTTTATCTAGGAAGTTTACCATGGACAGGAAAAAATGTCTTTAAGTGAGCTACTTTATTAAGAAATGAAAGTGAGAGGCAAATAAGAGGCCTAAAGAGGAAGTATGTTTATTAATTTTGGATTTGCCTTTTTAGGGGCTAAATCTTCTTAAATAAAAGCTGAAGTTATCTAGAGTAGTGTAATTTGAGTTTTAAGGCTGCATGAATAGGGTGAAATTATAAAATGTGTCTACTATGAGATCTGCTCTGCCATTGAGTATCCTCATCTTTTTTTTTTGTTGGCTGGTGAACATAACCTAAACAGTGCTGCTTGTTAATTATTCCAGGAAGTGCAGTGGAGAAATCCTTAGCTGTCAGCCAAGGTGGAGAGCTCTATGAAGAGTGGCTGGAACTTGGAAATGGTTGCCTCTGCTGTTCAGTGAAGTAAGGAATGTGCTTACTATGTGCTTGTTGGTTTACTGGAAATGTTTATTGATTATATTGCCAGTTTTGATTTTCTTGTGTAATCTGACTGAATTTATATGTGTACAGTTTACTTCATTGTATTTTCAAATAGAAAATAAATTTATTAAGTTGCATTTTCTGAAAGTGTTTCTTGTGATCTTATTTTTTTCTGTCTGCTGTAATGCTCTGGTCCTTTCCTTTTACTGAGGTTTTTATTTTTGACGCTATGATTTATTTAATTAATATTTTTTGTAGTGCGTAAAAGTCTTATTTTGTATGTGAAAAATGATTATTCTGAATCTAATAAGTCATTGGTTTTATTTCTAAGTATTAATATTCAGCTTTCTAAAAACAAAAATAAATGACTATCAAAAAAGAGAAAAACTTTAGGCTATGTTCTACTAGTTATAGTTAAGTTCCCAAGGAAAATGTCATTTTGTTCATTAATCTACCAAAGATCTTAAAAGAATTACTGACACATAGAGCCAACTCAAATATTTGTTGAATGAATTATGAAAATTAGTTCTTATATTGTTAATTTTGTGAATTCTAATGACTGAAATTTCTTCTACATCATTTATTACTTTAGGTGTTTGAATTAAATGTATTGGCAAGGATAAAATCATAACAGAATTTCTTGAACAACCAAAATGTATCATAACAGAATTTCTTGAACAACCAAAATGTAATCTTTTAAGTTTTTTCCTACACTTCTGATAATATAAGAAAAAGGGGAAATTAAAACCTTGTATTGTATTTAGAACAGAATGAGATTAATGGCAGTGTCCCTTTGGCAATTATGTTAAACTACTGTATGTAATAAATTTTATTTTGGATTTTGATTCCTTTTCCTTTCATGAAGTTGTGAAAATAACAGATACTGATGAAGTTCCCTCTGCTTTTCCTTTTAATAAGTTAAAGTATTATCTTAGCACATACGTAATTTTTGTAATGTGTACCTGTCGGTATATGCATGTATTGTTTTCTCCTTGATAAATATAGGACGGACATTATGGTAGAAACTTTGGGGTGTGTTAAATTTTCACATCCTAAAGGTATTTTTGTTTTAGGTTGTTGAATATGTTTTAAAGTGTTTATAGTGAACTCTTAAAGATACTCAGGCAATCAGCTGTATGTTTTGGTATTTTCTAGGGATAATGGCCTTAGAGCTATTGAGAATTTGATGCAGAAGAAGGGGAAATTTGATTACATACTGTTAGAGACCACTGGATTGGCAGATCCTGGTAAGAAATGATGTTATTGATAACTAAAATGTGGTTCTTTAACATTTTAAGTAGATATATTAGAGGAATTCTGTTTTTTATTTTTTAATTTTTATTAAATCATAACTGTGTACATTGATGCATTTATGGGGTGCAGTGCACTGATTTGATATACAATGTGAAATGCTTACATTGAACTGATTAACACATCCATCACAATTATACTCTTTTCTTAATAGTTTTGAAATGTACCATTGCATCATGCATATTAGGTGAGGTCCCCCAAATGCCCTCCCTCCTCCCCCTTTCCCTCTCCTCTCCTCTCTCCTCTTCCCTTCTACTTTCTGAACTATAGCTATGTTTTATCATTCCTATGAATGTGTAGGTGATTATATATTGATTTCATAGTAGTATTGAGTATATTGGATACTTTTTTTTCCCATTCTTGAGATACTTTACTAAGAAGAATATGTTCCAGCTCCATCCAGGTAAACATAGGAGATGTAAAGTCTCCATCTTTTTTATGGCTGTATAGTATTCCACGGTGTACATATACCACAATTTGTTGATCCATTCGTGGTTCGATGGGCACTTGGGCTGTTTCCATGTCTTGGCAATTATGAATTGAGCTGCAATAAATATTCAGGTGCAAATGTCTTTGTTGTAAAATGATTTTTGATCATCTGTGTATCTACCTAGTAGAGGAATTACAGAATCAAATGGTAGGTCTACTTTTAGTTCCTTGAGTATTCTCCAAACTTCTTTCCAAAAAGGTCGTATTAGTTTGCATTCTCACCAGCAGTGTAGAAGTGTTCCCTTTTCTCTGCATCCACGCCAACTTCTGTAGTTTTGGGATTTTTGTTATGTGGGCTAGTCTTACTGGAGTTAGATGATATGTCAAAGTGTATTTTGTTGTTTTTTTTTTTTTTTTTTTTTTTGAGACAGAGTCTCACTTTGTCACCCTCGGTAGAGTGCCGTGGCGTCACAGCTCACAGCAACCTCCAACTCCTGGGCTTAGGCGATTCTCTTGCCTCAGCCTCCTGAGTAGCTGGGATTACAGGTGCCTGCCACAATGCCCGCCTATTTTTTGTTGTAGTTTGGCTGGGTTTGAACCTGCCACCCTCAGTATATGGGGCCAGTGCCCTACCCACTGAGCCACAGGCACTGCCTTCTCAAAGTGGTTTTGATTTGAATTTCTCTGATGATTAAAGATGATGAGCATTTTTTTTCATGTGTTTGTAGGCCATGCGCCTGTTTGTATTAGAAGAATTTTAAAATGAATATTAAAACTTTAGCGTTATAATGTTTTTGGTTCTAAAGAGAAAAAGTACTGCGTTGTCATTTTCTTTGTCAGATTATGGTGAGTAGAATACTTGGTACTTTTAATAGAATTTTAAATTTTATTGATTGATTAAGGGTTATTGATAGGAACAAGTTGTTAAAAATATGGAAATTTAAGAAAAATGGAAATTTCTAAGTACAGTCATCCTTGGTATCCATGGGGGATTTGTTCCAGGACCCCCCAGGATACTATAATCCGCAGTGCTCAAGGCTGTGATATAAAATGGTGTAATATTTACATATAAACAATACACATCCTCTAGTGTACTTTAAGTCATCTCTAGCTTACTTATAATACTTAATACAATAGTTGCTATACTGTATTATTCAGAAATGATAAGAAAAAATGTCTGCACATGTTCAATATAGATGCAGCCGTTCTTTTTTTTTTTATTAATATTTTTGATTTTACAGTTGGTTGAATCCACAAATGTGGAACCCATGGATATGGAGCCCATAGATAGAGAGTGAGGACTATGTATATAATCAGTTATACTATATGTAGTTTTATTTCTGTTTACTTTCTAATCTAGCTTTCTGAGAGGGTCTCATATATCTAAGACAGATATATAAAGGCTTTTAGACTATTTACATTAATCGTTAGTATTTTGTTTTTCTACAAAAATTGAAATAATTTTACTTGTAAATGTTGTCTTAAGGTATTAAAGAATAAACAATTAAATTGAGCCTACTCAGCCTTTTTCCGAGTATGGAATTCATGATTATCAATACAATTTTTATATCTGAATAGCATTACATCTAAATTTCCCTATGGAAAGCCACATAGAGTCCACCTGTTTCTAACAATGGGTTTTTGTTACCTTCTTACCAAACTCTAATTATTTCTATTTATTTTTCCCCAAATGATTTTTAGGTAAAATCTTTATTCTTTATTTGCATAACATTTTGTACTTGTTTCATGAATCTGACCTATATTGTTATTTCTTTTTTGATGTGGGTTTATGGCACTGGGCATTGCAAAACTATGTTGAAGTGATTTACCAAAAGGGTCATAGTGGTCCAAAAAAAATACTGGGAGTATATCCTGGGTTCAAATGTAATCCGTGATTATTGTACATAAAAGTTATTACATAGTAATATTGCCCCCATGTTTTCAAAGTAGTCCTGAATTAGGGCTATTTTGATCTTTAAGATAGGTATGGGTTATGTTTCCCATAAATCTGACTGGTTGATTAGACTTATTGGTGTTACATTTTAAATTATTTGAATCTGATAAGAGAGAAAGCTGTATTGTATCCCTTAATTTGAAACAGCAAATATCAATTTCTTTCATCATAGCCAATTTCACCACTTACAGATAAAACGCTTGTTGCTTTTGAGAGTATGAAGGTCTGACAATTAAGTTTGCAAACTCATCCTAGAAAAAGTGCTGTATACTTTGTTGCTGAATATCGCTACAGACACCTTTGAAGCACTCCCCTTGGGAAGCTATGCACTGATGCCAGCACCTAGTCCATGCTTCAGAGCAATCTTGGCACCCTTCTTCTGGAATAGCTATCAAAGCTATTGTTGTTATTGCACTTGATGTCCAGAATGTCATCAGTGTTTTTCTTTCAATATTTCCTTTATCTTTGGGTAAAGAAAAATGTCATTGGGCCAGATTAGGTGAGTAGGGAGGATGTTCCAATACAGTTATTTGTTTAGTGGCTAAAAACTCCCTCACAGACAGTGCTGTATGCGCTGGTGCATTGTTGTGATGTAAGAGCCATGTTGTTGGCCCAGATTTTCAGTTAAGATTTTCCCGTTTTTAGACCAGGCTCAGTGGCTCACATCTGTAATCCTAGCAGTCTGGGAGGCCGAGGCGGATGGATTAATTGAGCTCACATGAGTTTGTGACCAGCCTGAGCAAAAGTGAGACCCTGTCTCTACTGAAAATAGAAAAAACTGAGGCAAGAGGATCATTTGAGCCCAAGTTGGAGGTTGCTGTGTGTTATGATGCCTCGGCACTCTACTCAGGTGACAGCTTGAGACTCTGTCTCAAAAAAACATTTTTTTCCTGCTTTTCTGTCAATGTTTATTTGGCCTGCTCAGTTAGTCAATAATTTTGATGCACACTTTGATGAATTTTTGTAGTGTTTTCATCACTTTTGTTCTTCATTGGCCACTCTGACCTTTCTTTATCTGTGACGCTTTTTCTCTCCTCAGAAAAACATTTAATCCATTTGTTTACTGCAGTTTTCTTGATGAAATTATCCCCATAAACTTAGACTAACATGTTCCAGTTTAACAAGAATTTTATGTTTGTTCATTCCTCTAATTCAAGCTCTGATATTCTTGTGATGACACACAAAACCACACAACAACAGTGATGAATGCCACTCAGCAAGACACCCCCGTATGCCACCACTAACACAGCTGGGAGACACTGATACACCAAGGTTAGGAAACCTTCCTGAGTTGTTTGTCCACGTTAAGCATATGATGGCTAGTTTGCAAACTTTGTTGTCAGACTTTGTACATGAGTTTAACAAAACAAATTCAACTTTCAGAGAAAGAAAAATTAATGATCTCAAAGCTTTTATACTACCCTGTTTCCCCCAAAATAAGACATCCTCCGAAGATAAGACCTACTTACAGGAAAGATAAGACGTCCCCTGAAAATAAGACCTAGCGCATCTTTGGGAGCACACCTTAAAATAAGACACTGTCTTATTTTTGGGGAAACAGGGTAGTGTTTTTCAACCTTTTTAATCTCATGGCACACTTGAACCTGTAGTTAAACTTTCATTAAATTATGTTGATCAAAAAAAAAAAGTAAAAAAAAAAGGAATATACTTACTGTGCTTTGAACTTCTTTTGAAAATAATTTAATTAATGGTCTTGGGGCGGCGCCTGTGGCTCAGTGAGTAGGGCGCCAGCCCCATATGCCAAGGGTGGCGGGTTCAAACCCGGCCCCGGCCAAACTGCAACAAAAAAAAATAGCCGGGCGTTGGGCGGCACCTGTGGCTCAAGAGGTAGGGCGCCGGTCCTATATGCCGGAGGTGGTGGGTTCAAACCCAGCCTGGCAAAAAAAAAAACTTCACTAATTGCAATAAAAAAAAAATTAAAAAAAAAAAAAATAGCCGGGCGTTGTGGTGGGCGCCTGTAGTCAACTCCAGCTGCTCGGGAGGCTGAGGCAAGAGAATCGCGTAAGCCCGAGAGTTAGAGGTTGCTGTGAGCCGTGTGACACCACAGCACTCTACGGGAGGGCAGTACAGTGAGACTCTGTCTCTACAAAAAAAAATAAAAAATAAAAAAAATTTTTTTTTCACAGCACATCTAAGATCCTCTCACAGCACTGGGCACACCAGTTGAAAATCACTGTTTTATACAAATTATAGTTATAAAAAATGGTTAATGATTCTTCTATCTTTCTTTACAACAATGATTTTATTGTTTGGGTAAAGGAGGAACATTAATTAATTTTAATTTTAAGAAATGAATGCCTAAAGTAGTACAAAATAAAACTAAAAAAATACTACTATAAAATATAGGTAAGTTTCATTCTAGGGATCTCTCTATGCCAGTGCTACTTGATGTGATGTATTGAGTAATAGGGTCAGCCTATTACTGGGAGCTTGTTAAAAATGCTAATTCTTGAGCCAGAGCCCAGATAGACTGAATTAGAATCTCAAGGGTGGGGCTCAGCAAGCTGTTATAATAAGCCCCACAGGTACTTCTTGAGCCTTATTTCAGAGATATTGCAGGTTTAGTTACAGACCACTGTAATAAAGTGAATATTGCAGTAGAGCAAGTCACAAGATTTTTGGTTTCCAAGTGCATATAAAAGTTATGTTTATACTATATTATAGTCTATTAAGTATGCAATAGCATCATGTCTTCAAAAAAGATAAACCTTAATTAAAAAAAATTTTTTTAATGATTTCAAATTTATTAATTTAAGTA
Organism: Nycticebus coucang; assembly: GCF_027406575.1. Classification (NCBI taxonomy): domain Eukaryota; kingdom Metazoa; phylum Chordata; class Mammalia; order Primates; family Lorisidae; genus Nycticebus; species Nycticebus coucang. The sequence goes on from NC_069781.1 coordinate 78,817,019, forward strand.
AGCAGATTGCATCTCCTTTTTGAGTAAATCACGTGCTGCAGAGAGCCCCAAAGCTTGATGACATTCTGTAAGTTACACGTTACACAAATGGATCTGAAGAAACATTACCTCTTCTTGTCCCAATTTTGATCCTAAACAAAAATCCAATTCCAAAAGCAATTAAGAATTACTTCAGTCTACCAATGTTGGAATAGTTGCAGATGTAAAACCTTGTCTTCTCTACTCCTCTTACCACTGGTTCGCTCCACAAATCCCAGCTGGTGCAGAGCAGCCATGCCTAAGAACAACCTAAGAACTCAGCCTCGAGACCACCAGCATTCTGGTGGGTTTGCTGAGCCTTCAGGATGTGTGTGACTACAGCTTCTGGGGTAGGTACAAGGCCATGAAAACTGATGAAGAAACCCTTCAGCAAAGCAACCATTATTTGTCCCCATACACACACACACACAAAAAAAAAAAAACTGAAAAAATAGCAATATAAAATTAACAAACCAAATATAAATCTACTACCATTCTGCATTTCCAGAACTTTTCATCTTTGCACGATGTTCCTGGTCAACCACCCACTGATATTTTCAGCGTCTGAAGCGCTTTAAGGTATTAAAACTGTTGTTTTGACCATAAGTCACATAGAATTGTGATGATTAGGAAATTAATTACTTTAATTATCACTCCGTGCAGTGCACTCACCAGTGAGTGTAAGAGGAACGTAAAATGGAATAGATGTCTCTCACTTCTAACACAGTTCTCAAATTAAAATCATAAAAAAGTGGGGGAGTGGGACTGGCAACATGAATACTAGACACCAGATAGGACAGCGGGACTGTTTGGTCAGAACTTAGGAATATTGTTTCCTGGAGAAGTTTTAAAAATACCTAAGCAAGCACTGTCTTCAGTCCAGTGAGTTCCATACATCTCCACAAAAATATAGTAACTGCCGTTCATTCATTATGATCCACTGCGAGCTCTGTCTCTGCTTCCCAGGCAGAGCGTCCGGTCCCTCACCTCTAGCTACAGGCTATCGTTTCCAGCTGCTGCTCCGCTTCGGCGGCCATGGCCGCGGCCTGCAGCTGTTCCATCTCGCTCTGGATGGCGCTGGGCGTGACTTGCTTCCTTTCATTGTGCATATTGTTCTCATGCCTTTTCAGATCCGATGCCTTGGCAAAGGCCTTGGTGCAGGAGCCACACACAAAAGGCTTTTCCCCTCTGTGCCTTCTTTCGTGGTCCTTGAGATGGGACTTGTGTTTGAAGGCTTTGTCACACGTGTGGCACGCAAACGGTCTCTCGTTACTGTGAACTCGCTCGTGCTTCTTTAAGTCTGGGGCACAAATAAATGATTTTCCACACACCTCACAACTGTAGGGCTTATATCCCGTGTGGATTTTGAGGTGTTCTTTCAGGTGGGCTTGTGTGGTGAAACCTTTTGTACACATCTCACAGACAAACGGCCTGTCTGCAGTGGGAGTTTTTCGTGCTTCCTCAATCGGCCTTCATCGGAAAATGTCTTACCACATGCCTGGCAGGCGATCTGCTCCCGGTGGTGACCGTGACCGTAAAGCAAATACTCAAACTTCATGTCACTGGCGGCTGTTGTCCAGCCTGGTGTCTGTTCATCTTTCACTTCGCTCATCCCATCGTTAAATGTTAAGGCTTGAGGGGTCTGTGACCCCAAATCTTTTGATTCTGGGGTCTCCATGGATTCTACTTCCTGGCCGTAGCAATTGACTTTCCGAACTTCCTCACTCCCCAGCTCTTTCAAAATCGCTTCCTGAACTCTGAGTGTTGTTGTGGGTGACTTGCTATCCTCCTGACTCGGGGATGTGCCTGTCATCCTGAGTGTCAGCCTCATCTCCGATGGGATGATTTATTTTGAGGCAATACTTACTTTTTGACTGCCCCTTATTTTCATCCGGACTAGATACATCCCGCTTCTGAGAACAGAGTTTATCCAAAAATCGGATCCCAAGAATCTGACCCCATGACATCATTAAGTTAACATCTTCTTTTTTCATGGAAATCTTTGCCATGTACATGTAGTTCAGGACCTCTTCAAATATATCAGAACGAAGAAAATCTATTTCTATTACTGAAGAACTATCAACTTCAAGCTTCTTGAAAAGCTTTTTAAAGTAGGTGCTGCAGGCAGCAAGAACACATCTGTGTGCTCTGAATTTCACATCTTCAACCACAATAGCAACATCACAAAATTCTCCTTCTAGGCATTGTTCATTTAGTGTTTTCAGGAACAGAGTTTTATGATCATCATCATTATATTTAATGGTTTCAGACATACTGATGAAAAACTCCATGAACAACACAGGCTAATATCTTAATGCCTCAAACATCAAAATCTTCAGATCAGAGGAACTCTGATCAAAAGCACGCCAGATGTGCAGCCTGGCACAGCTACAGAGACTCGCCGTGGGTTCCCCGTGCTCACTATCACACAGGCCTGGACGGGATGGACGTGGGGCACTGGGGCACGGTGGGTGGCAGTGTGTTTTGGATTTTTTTTTTTTTTTTTTTTTTAGTTTGGGGAGGGGGCGGGGTGCAGGGTTCCTGATGGTAGGAGCACGTCCCTGATGGTAGGAGCCCTCCTCCTGCACGAGCACAGAATGTCTAGCTGGCCGTGAATACCCCCACCGCCTAAAAAATGCTAACAATCATCTGAGCTGTCACTGAGTCATAATCTTTTTTTTAGGTACTTCTACCTGGGGTCTTAAGGGTCTTGCCTCAATATTGATGGCTGCTGACTGATCAGTATGGTGGTTGCTGGAGTCTGGAGTAGCTGTGGCAATTTCTTAAAATAAGAAAAAAATGAAGGCTTGGCGCCAGTAGCACAGTGGTTACACTGCTGGCTACATGCACCGAGGCTGGCGAGTTCGAACCCAGCCCAGGCCTGCTAAACAACAATGACAACTGCAACAAAAAAATAGCTGGGCGTTGTGGCGGGCGCCTGTAGTCCCAGCTGCTTGGGAGGCTGAGGCAAGAGAATCGCTTAAGCCCAAGAATTTGAGGTTGCTGTGAACTATGACACCATGGCACTCTACCGAGAGTGACAAAGTGAGATTCTGTCTCAAAAAAATGAAGTTTGCTGCACTGATGGACTCTTTTTATCACAAAAGACTTCTCTGTAGCATGTGATGCTGTTCAGTTACATTTTATCCATAGTAGAACCTTCAAAATTGGGACCATTCTTCCGCTTTATCAACTAAGTTTGTGTTATATTCTGAATCCTTTGTTGTCATTCAACAGTGTTCACATCATCTTCCCAGGAATAGATTTCCCTGAAACCAGTTTCTTTGCCCTTCTATAAGAAGCACCTCCTCATATGTGAAAGTTTTATGATGAGATTGCAGCGATTGGTTCACATCTTTAGGCACTGACTCTAATTCTAGTCATTCTCATGTTATTTCTGCCACATCTGCAGTTATTTCCTGCTCTTTAAGTCTTGAATCCTTCAAAGTCATCCATGAGGGTTGGAATCAACTTCTCCTAAACTTCTGTTCATGTTGATATTTTGACCTCCTCCCATGAATCACCAGTTTTCTTAATGGCATCTAGAATGATGAATCTTTCTCAGAAAATTTTTAATTTCTCAGCAGAAGAATCATTGTCTATGGCAGCTATGGCCTTACAAAATATATTTCTTAAATAAGACTTGAAAGTTGAAGTTACTTTTTGGTAGATGGGCTTCAGAATGGATGTCATGTTATTAGACAAGAAAACAGTGCTAAGTCCCTTGTACATCTCCCTCAGAGCTTTTGCGTCACCAGGTACATTGTCAGTGAGCAATAATATTTTGAAAGGAATCTTTGTTTCTGAATAGTAGGTCTCAGTTGTGGGCTTAAAAAATTCAGTAAACCATGCTGTCAATAGATAGGCTGTCATTCAGGGATTGTTTTTTTGTTTATGGAGCATAGGCAGAGGAAATTCAGCATAATTCTTTAGTACACTAAGATTTTTGGAATGGCAAATGAGCTTTGGCTTCAACTTAAAGTCATTAGTTGCATTAGCCCCTAACAAGGAAGTCAGCCTGTTCTTTGAAGCTTTGAAGTAAGGCATTGATGTCTCTCTAGCTCCGGAAGTGCTAGATGGCATTCCTCCAGTAGAAGGCCGTTTTGTCTCCATTGCAAAGTGTAGCTGCTTCCATCAGTTATCTTACAAAGATCTTCTGGGTAGCTTGCTGGAAAATATCTATATCTGCACTTGTTACTTTACCTTAACACTTTTATTTTTATTTTTTTTTATTTTTAATTTCAGTGTGCTTGTTCATCTTTGTTTGAAGTACTCCTTTTTTTTGTTGTTGATTTTCTTCTTTCTCCTGCGGTGCTGGCTGTTTTTGATGTTGTTAGTAGAGACGGGGTCTTACTCTGGCTGACTGCTGCTCATATGGGTTTTGAACCTCTGAGCTCAGGCAATCCACCCACCTCGGCCTCCCACAGCGCTGGGACTACAGGCGTGAGCCACCACGCCCGGCCTACCTTGACACTTTTATGTTTTGGAGACAGTTTCTTTCCGTAAACCTTAGGAAACAACCTCTGCTAGCTTCAAACTTTTCTTCAGTGACTTCTTACCTCTCTCAGCCTTCATAGAATTGAAGAAAGTCAGGGCCTTGTTCTGGAATAGGTTTTGGCTTAAGGGAAGGCTGTGGCTTGTTTGATCATCTATCCAGGCTACTACAGCTGCCTTAGTCCCTTTTGTGTTGCTTTAAAGGAATACCTGAGGCTAACAAAGGAAAGAGTTTTATGTGGTTATGGTTGTGCATACTGTACAAGAAATATGGTACCAACATCTGCTGCTAGTAAGGGCCTCAGACTGCTTTTACTCATGGTGGAAGGTGTAGGGCAGCCTGAGTATGAGGTCTCAGGCTGAGGAAGGAGGCAAGAGAGGAGGGGGAGGTGCCAGGGTCTTTTTAACAACCAGCTCTGTGGAGGGAAGCAACAGTAAAAGTCACTCAAATCCCCCATCTGCCAAGAGGGCATAAATCTCTTGATGAGGGTTCTACCTCACGTCCCACGTCACCTCCCATTAGATATGACCTCCCAAACTGGCCATCAAATTTCATCATAGAGTTTGGCATTTCTCCTTGTCAGCCTTTAGGCCATTTTGCTTTCTTATCTTTCATGTATTCATCAGAGTAGTGCTTTTACTTTCCTTCAAGAACTTTTCCTTTGCATTCACAACTTGGCTAAGTGTTCCCCGTAAGAGGCCTAGCTTGCTGTCTGTCTTTAGCTTTCTTTTCTTTTCTTTTCTTTTTCTTTAATTGTTAAATCATAGCTGTGTACATTAGTGCACTCAAGGGGTAGAATGTGCTGGTTTCATATACAATCTGAAATATTCTCATCAAACTGTTCAACGTAGCCTTCATGGCATTTTCTTAGTTATTGTATGTAGACATTTGTATTCCGCCTTTAGTAAGTTTCGCCTGTACCCATTCTAAGATGAACGGTAGGTGTGGCCCCACCCATTACCCTCCCTCCATTCTATCCCCCACCTCCCTTCCCCTTCCTTGGCCCTTTCCCATAGTCTTGTGCTATAGTTGGGTTATAGCCTTCATGTGAAAGCTATAATTTAGCTTCATAGTAGGTCTGAGTACATTGGATACTTTTTCTTCCATTCCTGAGATACTTTGCTAAGAAGAATATGTTCAGCTCCATCCATGTAAACATGAAAGGGTAAAATCTCCATCTTTCTTTAAGGCTGCATAGTATTCCATGGTATACGTGTACCACAATTTGCTAGTCCATTCGTGGATAGATGGGCACTTGGGCTTCTTCCATGACTTAGCAATTATGAATCGGGCTGCAATAAACATTCTGGTACAGATGTCTTTGTTATATTGTGATTTTTGGTCTTCTGGGTATAAACCTAGTAAAGGAATTATAGGATCGAATGGCAGGTCTATTTTTAGGTCTCTAAGTATTCTCCAAACATCCTTCCAGAAGGAATGTATTAGTGTACATTCCCACCAGCAGTGTAGAAGTGTGCCCTTTTCTCCACATCCACGCCAACATCTCTGGTTTTGGGATTTTGTTATGTGGACTACTCTTACTGGGATTAGGTGAGATCTCAAAGTAGTTTTGATTTGCATTTCTCTGATGATTAAGGATGATGAACTTTTTTTCATGTGTTTGTAGATCGTGCGTCTGTCTTCTTTAGAGAAGTTTCTCTTCAAGTCAGTCTTTAGCTTTCAACATGCCTTCCTCACTAAGCTTAATAATTTCTAGTTTTTTTTTTTTTTTTTGTAGAGACAGAGTCTCAGTTTATGGCCCTCGGTAGAGTGCCATGGCATCACACAGCTCACAGCAACCTCCAACTCCTAGGCTTAAGCGATTCTCTTGCCTCAGCCTCCCAAGTAGCTGGGACTACAGGCGCCCACCACAACGCCCAGCTATTTTTTGGTTGCAGTTCAGCCGGGGCCAGGTTTGAACCCGCCACCCTCGGTATATGGGGCCGGCGCCTTACCGACTGAGCCACAGGCGCTGCCCAATAATTTCTAGTTTTTGATGTAAAGTGACAGACATGCAGTTCTTCCTTTCACTTAGAGACCACTGTAGAGTTATTAAGTGGCCTAATTTTAATACTGTTGTATCTCAAGGAATAGGGAGGCCAGAAGACAGGGAAAGTTAGCGGAGCAGCCAGAAAACACTCATTAAGTTTGCCATCTTATATGGGCACGTTTCATGGCATTCTAAAACAATTACAATGGTAGCATCAGAGATCACCGATCATAGATCATTATAACAGATAAAATTGTAATGAAAAAGTTTGAAATTATGTGAGAATTCCCAAAATGTGACACAGGCATGAAGTGAGCACATGATGTTGGGAAAATGGCGCTGATAGATTTGCTTAGTGCAGAGTTGCCACAAATCTTTAATTTGTGAAAAATGCGTTCTCTGTAAAGTGCAATAAAGTGAGGTGCAATAAGATAAAGTGTGTTTGTCCTCGTGTGAGCTTGGGAAACCCTCTTCCATGAACTGGCTGAATATATAGAAATAATTTTATAAGGATGGATTAACATTCTTTGTCCTAATTTTAATAATTATTAGTTCAGTTCACTTGACTCTAACAGAAGAAAGAGAAACTGAATGGTATGTGAAGGAATTGCTGAATATTCCATGACTACTTCTTCACCAAGAGATAGGAATTAAGAAAAAACAGATTACAAAGGACATGAAGTGGACAAGTTGGTTTTTAAACTATATGATTAGATTTTAGAGGAGTATCTATTGTCTCCCTAGCATATTAATGCTCTTACCATCTACTTTTGGTTGATTGTGTTCTTTGTTATGTCATAAGGTTTCTAACATTTACACTTTTTCATAATCTCTTTAGTTCTATATTTAAATAATTTTAGTGCTCATTGTCACTACTACAGCTTCTCCATTCCTGAGTTAATCTATCTTCTGTGAATTTCATTGTCAGTATTTTTTTCAAGTTATAAGAGCTGCATTCTGTGAATTCTTGTATATTTCATTCCTCATTGCTTGAGAATAGTTGTCTTTTGTTAACATACTTGAAGGAGTACTTAGCTGGTCTAAAATCTCTGAACCACAATTTCTTACCTTCTGAATTTCACATATAATGCTCCATAATCTAGTATATTTTTGATTGGCTGTTATTTTCCTTTTATTATGTTTTCTCCTTTTATTGTATCAAGAAAACTTTGTGAATGCTCTTGTCTTTTGAGAATTTTCTTTGATTTCTTAGATTATGTTCCTTCCAAAAAGAGTGCTTTTGGCACTTGTGTCCCCTATACATTTTTCAATTTTTTTCCCTTCTTGCCTTTTATCTTCTTTTCTGTTTTCCTTTTTATTTATTTTTTTATTAAATCATAGCTGTGTACATTAGTATGATCATGGGGCACCATACACTTGGTTCATAGACCGTTTGACACATTTTCATCACACTAGTTAACACAGCTTTCGTGGCATTTTCTTAGTTATTTGGCTAAGACCTTTACATTCCTTTTCTGTTTTTCTCTGCTGTTGTACGTGTGTGTGTGTGTGTGTGTGTTGTTCTTGCACTAGCAGACAGAGAACTTCTATTTACATAGAATGAGATGATATGATGTTGATGAAAAATGTTTTTTTAATACTCTGCTCATCTTACCCAACTTGTTTTTCTCCTGAGCCCCAGATTGAAATCTGGGTATTGCTGAAAGTTGGGGGAGAGCAGTAGGAAAAGGGGAGACTGAGAGTCTGATCGGGCATGGCGGCTTTTAGGCTCTGCTCTTGAAACACCAAGTATTCTCTTTTTGGGTTTGTTCCAACTGCTTAGGAGTATTTATTCTGTATGTCATGTGAGGTTATAGGTAGAATTATTGCTTTACTTTGCTTTGAAGCCCAGAAAGTAACCTTGTCCCCCGGTATGTGGAGTTAGATAGAAACTTTTAGTCTTGACTTTTTGTTGTTGTTGTTGACTTTTCTCTGCAGTGTTTATTCTTCTCTCAGTTCTACTTCCTGCCATTCGGCAAGGTATTTCTGATAAGTATCAGGATTCTGTAAACTATTTCCCTACAACCCGTATTTGGGGTAGGGAAATGAGTAGGAAAGACCAGAGTAACATAGGACTTTGTTTCTTACTTTGATTGTCACTCTTCAGAATTTATGGCAGGAGGTTATATCACTGTTGCTGATAAAAGTTTGGTTTTTTTGTTTTATTTTTTATTTTTCCTATTTTTATTTTATTAGGTCTTAAAGAAAGAGTCTATAATCTAGGTCTGGGTTTGTCAGCCTTGGCACAAGTGACATTTTGGGTTATATAATTACTTGTTGTTGGGGTTTGTCCTGGGCACTGTAGGATGTTTAACAGTATCCCTGGCTTCTACCCACTAGATGCCAGTAGCTCTCCCCTGCTTGACATAATGAAAAATATATTCAGACATTGCCAGGTATTACTTGGAAAGAAAAAGCACCCTGATTGTTGAGCCACAGATTAACTTCATTCACTCTCCTTCACTCTTGCTAAACACAGGAGGAGTGAAATGGTTGCTAAACATGGGAGGAATGAAGGTGAGTGAATGAAGTTAATCCAAATTTTAAATAGTTCTTTCCTTGAACCCCATAAATGCATCAGTGTACAAACTTATGATTTAATAAAAAACAATTTAAGAAAAAAAAAGATAATGCAATTAAAAATAAAGCAACATACTGAATTAAAAAAATAGTTCTTTTTGTGTAGTTTGGCAAGTATTAATCAAGGTAAAAGCTTTAGATTTAGAGTAAAAGCTTTAATTTCAGTCTTATGGTTCAACTTGATATGTCAGCGTTAATGGTAAGACTGACAAGCTGTTCCTCTGAATAGAAATCAATGGATTTTTAAAAATTATAAAATGCTGTCTGATGTTAGGTATTTTACTGAGTGAATAAATGAATAGTTTTGCGAGACTTATTGTTCGGAGTAATGATACAGTAGATTTACTTACCCCCCCTCATTAATTAAAATCATGCTTTTAGCCAAGAAAGTGGGCAAAATTCTTATTGGCAATTCAGTTGTTTCCCGTTTAGGAGACTGACACTCTTCTGTTCTAAGCTAAATAATTGTCATGGTAAAGTAATTTCCTTGAAAGGGGTGGACATTGATTCAGCTCTGGTTACTCACAAATCCTATTTCAGTCAAATTGGAAAACTATTAAGTTTTGGGGAAAAAATCAATAAATATCAGGAAACCATTAGATCTTGTGGCCCTTGCTATATCTTGCATGAGTAATCACTGTAAACAGCTGACAGGTATTTCATTGTTGACACAGAATGATGCTTGGGGGACCACATCTTGTCAGGATAGGTGGAGAGCTTTTGACATTGGAATGAGTTCCGTTATCCTTGTTTTTCCCCCTTGCTCATTCTTTTGGACAGCCCTGTCACTAACTGGGCCTGTGATGTTTTGAAAAATCAAACACTTTCCTTGCTGTCAGTTTCGTTTTTCTTGTGCTGGGGCATGCTAATCAGGGTGCGTGGTTTGGTACTTAACCAGTTTCTGTCAAAAACAATTTTTAATTTCTTATTTAGAAATAATTTTTCCTCAGAGCCAAATTTTATGCCAGTACGACATAATGTGAAGATTAATTAGTAATTAGTATTAGAGTATATAATTTTACTATCTTTTCTACAAAAATTGCAACTAAATTTTTTTGAATGAGTGATTTTGGAATTACCTGTTTTGCTTTGCTTTTCCTCTAAAGGGGTAATTCATCATTGTGACCTGAATGATTATCATTTTTTAGGAGATGAGAAAATAAAAATAGGTTTGTACATCAGCCATACTGCCCAAATTATTTAATAATATCTGTTGGTAAAATATTATGGCAGTGGTAAAGGCATGATGTTTCATTTGTATGTTGTTAAGAGTTGGTATTTTTTTTCTTTGAGGGACTAGGGAGAAGGGTAGATATAGGCGTAACTAGTAAATGGTTCTGTCACAATAATTCCCATAAGAAGATAGGAAACCCAGATGTAGTTTGTATATGTGCTTAACTGCTAATTGCATTGGAACAGATTAAACCGTGCATAGAATCATGTTTCTCAGTTTGAAGAATCTTTTTATATGATGAATATTATATATTTCCAGGTGCTGTGGCCTCTATCTTTTGGGTTGATGCTGATTTAGGGAGTGATATTTATCTGGATGGTAAGTTAAACAGTTTTGTTTTTAAGTAAATTTTAATTTTTACTTCATTCCTACTATAATTTTAATTCTGTGCACTTGTTTAGTTTGATAATAAAGTCTTTGTACAGATTCAAAAGCTTCAGACAGTGATAGAACTGGGCGTCAGGTCTTAATCTTAACTTTTAATTTAGTGCTTGGACTGAAGTTTTCCTTTGAAAATACTATGCAGATTTCCTATATCCTCTGTTGTTTGACTTATGCCCTGCGAATAATGTTAAGAGCTTTTTCTTTTATTTAGCCAGGTAATGTGAGGGTTATGTTTGTGCTTTCATTTTCCTTAAAGATAAGAATTAAGCACATCTTCCTTTCCTATATTTACCTTAACACTTTTGGGCAATCTAATTTGTAAACTTACAAACTGTATGTCTTCATTTAAGACATATTAGAAACTTCCTTAGTTGAACAATGATGTTTTCCCCTCTCTTTCACCTTTTTAAAAACCAATCTTTTAAAGAAAAAAGGGGTGAAATTTAAGAATTATTGAAGCTGGGTCCTATCATTGGACTCTAATATATGTGGCATGTAGCTGGTTGAATTGCTTAGGCATCATTAAACTCATTCTGCTGTTATCATTTGAAAATTATTTAGCATATATTCAGAGATTGCTAAACTAATTATTTGGAAGCTTAGTTATCATACATACTATGTAAAACATTTTTATGAGTTAGTTTTGGTGAGATATGTTAGAATATATCCTAAGATATCTTTTAAGCAATAGTATATATATATAGTCTTGATTTTGATTATGTAAAAATGAACTAGAAATAACCCGCCTTATGTAATTTATCACATTTGATTTTATATTATGAAATTTGTCTTATATTTTGAATTATAAGGTTTTTAAATGCCAGGGAAATCTCATTTTCTTAGTTGTTTATTTAGTTTTTAGAATTTTTTAATCTTTAGTACCTTAAAACAATACTGGGTACTCGGCACATATTTAAAATGTGTTGACTTATTACTGGAGTGAATTTAATCACCACATTGGCAAGAGAAAAAAATACTTTGTTTTATTGAGTAGTGTTTGTGAACTGAAATAGTAGATTAATTTTAATTTTTATTCTCAAGTATAGTTGTACGACATTAATAAACACCCTTTCTTTTAAAAGGTGATTAAAATGTTTATTTCTTTGTAGGTATCATAACTGTTGTAGATTCAAAATATGGATTAAAAGTAAGTTGAAAATTGCTATGAGCTGCTGATTGTTAAGAGCTGGGAATCATTGTATTATATTTTCTACATTTATATGTGTTTGAAAATTTTTTTTAAGATATTAGCTGAACCCACTTTTAACTGATATTTTATTTTTTTTAAGACAGTCTCACTCTGTTGCCCGAGGCCAGAGTGCTTTGTCTTTTTTTTTTTTTTGAGACAGAATCTCTATCTCTCCCTGGGTAGAGTGCTGTGGTGTCATAGCTCATGGCAACCTCAGACTCCTGGGCTCATGCAATCCTCCTGCCTCAGCCTCCCAAGTAGCTGGGAATACAGGCGGCCACAGTGCCTGGCTAGTTTTTCTATTCTTAGCAGAGACGGGGGTCTTGCTCTTGCTCAGGCTGGTCTTGAAGTCCTGAGCTCAAAGGGTCCTCCCACTAGTATTACAAGCATGCTCTGCCATCTGTTTGAAACTTTCCTTTATAAAAATCTTTTTCATCTATTATCCTGAACCATATATGAAATTTGTGTGTATTTTGTTATTTTGTGTTTTTAAATTCAATATTTCTTTTATAAATTACTCAGGTTAAATGTCGTGATAAAATTTAGAATTATATTTTGTAATAAGGATATGAGGTTAGGATAAAGTTTGAGTACGTGTAATTCCTCACTAAGATTCAACTGTAATATTGGTAAGTTTTTCTGTTTGATAAAGAAATTGAACTTAATAAAGTATGTGAGATCTCATTTTCTTATTAACTATGTATATGTCAAGCACATGCTGAAAATAGATTTTTAATAAATACCTCTTTAATTTGGAGAAGTTATGATTCATACCTGGGATTAGTAAGGAGAAGCTCTCCATTAAAAGGCATCCTGCCTTGAATGGTTTTGTTAACTGCTAAGGTCCTCAAATGTATTTAAATGGGGTTCAATTTATAAAATGCATTTAGTGAGAGTTTTAAAAACATGTTGTTGCATAAAGTAAAATATTGCTTCTCTACTTTCAAAGTAAAACATCACTAAAGGCAACAGAGAATGAAATTAGCCTCTGTCCTACCTTCCACCCCCGTCCCAATCTGGGCATGTGAACAGGGCCCAAAGTAATAATTTCCTAGAGGTTTAAATTCATTGTTTAAAGATTTGTGTCAGTTTTGTATTCTACCCCATAATATATCTAAACTTACTAGTTTTCTAAATTAGAAAGTATTCCTCAATGAAATTATGCTCTAGTCTAGGGAGCTAAGTCAGGGTTGTCAAATGGCTACCAATACCCTTTTATTGACCTTCGTTTCCCTCATCAGTAGAGTACCCTAAGAGTTTGGAAAATAATTGCTTTTTTAAAGTTTAAAATCTAAATTTACTAATGTTAAGAATCAAAGAAAGATCTCATATACAGTATTACCATTTTACTCAGAAAAAATTGTTTTTTCTGATTGTTCTGAAATCATATTTCTATCAAAATGTTTATGGAAGTAGCAAAAAAAGCTCCAAATTTTTTGTTTTGAATGTTTATTATAGGTATGTTTGCATTTATCTTTATAAATTTATTACCAAATTTGATATACTTATTGGATACATAGCTGCTGAGACATTTTGTTTTTCTTTTTGATAAAGTGCCATGCCAAAAGTCAAACTCTTTATGTATTTTAAGATTACAGGAATAATTTTATATGTATAGTTGAGCATGGAGAGGAGTTAGATAGAATCTATTACCAGCATGATAGGGGCCAAGAAAACAAAGCAACATTCTGAATAATGCAAACACAGGAAACGTTTAACCTCCTGCCACCTTGATAAAACCTTTTAAATTATTAAATCAATATACCTACACAAAACTGACATACTGTCAGGATAATGGAAACTTTAGATTTTCCAAGTCGGATGCCAGATAAATAACTTTGCCTTTATATAAAGAATTTGCCAACTGGTCCAATTCCTCTGGTTGCGAAGCTTGACCTCAGGAGCTGCTTGTGATTCAGAGAATTCTGAGGCAGCACACGTAATGACACCGGGATAATGGACAGCAGTTTAAGGGTGTCATGCTTCATAGAGCCGGCCCATCACCAGGAAGGCTGAGAAATGGTACTCTGTGGCCAGCCAGCCAAATTGAAACTGAAGTGGTAATTGATATCATGGGCTATCACTCTAATGGGATTGTCACCCATTGATCTGAAATATTCATTTTTTAATCATGGGCAAAGAATTGGACAACTTAAAATGACAGCTCTCTATTCTCAGGACTTGACACCTAGGCTACTGACATTGTTCTTTTCAGTTCTACAAATGTGACAGCATTTAATGCAATAGAATCAATGAATGAAGTTATGCGGAAAAGGTCAAGTGAGAGGTTTCTTTTTGGTTCTTCTGTTATATTGCACAGGCTGTTGAAACAGTTCAGTTAGAAAACAGTTTAGATCAGAAAAGGTCAAAAAATAAATAGACTGACATTATGCAATAATCGTTTTAAAACTAAAATAGTATTAGGACTGTAACTAAACCATTTGAAAGAAATAGTTTATTACTGCTGCTGCTTCTTGAAAATAATAACTAACACCCTTGACCCTAGATTTATTTCCACTTTGGTTAGCAGCAATGTTCATTTTTAGACAGTGAGTTTAAGATAGTTTTATTTTTTTTTCTTTTTTTGGTCCAGCGTGTTTATTTCTGCAGAATAGGACATGCTATAGCCCTTCAAAAGTCATGACCACAGTGGGGCTATTTCAATGGGTTCCTTTGTTTCTCCTCCCCATCAGCTTTATTGAAGTATAATTAACAAGTAAAATTTGTATATATTTAAGGTACACAATGTGATGTTTTAATGAATGTATACATTGTGAAAGAAATACATCACCTTCAGAAAGCAATTTTGGAACTCTTTTTGTAGAATGGCTGGCACAGCTGTCCTTGCACAAGGTCTGACAAGTTCACAAACTCATCCTAGAAAAATTGCTTTGAAGGGTGGCCTAGGTGTGGTGTTGGTGCATAGCTGCCCAAGGGGAGTGCGTCTGAGGTGACCATAGTGATAGTCAGCAATGAGTATCCTAGCTTTTTCTAGGATGAGTTCGTGAACTTAACTGACCTTGTGTGTATAAAAGTAAAATACATTTTGAAAAATGTATTTTTGCAAAATTTTTTCTTTCATTTACCTATACAAGTAGAATAAAATGCCAAAATTTCCATTTTGTTTTTGTTTTATAATTGAAAGTCATTTGACTTAATGACCACATGGTAGAATGCTTTACATGGTATTGGAGACTCTTCTTTCAAATATCAGACGTTTTAGACTTTTTGCAGAGTTTGACTAGGGGAAGTAGGAATTTGCATAATAGAATATGAAGTGAGAAAAGAAATGTTACTGTGCATTTATCTTTTAATGTTTGTATAGCTTTCATAAGTGCATAGAACAGGGAATTTATCTCTTTTGCTATAATATATATGATTCTAATATATCATTCTTTTACATATCTAATAAGAGACGTGGTTGGTTAATATATCATATTCTTTTTTTTTTAATTAAGTTTATTTTTATTTTTTATTGTTGCAGTTTTGCCGGGGTTGGGCTCAAACTCACCACCCTCGGCACATGGAGCCAGCACTCCACTCACTGAGCCACAGGCACCACCCAATATATCATATTCTTAATGTAGTTGTACATATTGGTGGTCTCTTATTTGAGAGGATTTTTGCTTACTTTTATATTTGATATTTTCTGACTGCTTGGAGGTAGTAAAATGTTAGTCTACCACAGTTAGCCTTGAGGTGAAAATTCTAATCTCTTAGAGAAGTAAACATATTCAAAACATTGTGAGTTACTTTGTGAAACTACCATTTTCTTCATTTATTTATTTATTTTTTTTTGTGGTTTTTGGCCAGGGCTGGGTTTGAACCCACCACCTCTGGCATATGGGACTGGCGCCCTACTCCTTGAGCCACAGGCGCCGCCCTGAAACTACCTTTTTCTTAATTCCATTTAGGTATGGAAATTCAAAAGCATCTCTAATTCTTTTGTCGTATCTTTTTTATGCCAACTCACAGCCAAATAGCCCCACATTCGTATGTATATTAAATAAAGCTTCCAGAAGGTCAACAATACAATATCTTGAAAAAGATTTAAGAGTTTTAAAAGAATTTTCTATATTATAGGATTGTTCAGAGGCAGATGCCTTGCCAAAAAAGTATTATTGTTAAGTAGATTTACTGCTTGCTAGGAAGGGATTTGTCACTGCATGTTATATGGCATTTTTCAACCAACAACAGTTATGTATCTATGTTAACAAATAGGGTGTTAACTACAGTTCATTCAACAAGTATTTATTGAACCTGAGTGCCAGGCACTATTCCAGGTTCTGGCAACAATCTTATTCTGTAGAGGCAGAGTATATATAATAGGATTTGTTACAGCCGTGGACCAAGATTAATTATGAAGAATATTAAACTTGGTCTTTGGCATGGAATGAATTTTGATAAGATACTCTCCACATTCTGTGACTTCTCTAATTGCAGAGTCGATGTGCAATTGAATTAATAAGATTGTGCCCAACGTGGAAATTAGTATATCATTGCCATGATTTCTAGTTTAGTTTTGTTTTTCCCAAAATAGAATTTGGCAACTTTTAGAAGAATAAAACATTTTTCTTCTGTATGCTTTTATATACTTAACTTCTATATACTTCTATATACTTTTCATTTATATACTTCTATATACTTAACTGAAAATATTAAATAAAAGTTCCCAACTTGCTTTTAGGCTTCAAACTGTCCAGATATCTTTAATGATTACTTCCCTATAAATTGTGAAACCAGTTTGGCAAAATGATCTTAAATGTAATTTTTAAGTAATCTTTATGTGATAATTAACGTGTCACACTGTACAAAAGACTGATTTTATATGACATAAAAGGCTTTCATAACAATTTAAATAATTTAAAATTATGTTTATTTTACGTCTATAAGCATGTTTTCAGTTAAAAAAAGCAAAAGCCCTATGATGTTATATAAATATATGGTATCCTGTGATGGTGAGGATGATGGATTTAGTTTTTTCCTTTATAAAATGAAGTAGCCACTTCTCATGATTGTTATAAAGGCTCAATAAGATAATATATGTAGAAGGATTCAATAATTTGTCAAGTTCAAGTCAAACATAAAGAATATTATTATAATTCAGTGTCTCTCAGCCTCAGAAGCAAGCTTTTGACAGGGAACATCTATTGAAGGTTGAGGTGATGAGGGAAAAAATATTTTTCTAGAGAACTTTCTGGCATTGATGACCTTAGGGATATATATAAGATTGTGGAAAAAAATAAAAAACAAAACTCTTTGCTTTCAGAGAGATGAAAACTCTTTGCCAAAATATTTTTTTGGATTTAGCCTGACTCTAGAGAGCCGTGAAAAATCAGTTGCTTTGAGAGACCAGTTCACTCGAGTGTGGGTTTCTAAATGATAAACTGCTTTTAGGCTAGAACTGGGGCTATGTCCTTCTCACAGGTTGGTTGTTTCTGGGGAATTTGAAGGACCTGGTACTGAGTTCATATTGTGTATGATTTGGGGGTGAGGAGTGGGACATGGGTGTGGGAATGGAGGGAAGTATAGTAGATTCTAAGAAAGTACGATTTCAGGGGTTATCCCTTGTGAAGTAATGAATATTTAGAACAAGAACAGTTTCATAAAGAAGAATAGACCTAAAATCTGAACTATAATTCTTTGGTTTTATGACATAAAGAGGTGTTTTCCTTTTAAGAAACAGAAAAAGAAGGGCAGAAGTATGAAATCCTAAAGCCCCTTCTTTCCTCTTCCAAAAAATCCCACTGGCTCACAGTAGAAAAAATTGCAAATGGGAAGAAAAATGTTTTCAGATAGAAAAGTTAGTTCTGAATTTGTATATTCTGTAATGGAACTTGTTGAAGTCTTTATTGGGGGCAAGAGAAATGTCTCTAATGTAAAATCCTTTGTGTTGACGTTAGCTTTTCTATTATATCACAGTAACTTTTTAAAACTTTGTTTTTCTTTAGCATTTAATGGAAGAAAAACCTGATGGTCTTATCAATGAAGCTTCTAGGTATTCATATTTAAAGTATATATTAATTGTGGGCTAATTAGGAAGCAAAAATCACTAATATGAAAACCATAAACAAACTAAGAAATGCAACAATATAGTCAAGGACATTTCTTTTTTCCCCACAGTTGAATTATTGCTATCTATTTATAATGGTCTAATAACTAAAATTTTACTTAAAACCAGTTTTATTGTAGCATAAAGTGAGTGCTGAAAACAGGAGTCCTTTGTGAGGAACTCAGGAAATATTAACATTTAAAAATATTTTCTTCTCATACAATTTATTTGGGATTGAAGATTATAAAAAACAGTTGGCTTCTTTAACAGCAGTTCATTTGATTTCAGCATTTACTATTCAGAATAATAGAGGAACAAATATGGAAATAGGTTTAATATGGAATAAATATAAATTTAATTTATATTTTTTAAGATTTCTAATTTAATTTATTTCAGATTAATATGAGAGGACAGATTGGGTTACAGTGTTTGCATTTGTTAGGTGAAGTCTCTGCTGCCGTTGTGTCCTGCACCCAGGAGGTGTGCCATGTACTCTTAACACTGTGCCCTTTATGGGGGAGTACACCAATCCCCCTCCTTCCTTTCCTCTCCCCCCTAACATTTTTAAATTTAAATACCTTTATATTCCTAATTATCTTTAAACTTATAAATATTTAATTTGCCTATCCCCAGCATATTCTTGCCAGTGGGATAAAGGTTTGGGGATAGACAACAGTCACTGAATATATTTCTGAGTTCAAGAATGAGGCCCCTGGAATTCGGTATGGATCAACCAGACATAAATAATAAAGATTCCAAGCAAACAATTGATTCTCTGTGTTTTTAGAGTATGGTACTCTGTTATTTTGTCATAGTACCTAAATACTGCATTTGGTATATAATTATGATTAAAATTTGCGTGAACTTAAATATTTTTGTAACTTTTCCTTATGGAAATGTGGTTATTATAGGAAATATAAATAAGCCAAATAGAAAATAGCAAAATGATGTAAAAGCCAAAAGAAAATTAAACATAGAATTCCCTCAATTTTCAGATCTCAACTGTTTATATTTTGAGATATTACGCATTCTGTTTTTATTCATATGGAATTTACTTAAACAAAAATTGGATTGTGGTATACATATTATTGAAACCTGATTTTTCAGTGGATTAAAATTAATTTAGTTTTGAGAATTTAGTTATGTTCTTTGAAATATAGCATAAGACTAAGATTCGAAACAGATAGTGATAAAAATTTTCTGAAGAATTGAAAAGTGATAGAATCCCTAGCTTTAGTATTTCTAATTGTAGAAAATAGAATAGTTTTAATAATCTATTTTGTTATGTAACATTCTGTTAACTGGTCTCTGGTGACTTGAATTGCTGCATGTCTGTTTCACACAGATAATATATAGTATAAGTTATAGTGATGAAGAAGGCACTTGTGCAGGATCCCGATATATCTTCCAAAGTGTAGTCTTTAAACTGTTTCATGTCATGTCTAATGTTAAGTGAACTTGTTCTGTTTCTTTGAAAATTATGGTAAATATTACAAAAAATATTTTACAAACTGTGTTATATATTTGAATTTTCTGCTTTTCTTTACAAAGAAAATGATAAGTTAAATATCATCCTTTTGATTGGAAACATTTTAGGGCTTACCTTTGTAGTTTCAGAGTAGCAAGTAAGGGAACTTAATAAATACTTTTTTTTGAGACAGAGTCTCACTGTGTCACCTGCGGTAGAGTGCCATGGCGGCACAGCTCACAGCAATTCAAACTCTTGGGCTTAAGTGATTCTCTTGCCTCAGCCTCCTTAGTAGCTGGGACTACAGGCACTTGCCACAACACCCAGCTATTTTTTGGTTGGAGTTTTCATTGTTGTTTAGCAGGCCCGGGCCAGGCTCGAACGCACCAGCCTTGGTGTATGTGGCTGGCTCCCTACTCACTAAGCTATAGGCACTGAGCCAATACTTTTTGAATAAATAATGTAAAATCTGAATTTACATGGTGATTAATAAAATTCATCTATGCTGTCTGAAAAATAAGTGGATTAGGAGTAAACTGAATCACTATTGTAGCATACTATTTAGTTCTTAACCGATATATTGGTCTGCATGAGATGTTTCTACTTTAATGTCTTAACATTTTTCTTTTGACATCTGTTCTTTGTCTTCTATTTTAGGCAGATTGCTTTGGCAGATATCATTCTCATCAATAAAACAGACTTGGTTCTAGAAGAGGATTTAAACAAATTAAGAACAACCATTAGGTACAAAATTCTAAGTTTATACTATACAAAGTATTTTTGCCATCACTATTTGCCTTGTGGAAACTTAAGGTTCAAAGTTGACCTGCCTGATGGGCCATAGGGAATCATGTGTATTGTTGGCTAATTGACTGCTATGTAAATAGCAATATATAAAATTAATCCCCACTGCTTACGGAATATACTTTAGCATATGTAGACTGTTGGGTCCTCAGAGTCCATCCTTCTTTTCCTGTCTTCTCTTTGACTCTTTCCTAATGTCAAGCCTGCCTAACTTTACCCTGGATGATCACTTTCCCATGAATATGTCTTGCTAGATCTCTTCTTTACTCATATATTCTCATTCAGCCAATCCCTGAATTCCTCTGCCTCTTTGTTTTCTTGATTTCTTTTTTTTTTTTTAAACAACTTCATCCATTCTGTAGAACCTGTTCTCTCTCTCCTCTTCTCCCTCCTCTGTGAAGTCTTGTCTGATACAGGTAGCCTCACTTTTCCCAACCCTCATGGACTTTGTCCTCCTTACTGTCAACTATGCCTTCTCTTGCAACTTGCTTTAATTTAAGTCTTTGGTGATAATGGCCAACGCTGATTAGGACAGTGTGAGCTGATACTCATGTGTGTTAAATGATTAAGCAGTCAATTTGCTGACTATTCTGGAGGCTCCCATTGCCTTTGAAAAAGAGATGGACTTTTTATACAAAGTTAGAGGTCTTGGACTTTGTTTTTAATTATTTTGTGAAAACTGAACTAATAAACGGCACATATAGACATTCAGTTTATTATTGGTCATTTTTAATGTGTATAATGCTTTGTATATGATGGCTCTAAATTACCATTCTTAGCCTTTATAACTTTTACTAACATCAGATTTTTAATCTGTAATGCCAGTTCATATAGTACATGCTATAAATTGAATCAATAAAAAGTAAGGCTCATTGGGAGATTGTTTGCAATGATTAATGATTTAGGAAGAAAAATTCATGCTTTTTCTGCTTATTTAATCTTATTTGAATAGTAATGTTCTTTGGCTTTACTATAAAAAATGATAATGTCTCCTTGTGGAGGGCAGGTAGTACTGCATAGTGTTGAAGATCATGGACCTTAGAATCTACTTGAGTTCTAATCCTTGGTCTATTTTTCCCTGTGTCTTAGGAAACTTATTTAACCTTTTAAAGCCTAATCTATAAAACAGGAATAATATTTGTAAGTTTGTTTTGAGTATTACATCAGACAATATTGGTAAACTTTGCACAGTGTCTGATACATATAAGTGCTCTGTTAGCTACCATCGTTATTATAATGTAGATTTTTTTCTTAGTAAATTCAAGCTATCAAGAATAAAAATATGGAAGAAAGAAAAAGATGGCTGATATTTTTTAAAAGTCTGGAAAGGTGAAAGAGGTGAATAGAAATTACTTCTCTTACTCTTTTTGACTGAAATTTTGTGCACTATTGTGAAATGCTAGGGAAAACCTCTATTTAGCAAACATTTTTGATATAAAGGGAGTGATTATTATTACTGGGATTTTATATCCCCATATTGACTAAGCTTAATCACTGATACTGGCAGTATCGACTATTAGCCAACTTGTTAACAGTATCTGAAAAGAATCTGAAAGAAGCAGTTTGATAAATTACAGACCCTTTTGACTTTTATCCTCTAGTTACATCAGACTTGTGGTTGATTCAGAATCAGATTTGGTGCACTGAAAGAAGGTACATGTGTTTGAGAGGAAATAGCCATCAGATTGTAGATGTATTCCAAACAGAAGATAAAGAATTTTGTAAAATGGTTGAAAGGAATGGTGGAGAGACTTGCCTCAGAATTATTGCATGTGGGAAACCTTACCCATGAGAACAAGCTTGAATAAGTAGCAGGCGTGTGGACAAGTAAGCCTAGAGACAATGGAATTGATGATATAAAGGTAAATAGATGAAAATATACAATATGTTGGAAAGGATTTAACAAGTACTTTTTGGTGGCATACAAAGGGAGCCATATTTATTTTAGTATCAGAAGAGGGAGTATAGTCATAATGAGTAGAGATTCTAGTTAGAGAACTGAAGGGGTTATTCTATAAAAGAACCTGGGTATATGGCTTAGAATTACTGTATATCCTGGGAACAAGCTGGATCAAAGCCCCTTATAACAGGTTTTTATTTATATTGTGTGCATAGTCATTTCCATAGTGTGTGCTTAAGGAAAAAATTGACTTTCAATTTTGAGTGTTTACTAATGTTAAGAACACTAGAATTACTTGCTATTTATAAATCATTCTTTTCTAAAGTAGACTGTCTTCTTGTAAATCACAAAGCAGCCCCTAATCTGTCAGTTCTGTAGAGATTTTTGTGTATCATGTTTTCTTAATGCATAAATGGAATATACCTGATTTATGGTTTAAAGGAAAAGAGCAATTAAACTATAAAAAGTAAGTTTTTTCTATTTTTTGTTCTTTTCTAGTTCTTGTTTTTGTTTGCTTCTTGTTTAGAAATAATGTGCTTTGTATGCTTTTAAAAAGAATTGTAGATTTTTACCTTTTGCTTATTTTTACATTTATTTCAGATCAATAAATGGACTAGGAAAAATTTTGGAAACACAGAGATCAAGGTACTTGTAAAAAGCTATTACTAATACTAATATCTTAATTATTAATAAAGCTAAATAATACATAAATATGCATGATTCTAATATAAGAGAGATAGTTACATTTTAAAAAGTGAGACCCCAAAAGGGTGTTTTGAATGCTTTTTATAAATTAATTTGGCATATTTAGTTAATACATTTACCTCTCTTACTAAGACTGTAGAGCCAGGACAATGATGTAACTGTGCTTTTGCTTAATGGGTAAGAAACCAAGACTTTCAGCCGCCCAAGAAGGTAATTCAGTCTAGAAATCTGAAAAAGTATACTGAAGAGTCTAAATTTGAGATATTTAAATGGCTTTAAAAAAAAATTTTTTTTTTTTTTTGAGACAAAGTCTCAGTTGCCCTGGGGTATAGTGCCATGGCCTCATAGCTCACAGCAACCTCAAACTCTTGGATTAAAGAAATCCTCTTGCCCCAGCCTCCTGAGTAGGTGGGACTATAGGCACCTGCCACATTGCCTGACTAGTTTTTCTATTTTTAGTAGGGGAGGGTCTTGCTTTGCTAGGCTGGTCTCGAATTCCTGAGCTCAAGCAGTCCACTCACCTCCGCCTCCCAGAGGGCTAGGATTATAGGTTTAAGCCACTGAGCCGATAGCTTTTTTTTTTAAACTTTAACTCTTTTTTTTTTTTAATTGTTGTTGTTGTGGTGGTTTTTTGGCTGGGGTCAGGTTTGAACCCGCCACCTCCAGTATATGAGGCTGGCACCCTACTCCTTGCGCCACAGGCGCCGCCCGGACAACTTTTTAATATTTTTAAAACCTTCTTAGTGTTTCATAGTTGCCAAAAAATATGTTATGTGAAAATGCATAGAATCTTTACTTTTAGGTTCCTGATAAATTTTTTAATTAATTTTTGATTTTCATTTCCTTTAAGTTCTCTTTTTTTGTTTTGTTTATACAGATGTGCCTTACTTTATAAAATAGATGTGCGCTCTTAAAACATCTGTGAAATGTATTTCTGTACATTGAACTTTGTTTTCCATTGAACGCTGTCATGGTTTCAGAACCTATGGGGGTATTTCATTAAGCTCCTTTTGGGAAAGGCTAAGCAGCTGATAGACCCAGCAACATGCAGCCAGCAGCTCTGAGGCCTGCAGCTGGCCGTCTAGTGCCACTAAGTCCTTAGTTGAGAAATTCTTTCTTTGAAAGTACAGCAGAGTAGCTGAGTGGCTTGTCTGCCATGGCAGAGATTAGAGGTGCTGACAGACTACCATAAGCGTTGGGCAGTAACAGCAGCAGCTGTTCATATGCATGGGTAATTAATTTGGTATGCATTCTTAGGAGCCTCTCATCTGCTGGCAGAGGTAGCAGAATGCCCTCAGTGGAAGTCCTCCATAAGCATATACCGAATGTGTTCCTGCATTTCAAATTCTGCTATAGAAAAATCTCTGATGATCTAACTCATACCATGAGCCATTCCTCAATATCTTCTTCTTATGTCTTTATTTCCTTTCCCCTTAATTTTTCTCCTTACAAAATGACATGCAAACAACTGTATAATATTTAAACAAGCTTTAAAAAATCATATCCAGAAATAGATGGTTTTGTCATAATGGCATTTATTTGGTTCATGTCTACAAACATATTAAATCAATTTATTTTCTGTCTTTCTTTCTTTTTTAATATAGGGTGTCACTCTTTTGCCCAGGATAGAGTACAGTGGCGTGGCCATAGCTTACAGCAATCTCAAACTCCTGGGTTCAGGGGATCCTCCTGCCTCAGCCTCCCAAGTAACTGGGACTACAGCAGGCACCACCATTGCTGGCTAACTTTTCTATTTTTAGTAGAAATGGGGTCTCACTCTTGTTCAGGCTGATCTTAAGCTCTTGAGCTCAAGAGATCCTCCCACCTTAGCCTCCCAGAGTGCTAGGAGTACAGTTGTGAGCCACATGATGGGCCCTTTTTTTGTTTTCATTTTGGAAATATCCTTGTCTGAAGAAAGACTTTAAATAAAGAAAAGTATTTATTAAATACTTTAATAAATAAAAAGTATTTATTAGTACATAATAAATACTAAGTTATTATGTAACAACTTAGTTTGACATTTCTAACATTTTTAATGTTTGTTCTCTTATATAATAGTCAATATGCAGTGATTAATTTTGTTGTTTCAGATGAATGAACACATGAATAAAATCCTCTTCTGTTCTTCAGTTTATAGTTTTTCCCTAGTGTATCTGAGAATCTAGAGACTTTCAAAATAATAACTTCCTTGCTATGAAGACTGAAGTTGCATTAGAATCTTTTCTAGTGTTGATCAGACATCTATAGTAGAATTCTTAACTCTTGAGTCATACATTTTATATTGAATATTTTCCAAAATTCCTTGAGGCATAGCAACTGGAGAGGTGGATTCCAGGTGGAGCTATTGTCTGAGGTAAGGAAAATACAGTGAGGAGGAGCAACTTGGGTGGAGTGATGGTGGATATAGGTTTGGAAAATGTAATTAGTTCCATTTTGTAAACATTTTTGAGTTTGAGGTGCCACTGAGAAAAGCATTAGGAAGTTTAGCTGTAGAGCTCAGGACTGAGCTATTGGACAGTATCTACTACCTGTAGATCTGGCTAGTATACACTGTTTGTGAGATTTGCTGGAGTTTGATAAGGTGACTGTTAGACAGTTGTCCCTGGAGTAGCAGCTGCAGTCCCACCCCACCTTGGAGTAAAACCCTCTTTTTTTTTCATTCCCTTTTCCCTTAGGAAAACTGAAAGTAGCTCTTCTTCCTAGGGAAAAGATTAGGTACTCATGACAGAAATAGTTCAAAAAAAGGAGGAGAAAAATGAACTTTTGAAGTTTTTTCTTTCCTTTTTTTGTTTATTTCACTCTCTTATTCAGTTTTAAAATGATAGTAATGGTCTCTTTACTATTTAACATATTTTTTTCTATTTCAATGTCTTGGAAAAGATCTGATGTTTTATCTGCAAAGGAGGAAATTAAATACATTTGATTCCATGGAAATTAGTTTTCCAGTCATATACCTTGAACTAGTGAAGAATTTATTTTTCATGGTGTTACTAGGTTTGGGGAAACTTCACAGAAACTTTGATCTGGTAGGTTAGACTTCTTCTCTTTTACTCTCCATTGAGAATTAAGTGAGAGACATTGATATTGTATTCTCTGTAGAGGGTAATTTGTCATATAGGCCTGTTATTGATCCTCTCTGTTTTGGAAATACCAAAAGAATCTGTGTATAAAACAGAATTATCTCTAAATGACATGTATTCTCAGGGACACTGTTATAGGGTAATAGTAGTTTACTTAGAAGCTCATGTTTCAAACTGAATTTGACATTCCCAAAATTGGCTTATGTAAACTTTATTAAACTCTAAGCTATTTTCCATAGTGAAGATGATAAACTTGGGGGGAAATTTCATTTATTTGTGATCTGTTTATATAAATATTTGCTCAACTACGAGTCTGAAAAGAAATGTTTAATGATAAAACTTTGGTCCCTTGGTGTAAATTGATATTCAAAAATTTCATCATGGGACATTTACTTCTTGCTTGATCATTTTCCCAATTCTGCTCATCCAAAATGTCTAGAATTTGAAGTGTTTTACTGTCTAGTAACTTAGAACTTTGGAGTATTCTTTTAATAAGATGGGAGTTTGTCTTGTGCCAAGATAAGCATTGATAATCCAGCAGTATTGTTGCCACAGTGTGAGTGGAGTAGACGTCTGGGAATGAACAAAGCAGGCCCAGCTGGTTAGTCTCAAGTTAAAGGACCTACTTTTTCTTACATGTTTGTGCATTAAAAAATAATTTTGAATCTGACAGATGAAGTTTTGTTTCCCATGTGAGAAAATTTAATAAATGTTTGGCAAGCTCCCGGAGCCTAATTTTGAAATTTAATTATACTTTTGTCATTTTCTATTTATTCCTTCATTTTAGCTTTGAATATGAGGAATCACTGTCTTCTGCAATTTTATGCATTTATGTTAAAATTAGAACTCAATCACCAGTCTTTATAAAGTTACTTTTAGGTATTGAAACCAAACCTAATGCTGGTTGTGATATGCTGTTCTCATCTGATTTGAATCGTTGCATTCCCAGTAGGGTTTAATTACCACTAAATAATTTTGAGAGAAATAATGTCTATTCAAACAGAGCGCTAATTGGTAAGTTTCTTTCTATACACAATTACAGTTGAATGAATAAAAACAAACTATATGTAGATAAGGATCCGAGAGTGACTTCATATTTATACATTGGTTGTTTGACTCCACATATTTTTATATTACTTGTTATATCATGGGGGAGAATAAAAGAAATAAAAATTCCAGACATATTTGAATGCATCTATTCTGCTCTGTCATTTACATTTGTATTTCTTGTGTTTCATCTTTTGAGTAATAAGCTGTTGGAAAAGTTTCAGTTCTTAAGTTAGGTGGTTGTTTTTTTTTGCTATAAAAAATATTTGAAAAACTCATAAATTTTAGGATTGAAAAGATAAAAACTGAAAACAAAACCGCTACAGCCTGGTGAAGCAATAACCAAGTAATTTTCTGCCTTGATCTTATACTCTTCACCCACTTTTACGAATTTTATATATAAAAAGTTTTAAGAGTCAAAAATCTTCTTTATTGGATGTATGTTACAGAATTTCCAACTGTTCACTTTGGCTTTCTTTTAGAGTTGATCTGTCTAATATATTAGATCTCCATGCATTTGACAGTCTCTCTGGAATAAGGTATGTCTTCCATATTTTGGCCACTTTTATTATAGCGGTATCTTTTATTTCACAGTTACAGGAATGATTTGCACAATCACACCTTTGATTGAAGCTTACTGTCCATTCCTTTGGCACATAAGACCATCCTGAATTACTTTCTTGAAAGGTTGTTAATTGGTTATTTGGAAATCATAACACATTTTCCTCTAGAAATTATAGTAAACTTTAGAGATTAATTGCTAATATTTCTATACCAACCACTATGTATAACATTCTTTATGTGGGAAAATGCATGAAATACATAGAAAATTTTAGGTTAGGGTATACACATAAATAACTCTCTTCTCTCATTAATGATGGATCAGTTTTCTCTTGGGGGGGGGATCTTTTTATTGTGATAAGAACATTTAACATGAAATCTACCCTCTTAAATTTTTAAGTGTACAAAACAATATTTTTAAGTATAGGCATAATGATGTCTGGGCAGCAGATCTTTAGACCTTACTAGTCTTATGTAACTACTTATTTGTTGAATAGCAATCCCCAGTTCTCCCTCTCCTCACACCTGGCCACCACCAGGCTACTTACTCTCTGTTTCTGTGAGTTTGACTGTTTAATTACCTGATGTAAATGGAATTATGCATTATTCATCCTTCCATGATGGCTTATTTCACTTAGCCTAATTCCTCAGGGTTCATACACATTGTCACATAATCATGGTTTCCTTTTCAAGACTGAATAATATTCCATTTTATGTCTCTAGCACATTTATCTGTCAGCATTTAGGTTGTTTCCTCATCTTGGCTCTTGCAAATAATGCAGTTGGTATCTTTTTAAATCTCATGTATTGAAAGTGGACACCACGCTGGTGTCCATTTGAACTGGTGAAGCAGTTTTGTTTAAGGGTTGGCATGGTAAGGGGTTCTATACTTGACACCTCTAATTCCCCGTCATGTATGTATTTCTAATTTTGGCTTAGCTATGCCTTTAATAATGAATTCTCATCTTCAACTGTTCCCCCCGCTTAGTCTTTATATTGCTCACATTTAAAAAACAGCATCTAGGCTCCGCGCCCATAGCTCAGTGAGTAGGGCACTGGCCATATATGCCAAAGCTGGTGAGTTCGAGCACAGCCTGGGCCTGCTAAACAACAATGACAATTGCCACCAAAGAATAGTCGGGTGTTGTGGCGGGTGCCTGTAATCTCAGCTGCTCGGGAGGCTGAGGCAAGAGAATCGCTTAAGTCCAAGAGTTGGAAGTTGCTGAGAACTGTGATGCCACAGCACTCTACCGAGGACGACATAATAAGACTGTCTCAAAAAAAAAACAAAAAAACCCCAGCATCTACAGTAACTTGCAAGAATAGAGCATGACAATGTTTTACCACATTTGACCTCTTATAAATTGGAGTTTAAATTCACTTTCAGTTTGTAAAAAAAATTGTTTGAGATTATTGCAGCACCCAGAGGTATGGGATATGCAGGGCCAGTTATCTCCTTCTCAGTTTGGAATCTTAAACCCAGAGTGAACTTGTAAGGTGACAGAGTCATTCTAGACATCAAGTCTTCAGTTGAGAACTGTTTATTTCACCTGTAGCCTCCAGTGTTGGAGCAGTACCTTTTTAGAGTAAATGAATAACAAGTTAAAATTACAAAGATACGTCCAGGGTACCTGGTAAAAAATTAACATTTGCCTTTCTAGTCCCAGTCGGTAGGAAGGCAACAAAGTTTAGTATACTTGAATTACATGTCAGTGATTAGTTTTTTTTAATTCTTATATAAAGTCAAAGTGACTAGTTGTTTCTTTGTGGTAGAAATAGTTTTATCTTTTCGGGCCACTCTGTACAAAGTTGTGAAATCTCCTTTTGGTACTCAGGATCCTTTTCCCTCATGTGAGCTTCAGGTGCCCAGCCTCACTTACGCTTGATGATGTGGATAGTGTAGCATGAAAATCATTCAGAAGTATACTAAGTTTTTTTAATACAAAGCCTTTGTACATCTAATTCTGAAATAAAAGACTGACTTTTTGGTCATTTTAAAATGTTCTTTTTTTGGCTCGGTGCCTATAGCTCAAGCGGCTAAGACGTCAGCCACATACACCAGAGCTGGTAGGTTCGAATCCAGCCCAGACCTGCCAAACAACAATGACAGCTGCAACCAAAAAATAGCCAGGTGTTGTGGCGGGTGCCTATAGTCCCAGCTATTTGGGAGGCTGAGGCAAGAGAATCGTGTAAGCCCAGGAGTTGGAGGTTGCTGTGAGCTGTGATGCTACAGCACTCTACCCAGGGTGACAGCTTGAGCCTCTGTCTCAAAATAAATAAATAAATAAAATGTTACTTTTTTCCCGTCTTAGTTGCAACTTTACTAGGGAGATATATTAGCTGAGGCTGTCACCTAAGTCTAGGTGTGTAAGAGCCTTTGTCTTTGCTGTCTGTTTCTGAAATGAGGAGAAGTCTAAGCCAGGCTCACCTGTATCTTGCTGATCCTTTTCTTCTTTTTACTCCAAGGCTCCAGCACTTTTCATTTGATTGTTTAATGCCGGTTCAGCAGTTAGGCATGCTCTCCTTCTCTCATCCTCCACATCTGGTTTGGAACTATGACTTTATTAGAGGCTGTGGGCAGTTTTGATGGTTATAGATCCTGTGATACATTTAAATATGTTTACAAGGGAGAAAAGTGAAACAATACTAACAGGAAGTTTGCCTTTCTTCAATTTATCTCTGTTAGATCTAAGTGCTTACAATTTAACTGCCATTTAATATGTAAAGCGCTAAAATATTTCTTAGTTGAAATCTTTTTTTCCTCATATCTTTTAGTATTTTATTCCTGAAAAAAGAATTATAGTATGATATCATTTCTTACCTTGATATTTAATGTCTCAATTTTTGTTTTTCTTTTCTATTTAATATCTTTTGCTATAATTTTCTATAATAGAGGTACTTTCATCAAAGCTTCCAGCTCTTTATATCATTGCGTATTTTTACTTGGGAGAAATAGAAATATTGCTAGTTCCATCTTATTATGACTATAGCTAAATTATTGTTTTTTTTTATAGAACTTAATGGTTTATGTTTGAAACATTAAATTATTTTAGATTTATGCACTTTGTTAGAGTAGAGACAAAAGTTGCTACAAGATTACAAGTCAATCTTGTAATTAAATCACAAATTTCAGGTTTTGGTAGTATATGCTTGTCCACTAGATTATACTTTTCTGAGGCTAGGAACTAAACTTAAATGCTTATTGTTAGATTTAATTTTGACTTTTTGCTTGCACATGAGATTTTACACATTGTCCAACAACAGTAAATATTGAACATGTGAAAAAGCATGTGATTTTTCAAAGATTTTTGGAACTAATCTCATACTACACTTGATTAAGAGCAGTTGTAACGCTTTAGTGACACTTAAAAATGTAGCTATTTTATATGATCCCACCACTATAGACAGGGCCTTTGCATAACTTTTTTTTGTGCTTTAGCTGCTAAATGGGGAGACTCCTTTCCTAAGCAACCAGCTGGGAAGGATTTAATTTGACATTCTCCCTGCTATGACCCCCCCAATGAGACTCATTCCCTCCAATAGTTCCAATAAGCCCTTTCTCTTTCACAAACTTGCTGTTACTAATTTACCCTTTGCCGTCCTTCAAGGCAAAACATCTGCAAGGTTTTAAGTCCCTTTCCCCCTCCCATTTTGTCACCGTCAGGGTCTAAATGTATACTACAGTTGTTATGGTTGTAATCTGTTATGCCATATTGATCTTGTTCATTTCATATAAGAACAATGTATTTTTAAGATTCTTTTTGTTTTTTTCTTAAAGAAAAAATAGAAAAGCATATACATTTATTAAGTTTTTAATGGACTACATAAAAGATTAATATTTATGGATGCTTTTTTAAAATACGTATATATATTCAAGGGAAAACACTGATAAAGGAAAATGGACCCTTATAACTTTTGTTAGGTGCCAGTGTTTTCATATTAGGAAGCATGGGGAGAATTAAGAAACTGAGCAATGGTAAAATGGTTATATGTATTTTTCTACTCATATGTAACACCTGTTGTAATTATAAAGAAATCTGATATTTAACCACACAAAATAGCATTGCTAAAAGATTAGTTTTTCTCTTTATGTATATGTATATATATAAATGTGTTGTGTATTTGCAAGAAATTAAAAAAAATTTTTTTTTTAATTTTTAATTTCAGCTTGCTTGTTCATTCTTCTTCGCTGGAAGTACTCTTTTTTGTTGTTCATTTTCTTCTTCCTCTGGCAATGCTCTTTCCCATTGCCTCCCCAGTAGCTGGGATTATAGACGCCCACCACAACATCTGGCTCTTTGATGTTAGTAGAGATGGGGTCTTACTCTGGCTCACTGCTGCTCGTACTGGTCTCGTACCTCTGAGCTCAGGCAATCCACCCGCCTTAGCCTCCCACAGCGTTGGGACTACAGGCGTGAGCCACCACAGCCTGCCTGCAAGAAATTTTTAAACTTAATTTTTTAGCTTTTCTTTGTTAGACTATGTGAACAAAATGTAAAATTGTAACTGTGGAATAGATTCAGTTATGGAAATTCTTATTTAACTTTGAGTTGCTAAGTAATGTATAAAATTAGATTACAGGTGCATTGATCTGTAAATTTATGAATAGTTGTTCTTAGTTTGCAGAAAAAACTTCAACATGTGCCAGCAATACAACCTCACCTTGACCAGGTAAAAAAAAAAATCTATTAAAATGTTTCTAAAGTGTCTCTTTAAGTGAGCTATGTTTAGGATTGTCTTATTAAAGCACTTTCTAAAGTGTTATTTTTGAGCTGTGTTGATGGTTTCAGAATTTTGAATGCTTTTGAGATCATCTGATCCAGCTTCTTAACACATAATAGGAATTCATCAAACCAGAGTTGTTTAGAATCTTAGGAAATCATGATTCTAGCTTCTTCGTCTGTAGTTCACTTGGCATATTTTGATCAATTCTTCTGATGGGATTTACTACTTAAAAGTACCCGGACAGTCTTTTTTCACTATATTGACTTGATGACGGAGAAGTCTGATCAAAACATGGCTTATTTGAAGGAAAATTGACTCTGAGTTTCACCTTTAGTCAGAACTGTCAATTAAAACTCCTTAAGGTGTTTTTTTATGCTCTGAAATTCTAATGTCAGGAAAATATTTAAGCTGCTAAGAATAAACCAGATATACAGGGTGCCCCAAAAGTCACCCCTAAAGTTGCCATACATATGGAAATGGGAAATTGTAGCTGAACGTACCTTTGTTTACAAAATATCCTTTACAAAATAGGGAATATTTTGTAAATATTTTGTTAAGATTTTGTAAAGAGTATTTTGTAAATAAAGGTACATTTAGTACAATTTCCCATTTTCTCTACAGTAACTTTGGAGCACCCTATATTTTCATTGTACCCATGTTTCTGTCACATAGGTTGTAGATGATAGAGCTTCAGGAATTTCTTTGTTATATTTAAAACCTGGGGCTAGAGGATGTGTGCATGAGCAGTGTGCCCAATCTTCCCTCCTCTGGAAGCAATCACTTAGCTCTTGAATCAATATTCGTTGTGAGAGGGCCAAGACCACAGCAGCCACTTGTTCATATGTCTTTATTTTGGCTCATGTTTATGGGGAACTATACTATACTACCATGTTTTTGGCACATTTCTTTGAGAATATCTCAATAGAATATTTATCTTTAAAGTGAGGGAATGAAAGAAATACAAGTCCTCAGAGGTAGAATTTTTGGGAAAAGCCAGCTGTTTATGATACTCTCAGTCATGAAGATAAACTTGAAACACATTGTTAGTGATCTTCTGGACGAAGGATGTCAGAGATATTAAAAGATGAAGAAAACAGGGCGACGCCTGTGGCTCAGTCGGTAAGGCGCCGGCCCCATATACCGAGGGTGGCGGGTTCAAACGCTGCCCCGGCTGAACTGCAAACCAAAAAATAGCTGGGCGTTGTGGCGGGCGCCTGTAGTCCCAGCTACTCGGGAGGTGAGGCAAGAGAATCGCTTAAGCCTAGGAGTTGGAGGTTGCTGTGAGCTGTGGGAGGCCACGGCACTCTACCGAGGGTGATAAAGTGAGACTCTGTCTCTACAATAAAAAAAAAGATGAAGAAAACGGAGTATTCGCAGGAAAACTTATGGATGGCCAATATCTACACCTGTAATATCCTGTATGTACCCGTATCTTGGCCTTTATAATGCCTTGTAGTTTGGGTTGAAATGCATTTCCCCTACATTAGTTTATAAATTCCTTAAATATAAATTCTTCATAGCTTAGCATGAGCTTGGTATAAGGTAGGTTGTTGATGAATATTTGTTAAAAGAATGAAAAGCTCTGATTTTAAAAGGAGAATATAAATCAGAATCACTTGTGGACCTTTTTTAAAAAAATAATTGATGGTCAGGTAGTTCCCGCCTCCAAGATTGGGGCTTGGGTGTATGCGAACAATTGATGTGTATTTTTAACATTTTATTATGGAAATGTTTAAAGATATACAAAAGTGAAGAGAATAGTAAAATGAGCTCCTGTATGCATCCTTTTGTTTAAATGATGTCAACATTTTGCTGATTTGATTGCTGATTGATAGTTCATCAATCTTCTCAACATTTCTTTTGCTGGAGTATTAAAAAAAATTTAATAGTAAATTTTAGATATACATAACAGTAGAATAGTATAACAAGCCTGTATGTGCCTGTCACTCTTGCTGGACAAATCCCAAACATGATGTCATTTTACCAGCAAATAGGCATGTCTAAATTTTTTTAAGCTCTGGGAGATGCTGATGCACTTTCCTGCTTTAGATATATAAACGTGAGGTAAAATATATCACAGACAAAGGGCTGTGGGATTCGGAGGCGTGAACTGTCTCATTGGCTTAGTGGATCTGAGGTGTAGAGGAGGAAATAGCTCTTTTCCTTACCCATCTGTAGATTCATAGCTAAGATCCCTGTAACAAATGGAAGATTAACCATAGAAAAGCATACAAATTTATTAAGTTTTTACACGACACAAGAACCTTCATAAGGAGAAGACCTGATGAAATGGATAAACCCATGTATTATTATTATTATTTTTGAGACAGAATGTCCCTATATCGCCTTGTGTAGAGTGTTGTGGCGTCACAGCTCACAGCAACCTCAAACTCTTGGGCTTATGTGATTCTCTTGCCTCAGCCTCCCAAGTAGCTGGGACTACAGGTGCCCACCACAACACCCTGTTATTTTTGTTGTTGTTGTTGCAGTTATTGATGTTTTAGATGGCCCCAGCGCTAAAAAGCATATGTGGCTGGCGCCCTACCCATGAGCTACAGCACTGCCAAAACCTGTGCATTTTTATGCTAACTGTGATGCAGAAGTGGATAGTTCTGGAGAAGTATAATTGGAATAAAACATCTAACTAGGAGGAACTTAGTAAGGCCTGTTTGTTGAGATTCTTCTCTGTGAACCCATGTCTTCAGAAATAAGGATGTTCCTTTTCTCTAGGTTTAGGGAAGGTACCTTTTTTTTTTTTTCGTTGCAGTTTGGCCGGGGCTGGGTTTGAACCCGCCACCCTCGGCATATGGGGCCGGCACCCTACCTGCTGAGCCACAGGCGCCGCCCACCTTTTTTTTTTTTAATTTATTTATTTTTATTGTTAAATCATAGCTGTGTACATTAGTGCAATCAAGGGGTACAATGTGCCCTTTTCTCCACATCCATGCCAACATCTCTGGTTTTAGGATTTTGTTACGTGGGCTATTCTTACTGGGGTTAGGTGATACCTCAAAGTAGTTTTGATTTGCATTTCTCTGATGATTAAGGATGATGAGCTTTTTTTCATGTGTTTGTAGATCGTGCGTCTGTCTTCTTTAGAGAAGTTTCTCTTCAAGTCCCTTGCCCACCCTGAGATGGGGTCACGTGTTCTTTTCTTGCTAATACGTTTGAGTTCTCAGTGGATTCTGGTTATTAGACCTTTATCGGAGGTATAACCTGCAAATATTTTCTCCCATTCTGAGGGCTGTCTGCTTGCTTTACTTACTATGTTCTTGGCTGTGCAGAAGCTTTTTAGTTTGATCAGGTCCCAGTAGTGTATTTTTGATACTGCTTCAATTGCCTGGGGAGTCCTCCTCATAAAATATTCACCCAGGCCAATTCCTTCTAGAGTTTTCCCTGCAGTTTCTTCAAGTGTTTTTGTAGTTTCATGTCTTAAGTTTAAATCTTTTATCCAGTGAGAATCTATCTCAGTTAATGGTGAAAGGTGTGGGTCCAGTTTCAATCTTCTACAGGTTGCCAGCCAGTTCACCCAGCACCATTTGTTAAATAGGGAGTCTTTTAATGGCATGTTTTTAATTGGCTTGTCAAAGATCAAATAACGTAAGTAGCTGGATTCATCTCTTGGTTCTTTATTCTGTTCCAGACATCTACTTCTCTGTTTTTGTGCCAGTGCCATGCTGTTTTGATCACTATCGATTTATAGTACAGTCTCAGGTCTGGTAGCGTGATTCGTCCTGCTTTGTTTTTATTGCTGAGTAACGTTTTGGCTATTCAAGTTTTTTTCTGATTCCATATAAAATGAAGTATTATTTTTTCAAGATCTTTAAAATATGACAATGGAGCTTTGATAGGAATTGCATTAAAATTATATATTGCTTTGGGTAGTATAGATTTTTTTTTTTTTTGAGACAGAGCCTCAAGCTGTCACCCTGGGTAGAGTGCTGTGGCATCACAGCTCACAGCAACCTCCAATCGCTTGAGCGATTCTCATGCCTCTGCCTCCCAAGTAGCTGGGACTACAGGCACCCACCACAAGGCCTAGCTACTTTTTGGCTGCATCCGTCATTGTTGTTTGGTGGGCACCAGCTGGATTCAAACCCACCAGCTTAGGTGTATGTGGCTGGTGCCTTAGCCGCTTGAGCCACAGGTGCCGAGCCGGGTAGTATAGACATTTTAACTATGTTGATTCTTCCCAGCCATGAGCATGGTATGTTTTTACATTTGTTAACATCTTCAGCTATTTCTTTTCTTAAAGTTTCATAGTTCTCTTTATAGAGATCTTTCACATTCTTTGTTAGATAAACTCCCAAATATTTCATCTTCTTTGGCACTACTGTGAAAGGAATAGAGTCCTTTACTGTTTTTTCGGCTTGGCTATTGTTGGTATATATAAAGGCTACAGATTTATGGGTGTTGATTTTGTAGCCTGAGATATTGCTGTATACCTTGATCACTTCTAAAAGTTTTGTAGTAGAATCCCTAGGGTTTTCCAGGTATAGGATCATGTCATCTGCAAAGAGTGAAAGTTTGATCTCTTCTGACCCTATGTGGATATCCTTGATTGCCTTTTTTTCCCTAATTGCAATGGCTAAAACTTCCATTACAATGTTAAAGAGCAATGGAGACAATGGGCAACCTTGCCTGGTTCCTGATCTAAGTGGAAATGATTTTAATTTAACTCCATTCAATATGATATTGGCTGTGGGTTTGCTGTAGATGGCCTCTATTTGTTTAAGAAATGTCCCTTCTATACCAATTTTCTTAAGTGTTCTGATCATGAAGGGATGGTGGATATTATCAAAAGCTTTTTCTGCATCAATTGAGAGAATCATATGGTCTTTATTTTTTAGTTTGTTTATGTGCTGAATTACATTTGTAGATTTATGTATATTGAACCAGCCTTGAGACCCTGGGATAAATCCCACTTGGTCATGGTGTATAATTTTTTGATGTGTTGTTGGATTCTGTTTTTTAGGATCTTATTGCATATTTTAGCATCAATATTCATTAGTGATATTGGTCTATAATTTTCTTTTCTTGTTGGGTCTTTCCCTGGTTTGGGGATCAAGGTGATGTTTACTTCATAGAATGTGTTGGGTAATATTCCTTCTTTTTCTATATTTTGGAAGAGGTTTAGTAGTATAGGTACTAGTTCTTTAAAGATTTGGTAGAATTCTGACGTAAAGGCACCTGGTCCTGGGCTTTTCTTTTTAGGGAGATTTTGTATAGTTGATGCTATTTCAGAACTGTTATAGGCCTGTTCAACATTTCCACTTCATTCTGGCTAAGTCTTGGTAGGTGGCGTATTTCCAGGTATTGGTCGATTTCTTTCAGATTTTCATATTTCTGAGAGTAGAGTTTCTTGTAGTATTTGTTAAGGATTTTTTGAATTTCTGAAGGGTCTGTTGTTATTTCATCTTTACCATTTCTGATTGATGAAATTAGAGATTTTACTCTTTTTTTCCTGGTTAGGTTGGCCAAAGGTTTATCTATTTTATTGATCTTTTCAAAAAACCAACTTTTGGATTTATTGATCTGTTGTATAATTCTTTTGTTTTCAATTTCGTTTAGTTCT
The DNA here is from genome assembly GCF_027406575.1 of Nycticebus coucang. Taxonomy (NCBI): domain Eukaryota; kingdom Metazoa; phylum Chordata; class Mammalia; order Primates; family Lorisidae; genus Nycticebus; species Nycticebus coucang. The sequence continues at coordinate 78,854,826 of NC_069781.1, forward strand.
GCTCTGATTTTGGTTATTTCTTTTCTTCTGCTGGGTTTGGGGTTGGAGTGTTCTTCCTTCTCCAGTTGCTTGAGATGTCCCATTAAGTTATTAACTTCCTCTCTTTCCATTTTCTTGAGGAAGGCTTGCAGTGCTATAAATTTCCCTCTTAGGACTGCCTTTGCAGTATCCCAGAGGTTCTGGTAATTCACGTCTTGATTGTTGTTTTATTCCAAAAATATGGTGATTTCCTTCTTAATCTCATCTATAACTCATCTATCCTTCAGCATAAGGTTGTTTAGCTTCCATGTTTTTGTATGGGTATGCAGGTTCCCGTTGTTATTGAGTTCAACTTTTATTCCATGATGGTCTGAGAAGATGCAAGGAATAATTTCTATTGTTTTGAATTTGCTGAGATTTAGATTTGTGGCCTAGGATATGGTCGATTTTGGGGTATGTTCCATGGGCTGATGAGAAGAATGTGTATTCAGTTTTGTTGGGATGAAATGTTCTGTAGATGTCTGTTAGGTCCAGATATTGAATGGTTAAGTTTAAATCTAAAATTTCTTTGCTTAGCTTCTTTTTGGAGAATCTATCCAGCACTGCTAAAGGGGTGTTAAAATCTCCAACTACTATGGAACTGGAGGAAATCGAGTTGCTCATGTCTGTTAGAGTTTCTCTTACAAATTGAGGTGTGTTTGGTTGGGTGCATAAATATTAATAATTGAGATCTCATCATATTGAGTATTACCTTAAATAAATATGAAGTGTCCATCCTTATCTTTCCTTATTTTGGTTGGTTTAAAGCCTATTGCATCTGCTAACAGGATTGTAACACCTGCTTTTTTTCTGCTTTCCATTTGCCTGGAATATAGATGAGCATCTCTTCACCTTGAGTCTATATCTGTCTTTTAGTGTAGGATGCGATTCTTGTATGCAGCAGATATCTGACTTGAGTTTTTGTATCCAGTCAACCAACCTGTGCCTCTTTAGAGGACATTTTAAACCATTCACATTAATTGAGAATGTTGATAAGCCTTTCGAGAGTCCGGTGGACATTTTTAATCCTTTTGCGACTGTGGAAGTTGGAATTTGATCAAAATTTTCTGGGTGGGTTTACTTTTGTGGTGGAGGATTATGCTGGTCTTTATGGAGGATAGGTCTGAGAATATACTGGAGAGCTGGTTTAGTTATGGCAAATTTCTTCAACATGTGAATGTCATTGAATATTTAATTTCTCCATCATAAATGAAACTCAGTTTAGCTGGGTACAGGATTGGATTGAAAGTTATTTTGTTTTAGGAGATTAAAAGTCGATGACCATCCTCTTCTAGCTTGAAAGGTTTCAGCGGAGAGATCTGCAGTTATTCTATTATTCTTGCCCTTGTAGGTGATCGTTTTCTTTCGTCTGGCTGCTCAGAACTGTCTCCTTCATATTAACTTTAGTGAAATTGATTATGATGTGTCTGGGGGATGTCTTATTGGGTTGTGTTGTGCTGGAGTTCTGAAACTGTTGGCTATCTGAATTTCAGGATCTCTTGGCATGTCTGGAAAGTTGTCCTTCATAATCTCATGGAGAAGATACTCTGTGCCTTGTGAAGCCACCTTGTCACTTTCAGGGATCCCTATAAGACGAATATTGGTTTTCTTCGAATTATCCCAGAGCTCTCTGAGAGAGAGATCTGTTTTTGCTCTCCATTTCTCTTCCTCTTTGAGAGTTTGGGAGCATTCGAAAGCTTTGTCTTCAGTGTCAGAAATCCTTTCTTCTGCTTGCTCTATTCTGTTACTGAGGGATTCTACTGTGTTTTTCAGATCTTTGAGGCCTGCAACTACTTGTCACAATGTGTCAAAATCTTTGGTCATTTGGTCTTTGAATTTGTTGAATTCTTGAGATATCTTTTGGGTTACTGCTTGGAATTCTAATTTGATCTTATTTGCTATCCAGATTCTGAATTCGATTTCTGACATCTCAGCTATTTGTTTGTGCATGGGATCTTGTGCTGTGTCTGCCCCATTGATCCTTGGGGAGTTGATCAACTCTGATTATTCATATTGCCAGAGTTTTTCTGTTGATTTTGCCTCATGATTGTTTTTCACCATTGCCTCTGGCCGTCCTCAGAGTTGGGGAGGTATCTTTCCAAGATTAGACCCCAGTGTGTGTTCACTCTATTGTTGCTGGATCTTTGTAGGGAGTGACCCTGTGTAGTTTCTCTGGGGCTGCCCCAGCTAGGGAGTTCTGGTTGTGGAAACAGCTCTGGCATGTGATACACCCAGATCCAGCAACAGGGCGGGAGGTGGTGCACATGGTTCTGGGAGTGCCTGGCGCTCAGTGATTTTGGCACAGAGCGCCCAAGGCTCCAGCAGCCTCTGGCCAGAAGAAGGGCTCTGCGCAGCGGCAGGGAGGGCTCCAGAGGGCACACGGCTAGCACTATCCCTGGCCAGATAAGCGGGCCAGTGTGGAGGCAGGGAGGATACAGGAGGGAGGACGCAGGGGCTCCCACAATTTTTGGTCAGGGCACGCGGAAGCCCGGCGGGCGTGGGTTGTGCATCAGGGGTCGCGGTGCAGCTCTTATGGAGATCCGGGCGGCACCAAGCCCAGGAGTTGAGGTTGCTATGACCTGTGATGCCATGGCACTATACCCAGGGCAACAGCCCGAGGCTCCAGTGTGCCAAAACCAGTCTCACTCTGCCCCTAAGGGTTAAGGCTGTAAGGCAGCTCAGTCCCCGCCTTTAGGCTGCTCAGTCACTAGGTTACTAGCTCCCACCCGATCCTTGCTCTGGGACCCTGAGGGCGGAGCTTGCCAGGGCAGTTCTCTCACAATGGCTCCTGGCACCCAGCTCAGAGGCTCAGTCTGGGGCCCTAGAAAATGCCTGAAGTTCTCTGTACTCCTGCTCAAGCTCTCCCCAAGGCAGTTCAACTGAGTGCCAAGTCCAAAAACACCGAAACAGTTCACAGGTAAGGCCTTTCTGGTTTGTAGTCTCACTGCTGCTTGTACTTACGGTTGCCGGTGGGGTTAGGTTGATCGAACACATGCAACCACATGCCAGTTTTCCACTGTTTTTGTCATCCTCTTGGGGTCCAGAAGTCCCTTGCTGACTCCCTTATCTTATCCTCCCAGTAGCCCACAAGGTAGACAGGATTATGTACCTTTTTTTTTTAAACAGTTTTTTTTTTTTTAATTGAGGGTACAATAAACCAGGTTACACTGATTGCATTTGTTAGGCAAAGTCCCTCTTGCAATCATGTCTTAGGGAAGGCACCTTTTAAATGAGAGTCTTAAGATCTGTCTTAGGGGAAGGTCAGAATACCCTTCTACGCTCGGTGCCCATAGCTCAGTGGTTAGGGCACCAGCCACATACTGGGGCTGGTGGGTTCAAACCCAGCCTGGGCCTGCCAAACAGCAATGATAACTACAACAGCAACAACAAAAATAGCTGGGCATTATGGGCGGTGCCTGTAGTCCCAGCTATTTGGGAGGCTGAGAGGCAAGAGAATCGCTTAAGCCCAAGAGTTTGAGGTTGCTGTGAGCTGTGATGCTATGGCACTGTACCGAAGTGGACATAGTAAGACTCTGTCTTAAAAAAACACAGAAAATCCCTCCTAGGTTTTATGACTTGTCTGGGGAGAGGGGAATAGGGTGGAGGGTGGAGGAAGTAAAGTAATAGTGACCTTTCTGCTTCCACTGTTTTCTCAAATACTGAGATGACCGTTTTTGGGATATCAGGTCCTAATCCCTATCAGAGGCTTCATGAAAGATAGTGGGGTTTGCTTTTATTATTAAAATACATAGAAAAGCATGTAAGTTTTTAGTGTACACTTACAAACAATATTCTTGTAATTCCCTATATCTTGATAAAGATAGAAAAGATTTCCAAAATTGTAGAGATCCTTCCCAGTCATAGAAGGGGTAATAATGCTATTCTGACTTATATGCCAAAATGTAGCATTATCCTGGTAGGGTTTTCCTGACAGGAAGAAGTAAGGGAAAGTACAATTTAGGTGTTTAGAAGTGAGAATCTTCCAGAAGAGCACCTTTCTAATGCCAAAGTGTTAGTGGATCATTGGTGTTGGAATCCCAGTCTAAGGTGTTGGGCTTTAATTTGCTAAGCACAGAGAACTCATGTTTTGCTATCTGGCAGTTACATGGGCTGGATTGGACTTTAGAGTCAGGAGACCAAGAAGGAAGAAGCCACATGATGAGGGCCTGAACCATGTCATTACAGTGAAACTAGAAATGGGATAAAGCAAGAGCTGGTTTTGACAGGTAGAATTACCTGAATTTCCTATCTTGAGTCTGGATTGGTAAGAAGAGGGAAGAGTGATGGGAAACAAGCCTAGATTGACTAGAGGAACCCAGCCAGAATTAGAGAAATCTAGAAGGTGAAGGGATTTGGATGAAATATCTTGTCTTCAGCTTCAATACCCTGAAAACAGGATATCATAGTAGAGATATGAGACAGGCAAAAGGAACGGAGTGCTAGAGTGTGGAGGTTCACACTTTGAGTTTAAACATACTACATATTAGTTGGCTGAGTGTCCCAAATGAAGAAAACATGTAGAGGTTATTGCTTGTGAGGTATTGTTTGCAAAAGAGTAGAAAACTCAGAAATGTCCTAGTGCAGTGGTTCTCAACCTTCCTAATGCTGCAACCCTTGACTACAGTTCCTGTGTCCTAGTGGGTTAAAGAAAAAACAGAACAAATAAATCTGAATTACTTCTAAATTTTATTTTAGAGGCATTTCCTTATCTTTTAGTTTTCTCAACTATTGCTCATTTTTCTGTTTCTTTCTGGGTCTGCACACATGGGAAAAGGAGAATTAATTTTAAATCCAAAGCAAAAATAAACTAGAAAAATCTGAAATGGATAATACTTAGGATATAATATGTATATGCTATTTTTCTCTCTGAATATTCAATGTAGTTCTCTATTTTCCACGGACTTCTTATTCATTCCATAAGGAAGACCCGGAGGTAGAGAGTGGGAAGGTAGAAGAGAAAACCCAAGCGGCAGTAACTGTGCTTAGTTTCTTACTGCAGCCCATTATGAAGTGTGAGTTACGACACTCCTCTGCACTGAGAATTTATGGATTTCCTTCTTTAAGGGTTTTTCTAATATAAGAAAGAGTTCATTGGTTTAGAAATACAGCTGATTCCAAAATATAGATTGCCCTCCTTGAGCCCCACGATGCATTATCTTAATTTTTAAAGCCTTTTTTGTCTCACACTGGAGTTAATTATACTCTTCAAAAGTATGAAATTATATCTCTAAGTTGCCAAGAATAGAAATCATTATAAAAATCTTTTAATGATAAAGCAATAGGATTATATTGAGTCCTATATTGAGACATTCTCAGTATTGAAGGCCAATACGTTTTAAACAGTTTTGAAGGCTAAATTACTTCCTTTGAAACTAACAAATTGTGTTTTACTTGGCAACTTTTTGCCATATATTTTGATAGGGATTTTTAGGTATTTGTAGTGATCTCTTTAGTGATGGAAGGAAATAATTATTTTAAAATGCATGCTATTATTACCTTAAACTATAAAAACCAAATAATTTAAAAGCAGAGTATGTTTATTAAGATTTCAAAATAAGTACAGTCATGTGCTGTATAATAATGTTTTGGGGGCGGCGCCTGTGGCTCAGTTGGTAAGGCGCCGGCCCCATACACCGAGGGTGGCGGGTTCAAGCCCGGCCCCGGCCAAACTGTAACCGAAAAATAGCCAGGCATTGTGGCAGGCGCCTGTAGTCCCAGCTACTCGGGAGACTGAGGCAAGAGAATCGCTTAAGCCCCAGGAGTTGGAGGTTGCTGTGAGCTGTGTGAGGCCACTGCACTCTACCGAGGGCCATAAAGTGAGACTCTGTCTCTACAAAAAAAAAAAAAAAATAATGTTTTGGTCAGCAATGGACCATATATGGGTGGTCCCATAAGATTTTAATGGAGCAGAAAAATTCCTGGTATACAAATATGGTAGAACCTCCATAGTTGACCACCTCCCTACACTGACCACCTCTTACGTTGACCTAATGTTCATAGACTGGACACACACCACATTCACTCAGTATATAAAAGATCTAGTTCCTTTTGTTGACCACCTCTGTGTGTTGACCAGTTTGTTAAAGTCACTTACGTGACCAACATACAGAGGTTCTACTGTACTTAGCATTATATTGGTATTTCCTTACACTGGTCAGTATAGTAACATGCTGTATAGGTTTGTAGCGTTTTTAGGAAATGTTTAAGCATATAATATGGTATTTTTAACTGTATGTACATTGTTGTACAACAGGCATTTAGAACTTTTTTATCTTGTATGACTGAAACTATATCCACTGAACAGCAGTCCCCATTTCTGCCTGCCTTTAAGCCCCTGGTAACCACCATTCTACTTTCCGAGTCTGTAAGTTTGACTATTTTAGCTACCTGATAGAAGGGGAGTGTGCAGTGTTTGGCCTTCTGTGACTGTCTTATTTCACTTAGCATAATGTCCTCAAGATTCATCCATGTTGTAGCCTATGACAGGATTTTTTAAAGCTAAATAATATTCCATTATATGTATATATGGTGTTTACTACTTGTGTTCACCTTTTGACTGTTGTGACAATGAAAGTGCTTTTAACTGTTTCACATTTTAATGTCCAATTTGAAACTTTAGGTGACTTGTATTTCTCATATTAAGCAAGAAAGCTCTTCCTGCTTTTCCTATTACTAGCAACAATGGAGATGAAGCGTCAATGTATTTGTGCTTAAATACTTACTTTTTGCTATTCTCTAAGTTTGGAGTATAAAAAAATTTTGGTCTTTTCATATTTTTCTACTATAACCCTATATGGTTTTCTAATGGCGAATAAAATGTCTTCACCCAATAAGCAGTTACAAAAAGTCACACAGGACTGTGCTTTAGGGCGTTCTTTCTATCTGCCTTAAGCCATTTTGAGCTTAGCTTTTGAGCATCTGATTCTCCAAGGTAGGGTTTCTGTTTTTTTCATGTTATGCTTAACTTTTGTGTATTTTTATCACTAAGTTTGAAATTTGGGAAAAGGAGGTTTGGATCTTAATTATATGACTTGTTAGAAGAAATCTTAAATTTCTGGGTTTTTAGGGTAAGTGAGAGATTTATCAACATCAGGAAGGATAGATAATAAATCCAGAGTTAATGTCCTATAAATGACGTTAACTGTACTAAAGCCATGATGGCATTACACTGTCATTCTCACTCCTAGGGACTCTTCTACTTTTGGCACATGCTTGTTCAGTTAGAGATAAAAACCAAGCCATTCTTTTGTATGTATTTTTCCAAAAGAACAGATTCATACTTTTGTTTTTGAGTATTACTCCTGACTGTGGGTAGTTTATTTTCTTGGAGCTCATTTTCTCCAATACTTATCTTTACTCCCAAGGACTGTTGAAAGAGTAAATGAAATGATGAAGTGAGATGGCTCAGACAGAAACGCCGGGCTCAGTCTATAGTTGGACACTATGTATGTTATATTCCTCCTTATTGCTGAAAATCTGGAAAAGATTAAAATAAATGACGAGGAACCTTTCATGAAAGATTTTTGGTGTAAATATTATTTTGTGTAAATACTAAACCATTGATCGCCTCCGCAGAGTATTAGAAAATGAGTTGTCAACTCCAAAAATCAGCATATATAGTGAAAAAAATATAATACTTAATGTTTATTGTTGGGGACATAAAATTTCATGAATATTTTCCTTGTGTGAATATTAAACTTGTGATTTTTAAAAAATATATTGACATTACTATAAAAAGGTCATTATTGTTTATTTCTCTCGATTTACAGAGTATTGTGACAATCACATTTGAAGTACCAGGAAATGTGAAGGAAGAAAGTCTAAATGTATTTATTCAGGTGAAAGCAATTTTTAACTGATTAATGATTTATCAACCGTTTTGTTACATAGTTGTTTCTATTAGCCATGGTTGGTCTTATTAAAATATGTCACTTGATACAGAATCTCCTGTGGGAAAAGAGTGTGAGAAACAAGGACGATCGCTGCATGGAGGTCATACGGCTAAAGGTGCAGTATGCAGTTTACTGTCGTAGACTTCTGGACAGAGTCCTTTTCTTGGCTAGCATATGAAAACCCCTATTTGGTTTTAAACAGAAGCACAGGTTTTAGTACAAATAACCTTTGTCAACTTCCATTTCCCTTTTTCATTTCAATTGCTGAAAAGGAAGTTCGGAAATCATTACATAGAGCATGATTTATTGGCCCAAGTTCATGTTACTGTGAAAACAATCTGTGTGCTTTGAAATGGTACCCCCTGCTCTCATCAGGCTGATGAGCTTGACTGCATTGAAACTTTCCTCCTCTTGGCGCACAGATAGGTCACTTAGGGAAAACTTTTTCCAAGGGTGCTTCATTAACAGAAAAATCATGTTGAAAATCATGCTGCTGCTGCTGCTGCTGCTGCTGCACACGATGCTTCTCGATGCATTTAACAGACATTAAACATTTGTCATACTCTAAAGTTACAAAGGACTAGAAGAATTTTTGTTTTGTGTTTGGAAACCCGTTCATATTATTTGACATTTGGGTATTTATGTCATGAAAGGTATTTTCTCCAGGAGGCAGTGTTTCTGGCTGTATGCCCAACCAATCAACAGTCATTTGAGGATCTGCTCTTGTGTGTCCACAAGTGCACATAAAATTTTCGTTATTACTGTTTATTTTTATTACTATCAATAGATTCTCTCTCCGATTAGTGACTGACTTCCTGGGGTTGCTACAGTGAACAGAGTTTGAGACTATCAAGAAACTATTTTTATTTTTTTATTTCAGATTAATGTAAGGGTACATATAATTAGGTTACATTGTTTCCATTTGTTAGGTAAAGTCCAAGTAGTAGTTGAGCCCTTCCTCCAGGAGGTGCGCCATACCCCCTTACATGGTACCAGATAGGTGAGCACTTACCACACCCTCACCTCTTTCCTCCCTCCTTCTTGAATTTACATTTGTTTTTCTTTCTGTGTGACCTGTAATTGTTCATCTACTAATTTTATATTAGTATTGAGTACATTAGATGCTTGCTTTTCCACTCTTGTGATACTTTACTTAGGAGGATGTTCTCCAAATTTATACAGGTTAATACAAAAGATGTAAAGTCTCCATCTTTCATTATGGCTCACTAGTATTCCATAGTACACACATACCACACTTTATCCATTCATGAGTTGATGGGCACTTGGATTGTTTCTACATCCTTGTGATTATGATTTGAGCCGCTATAAACATTCGACTGCACATGTCCTTAGGGTAAAATGTTATTTTTTTCTTCCTGGTATTACCTAGTAATGGGATTGCAGAATTAAATGGAAGGTCTATTTGAGGATTCTTCATACTTCTTTCCAAAAGAGCTCTGTTAGTTTACACCAACTAATGTGTGAGTGCTCCCTTCTCTCCAGAAACTATTTAAATCTAAATTTCTTCAATCTTTTCCTGGCTCTACCTGGGATCAGCTCTGTAGAACAAAACGAGTGAATCTCAAATCATTCCCACTCAAAGGATCTAAGGGAACTTACTAAGCCAGATCCTGCTGCTGCTTTATGACTGTACCCCTGTCTACATTATGTGATTCTCACTGGTAGAGAATAGTATGCAAGTGTTTTTATCCCCTAGCACTGAATGAGGGCTGGTTATGTAGAAAAGTGCAGTTTGGGCATTTACACTAATTCTGCCACCAGCACCTCTACGTGGAATTAACTCTAGTAACTGCAGACAATACTTCAAAATCTTTACACAAGTAATGCAAATTGATGCTTACATAATTCATGCCAGTTTATTATTACAAAAATTTAAATCTGAAGAGCAGAACATAAACTGGGCACAGCAGAAGAAAAACTAGAAGAAAACACACCTAAAATACACAAAAATTGTGTTAAGAATGACTAGGAGTGGTTTGTTTCCTCCTGTTTTAAAATGTGTTTTACATGTGTTTTACAAACATGTGTTTTACAAACAACAAATACTGTGCATATATATATATATATATAACAAACATTTTTCAGAAATCCATTTTATCCCCATAGGAGCCAGTTTATCAGATAATTTGTTCTTTATTCCTGCAAATCAATACAAAATGAACTTTTATCCAGATAAATATAATTTTCTTTTCCTTTATTTCATTATCTCTTCCATTGATCACAATAGATGTTTAAAATAAATTATTTAATGTCACTAAAATCCTTTACCTTCTCAAATTTTCCCATTTCAACTATGAAACAACTATAAAATCCTTAAAATTATCAGGGCTGGGTCTGGTGGCTCACACTTATAATCCTAGCACTTTGGGAGGCTGAGGAGAGTGGATTGCTTGAGTTCAGAAATTCCAGACCAGCCTGAGCAAGAATGAGACCCCATCTCTAAAAAATGGGTATTGTAGTGGGCGCCTGTAGTTCCCGCTACTCAGGAAGCTAAGGCAAGAGGATTGCTTGAGCCCGAGAGTCTGAGGTTGCTGTGAGCTATGTCATGGCACTCTACCAAGGGCATCAAAATGAGACACTGTCTCAAAAATAAATAAAATTATCAGTAGGATATGACACATATTATGTTTATCATTTTGTTGCTTCAGGTTTTAGTTGTGATAAATAACATTGAAAGAGCATCCTAATATATGTATTTATTTTATTATTACAAAAAGGATTGTTTTAAAAAATCAAGGCACAGAAACTTTTTTTTAATTGGAGGTTTTAAGAAACTTTTAAAATGCACAAATAATTGGGATTAAGTAATTTCCACAGTGTCTTTATGAATTTTTTATGTTGAAGATGAACAGCAGTAATCAGTAAATGTTGATGCCCCATTTCTGCTTTTAAATTCAAGTTGAGGCTGATTAATGATCAGTCAGTTCTCCTTTGAGCAGGGGCTGGTGTCAGTCAAAGACAAACTACAACAAGTGATTGTCCAAGGTGTCCATGAGCTCTATGATCTGGAAGAAGCTCCAGTGAGCTGGAGAGATGACAGCGAGAGAACAAATCGATTGGTCTTTATCGGTAAGTGACAAAGGGTTAAATATCTAAAGAAAAGTAAACAATAGATTCGAAAGGGATATAATATACTATGTAAAAAGTATTAACCAATCCGGTGCCTTTTTGTAAATAAATGAACTTGTGGTTAATGTATTTGTCTTTATCATGTGACTGATCACATGATAAAGCCTTTTATTCTTTTTCAAGCAATTTCAGAAAAGTGATTAATCCACACCAACCAAATCCAAAGTGATTTTGTTTTGAGAGAATTAACCAGAAAATTAAAGAGGGAATCACTCAATTACTATTGTTTTTGTAGATTTCTGAATATCGTTAACCATTTAATGATCTGGATTTGATAGGTGAATGGTTGCCTTTTAATAAGCATAATCACACCATATTTTATTTTGTTTGCAGGTAGAAATTTAGATAAGGATATCCTTAAACAGCTGTTTATAGCTACTGTGACAGAAGCAGAAAAGAGGTGTACAACACATTTCAAAGAAGATCAAGTTTGTTCATAACACTAGAAGCACCTCTTATCAAAAGGATGGATAATAAAAATGAGAATAAGTTTCCTACTGAAGTATTTCAAGCATCTATTCTTTTTGTTACTTCTAAGTTCCAGTATGCTTTAAAAATAGTATTTATTTTACAGAATACATTAAATTTAGTAAATTTATACCATAAAACATTTTTTCATAAAACACTTTACATTTATGCAATAAAATATTCCCTAAAGTGTGTGTATATGCACATATGTGTGTGTGTGTGTGTATTTGGAGACAGATGTTTCTCAAAAATATCTTTCGGAATTGGCTTTGGAATTTACATATACTGAATTTCTCCCCCGTGAAAGTTATTTATAATAGTAATAGTAAAACTATCTCCAGTATTGTCATTTTTCCTTACAACTATAGCCAATTGCAGAGATAAAATGATTGTTATTAACAAAAATGTTTTAAAAAGCAAGTAAATAATGTCACTATTTTTTTTTCTTTTTTTTTTTTATTGTTGGGGATTCATTGAGGGTACAATAAGCCAGGTTACACTGATTGCAATTGTTAGGTAAAGTCCCTCTTGCAATCATGTCTTGCCCCCATAAAGTGTGATACACACCAAGGCCCCACCCTCCTCCCTCCTTCCCTCTTTCTGCTTCCTCCCCCATAACCATAATTGTCATTAATTGTCCTCATATCAAAATTGAGTACGTAGGATTCATGCTTCTCCATTCTTGTGATGCTTTACTAAGAATAATGTCTTCCACTTCCATCCAGGTTAATACGAAGGATGTAAAGTCTCCATTTTTTTTTAATGGCTGAATAGTATTCCATGGTATACATATACCACAGCTTGTTAATCCATTCCTGGGTTGGTGGGCATTTAGGCTGTTTCCACATTTTGGCAATGGTAAATTGAGCTGCAATAAACAGTCTAGTACAAGTGTCCTTATGATAAAAGGATTTTTTTCCTTCTGGGTAGATGCCCAGTAATGGGATTGCAGGATCAAATGGGAGGTCTAGCTTGAGCGCTTTGAGGTTTCTCCATACTTCCTTCCAGAAAGGTTGTACTAGTTTGCAGTCCCACCAGCAGTGTAAAAGTGTTCCCTTCTCTCCACATCCACGCCAGCATCTGCAGTTTTGAGATTTTGTGATGTGGGCCATTCTCACTGGGGTTAGATGATATCTCAGGGTTGTTTTGATTTGCATTTCTCTAATATATAGAGATGATGAACTTTTTTCATGTGTTTGTTAGCCATTCGTCTGTTGTCTTTAGAGAAAGTTCTATTCATGTCTCTTGCCCATTGATATAAGGGATTGTTGGCTTTTTTCATGTGGATTAATTTGAGTTCTATGGGACTTCATTAAACTGAAAAGCTTCTGTACAGCTAAGGAGACAATAACCAAAGCAAAGAGACAACCTACACAATGGGAAAGGATATTTGCATATTTTCAATCAGACAAAAGCTTGATAACTAGGATCTATAATGTCACTATTTTTATGAAGTGAAATAAAAGGTTTCTTGTGGCTAGAGACATAAAAGTACCCCGTTTCCCCGAAAATAAGACATCCTCCGAAAATAAGACCTACTTACAGGAAAGATAAGACGTCTCCTGAAAATAAGACCTAGCGCGTCCTTGGGAGCACACCTTAAAATAAGACACTGTCTTATTTTTGGGGAAACAGGGTAGTAGAAATCTGAGTCGAAGAAATTAAACTCATCTATTCTTAATCAGTTCTGAGCCTTATTGGAAATCAGTGTAATGAAACTTAAGCTATTTATTTTGTAATATATTTAAAAGATTCCTATTGGGTGGCACCTGTGGCTCAGTGAGTAGGGCGCCAGTCCCATATACCAAGGGTGGCGGGTTTAAACCCAGCCCCCACCAAACTGCAACCAAAAAATAGCTAGGCGTTGTGGCAGACACCTGTAGTCCCAACTACTTGGGAGACTGAGGCAAGAGAATCACCTAAGCCCAGGAGTTGGAGGTTGCTGTGAGCTGTGACGTCACAGCACTCTAACGAGGGTGATAAAGTGAGACTGTCTCTACAGAATAAATAAATAAATAAAAGATTCCTTTTGTAGAGCTTTTAGTTTTAAGTGGATTTTACTAGTGGTATTAAATGTCAAAGAAGGTTATCAAAATGGCCTTCAGAATTTTTTCCCTAGAATATTGATAAAGGAGTTACATTTGTGTGTTTGGGATGGTTTCAGTGGTTGGAGGTAGAAAGCTAATTGGTCAAATTATCTCAAGTTGGTTATTGCTGTTGTATTCCTTGGGTCTACCAATTAGTTTGATAATTCAGATCTTCTTTCTCCTTTATTCTGTACCATTTTAGTATAATTTCTGTGTATTCACCCAGTTGCCTTCTGAATCTATTCTCTTAGTTCATGGTTGAGAGAATACAGTTATTTTGTGGCAGCAAATTGTTCAACAGAAAGTCATCTGATTTTTGAGTTAGAGGGGCTTTAATTCCAGCTGCTCTGCTTCTTGGTTGTGTAATCCTGGGCAAAGCATTTACTCTGAGATTAGTAGATAGTGGTAATACCAACCATTCAAAGATTAAATGGGTTTGTTACACCCAGCTTGGCTCCTAGTACATAGCAAAGCCTGAGTAAATATTTTCTTCTTTCTAGCAATTTAAATTTGTTTTATAATTAATGTGGTCACAATTACAATATTCTTTGTCAAATAATTGTCTAGATTTTTCTGTTCTAGACCATAAAAAACAGGTTATAATTAGTGGTCCTGTTGTGGGAGAAATGTAAATAATGTACATTAATCTACATTATTTATATCTTATTTCAAACATTTATATTATAAATCCATATTTATAAAACTATAGAATTTATGTTTTGCTCAAAAATGTATGTATTTTTAATTATTGTTTATTATACAGGTATTGCATGAATACATTTTTATTTTAAAAATGCAACATTATAGTCTCAGCACCTGTAGTACAGTGGTTACGGTGCCGGCCACATGCACTGAGGCTGGTGGGTTCGAACCCAGCCGGGGCCAGCTAAATAACAATGACAACGACAACCAAAAAAAATAAATAAGTAGCTGGGCATTGTGGCGGGCGCCCCAGCTACTTGGGAGGCTGAGGCAAGAGAATCACTTAAGCCCAAGAATTTGAGGTTGCTGTGAGCTGTGACGTTACGGTACTCTACTGAGGGCGACATAGTGAGACTGTCTCAAAAAACAAAACAAAAAAGCAGTATTACAGATGAAGTTAGTAGCCCCAACCCTTCTCCTTCAATTCCTGTCTATAGTTAGAGCTAAGCCGATGTTCTGTCTTTTTAGACATTTCTTTTCACTTACACGTTATGTTTCCCAAAGTGAATTATTCCAAACATCAGAGCCATACTTAAGCTGCTGGTTCAGGGAAGTTAGAAACTTGCCATAAATATCTTTAAGGAAAGGTTTTATTTTTATAATGTGCATATAATGTTAAAACTTCATTTTTTATGTATTATAATGGATTTTGCTTAAAAAAAAAAAACTCAACTACTCGTCTTAACTCTTTCCATGACAGTACATACCAATCTCTTTTATTCTTTGCTGTACAGAAGTGCATAGTTTAACATAAAATACATTTATTTAACAACATTTCTTAAGAGCTTCCAGTTTGCCTATCTACTAGTGTAGAGGCTGAAATTGCATCCAACAAATAAAGGCCAGGTTGTCATGTTGCTATGTTCTGGTGGGGGGTTATACATAAATGAAAAAGGAGGATGCAACGCTCAGCAGACTGATTAAAATAAAGATCAACTTTAGACCAAGTGGTCTTGGAAGGCTTCTCTGATGAGAAGTGGCTCCTGAAAACCAAATGACAAGGAGCCATTTAAAAATAGAGGAGAAGTCTCTACATAAACGGAGCAAATCGTGCAAAAGCAGAGTGTGTTGGGAGAACAGGAAGAAGGTAACCGTGATGGAGCTGGAACATACTCTTCTTAGCAAAGTATCCAATGTACTTAGCCCTACTATGAAACTAATTTATAGCTTTCATATGAAACTATAACCCAATTATAACCTAAGAATATGGGGAAAAGGGAAAGGGGGGGGAGGATGGGTGGAGGGAGGGTGATTGGTAGGACCACACCTATGGTGCATCTTACAAGGGTACATGTGAAACTTACTAATGTAGAATATAAATGTCTTAACACAATAACTAAGAAAATGCCAGGAAGGCTATGTTAACCAGTGTGATGAAAATATTTCCAAATTGTATATAAAACCAGTGCATGGTGCCCCATGATTGCATTAATGTACACAGCTATGATTTAATAAAAAAAAAAAAAAGGCAACCGTGGTGGAAAGTTGGAAAGCGTATTAACTTTTGCCAGTCTAGATCTCACTGTTTTATTTTGGATTTTAAACTTTTTTATACTGTTTATATATATATATATATATCTAAGGGTGCATTGTACTATTCTTTATTTTTACTTTCCCCAAATGAAGTCTTTTTCAATAATCAGTGCCATAGTTTATTTAAACTCTACCTTCAGGAGACTTTGGAACTTGCTATAGATATCCTGAAGGGGTTTTATTTTTATAATAATAATAATGATGTGGGCCATTATTCTACTTGCCATAGAAGACTTGCTGGTCTTATGATGATGACCAAACTTTCATAGTTTATTAAGGAACACAGGATAAATCACTAAATCTCTCTGAGATCTGCCGCTTGTTCATAAAATGAGGGTAACTATGCAAATCTCTGAATTGTTCCAAGGATTAAAGCACCCTGAACAGAGTCTCTACAGGTGTGAGTCTCACTTTTCCAGCAAGGCTGGATACATACAGTTCAAGCTTCTGCATACCTCAAAACAAATGACTGTTGCTGACACTTTCTCCAGCTGTTAGTGAAAGGGGCAAGAAAATTGGTACTGAGTCTAAGATAGCTGTAGAAAGCGTTAGCACCAGTTGTGAGGGTGGACTAGGTAATTGAAAGGGTCGCCTTGGTAAAAAGTGCTTGATACCTTTCAGTGTCCCCCTCAGCATTTATCAATAATGTGTGAATTAGAAAAGATCCTTCAAATAGCTTATTTCCTCTTGTTAGACTCCTAAGCAGACTTTGCAGCAGAGGGGCTTTTAATTATCTTTCACACTATCCAGAATTCATTCTCTGGCTGTTTGCTTCAAGCAGATATACAGTATCTTAATTTTTAAAAAGTGTTCTTACAGACTTGGGTAGCTGTTGAGAATAAACAAGAATATCTTTATTCCTAGAGGTTATAATCCCTAGAATGTGAATTTTATAAGGCAATCATCAATAAAATAAAAGGCCTTTAAAATGATCAATACTTTGGAACATTATGGGCTAGGCTGCTTTCTATGAAAGCAGAATTGAAGAATTGTTTCCTTTGGTATAAATGGGAAAACTTTATTTGTAGATTGCTTTGAAATGACTTTCCCAGCTCTAAAACTGGTAGGGGTGATGTGAAAAGAAATGAATTCCGCCCTTGAATGTCTGGCAACTCACTGCTTTGATAAGAAAGATATGCTGGAATTCAGAATTAGTCTTAATGTTAGAACCAACCTTACCTTTAACTCTGCTGATGATCAAATTGCCTTTAATTTTTAGGTTGGAATAAGGAGCAACAAGACATCACCATCCCTTCTATAGATTAGTTCAGAAAGGTTTGTTTTTCAAACCAGGATGGATGGCATCTTATGAACCCCTGATACTTTTGTTCTAGAAAAAGCCCCACAACTATTTAGCCTTAGGAAAGAGGTAATCACCAAACATTATTGAGTACCCACTATGCACTAGACCGCATGTTAAATGTTGCCGGAGCTACAAAATTGATGAGCCAGGGCAGTAAGAGTTCCTTTGTCTTTTTTCTTGTTTAGAATGATGTTCCAGTATATAGTCTGAACCAAGCATTCAACTTAGTTTTCTTCGCTACAGCTCTTTGTCTTTACACTGATATATTTGGTACAACTTTATTTAGATATACTTCACATACCATAAAATTTAGCCTTTTTAAAGTGTACAATTCATAGTTTTTAGAATATCCATAGACAACTATTATCGGTATTTAAGTCCAGAACATTTTCATCACCCAAAAAGAAAAAAGCCTAAATCCCTTAGCAGTTATTTTCCCTTCCCCCTGGCCTGCCCCCCAACCCACTTTCTGTCTATCGATTGGCTGTTTGGACAGTGTTTTCAAAAGGTTCATCTACGTATCAGTATTTCTTTCCTTTTATTGCTGAATAATAGCTCATTGTGTGGAAATAGCACATTTTGCTTATCTACTTATCAGATTTGCACATTTGAGTTTCTATTTCTTGGCTATTGTCCTTTTTGCTTTATGTTTATTTTTTAAATTCGTATTAATGGATATAGTTTTAGATTTACTGAAAAACTGAGCAGGTAGTACAGAGTTCCCATATCCTCCCACCACTAACATCTCACAATAGTGTGGTATAATTGTTATACTTAGTCAACCAGTATTGATAATTAAAGTCCATAGTTTATTCAGATATCCTTAGTTTTTACCTCATGTTCTTTTTCTATTCTAGAATCCCATCCAGGATGCTTAATGATCATGTCTCCTTAGACTCTTCTAGGCTGTGACAATTTCTTGGACTTTCTTTGTTTTGATGATTTTCACAGTTTTCAGAAGTAGTGATACACAGATGTCCCTTTATTATTTATTAATAGAATTTGATGCTTATAATTAGACTGAGGATTTGGGGGTGATCCTCCTCTTTATCGCATCACACCTAAGGTATAAACTATCAACATGATTTATGACTATTACTGACTCTGTCATCTGATCACTTCTCCAGTGTAATACTTTAGGTTTTTCCACTGTAAAGTTACTCTGCAAGGAAATCACTGCACAGTCTGCACTGAAGGATTGGGGAGCTTGGCTCTAGCTCCTTGAGGGTGGAGAATCTTCATTATTTATTTGAAATTCTGCAAGGAATTTTGTGTGTTTCTTTCCATTTATGAATTTAATCCCTTTATGTGTGTGGACACATTTTATACTTTTGGTTATAATCCAATACTGATTTATTTTGTTGCTCTAATTATCCCAGCTTTGGCCACTGGGAACTCTTTGAGTTGTCCCCTGTGCCCTGTTTGACATACCTCCATCAATGGGGGGCGGGGGTGTTTTTGAGCACTTTTCTCCTTTCATTTTTAAATAAACTAGACCCCTATAGGAGTTGACTGTAGGAAAACTAACAATACTCCCTTTCTCAGGTAATCGGATTTCTAAACTGATGGGAGATGTCCCTCACCTGTAGGGGGCTGCAAGAGGGAGGCATTTGGGATTTTAAAGCTGAATGACACACCTGTCCTGGCCCTCCTAGAGCTTCCTTTTGTAGATTGCACAAATTGTCATTGTTAAATCTGGGATTCAAACACAAATCGTTAGGCTGAAAACATGTTATTTGTCCTCTAAGCTGCATATATAATGGGGAAACTTAGTAAAAACCTCAGGAGTAAAGAGGATAAAGTTTTTGAAAAGATCTGTAAGAAAGCTATTTTCTAAATGGTATCTGGAAGACACTGGCTACTTTAAACTACTTTTTGTTATGTTTTGCCCATGTAGTTGGTATCTGATTTCTCACTGAAAATTGTCATTTTATAAACACTATCTGTTGGCAATCAGTGGTGTAATACAGTATTAAACTCTTCATGCTGCCTTTTTATTAGATGCCACCAGAAATTTTTCCCCAGTAGGTGGCTTTTAAATTATGAATATATACTGTGCCTTACTATTTAGTTATATAACAAACAGTAAACTATTATTTCACTGTAGTGCTACTTTAAAACAAGTGCTTACTTGTTACTAATAAATAAATAAAACTCTTGTTACTTCCAAAACACTTTCCCTGGTGCAGGAAGCCTTTCAACACCACTCAGGTGAGTGAGTTAAACAGCTCTTGTCATACTGCTGTTCTCCATGGTGGATACTTGAATGATGACCCAGTGATTGAAAGCCATTGATAGTGGCCCATCCTTTGCCTCAGTGAAATTCCAAGTTTTATTATTATTACAGCAAACATTTCTGAAAAGAAGGAAGGAAGGAGGGGAGAAAGAAGCCTTCATAAACTAGGTGCATCTTTTCTATGAGAGGCCACTTTGTGAAAACAGGAGTTTTCAAGCTGGGTCCATATTAGTATGTGGTAAAATCAATGTAGTTATTTGTGGCCATTTACAAAAAAGGAAAAGAATTATTAGTGATCCTCGTAGTATATTGCTTTGTGGAATGCATTTATGTATATATGTCGTGTGTGTAAGATCGTGGTGTAAAATGTATTTTGTACCGTGGTTAAATGTTCACAGAAGTTGGAGGATTACTGCTGTGAGGGGCTAGAGGACTCCTCTTTAGCCCGCCTGGCTTCCTCCCGACCCTAAACTTCCACAATTTAATGCTACGACATTTCAGGCTTTTCTGAAAATTCGAGTCAAGGAAAACATTTTGGGGGAGGAGGGTAGTAGTAGTGATAACACAACAGACCCCGACACCCTCCCCCTTGCGCTCCAGGGATATAGTCAAAACATTAGAAATCCAACATACCATTCTCAAGGAGGACAATGAAAGTGGGTTATTGAACAGCTATGAAACACGAAAATATACTTTTAACTGTCACACATTCTTTTACAAACGCAGTATACATTTCAGTGTCCCCCTATTTCTATCCTCTAGAGAGAGCTGCATGTCGAGGTGGCCATAATGAGTATCACATTTTCCTACCTCGTTTTCATTTGTCCTTTTTAAAAAGCGTATTAATAGAGCCCATTCAAAGACAGGTCAACCCGAAGTATGGAGCATCTTTCTTGGTGGCGGGTGGGCGCAAGGAGGAGGGGGCTGAGGGCCCTTCCCGGGCGGGGTGTTTGCACAGCTGACCCTCATCATTGGATGCGTCCGAGTGGCACTGCTTCGAAGTAGGGAAGAAGAGGTATAAAGGGGGCAGTCCACACAGGGTAGGAAGAACAGGCGGACCAACCCCTAACAGGGTAACCGCGAGCATTCCTGCTTCTCATCCAGGCTTCTGTCCCAGCCCACCCCAAGCCAGGAGAGCGGCCGCCACCTCGCCTGCGTCTGCAGGACCTGCTCCTCCATGGACCTGCCAAGGGCTGAGCGTCCGCGCTCCACACGGCAGCGCAGCCTCTGGGGCTCCGACCGCGAAGATGGTGAGATCGGTGTTCTGAGACAGGACGAAGATGCGGCGGAGGAGGAGGAAGACCAGGAGTCGGAGGCGAGCGGGCGGTTTCTAGAGCTGCGGCACCAGCCGGAGCCGCAGAGGGCGCGGCGGGGCGCGGGCGCGCTTCCCCGAGAGCGCCCCGAGGGCGGCGGCCGCCAGAGCAATCCTGCGGAGTTTGGCGCCAATTTCAAGGCACGGACCACGTCTGCGGCGTCTTCTGGGGACGCCCCTCAGCTGGCAAAGCCCCCGTACTCGTACATCGCGCTTATAACTATGGCCATCCTGCAGAGCCCGCACAAGCGCCTCACGCTCAGCGGCATCTGCGCCTTCATCAGCGGCCGCTTCCCCTACTACCGTCGCAAGTTCCCCGCCTGGCAGAACAGCATTCGCCACAACCTGTCGCTTAACGACTGCTTCGTCAAGATCCCCCGCGAGCCGGGCCACCCGGGCAAGGGCAACTACTGGAGCCTGGACCCCGCCTCCCAGGACATGTTTGACAACGGCAGCTTTCTCCGGCGCAGGAAGCGTTTCAAGCGCCACCACCCGCCCCCGGGAGCCCACCTGCATCGCCCCTTCCCTCTGCCCGCTGCACCCAGCGTCCTGCAAGGGCCCCAGCCAGGTCTCTTGCTCGGACCCCTAGCCCCTCCTGTCCCGGGGACTCAGCCCATTGCCGCCCCGGGCAGCCGCCCGGCCGCACTGCTGCACCCGCATCCCCTTTGCTATCTGCTGCTCTCGGCCCCAGCCTGTGCCGCGGTGCGGAGGAAATCGGAAGGGGCAGACCTGGCGAGGCCCGGAGTCTTCCCGGCCTTTCAGCCCTCCGTGGGCTCCCAGCCTTGGGAAGGGGGCAAGGGTCTGGCTTCGCGACGGGAAGGTGGATGCACCTCCTTCAGCATCGAGAGTATCATGCAAGGGGTCAGGGGAGGAGGTACAGGGAGCGCGCAGAGTCTGCCCCCGGCCCCGTGGGGGTACTGCCACCTGCTACAGCGCCCGTCTTGCCCGTTGAATCCCCAGGCCACCGCGCCCTTGCTGCACGTGTCTGCCGCCGCCGCTCGACGGCTTTTGCTGCTGCAGCAGGAGCAGCAGCGTCAACAGCAGGACTGTGCCAGCAGCTGCGCTCCCAGCAAGGGAGGGCTGCTGGATCATCACTCGTCCGCTGCCGCAGCCCTGCTGAAGTATCAGACCTCCGCAGAGGGTTCTAGGCTGACATCACCGGCCGCCCCCATGAGCGGAGAGGGAACCCTTCCAGCCTACTGAGTGGCATTCACACCCAGTTACCTGGCCGACCATGCAGGGCACACCTGGAGCCGGGTGGGAGGGCGAGCGACCCGCAGCAAGCACTAGTTTTGTCCCCTCACCCCACTGCAAAACAGTTACAAAGGACTAACTGGATCCCGTTCCTTTTAGGACAACCTAAACGCCAACTCCGAAGGGTGTCTAGTCGCCACGTCTTTGCCTTCAGTTGTCACCTCCACGACTTTTCCGGATTTGCACATTTCCCGAGGAACTATGAACGTGAGTGGGGTGTTATTTCAGGTCTAAAAAGAAAAACAGTCTCCAATACAAAACATGTTCTTCCTCCTTTACGCTCAAGAAACTTATTATTCACAAGTCGAGTGCAAAATGGTGACAACCCCCGTGTCTTCCTGATAACCATATGTAATATAAGTAAACTTTCAATTTCAGAACATTTATATTTCTTATCTCTGTGTCTAAGGTGCCATCTTTAATGGAGCTAAAATTAAGGCTAGCTATATAGATGAAATAAAATCTTAAGTTACTGCACTACTTCGTTTTTCTATTACACTTTATAAATGGAATTTTTTATTTTTAAAATATTTTAAGGTTCAGGTTAATGTGAGGGTACAGATAGGTTACAATGTTTGCATTTGTTAGGTAGAGTCCCCCTTGTAACCATGTTCCACACCCAAGAGGTGTGCCATACACTTCCATTGTGCCCATGAAACTTCTTTTAAAACTTATATTCTCTTTTTTTCTCCCAGTTAATTTATTTGTACAATTCATATTTATTATAGATAGCAGAAACATTTCATTTTTAAATATGGCTTTTTAATTTTTTGAATATTTGAGGTTGAAAAAGTCCTGGCTTTAAAAATAGGATGGCTCAAAGGAGTGGGGCGCCCGCTCCATATGCCAGAGGTGGCGGGTTCAAACCCAGCCCCGGCCAAAAACTGCAAAAAAAAAAAAAAAAATAGGAGATTTAGTATTTATATCTAGAAGAGGATTAGATATAATTCTCCATTTATTTTCCATCTTTCTAAAGTGCTTTTTTTTTTCTTCCTGAATAAACCGAAGGGCCGTTTGAGATCAATTTGCAATGTAGTGGCCAAAATATTCAGGGAAAATAGAGGGCGATAGAGTATATGTTTTTTTTTTTTGTTTGTTTGTTTTTTTTGGTTTTTGGCCAGGGCTAGAGGGCTAGGTTTGAACCCGCCACCTCTGGCATATGGGACCGGCGCCCTACTCCTTGAGCCACAGGCGCCGCCCTGAGTATATGTTTTTTAAAGCATTAGAATTTTCTAAACTTTTCTTCTTAAAAAATTTCTGAAAGCACTTTGCAACCAGAAAGGTTTAGCTGTTACTTGGCCTCAGGTGACGTAGCGGGAGGGAAACAAGGTGAGAAGGCCTATCGAGACTCTTTAAGAAAACAAATTTGTACAGAACAGATTCACGTCTCAAAAAAATTGCATTCCATGCAGCTTTCAGGGAAGCCACTCCGCGAACGTGGAAATGTTCCTGGATCTATTCCCACCCCCAGCTGTGCATGTCTTATTTTGGGAGGTAGGGAAAACATGGAGACACCCGTTTTTTTTACAGTAGTTTAATTGGGAGGTTTTTACTCCAGCTTCCCTTCTCTACGAAATCATTTGGCACTTCTTTTGGCATGCCCTACCTGAGATGTCTCTCTGCAGCTCCCCCAGTTCCGAGGCTATTCTGGAAAGTTCCCAAGCAGTTACTATCCTTGGTAGCTGCGAACTCCCAATTCTCTCCTCTTTCCACTGCAGCCTCCGCCCGCATAGCCGCAGCAGCATCCTAAATAGACCACTTTTAGCAAATTTGGGATATCTGGGGGGCAGTCTAACAGTTTGGAAACAAACGAAGAGCAGAGGGGTCCTATTTAATGTTAAGTTCTCGCTCGTTCACGTTCCAGTTCCCTTTGCCTTTAATGTGAAACAACTCCAGAGCTACCTTCGTTCATTTATTCAGCCAACAAACGTTCTGGGAGAGCCCAGAGTAGTTTTCTCAAGGTTGTCTTGACGCTCTTCAAAATTTCCTTCTTCTCTTGCCAAGGTCTGAACAGCACAGACACCAACATGGGTAACTGAGACTCAGAGCCCGATTCTGGCTGACCCCAACTTCCTAATGAAGCTATATCGAATAATGAATTTAAAAAAAATAATCGTGGAGGAGTAAATTAAATTTTCACCAATTGAACATGGCTCTTCCAGTTCACTTGGCTGGAAGCGCCTAGACCGTGCAGAGGGGTCTGACCTTCGGGTCGGATCAGCGTGTAAGGAGGACCCGCAGGCGGTGGGACCAGCGTGGGGGTGGGACCCGCCTGGCTCCCCGGGTGCAGGGGTCTCCTGGTGCTGCCAACACCGAAGTCGCCAACAACGCCCAGCACGTGCCGGGAGCGCAGCTCGCCCAGTTGGCACAGCCCAGGCTTTGTGGCAGCGCCGCCGCAGCCCTACAAATATTCAGAGCGCGCGTGGCGGGAAAGCGCAGTGCTCCGCGCGGTGACCAGGCCTGGGTGCTTGTCCTAACCCAAGCTCTGGATTCCAGGCCCATCCCAGTGGTTCCGCGCAGGGGCGTCCTTGCGGCTGGGGTTAAAAACCACCGCGCTATTGAGCTACTCGAAGGATCAAAGGTCGAGGGTCGCAGAGTTCGTCTTCTTTAGAATAGGCTGACTGGAGGAACCTAGAGCTCCCTAGGGAGCCAGCCAAAGTCTGAGCCCGAGCGGGAAAGGCCGGGAGGCGCAGAGAGCCTGGGGCAAGGGCCAAAGGGAAACCGTGACCTTCCTCTCGGTCGCGGGCGAATACTAACAAATAACAGCACCAAATGGCGGGTAAGCTATCCCCCTGCTCCCTGTCTGCGGGACACCATCCCCTTTAACACACCCAGCACTCATTGAAGGACACGCTATATATAGCGTTTCGCAATTATACAAGGAATTTGCAACTCGGAGAAATTAAGACAATCTTTCTCCTGAGGACCCTCAGGCGGTATCGCCGGACCCAGTCTGTTTTTTGAAGCACTAACCCCTTACCCTGTGTGACATTTTCCTGAGTGGGCCTCTCGAGTGTCGCAAGAGGATGCAGCCTGAGAAGGGGGGGGGTCCCAACTTCTTCCTCTGGGCCTCGCTCCCACGGCCGGCTCCCCAGCGACCCGGATGCGCGCGCCCTCAGTCCCCCAGGCCTGCACCAGGAGCTCTGCGTTTCCTTAGGAAGCGCTCGCCGGAGTAGTGGGAAAGTCACGGACTGGCCTAACCACGCCACATCCCTGTCCACGCCTCACTGGAGCGCTCCAACTTAACAGTTAGGAGTCAGAAGAGTTCGTTACGTTCTTCCTCCTCGGCGTCGTTTTCTTTCTTTTTCCGTTCGTGGTCCCTAAGAACCCAGGCACCCTTGTCGCAGGCGCCCGCGAGACCTCTCGGGGCGCCCTAGCCGGCCCCAGTCCCTGCCTCGCCTCGGCCACCCTCCCCAGGGGGTGGTGGATGTGAACTGCTCCGTGCCCCGCAGCCCCGCAAAGCTAGAATTCCACTTAGGGACTCTGGATCCCGCTCTGCACTTCGCGCCCGCGCTAGATCCTGGCTGCGTGAAATGTGCCCGGGGAGCTGGGTGTCCCAGGGTTGGAGGTCTGAGGCGGGCAGGGGGACGCAGGGCTCCCCTGGGTTCTGCGGCCGGCAGAGCGCGGTGACGGAGGCCAGCGTGTTCTGCACCAGCGGCTTCGGGCAGTAACTTTCCACGCGCCCCGATACTGTGCGGTTGAGTATTCAAAATGTGCTAGGCCTGCGTCTACCTGGGGAAGTAGCTTATGATTCAGGAACCTCTCCTTTCCAGACTGCTTCAATCAGAAGCCCCTGCTCCTTTCATTTTGAGTTGGATTCGGTAACAGACAGTAGAAAATCTAGAGAAACAGCAGTGACTACGAGAAAAATAGTAGAATAAAACGACGGTAAGAACGAACAAGGCTTTGGCGGTGAGACTCAGCAAATGGTGTCTTGGAAGATTTTGCACCTGTCCTCCTCTATATTTATTAGAAGTTTGGGGGACTTTCAGCCCTCATTCCGACCACTCGGGAAAAATGTCCAGAGACTTCGTTCACATTAACATCTGATTACAATCTGTAGTAATCTTAGTCTAATTGTTAATGCCACCTTCTGGCATTTTCTACAAAAATAGTTTGGTCTTCATAGATTTTTTTTCATATTATCATGAAATTATTTAAATGGGTTATAAGCATTCCCTGATTCCATATACACCACTAGCTGCAAAGTACTTATATGGATGGCAGGTAACAATACCAAAATTTGCCCCCTAAAGAAAAATTAGGAGAAGAGAAAAGAGTGAAGGCTCCAGCATAAAATTCAGTTCAACATTAGTTCTCTGTTACTCAACTATTAACTTAGTTAAGGTTTAACTGGATATAAACTTCACTTTTTAATTTATTTCTAGGATGCAGGGATATGTTTATTGAAATCAGTAATTAAGAATCGTTTGGGACAGTTATGACTTAGGTAGTGAAGCACGTTTTATTCTCAAATCCAGCCAAAGAGAACAATGACATTAAATGAAGTGTAAGAAATTTCCTTTTCCTCAGACAGTAAGAGTTTGCTATGGATAGAGTGTCTATATTTAAAGCCATTTTTATGACTAATTGTTCTTAAAATTAAGTTAACTATTATTGTGTTTGCCAAGTACCTGTTGTATAAGATATATTGTGCTGTATTTCAGTGTTTATTTAAAACTTATTTAAAAGTTTATTTAAAAAATAAACTTCCAAACACATACAAAGAGATTAGTATAAGTAACCTCTATATAACCCTTCTGTGGGTCACATGGTCTTTGTCCTCCCCACTGGATTATTTTGAATCGAATCTCAGATATTCTATCATTTCATTCGATATTTTAAAATATCTCTCTAAAAGATAAGAATTCCATCAATGCAGTTATCACATCTATATAATCCATTAATAGCATCAATTTATGCAGGCAATATTTAAATATCATCAATTGACTCAAAACCATTATTTAATTGGTTGGTTTGAATTAGAATGCAAATAAGGATCACACATTGTGTTTGGTTTGCTGTGGTCTCTTATATCTCTTTAGGGAGTCCTCAGTCTTCTTTTTTTCTTGCAATTTTTTGGGGGTAACTGGATGGTTTGTCCTAAAGAATTTGATATTCTGGACTTTGTAGCTACAGGCAGTATTTTTATGGCAAGTTATTCCCAGGGGTAAAGTTATTACACTGACTTTTGAATATTAACAAATGGTAATTTTCTTTGTAGAGGGGAAAGTAGTAGTTAAAAATACCCTGGAAAGTTAACTGTTGAAAAACCAAAAATTTTTTGTTGTTGTTGCCGGGCACCCCTGGTATATGGGGCCAGCGCTCCACCCACTGAGCCACAGGCACTGCTCAAAAAACCAAATTTTTATCAAAGCAAACATGGATCTGGGAAAGCTTATGTGAAATTTTCCTAAATGTAAATGTAACATTTTCTTAACAATTTGGTTTCCATTTATAGAAATATAAAAATCAATGAAATATTTTGCCTAAAACTTAAGTCTAGTTTTATTTTGATGAGAATAAAATTCTTTACACCTTTAAAAATTTAGCTGAAGATCCCAAAACTTTCATGTTAAAACTTTGTTTTATATTTTTTTGTATTTTAGAACATAAAAGCTAAAATGCAGTAACATTCAGAAAGTGGTAGAGATAGCACAAATTCTGTGTACATGAAAAGATACTCATTTTAGGATAATTCTATTAAAGGGACCTCAGCATCTGAGCAATATTAGATTGGACAGAAAAAGTTCACTTGAATGTAAGAAGTAATTAAAATCAATGGCATCTAACTTTTTTGGCTTCTTATTAGTTTAATGAGTGTGCATACTAAATAAAATTTCTATTTTCATTCTTCTATTGTACCTTGGACTTCTGTGGTTTCCTTTGTCTCATTCTGCAGTTATTTGAACAGGTTTCTGTGTCTACCACTATCTGGCATCTCTGGGAAAGTAAAAACCAGATCTTACTTGCCTTTGTATTTTAAACAATTCTCAACATATCATCAAAAATACGTGGGCAAGCTGGGCAAGGTGGCTCACCCCTGTAAACCTAGCCCTCTGGGAGGCCAAGGCAGGAGGATCACTTGAGTTTAAGATTTTGAGACTAGTCTGAGTCTCTATTAAAAATAGAAAAATTATCCATGCATTGTGGCTGGTGCCTGTAGTCCCAGCTACACAGGAGGCTGCGGCAAGAGAATCTCTGGAACCCAGGAGTTTGAGGTTGCTGTGAGCTAGGCTGAGGCCATAGCACTCCAACCTGGGGCAACAGAGTGAGACTCTGTCTCAAAAAAAAAAAAGAAAGAAAGAAAAAGAAAAGAAAACTTGGGCAAATAAAATCTATTGTATCTATAATACTGAAGGGTAGTGTTTATATATATTGGGCTCGAATTTAAGATTAGATTGATTTAAATATTCAAATTACCAACATTATTGTTTAAAAAGTATTATCACAGAGAACAGAGATTTTAGGTAACACTGGATTTGTAATACTTTAATTAATAGATCACAAGCCTTAACCATTTAATACCTATTTGGTAGACAGGTGATATTTTATAAAATGATATTGGGTATTTTTTATTTGCTTGTATTTTCTGATTTACTGCATTCATCCCTTAGTGTCATAATCAGATATCATATATCTACATAAAATATGCACAAATATATTTATGTATATCATGTTTAATATTCATATTTAATATGAATTCGAAAGTTTAATTCTGGAATAGATTTTACATTTTTATTAAAATGATTTAAATACCTACCATAAGGAAACACCTTTTGAACCATACGTTTTTCCCAGGAATGAGTCTAATTTCCAGGGATAGATGGTGGTGAAAGTTGAGTCTCTGGATGAAATCACTGCTGGTTTGCCAGTTTTATTTCTTACTAGCTCTGTGATCTTGGGCAATTAACTTAATCCCTCCAAGCCTCAATTTTCCCATCCTGGTGATAATAAGGTTTCACTTTTATTGATTGTGGGGATTGCCTGAAATAATGCATGTGCGTTGCTGAACATAGTGCCTGGCACATTTTCAATGCTCTGTACGTGTCAGCTGTCACTCAACGATGATAATAACCATGTTGTGTACCTACATGTTGGTGGAATCTTGCTTAATATCCTTGTCTCTGCGTTGAGGTCAGTATTCATATAGTAGCAGCCTTTATTTCCTGCCAAACATGCCTGTTACCTGGGGCATGCTGCTGCTTTCCTGCCAGAAGGTTCCCCCTGCAGCTCTCCTGCTGGTTTAATTCAGCCTTCAGGATGACCAGGACCTTCCAGGAGAGCTCTCCTTGCTTGTTAAGTGTCCTTGAGAGAGAAGTGTCCTTGTCTGCCACTGAAGTCTGGCAGAATAACGTGAAACAGCTATAATGTCTGTAAAATTAGCATCCGCATAGGGTAGAATACAGGCACGCCCTTCTCTTGCGTTGAAATGACCTGCTTCCTTTCTGCCCAGCTTAATTTTAACTTGATGTGTCAATTTATTGTCATTCCACCATTCAGAAAACGCTGACTTCAAAATTTCATGTTTGTACTGTGTTAGGAACAAGGGATGCAGTGATGGACCAGACAGATGCAGGCTTGGAGTCACCTCCAGGGCTTGGAGTCCAGAAGGGGACTCCCATGACCAGACACCTAAATTGTGGGGCTTTACTAGCTGGCTGATTTGTCTGTTGTGACACTGGATTTCTGCAGGAATAGCTGAGTATTTCTTAGGGTACAAAAATAAACCTCAGCAAGATAGCCATGTGGTTTCTTTCATGTTCTGCCCTAGATAACACCTGGAAGAGAGAGGGGGCCTGAGTAGAAAGAAGCTGGAGGTGGCCCACTGCATGCCCAAGGGCTGTGGAAGGAAGGGCAGGTGACCAAGCCGAAATAGAAGTTCTTTTGCTCATTCAGAGGAAGTGCAGGTAAGACTGTCCTGGCAATTGGGGAGCTATTTATAAAGACCCCACAGGAGTATCCATGAGAGGAGGAACCTGCCAGACATGGAAACACCAATGCTAGCTAAAGCGTGCAGTTAAATCAGAGAAGTGAGAACTTTATGCTCCCCTTGCCTGGTCTATGGCTCTGGTATACCTTGGTCTGCGGGGTGTGCTGGGGTATGGGACTTTCAGTGCTAAAACCCTGACTGTCACAGGGAAAAAGGGTCAGTTGGTCATTCTAGGGCCCATCTCTTTCCTCCACCCTGACTTTTAAAGGGGTCAGAAACCTCTTTAGTAAGATGGAGGAGCAGAACTAGGTGAGCAGAGAGAGAGGCCCTCCTACCCTTCTTCCCTAAAGTCAGATTCTAAACTGCAGCAGGCCCCAGTCCCAGAGGGAAAACTCTAAACTCTAACACAAAATTGAAGTCTTGGATATTAAGATTGACATTTTGATTTTACTAATATCGAGACTATGTCGTATGACATGAAATAGCCAAAGAACTTTTGTGTCAGTGGTAAAAAATCACATAACATAAAATTTACCACCATAACCATTTTTAAGTGCACAGTTCAGTAGTGTTAAGTACATTCATATTGTCTTGCAACAGAATTTTTTTCATCTTGCAAAACTGAGACTCTATACCCATTAAATAACAACTCCCCTCTGTTCCCCACCCTTCACCCTGCCGCCAGTCCCTGGTAACCACCATTCTACAACCTAAGAATTTTTCATATTTCCCCAACAACGGTGACCAGAAAGGGGTGTGTGTGTGTGTCCTGCTTGAGTTTCTCGGGATGGAGGAATAAGAGCCCCAGAGAGTTGACTTAAGGACACAGAGACAATAAAGTTGTCTAATCCGGTTGTTAATTCAGTGGTTAAATTTGTTTACAAGTCTGTTTCCTCCTCCAGGGCAGGGTTTATTTTGTTACTGTCATATCCTTCGTGCCTAGCATGGAGCCTACTAGTAGGTATCCAATAGAGATCTGTGTGCTGTTACATGAATGATTTTATGTAACTGTATGTGTTTTGCAAGTTGTAGTAAGTTTAAAAAATGTTCTAGAAGATAGAATACTTGGGGTCAGTATGACTTGAAGTCAGTGGACCATGACAGGAGGAATTTTGGGAAAAAGGGGGGAAAGATGAGAGAGAAACAAAAGAGAGGCATATCCTTGTCCCTTGTTGCCGCCCTGTTTCTCCCCATTTCCCTGCCCAATGTCTTTAATGAGGGGACACTTATTTCCCTGCTGTTTTTACCTTAAGGCTCCTGCTTCCACGTTTTTATGACTCAGCTGTTGCTAACCTGGCTGCTGTGAACGTCCCTTTGAGTGTCATATCCTCAAAGCCAGAATAGTCCCATTTCTGTGGATGGTGAGCCTCTCATGGGTGCTGGCTGGCACCAGGCAGGCATCCCTGACTGTTGAATTGGCTTCCTGCTGTACTGCTGCTGGGGAAACCCCTCCTCTCTGGCCCTTCGCAGCTGTGGCATGGACGCACCTGCTTTGATTCTTTATGTTCACCTGGTCCCCTGAGCCTGTTGGGACCCAGGACTCAAAGAGGAAACTTCTTTCATTTCCCATTTCCTCAAAAGACTTAAGAAACAAAAAAACACCCAGCACAGACTGCTTCATCATGGATGTTCAACATATTTATTCTTTCCTACTTCCCCCTCTCCAGAAAACCACCTCTGAGTTGCTGCCCTCCAAGTGGTCCAAGCACTGGTGTTCATCCTTTCCAAAAGTCCCTCACACAGCGCTGCTCAGGAACAACAATGGCAGGAATGCTTTTCACAGTGTAGCCTTTGACTCTGCCTGCAGCCTTGTTCTCTTGTCAAGCCAGTCTCCTCCCCGTAGCACGAGCCCTGGTGACCCTGCTTCCCTGCATGCTCCATCGGCCTCCAGTGCCCACCCCACTCCGTCTCTGCCCAGATCTTAGCACCTTTGTCAGCCTGGTGCATGCCCTGAGGGCCCTAAGACATCTTCCCTGGTCCTCCCCATCTCACTGAGCTCCCTGTCCTGTGAATTTCTGTAGTGTTTAGATCCAGAACTCTCCAGAACGCCCCCGTTTACCATTCAATCGTGTTTTATTTTGTCTCATCCCCTTTTCCTATAGGATCGCTAGCCTTTCCTCCTGCAGTGGCTTTGCATCCTGTCAACTTAGCTAAACCAGAACCAGGTCCCCACACCCCCTTTTCTGTGTGGTCCCAGATTAAGGTTGGCCGGAAGAGACATTTGCGCAAGAATAAGAAGGCCTAAGCAAAGTAGGCAGCTGTGACGCTGGAAGGTGAAGGTCGCCGTGGGCCCCCTGGCGGTGGCGCTGGGGCTCAGCTCGCCGGTGCGGGTCAGCCGCGGGCCGCATGGCTGAAGCTGAAGCTGCCCCCGCTGCTGCCCTTCAGCCCCGCACAGCCCCGCGCGGGCACAGGTGCGGCGCCGCCTCAACCCATCTGGAAGTGGTGAGAGACAGACGTGGGTTCCGCTTCCTCTTTGAGGGCTCAGTTGGTTCTTGTGGGCTCCGGTTTGTCCTTGCTTTCCCTCACTTCCCGTGCAGCTTCTCTTCCACCCCAGACACAAAGGCATCCGCAGCCTTCCGTAGATTTTTTCATCAGCTCCCACAATTGCACAGCCTAGTCGGTGTAATATCCCTCCCAGTGGCCCTGCTGCTCCGGCTGAACCCTAGAAGGTACATTCCCCGTTGGATTGTACAGCTCTTGAGGAGGTGGACGGTGGATGTCCTTTGCTCCTGGAATCTAGACCAGGGTCAGCAAAATCTTCTTTCTGGCTTTGTGAGTCAGGTATGGTCTGCAGCTCCTCCTGCTCCCCCCTTCTCCCTCCTTCCATTCTACTGCTGTGTCTACTTCACCACTTCTGTGTCTCCTCCTCTTCCTCCTCTTTTATTTTCTTCTTTTTCTCTTTCTGTTTTTCCTCCCCTTCTTCCTCCTTTACAACTTTTTTTGCAGTTTTTTGGCTGGGCTGGGTTTGAACCCCCCACCTCTGACATACGGGACTGGCGCCCTACTCGTTTGAGCCACAGGAGCCGCCCCTACGACCTTTTAAAAAGAAAACCATTCTTAGCTCACAGGCCATAGCTTGCTGCCCCCTGGTCTGTTCTAGACCAATGGTTCTCAAAGAAGTGGTACTACACTCCAGAAGTGATTTTTGTTTGGGGGACGTAATGACGGGGTGGAATTTCTGACATTTATTGGGTGAGGGGTAGGGGCGATGAACATCATGAAGTATACCAGACAGTCCCTCCCTCCAACTCCAGGAAGAAAACTCCATATGATATTGGATTTGAATGAGCAGAATAGCACCTTCCACTGCGGTCTGCATCTGAGAGGTCACTCTCCTGGTGCCTTATGCATTTCAGTGTAAGCGTCTGACTATTTCATTGTCTTGTAGGTTCATTTTGCCTGAGCACTTGGAAAATTTCCAGCCCTTATATTAGGTGGCTTAAAGATGATACTTATTTCTTTTCTTTTTTAGAGACAGAGTCTCACTTTGTCACCCTCGGTAGAGTGCTGTGGCGTCAGAAGTCACAGCAACCTCCAGCTCTTGGGCTTAGGCGATTCACCCAGCTATTTTTTGTGGTGGTTGTTGCAGTTTGGCTGGGGCCGGGTTTGAACCCGCCACCCTTGGTATATGGGGCCCGTGCCCTACTCACTGAGCCACAGGCGCCACCCCTTATTTATTTCTTTTAGTATTTTTTCTCTCTGTGGGTTATTTTTTATCATTTCTATCACTGTTTTGAATTCACTTCATTTTTATTCCACAGTGTCTAATCTGCTGTTAGTTCATTCAATGTATTTTTCGTCTCATACCTTGTAATGTTCATCTGTAAAAATACAATTTAGGTCTTTTTCTGTATCTTCCAAAGTTAAAAATGTTCAATGTTTAGCTTCTGAAACATATGAAATACAGTTACATTAACCCTTAAAATGTATTTATCTACTAATTCTATCATTCTAACACTGATTTTTATCCTCACTTTGTGTCCTTTTTTCTTGGCTCTTCCCTGATAGTTGATGATTGACATGGCGGACCTTGTCAGTTTTGCCTTATTGGATGCTTGGATATTTTTGTATTCCTATAAATGTTCTTGAGTTCTGTTCTGTCACACAGTTAAGTTACCTGGAAAAAGTTTGATCTTTTCAGATCTTGCATATAAGCTTTCTTGATTATTAAGAACAGTATTTGGTCTAGGTTGTTTTGATTACTTTGAGGGGAAGTCTTTCTGAGTACTTTATCTTCACAAATTACTAGACGTTCCATCCTGGCTGATGGCAGCAGGGACTGTCCCTGCCCCCAGGTGTACACTGGGTACCCTTGAATCCCTTTAATCTCTGTGGATGGTGCTTTCTCCAGTCTCAGGTAGTTTTTTATCTGCGTACTCTGATGACTACTCTCTCAAGTATTCTTTTCAGGTTTCCAGAGCTCTGTGTCTGTGCAATGCTCTCCTGCCCAGTACTCTGGCCAGTTCTATCTTCTTAACTCAGGGAGCTCTCTGGACTCCATCTGAATTCTTCCTTCCAGTGTGGTGGCCTGGAAACTCTCGCAATGTGGTGAGCTGGGTCGATTGTGGGGCTGGCCTTCTTGGTTCCCCATGTCTTGGGAATCACTGCCCTTCATCACTTGATTCCAGTGTCTTGAAGACCATAGTTTCACATATTTTGTCCAGTTGTTTTAGATGAGAGGATAATCTTGGTCTTTGTTACTCCATCTTGATCAGAAGTGTAAGTCACTTACCCAAGTATTTTTACATTAAAATAATGTCCATATAATTTTATTTTAAGCTACTTTCCTTTCACATCTTCTTTATTTTGCATTTAGCATTTAGGGTATTATTACTACATTGGTTGTTTTGAAATCCTATCATTGGAAGTTCCTATTATTTATCAATTCCATTTAAGGAATTGTGCATACGGTATTTTAAAATAGTTGTTAAACAAAAGGAAAATTGGGCTTGATAGGGTGAGAATCACATGTCTAATACCTAGAGTGGCCTTATAATTTATTATCTAAAGCAGATACTTTTGACAGTGAAAGAGGAGGCTGATAATAGTTATATGAGGACCATGACTTAACCAGGATTGTCCCCAGAAGCTTTGGATGTATTTGTACCCTGTCTCTATTCTATGTCCTTAATTCATTCATTACTTTTTCATTACAATTCATTACTTAATTAGCTTTCTTTGTCCAACTAAGTGCCAGGTGCTGACATTGCCAAGATCAGAAAGGCAAAGCCCTTGCCAGAAGGAGTGACAGAGAGACAGGAAAGAGTTCAGTATGATCCCGTGTGATCTGTGCTCTAATAAAGGTGAGCACAAGGAAATTATGAAGGCATCATGATGAGCATGTCTGCCTCCAGTGGGTGGGGTGCTTGGGTACCTTCACAGAGAAGATGAGTCTTAAAGTATGCTCGTCAGGTGCATGGGAAGAGAGAGGAGAGAAGAAGCATTTCAGACAGTGTATGTCAAGGCCAAGAGCCAGGGGATACAGAGTGTCGTTAGAGAGCATTCTGCTTGGCTGGAAATCCATGTACATGTGGAGCTTGGAGGGAAGGAGGGGGGCAAAGTGGCGCTTATTACCATAGCAGTTAATCTTTAGTGCCCACTAACCACATGCTGGACGCTCTTCTGGGTACTTAAACATATTAGCTCACTTAAATACTACAATAGCCCTGTGAGGCAGATACTGTTATTATCCCTATTTATCCTTATTTTATTATCTGAGGCACAGAGAGGTTAAGTACCTTGGCCAAGGTTGCACAGCAGTGTGTGGTAGATATTGGAGTTGAATCCAGAGTTCCTTCACTCTAAACTCCCGAGACTCAGATCCTCAGAGGCTTTATTGCTCCAAGTGGAAGAGTGCTAAGGACATTGTCCTGCCGACAACCAGGAGCCTTGGAAGCAGGGGAGTGACTTAAAACAAGGTGGTGTAAGAAAGCTCCCGAGAGCAGCAGGGTACTTGAAGGTGCCTCCCAGTGGCAGAGGTGCTGAGAGCCTGCACTAAAGCAGTGGCAGCGGAGAGGGAGAGGATGGAACACACTCCCCAAACCCGCACTTGTGCCCCCATGTGGGAGGGGAGCCCTCGTGGACGGACACACGGGTTAAAGGAGAAGCAAGTTTACATGGTGAGGAGGGGGTCTGGATAATGACTTCCATCTTAGCCATGCAGTAGTTAAAGTGCTACTACAAGTGCTAGGGGGACATTCAAACTGGAATCCAGGAGGGAGGCTTGGGCTGAAGGGTCTGGGGTGTCATCAGCATGGGGGCTGGGGGGCTAGTGTTGGATGAGATACAGTGTGGGAAGTGGTGGATGAGCCCGGGGACACCACTGCCTGGCCGGGATCTGTGGGGTTAGGAAGCAGAGAGAAAGCTGAGAAGGATGTGGGAGAAGAGCACCAATAAGGACTAAGTAAGAAACGTGTGCCCCAGAAAGGTCAAGTCAGATAAAGACTGGTTTTGGCTCTAGAAAAATCACGTGTGAAAGAATCTTGGCCCCAGAGGAAAATTGTGGTGACTGAAGGGACATATTCATTTCCTAAGTCTGCTGTAAGAAAGTCCCCCAAATGGGGTGGCTTAAAGAACAGGAATGTATTGTCTCATAGTTTTAGAGGCCAGAGGTCCACACCAAGGTGTTGGCAGCACGGCCTGTCTCTGAGGCCTTAGAGAAGACACTTTCTGCGTCTTTCCCTTCACTTCCGGGGTTGCCTGGAGCCGTGGCCTTCTGGAGCGTGTGGATGCATCTCTCCAGTCTCTGTCTCCAACATCGCGGGGTCCTCTTTCCATGTGCATGTCTGTGTTGCTTTTCCTTTTCTTGTAAGGACACCTGTCATTGTGGATTAAGGGCCCACGCTGAACTAATTACAACCACAACAGCTCTGTTTCCACATAAAGTTACATTCTCCGGTTCCTAGGAAGGACATGAATTTTTTCTGGGGAGGCGGAGACATTGTTTAACTTAGTGCAAGGGATAAGTAAGCAGCAAGATAGATTACAGAGTACTTTACCAAGTTGGAGAGAGAAGGCTAAAGGCAGAGTTGGTGGGAGAGGCTTAAACACGTTACTATGTTGAATGAGTCCTGGGGATGGAGAAGTTAAAGATTCTGGACCAAGAGCAAGTAATTGATAGTGCAGGGCCTGAGCTGAGCTGGGAGTGGAGGGGTCTGCGCATGCAGATCTGTTTGAGAGGAGGGGGCAAGCACCGACTGGGGACTGTGCAGCTCCAAGCACATTGGGGGTGTTCTGCAACTAAATCAGGAGCAGATGTTGACACCAGCAGCTGAAATAACAGCTTGTGAAATCAGCCCTACTCTGTGGGTAGAGAATTAGTTAAGGATTCTAGCCATGGGAACCAAGAAGAGGAGGAGGATAATCTGCTCATGCCTATTATGGGGCTTTGGGGGAGCAGTTTCAATGTCAACCTGGAGAATGTTCTAGAAGGCCAGAGA
This sequence comes from Nycticebus coucang, assembly GCF_027406575.1. Lineage (NCBI taxonomy): Eukaryota > Metazoa > Chordata > Mammalia > Primates > Lorisidae > Nycticebus > Nycticebus coucang. The sequence goes on from NC_069781.1 coordinate 78,892,153, forward strand.
GAGAGAAGTCCTGCAATCAAATGAGCCGGCCCTGTGGCTTTGAGGCAAAGTGCTCACACTGCAGTAGTGCTGTCCTCTGGGTAATGGTCCCAGAACGTGGCAACCTGGAGACACATTATGGAAAAGACCTGAGGGGTAAGAATGTAGCCCCAGAACTGAGATATAAAGAGAATTCTCCAAGGTAACTGAGGCAGGGTGATGGTGGTTGTGCAGGTGGATGGCAGACATCCTGTGCTGCTTCAACACCACCTGGAATTTGATTCACCAAGAGCTGAGCCAATCGCCCTGTGGGCCCTGCTGTGAGCCTTAATTTGTTTCTTGCACCTGAATAATACTCCTCAAGATGAACTTGAAGCATAACCCTCCTCCTCTTCAGGATGGGATTGCTCAGCTGGTTGTGCTGGCCAGCCCCTCACCTCACTTCCCCATTGTTTACTTCAACACTTTTTAAGACTGGGGTCAGCAGGTGTCGGGAATAATTAATCCTAATGGAATCTCTACTGCACCCTATCAAACGGAGGGAGAAGCTGAAAACAAGGTAAGAGTTTTCTTAGTGGTATTTGGGGTCCCCAGCCAGTATCTTTTCCTGGATCTAACTCTTTAATTGTTGGGTAGATCCTGGCTTAGAGTCAGAGTAGATAAAATACATTTTAGGAGAGAGGTGATTCTAACCCTCAAGCCAAGTAACAGGGCTGAGTCCTAACCCCATGCTTTTACACATAAATTGTGTTGCTGCTGTAGCTAGAACAGTGGTTCTCAACCAGGGTGGATTTTGCCTCCCAGGAGACATTTGGCAATGTCTGCAGAGATTTATTTTCTTTTTCATTTTAAAAACTTCTTCTAAAAACCATAAAATTTACCATATTAATCATTTTAAGTGTAGAGTTCTGCGGCATTAAGTACCTTCACATTGTTGTGCAACCATCACCACTATCCAGCCACAGAAATCTTTTTTTTTTTCAGTTTTTGGCCAGAGCTGGGTTTGAACCCGCCACCTCCAGCATATGGGGCCAGCGTCCCACCCCTTTGAGCCACAGGCGCCGCCCCACAGAAATCTTTTCATTTTGCAAAACTGACACTCTGAAATGCCCTAGAGTACTACACAGCCATAAAAAGGAATGAGATAATGTCATTTGCAACAACTTGGATGGAGCTAGAGACCACTATCTAAGTGCAGTATCTCAGGAATAGAAAACTGAACACCGTATGCTCTCATAATGAATGAGTAAACATGGGCACAACAAGATATAAAGGACGTGAGAAACTGCAGGGAGGGTGGGAAGGCTCATGAGGGACGAAAACTTACCTATTTGGTACCCTGAGTACTGTTCTGGTGTTGGGCACACAAGAAGCCCTGACTTAAACATTACACAAAATATTTATGTGACAAAACCACTTGTACTCCCTTAATTACTATCTTGAAATTAATTAATTAAAAAACAAAAAACCTCTGTACCGATTAATACACTACCTCTCCATTTCCCTCTCCCTCCAGGCCCTGACAAGCATCATTCCGTCCTTCTACTTTTTGTCTCTATGCATTTGACTTTCTGGTCACCTTACATTAGTGGAATCATGCAGCTTGGAGACTTTTTGATGGTCACAAACAGGGGTGGGTACTACTGGCATCTAGTGGATAGAGGATAGATGTTGCTACTCAACATCCTACAACACACAGGACTGTCCCCACAACAAAATACTAACCTACTCCAAATGTCAATCCCACCAAAACTGAGAAAACTTGAGCTGCAGGAACTACATTAGTGATCTCAAGGATTACATTAGTGCTGTGTCAATCAACAGAAACTATTTATGCAGCGGTAATCACCTCCAAACTCTATGGTTTAACAAAACTCATGTTTTGCCTGTAATATCCTGAATGAGTGACCCAGGCTAGTGGGATTCCATCCTGACTTGGGCTTCCACAATTACTGAAGCAGAAAAAGGATCAGTGGTAAATTGTGCAATGGCTTTTAAAGCTTCCATTGGAAGTGCCCAGGCCATTTTCAGTCATATTTTATTAGCCAAGTTATAGGACATATCCACTCCTCACTTAAAGGGAGCAAGGAAGTACATTTTTATTCTGTCTGAAAAAGGACAACCCCCACAGCTAGCAATTAAAAAGAAGCTTCATGGTGTTATCATGTGGTTGATGTGCTGGTATCCAGAGCAGGCTGGCCCCGGGCTGCATTCATTCCTACAGCAGGAGGCTACGGCCTGGGTGCGCTGTCTGCAAGAGCCATTCTGCTGCGCCGCGCTCTGCTGCTGCTTGTCTTGCTGTTACACAGGCCTCTCTGCCCTACCGCTGGATTTTCTGTTTGCTTTTGCCTTGTTTCCTTCTTGGAGCCTTCATCAGAAGAAGCAGACTCAAGTCTTCTTTTGGTCTCGAAGTTGTCTCTCTCCTCTGGTCTACAGTACGCTCAGATGATCTGAGGCATGACTTGGCTTAGTCACCCTCTTTACAACTTCGTGCCTCTGGCCAAAAGGCTCTTGCATTAAACTATTAGCCACTTGCTAGAAAGCAATTTAGCAGCAGCTCTGCTGAGACTCTGGTGATTGCATTTGAAAGAAATCAAATATTTAAATTTCTAAATCCTTTTAACTCCTTTTGAGGACTTCCCCCCCCTTCTCCATTATAGAACCCAGAACTTTGGGCCTCAATTAAATAAAAAATTTACTCAAGCTTAGGAGATGACTTTAAAGAATTTTTAGAGAAAAATCTTGACCCAGCCATGGGTGTTCTGGAGATTCACTTCCAGCTAGAAGTGAAATGAATCTTTGTTTAAGTGAGAATAAAAAGGTGTTCAGGTGGCTACTGTGCAATGAGTATAGCACTGAGAATTTTTATCTATTTTATTTAAAATTCTGGACACAACTATGAAACGTCAGTATTATTATTATCTCTATTTTGCAATTGAGGTCCAAAAAAAAAAAAATTAAGCAAGATCACACAGGTAATTCCACATCCACAAATTCAAAACTCTTGGCCTTTACTTTACTTCATGCAACATAAACTTAGGACGATTCAGTACATGTTGGAGTCAAGACTTTCCCTCCCAAACATAAGCTCTGGTTTCTGGATTTCCTGTGCAAAATGTTCATGACTTCCTGTTTAGTCAGCAGCATCCTCAGGAGCATTTTGGGTCCTCTGATGGGCAATTAGGCACTCAGCAAAGACTCTCTTGAGGCCCTGGGAGTTTGAGAAAGACTGTCTAATGGCTCTATTAACTTTCTGGGCCTCCAGCTTCCCTAAACCCTGTCTATACTAAATTATATCCTTGCAGGCAATCTGTGACCATGCTATATAACTTCAGAAAAGCCTCCACAAAATTTAATGCTACTGTTAAGCCCTCCACTTAATGTCAAAGCCAGCCAGCTCCCCAAATGCAATGATTGCTCAGAGCAGACATAGCATAGGGATGATATTTACAGAGGGGAGAGGGGCTAACCTGAGACAAAATTCTGAGAAGTAAATACCAGGAGCTGAGACCTCAGGTGTCACTCTAGACTTTGTACAAAAGAAAGAGGGGCTTAAGACAGTGATTTGCCATGAAGGGTTGGAAGGTTGGGGAGTTGTCTTGGAGCTGTGCTTACATACCAAACACACTATTTTCATTTCCATGTGTATGTATTTGGGGTGCCTTTGGCAGTAGGCCACTGGAATTTATTTAAAGGATTTCAGTTACCCCAAGGCACCACCAGTGTAAGACATGAACTCAGAGGAAATTCTGAGGGCCATTGGTGATGACATCAAGATGTTTGGTTGAATATGTGAAAGGGAAGTACCTGAATGGTTCCTCTAACTTTGAGAATATACAATGTGTGTAAGTCCCTTGTTTTAGGACCTCGTGTGGCGAGGTCCTCTTTTAGTTCATGTTCTCTGGTTGACTAGGACAGGTATTGTAATCCCAGCACAGAATGGTCAGAGCTGAGTCCAAGAGTTCAAGACTATCTGGACAACATCAAGACCTTGTGTCTACAAAAAAGAAAGAGAAAAAAGAAGAAAAAAATAGCTAGGCATGGTGGTACACATCTGTAGTCCTATCTACTCTGGAAGCTGAGGAGGAAGGATTGCTTGAAGCAGTCTGCTGGCAGAGATTAGCTTGCTAATGCACAGAAGCTCCATGGGGTCTGTTTGAGGGAAAGGCTGTGAGGCCTGTGGAGAATTCCACAGGGTGAGCAGGCAGAGAGAGAGGCCTGAGGGCACAGAGGGGAGGTCTTGGGGTTCCAGGTGGAAGAGTTTTGAGTTTGTTCTTTGTTGAGAGGAACTACGCAGGAATGAGACCCCTAGAAGGGACGCTAGAGATCAGTCTTGTTCCTGCTCCTTGTTTCCTACAGGAGGACACTGAGGTCCAGGCTCCCACAACTAATAAACGGCCAACACAGGAAACTCCTGTAAGGGCGAGTTTGCGGGATAAGCAGGGGTTCACGAAAATCCCACTGCTGGGCAGGAGCTGAGGTTCATCTGCCTTTGGTATTTCCAAGGTACTGGCCCAGGGTGCACACCTTCAGGGGCCCCACCACTACACAGATCACGGGTGGGGAAGGGGACTCAGGATCCAATCTGGGGCTGGAGGGGCACCACAGAGGCCAGTTGTATTACCAGACGAAGGTCCGGCCACCTGTCACTGTCAGCCAATGTGCAGAGAAGAGATAGGTCTACCAGATTTTGTCAGGAGGCTGGTGATTCTGGAGAACAGTGAGAGTAGCCTCTCCAAGACTGTTCCGTTCTTCCATTTCCAAAATCACAGTTTTATACCTGAAAGTTCAAAATAAAAACAACGTTAATCTTTATCTTAATAGTAATCAGCATAACCCATAACCCAAAACAACATTCGAGTTCAAAAGTTAATCTTCTACATCAATCCTCCTAAACGACTCTAAATAGGCATCTTCATGGTGGGAGCTAAACTTACAAAACAGTAAGAATGGGAGACAGGAGGTAAAGATCACGGAGACCTAACCCGACAGACCCACTGTGTCATGTGGGCCTGAGCCTTGCCTGGCTCCGGCTCATTCTCACCACGCCTGCTCTCGGTGAGAATCAGGGAGGAGACCAAAGCAGAAGCCGTGCTGTGCCTCCATGTATGAAGACTGCAAAGGAAGCGGAGTTGGCAGAGCAGCTCAGAGAGCAGTGAAAGGAGGTTAGGGGAGGTGGAAAGCACAGAGCACCAGAGAGTTCAAATCAAGGCAGGGAAGTTAAAGGGGCAGACGGCAGCCAAGGGTTCAGGGTCCATCTGTTTTCCTGCTCTAAGAGGCCCCCAGAGCGCAGAGAGTTGAGAAGGGCGGAGATGACATGGGGTGTGGTCATGGTCAGGGCTTTCCAGATGTTGGCTAAGGATGGAAAAGAGAGGGAGGATGGGTTTTTAGGGGGAAAATGTTCAAGAGTATTTTTCTAGAAGGGACATATGAGAATATTTTTTTCTTTTGGCTTGGGAAAATGAGGTAATTTCGAATAAAGGGATTAACGTTTTCTTTTTATTCCATCTCTGATCTTTAGTCTTTCATCTTTAAAATAGGAATAGACCAAAAAAAAGGAATAAACAAAATCTATGTTATAGGCTTATGAAGATTAAATGAGAAATCACACAATAATGCTCAGTACAGTGCCTGGCACATTACAGACGTATGATACATGGTAACTATTTTAAATATTTTGTTATTACAATTGTATAGTGGTGGTATTGAGGCCTCGGATAGTATTATGTATATTTTAAATCCTGGTATCTTACATTTATAATTTTATGGGATCTAGTTGATTAGGAAAAATACCATTTCACATATTTTCGAAAGACTGGGCTAGGAACATGCCCAAAGAAGTGTTCTTTTTCGGTCTCGTGTCCATGTGGACATTATATGTTTTAATTAAGTATTGTTATATGAGCCAAATTCCCTCCTCATGGGTGTTGGTAGGAGTTGACCTCTCAGGAGAGAGAATTTATTACTTACATCTGCAAAAGGAGTAAAGACAAGCACAGGAAACTCTCTGAATAGGCAGTTCTGTTTTCTTCATTTTGATCAGAAACCTTCTCTAATCCAAGATTGAGCCAACTTTACTCATTTAAAAAAACAACAAACAAACTTTTCCATAGGCTGGAATGATCTTGTTGAAGCAAGGATGAATCATAGATGTGAGAAAGACTTTGTCTTGGAGAAGTCTTATCTCCGTGCTGTTTGGAACAAAATGAGAGAGAGAGAAAGGAAATCAAGGGATGCGATCTTTTCCTTCTTTAAGGAAGACACCTGTGACGCCAGCTAGTGAGCATGGGCAAATGGAGCGGAAAGGAATTTGTTACAGTCCTAAAGAGGGATAAACGCATCTGGTGTCAGATTAACTCCAGTGCACGGCCTTGCTGGGTCCTGAACAATCTGACTCAAAAGCGTGTTGATTTCAGTGTGAGAAACAGATGCACCAAGGTGAATTCTCAGGAAGTACAATGTGGCTGGTATACCTTACATATATGTATATAAAGCAATATGCCTGGGTCTTAAAACCATGACTTTGAGTGAAAGAATGAGAAAAAAAGGGATTAATAATATGATGCCTTTTTGTGATTTAAAGCCACATATGCACACAAGAAAACTGCCTACTTCTTCAGAGATACATGTATATTTAGGGACAAATATTGAACTAATTATAGAGGTTGCCTATGGAATAGGGAGAAAAAGTGTGGGGATCAGAGATAACAGGAGGAAGGGGGGACTGAGAAAGAGGGTTGGCACAGAAGATAATGTGCTCTGAGTTGAGGGGTATGATTTTTTTTATTTTTTAAAAAATTATTTATTTATTTATTTTGAGACAGAGTCTCAAGCTGTCACCCTGGGAAGAGTGCCATGGCATCACAGCTCATAGCAGCCTCAAACTCTTGGGCTTAAGCGATTCTCTTGCCTCAGCCTCCCAAAGTAGCTGGGACTACAGGCGCCTGCCACAACGCCTGGCTATTTTTTGCTTGTAGTTGCCATTGTTGTTTGCCGGGCCGGGGCTGAAATCGAACCTGCCAGCCCCGGTGTATATGGCTTGCACCCTAGCCCCTTGAGCTACAGGTGCTGAGCTGGGTATGATCTTTTTAAAAAGAGAAATCTTTTCCTTCTTCTAGTATAATCAATCTGATGCAAAGACAAAGTACTTTCAGGCAAACATGTCATCTTAGTATGGTATCAGTTTCAGGGGACTCCTTGGAGCAGTTTGGAGTCAGAGTTGCTGTGACTTCTACCAAATATCAGAACCAGGACCGCTGCCTGCAGCCACCCCAGGTTACGCGTGCCCCCACCCCCACCCTCTGCTAGAACCCTGAGGATGGCTCCTTGGGGCTTTGCCGGGGCTTTGGTTCAAGATATTCTTTTTTGTAGAGATAGAGTCTCACTTTACTGCCCTCGGTAGAGTGCCGTGGCGTCACATGGCTCACAGCAACCTCCAGCTCTTGGGCTTATGTGATTCTCTTGCCTCAGCCTCCCGAGCAGCTGGGACTACAGGCGCCCACCACAAGGCCTGGGTATTTTTGTTGTTGTTGTTGCAGTTTGGCCGGGGCTGGGTTTGAACCCACCACCCTCGGTATATGGGGCCGGCACCCTACTCACTGAGCCACAGGCACCACTCGGTTCAAAATATTTTCTAATCTATGTTTAGACTTCGTTATGGTGGAGACATTTTATGAGGACCAAGCTAGTGGGGGAACTGCCTTATGGCATTTTTACATTGAGAATAAAAGACAAAAACCCCAATAAACAAAGCTAAAGAAGACCATGTTTGAATGCTTAATAACAAAAATTATCACAAAAGGCCACAAAACCGGCTTGGCGCCTGTAGCACAGTGGTTATGGTGCCAGCCACACACATCATGTGATGGGTTTGAACCCGGCTCAAGCTGGTTAAACAACAATGACAATTGCAACAAAAAATAGCCAGGCATTTTTTATTGGGATTTTTTGCTGGGACTACACATGGTGGGCGCCTGTAGTCCCAGCTACTTGAGTGGCTAAGGCAAGAGAATTGGTTGAGCCCAAGAGATCGAGGTTGCTATGAGCAACGCCACAGCACTCTACCATGACATAGTGAGACGTTTAGAAAAGAAAAAAAGCCACGAGTCATTGTAACTTTGAAAACACAAAAATACTTCTGCAAGGATATCCACCCAGCAACTGCCCGACCAATGTTGGATTAATGTCACCCTTATTATTGATCTTTGTAGCCAGAAATAATTATTTCAAAACTCTTATGTAATCTCCTTTTTTATTTTATTTATTTATTTATTTTGAGACAGAACCTCAAGCTGTCACCCTGGGTAGAGTGCTGTGAAATCACAGCTCACAGCAATCTCCAACTCCTGGGCTCAAGTGATTCTCCTGCCTCCGCCTCCCAAGTAGCTGGGACTATAGGTGCCCACCACAATGCCTGGCTATTTTTTTTTTTTTTTTTTTGGTTGCAGCCGTCATTGTTGTTTGGCTGGTCGGGCTGTATTCGAACCCACCAGCTCAGTGTATGTGTATGTGGCTGGCGTCTTAGCTGCTTGAGCCACAGGCGTCGAGCCATAATCCTCCTTTTTTCCATTAAAAACCTTTGTCTTCCGAAAAAAGCCAACAATCCCATATATCAATGGGCAAGAGACATGAATAGAACCTTCTCTAAAGATGACAGACGAATGGCTAACAAACACATGAAAAAATGTTCATCGTCTCTATATATTAGAGAAATGCAAATCAAAACAACCCTGAGATATCATCTAACCCCAGTGAGAATGGCCCACATCACAAAATCTCAAAACTGCAGATGCTGGCGTGGATGTGGAGAGAAGGGAACACTTTTACACTGCTGGTGGGACTGCAAACTAGTACAACCTTTCTGGAAGGAAGTATGGAGAAACCTCAAAGCACTCAAGCTAGACCTCCCATTCGATCCTGCAATCCCATTACTGGGCATCTACCCAGAAGGAAAAAAATCCTTTTATCATAAAGACACTTGTACTAGACTGTTTATTGCAGCTCAATTTACAATCGCCAAAATGTGGAAACAGCCTAAATGCCCACCAACCCAGGAATGGATTAACAAGCTGTGGTATATGTACACCATGGAATACTATTCAGCTATTAAAAAAAATGGAGACTTTACATCCTTCGTATTAACCTGGATGGAAGTGGAAGACATTATTCTTAGTAAAGTATCACAAGAATGGAGAAGCATGAATCCTGTGTACTCAATTTTGATATGAGGACAATTAATGACAATTAAGGTTATGGGGGGAGGAAAAGCAGAAAGAGGGACAGAGGGAGGGGGTGGGGCCTTGGTGTGTGTCACACTTTATGGGGGCAAGACATGATTGCAAGAGGAACTTTACCTAACAATTGCAATCAGTGTAACCTGGCTTATTGTACCCTCAATGAATCCCCAACAATAAAAAAAAAACAAAAAACCTTTGTCTTCCTTTACCACCCTGAATCTGCACACAGTTTTCTATGGTGCGAGTGTGTATTTCCATCACAATACTCTATTTGTAAATATATCTTTTTTTTTTTTTTCTTGATGCAGAGTATCACTTTGTTGCCCAGGCTAGAGTGCCTTGGCCTCAGCCTAGCTCACAGCAACCTCAAACTCATGCATGGGTTCTAGCGATCCTCCTGCCTCAGCCTCTTAAGTAGCTGGGACTACTGGTGCCCACCACAATGCCTGGCTAATTTTTGTATTTTTAGTAGAGACGGGGTTTTGCTCTTGCTCAGACTGGTCTTGAACTTCTGAGCTCAAGCAATCCACCCTCCTCAGCGTTCCAGAGTGTGAGGATTATAGGCGTGAGCCACCATGCCTAGTCTATCTTTTTCTTTTAGAGAGCCCCTCTGTTTGTTATTTAGGTTGCTGAGAGAAATGTGAACACATGAAAGCACAGATTAAAAAACTCAAATATTTCATAATTACACTTCTTACACTCTTACGATGCTTACTTCAACTATGGCTTGGAGGTGGGACAAGAAGATTCTTGGGTTGGGTTTGAGCTTTGCTCTCCTGTGGTCCTTCTAAACAGAGGACCTTCTAAAACTTTTTAAACGGGGCCAGTTCACTGTCCCTCAGACCGTTGGAGGGCCGGACTATAGTTTAAAAAAAAATGAACAAATTCCTATGCACACTGCACATATCTTATTTTGAAGTAAAAAAACAAAATGGGAACAAATACAATCACACCACCTCATGTGGAGTTTGAGGACCCCTGTTAAAACAGGAATTCTCAAAGGTGGTTCCTGGATGGTAACACCAGTGTCACCTGGAAACTGTTAGAAATGCAAATCATGGACCCACTCCAGACCTCCTGAAAAAGAAACTCTGGTTGGGGCCAGGTCCTCTGAGGTTTAGCAAGCCATCCAGGTGGTTCTAATGTAGCTAAAGTTCCAGAACCACTGCTATAGGCCCTTGTTATTTAAACTTGGCTATACAGGCCTCCATTGCTTGTAACCTGCCAATATTTTATAATCTGAGGAGTTTTTAAAATATACTGAATCCCAAGCCAAACCCCAGACACTTAAATCCAACTCCCTGGGTGTGGGTGGGAGGTGGTGGAGCCCAGGCATCAGTATTTTTATTTTTCTAGTTCTTTATTTTTAATAACTGTTTTCACATCCACTTAATTCTTAAAATTCTTCATTGTACATTTTTCTTTACACCTACTCCAGAGACAATTAGCGTTAACATGGAGCTGCTCAAAGGAAATCCTATTCGTTGTCAGATATACCTCTTTTTACTTTCTTTTTTTTCTCTACAACTATTTTTTTTTCACCATACACTGGTTTTATATACTATTTGACAAATTTTTTTTTTTTGACAAATTTTCATCACACCGGTTAACATAGCCTTCGGGGCATTTTCTTAGTTATTGTTTTCAGACATTTATATTCTACATTTATTAAGTTTCACATGTACTTGTAAGATGCACCGCAGGTGTGGTCCCACCAATCACCCTCCCTCCGCCCATTGTCCTCCCTCCCCTCCCCTCCCTTTCCCCATATTCTTAGGTTATAATTGGTTTATAGTTTTCATATGAAAGCTATAAATTAGTTTCATAGTAGGGTTGAATACATTGGATACTTTTTCTTCCATTCTTGAGATAGTTTACTAAGAAGAATATGTTCCAGCTCCATCCACGTAAACATGAAAGAGGTAAAGTCTCCATTTTTAAGGCTGCATAATATTCCATGGTGTACATATACCACAATTTATTAATCCATTTGTGGTTCGATGGGCTCTTGGGCTTTTTCCATGACTTAGCAATTATGAATTGGGCTGCAATAAACATTCTGGTACAAATATCTTTGTTATAATGTGATTTTTGGTCTTCTGGGTATATACCTAGTAGAGGAATTTTGGGATCGAATGGCAGGTCTCTTTTAGATCTCTAAGTGTTCTCCAAACATCTTTCTTTTTTTTGGCCAGGGCTAGGTTTGAACCCGCCACCTCTGGCATATGGGACCGGCGCCCTACTCCTTGAGCCACAGGCGCCGCCCTCCAAACATCTTTCCAAAAGGAATGTATTAGTTTGCATTCCCGCCAGCAGTGTAGAAGTGTTCCCTTTTCTTCACATCCATGCCAACATCTCTGGTCTTGGGATTTTGTGATATGGGCTAATCTTATTGGAGTTAGATGATATCTCAAAGTAGTTTTGATTTGCATTTCTCTGCATCAGTATTTTTTTTTTTTTTTTTTTTTGTAGAGACAGAGTCTCACCTTATCGCCCTTGGTAGAGTGCCGTGGCGTCACACAGCTCACAGCAACCTCCAAATCCTTGGGCTTAGGCGATTCTCTTGACTCAGCCTCCCAAGTAGCTGGGACTACAGGCGCCCGCCACAACGCCCGGCTATTGCATCAGTATTTTTAAAGTCTCCCCAGATAGTTCTAATATGCTAATTAGAAAACCATTGCTCTACTCCAGGGCTTCTCAAACCGTGAAGTGCACATGCTTTAATTGGATCTTGATTGAATTAATGTAGATTCAGAGTGAGTAGGCCTGAAGTTTGGCCTGAACTTCTCTGCATCTTTAACAAGCCTTTAGAGCAGTGTTTTTCAACTTTTTTTTTCTTTTTTAATCTCATAGCACACTTGAACTTGTGGTTAAACTTTCATGGCATACTTAAATTATGTTGAGAAAAAAAAAAGGTGAAAAAAAGAATATACTTACTGTGCTTTGAACTTCTTTCAAAAATAATATAATTAATGATCTTTAAAAAATGTTATGGCACACTGGTTGAAAATTACTGCTGTAGAGGATGCTGCTTCTGGCCTAGCAACCACTCTTGGAGGTACAGGGTCTGGAGAGCAGCAGAAAGAGCATTACCTGGGGGTTAGTAGTCCTGGATTCCAAAGTTTGTATTGCTTAGAATGCTACGTCAATTCTTTGAGCCCAAGATTTGCCCACGTCAGAAGGATACTGAGAGAAATGAGTGAATATTGCAGTTTTGTTTCCCAAAGTGTGTGCATAAACTTCATGAATCCAGAGAATATGTGGATACACACTTTAAAATTTTAATAGTTTTGAGTTTGTTATGAGTACTTTACATAGAACAAGTGACATGGGTTTTCAATATAGACAGGTGATAAAGCTTCCTTTTGAAAGACATGTATTCGAGTTAGAAAGAGAGGGCATTTAAAGGAAAATATTGAATAAATAATAGGAGAGGTAGTTGACAGAGAAAAATCACGAAAGCAGGATGAATGACTCAAGTTTAGGAAATGCTGCAAAAGCAGATACAAAAGGACACTGAAAGCTGTAAGGAGAGGTAGCCCTGGCTTCTCATCGGCTGAACGAGGACAGAGCGTTTGTGGGGTAGGAATTCTGCAACACTTACATACTGGGTAGCTATTATTGAATCATTAGGTATTACAAAAAATTTATTGATTACCTACTTTGCATTAGACCTGGGAGGGGGAAGTGAAAACAAAAACAGATCATTTATGCCCACAAGAAAATTCCAGGAAGATGAGAAGTCATGAAAGAACTCTGAACTTCTAGTGTAATATTCTACTGTGAAATGTGAGAAAAGGGCGGCGCCCGTAACTCAGTGGTTAGGGCACTGGCCACAAACACGGAGGCTCGCGGCTTCTAACCCAGCCCGGGCCAGCTAAACAACAATGACCACTGCAACAACAACAACAAAAGAAAAAATAGCAGGGTGTTGTGGCAGGTGCCTGTAGTCCCAGCTACTTGGGAGGCTGAGGCAGGACAATCACTTAAGCCCAAGAGTTTGAGGTTGCTGTTAGCAATGATGATGCCACCGTGATGCCACGGCACTCTACCCAGGGCGACATAGTGAGACTCAAAAAAGAAAAAAGAAAGAAATAAGAAACGTGAGATAAAAGGCCTTGCTCATTATCAGCTAGGAAAGCTGTCTGGGCACAAACACCCCTCTCCTCTGACTGCCCTCTGAAGAGAGAGGCCAAGATTTATCTTTAACCATGAAGTTACCACCAAAGGGAGGATGGGGAGGGCTGATGGTTTTGTTGCTTTGTGGAAAAGAAACAGATGGAGCAAATGTGTGTATGGTCCCTAAGGAGAAAGTGTCTCTGTGCTGTATTTCTTTTTGGCCTGGAGACCCTGAAAACAAGCTAGTTGGAAGTTGGAAGACACAATTACTCTAATCTGGATTTGTTTTGGGGGGCGGGGTGAGGGCTTGATAATAACGGAAGCAGCATGTAGGTTACACACACCAGGTGTGGTGCAGGTCCCACCCCCCCTCACACACACAGACCCCCCACCCCCGTCCCTGCTTCCCTTCCCTGCCCCCTAGCCATTTTTTTCAGGTATCCAGACCTCTGATGAAAATCACTTGTCTCATTTGGGAATCATTCCCCATTGTTTGGCAGAGCCTAGTATTAACATTTCTTTCCCAGTATTTGCCAGGGTCACCCCTGCATGTGATGACACCGTTATTGCGCTGACTTCCTGTCACTGTCACAGACTCTCTGGAGAGACTGGGGCGTGTGTGGAGGGGATAACGAGCTCAACTGGCTTTTCTCTGCTGACACGCTCTGACACTGTTGCATTTTTCGGCTCTTGCTGTAAGTGGTGCTGTTTGACCATTTTCTTCATGTGAACGTCCACTCAGTAATACCAGTGCATTCAGAGGACACTCTGATAGTGGAAGGATTGTTCCTTTGGAATACTAGCATCAACTTTTCTTCACATGATACTGTCTGCTCTCTGAAACACATGGAGGCAGCTCTGGCTCCTTTTAGTTTGCAATCCTGAGACTTCTTTCAGATGCAATGAAAAAGAAATCATTTTGGGGGGTGCAGGGGTGCCTACTGCCTCATGTTGGTCAAACCCACAAGGAAGCTGGTGGCTTTGGGGGTGCCCTGCAGCTGTGACAACGGCTGGTATGAATGGTCGGTGTAGGTGAGAAAGGGTCTATAGAGTACAGAATGTGAACTAATCATTTATGTGTAAAAAAAGTTGGAGAGGGAGCTTGGTATGGTGCAGGGAAAGGGAGAAAGGAAGATTTGCCTTGAGGTTTAACCAGCAGAGGCCATTATGAACTGATTACATGTGTGAAAGCTGTAAGTTTTATAAAAATATTGCATGTATGTATGTATAGCTCTGTGTATCTGTGTATTATTATTATTTTGTAATCAGCAAACAGATTACTTGTTTCTTTCACGAGCTCCTTTTTCCTGGCAGCCCTTTTTACTTTCTCCTTTATCCCAGAACACCAAAGGACAGCTGAGCTTCATAACCGTGGCTCCGGGAGGGTTATGCAATGTAAACATTGCATCTCTAAAGTAGCTCACTGTTTGGAGAAAGTGTGTCATGTTTTAAAACCGTGACTCCTTTGGGTTTTGCAGTATTTGTTTCAATAAGGGACATTAAGCCTGTTATTATTTTTTGTGAAGAAGTGAGCTTAATGGCTGATGTAGCTGATAAACTTGTTTTTCCACCAGTGCCATCAAGCAAGGTCCTGGGGCAACAGTATGAGGATGATGCTGGCTGGCACCCCCTGCATCGCATATCTGGGCCTTTTTTTTTTCTAGACTCCAGATGCAATAGCTTTGTTATGGAGCAATCTGGCAAGAGAGGCTGGTGTACTTGGTTTTCCTTCTGTCACACTTGGGTGAAATGAATTAAAGTTTTAAATCAGGAAATTCAGCAAGATGAGTTATATTTTTACACAAGAGAAGTGGAGGATTTCCAGCTGGTTGGGGGATCATATGGAAATGTCTTGATAAATCAGGGTCTGGTGGAATGTTGCTCTCCCTGCAGGCTCATTTCTTGGGGAGCAATCAGTGGGTCGCATATCGGATGGAGCAAGCAGGAAGCATAACACAGTCTCGCTTGTGGGGAGACATGGTGGTTCAGATGTTTGTCATTAAACTGGGCATGTGCTTTTTCAAGCTAAACCAAAATAGCTATTCTAGAAGGAAAAGCCTCCCAGATCCATGTCTTCTTTTTCTGAATACTCCTTCTTTGGAAAGCCAGATTTAGTTAGTTAACAATAATAAAGTATTGTTAACAGTGAACTTGGCACAACCAAAACCCTGGAGAAGCAATGAGAATGAGGGAGAAAGGAGGGGTTCCATCATGTACTTCAACACCATCTAGAGGTTGTTGACTATAGAATAACACGCCAAGACAAAAATTCTTACTTTGGGTGAAAATATTGTCTTACCAAGTAATTACAGATAGCTGAGCCCTGTGACTTAGGCAGAAACACATTTTCCTAACTGATGACTGATTTTTCTGGTTGTATGAGTAATATCCAAATGATTAGACACGTATTTGGCTTGGCACAAATGTTTTATAGTGTATTGAGCTAATCGTCCGCCCTTTCCGAGGTGAAGCCTGACCTCTGCTTTCCCTTCCTCTTGTTGTTTTTGTTCACTGGGTACTGGTTCTCCAGCTGGGCTCCAATATAACGTGAATGAAGCATAAATCCAACTTAGCTTGTCGTTCCTGAGTCCAAATATAGGTTTTCTTGCCTCTGGGTACTTCTTGCCTCTGAGACTTTCACATCAGAAACTTGGATCTTGCTATATTCAAAGTCTTACATGCTGATTTTGTATCCTGTAACTTTATTGAATTCATTCGTTAGTTTTTATGTGGCGTCTCCATGGTTTTCTACATACGTAGTAAGATTTTGTCATCAGCAGAGACAATTTCCCTTTTCTGTTAGGATGCCTTTTATTTCTTTCTCTTGCCTAATTGGACTGGCAAGGACTTCTAGTATTGTGTGGAAGAGAAGTGGTAAGAGTGAGCATCCTTGTATTGTTCCTGATGTTGCAGGAAAACCTTTCAATTTTTCACCATGGATTATGATGTTAACTATGGGATTTGTCATATTTGGCTTTTATTTTGTTGTGGTATGTTCCCTCAATTTGTTGATACTTTTCATCATGAAACGATATTACATTTTGTTGAGTGCTTTTACTGTATCAATTGAAAGGAATACATAGTTTTTATCCTTTACTTTACTAATATGGTGTATCATAGGCAGATGTTGTGTGTATTAAACCATCCTTGCATCCCAGGAATGAATCTCATTGGTCATGGGGAATGATTTATTTAACATGCTGTTGAATTCAGTTTGCTAGTATTTTGTTAAGAGTTTTTGCTTCTGGTGGCACCTGTGGCTCAGTTGGTAAGGCGCCGGCCCCATATACCGAGGGTGGCGAGTTCAAACCCGGCCCCGGCTGAACTGCAACCAAAAAATAGCCGGGCATTGTGGCGGGCGCCTGTAGTCCCAGCTACTTGGGAGGCTGAGGCAAGAGAATCGCTTAAGCCCAGGAGTTGGAGGTTGCTGTGAGCTGTGTGATGCCATGGCACTCTACCGAGGGCCATAAAGTGAGACTCTGTCTCTACAAAAAAAAAAAAAAAAAAAGAGTTTTTGCTTCTATGTTCATCAGAGATATTGGCCTGTAATTTTCTTTTTCTTGTAAGGTTCTCATCTGGCTTTGGTATGAAGATAATTCTGGCTTTGTAAAATGTGTTTGGAAATATCCCCTCCACTTCAACTTTTGGAGGAGTTTGAAAAGGATCAGTACTAGTTCTTCTCTAAATGTTCAGTGGAATTCATCTGACACAATCTGGTTCTAGGCTTTTCTTTAATGGGAGATGTTTTATTACTGATTCAATCTCCTTGATTTGTATTGATCTATTAAGATTTTTAAAAAAGTTTCTTCATGATTCAGTCTTGGTAGGTTATCTGTGTCTAGAAATGTATCCATTTCATCTAGATTTTCCAATCTGCTGGTATATAATTAAACATAATGGTTTCTTATGATGCTTTGTATTTCTGTGATATGGGCTGTCATGTTTCCCCTTTCATTTCTGGTTTTATGCTACACTGAGAACTTAAAGCATGGGGAGGGAGGTGCCACTCCAGACTTAGGAAGCAACTGGAAGGTGGTATCAAGGTAGATGATCCTGGTTAACTCAGAATCTCCGGAGTCCTCTGTGGGAGAATTAACTGCCCAAACTCTGCCTGGTAAAGTGTGTTTTGGTCAGAAAAATAACCAGTTGAGAAAGTTGGAGGAAGGGACCAAATCAATATAATCATATTGAAAACAAGTCAAGCCTGTGGTCTTTTGACAGCAGGTTAGTTGTGATGTGAACCTAGTAGAACAAAATTAGGGCAGGTTCCAGGGAAGACTTGCGAAACAGGTATTCTTTGTCCCATCCTATCTTGCCTTTCAATTTTCTCTCTCCCATCTGACCCTCTCTCTCAATGCCTGGCCTCAAGAAGGGGAGCCGACACTTTCTCTAGTGTTAGCATATATTTAGCCTTCCAAGATTTTGATTTCTATTTTACTTAGGGAAGCTCCAGGAAAGTGCAGATCACTCTGAAACTTTAAATAAAAATCTGAAATGGTGGCATTTTATATGGCTAGGGGACAGATTTTTTTAGCAAGTGGGCTTTCCTGCTGAACCTGGGCATGCAGGTGTCTGCTTCTTGTAAGCCTAAAATATGCTTTAAATTCCATAGGTTATTTTCTCTTCCTCTTTTTCAAAATTCAGGACAATGCCTGTAGCAATTGAAAGATTTGAATTCAAGTTTCACAATTTACTAGTTGTGTGACCTTGGGAAACTCACATAATCTTTTCAAGCCTCAATTTCATTATGTAAAATGGAAACACAAACAGTTCCTGACTTAAGATGATTTGACTTAGGATTTTTCGACTATAAGATGGTTCAAAGTGATATACATTTAGTAGAAATTGTACTTTGAGTACCCATACAACCATTATGATTTTATTGTCAGTACAGTATTCAATGTGTTACATGATATGGTCAACACTTTATTATAAAATAGGCTTTGTGTCAGATGATTTTTTCCAACCATAGGTTAATGTAAGTAAGGCAGGCTAGGCTTAGCTGTGATGTTTGACAGGTTAAGTGTAGTAAATGAATTTTCAATTTAGGATATTTTTAGCTTATGATGATGATTAGAATGCAACCCCAGGTAAGTTGAAGAGCATTTACAATAATGTTATCTGGCGGTGCCTGTAGCTCAGTGGGTAGAGTGCCAGCTGCATACATTGGGGCTGATGAGTTCGAACCCAGCCGGGGCCAGCTAAACAACAATGACAACCGCAATAAAAAAAAAAATAACCGGGTGTTGTGGTGGGCGCCTGTAGTCCCAGCTACTTGGGAGGCTAAGGCAAGAGAATCACTTAAGCCCAAGAGTTTGAGGTTGCTGTGAACTATGACGCCACGGCACTCAACCCAGGGTGACAGCTTGAGACTTCTGTCTCAAAAAATATATATATAATATAATATATATAAATATATAATGTTATCTATTTAAAGGGTTTTGTGAACTTCAAACGGGGGTAATGCGTGCACAGTCACACCCACACCCAAATATCCAATCTTTTTTCCCTTTACATATATAGGATATTTTAAGGATATTCAAAAATCTGGAAATAATTGCCTCTAGACAGATGAACGGGAGCAGGTTGGGAGAGATGTTGCTATGTATCCTTTTGTACCTTTGAAATTTCGAGCCATACAAACTGTGTAAAACATTACCATGAGAAAATTCCCGAATCAATTATTTTGAGTTTGGTAAACATAAAGAAATGGCCCCTTACAGGCCATTGTTTTTATTCAGCACAGTCACTGTAGAGCTGATCTCATTTAATCATCACAAGTGCTGAATGTGGAAGTAGCTCCAGAGGGGTTCATGGCTGGAATAGCAAAGTAAGGAGCTCTTGACAACTATAGTCTGTATATGCAATAACTTGAAAAGTATTTTTGTGGCTCGGCGCCCATAGCACAGTGGTTATGATGTTGGCCACATACACCGAGGCTGGCAGGTTCGAACCTGGCTGGGGCCAGCTAAACAACAACGACAACTACAACCAAAAAATAGCTGGGTGTTGTGGCGGGTGCTTGTAGTCCCAGCTACTTGGGAGGCAGAAGCAGGAGAATTGCTTAAGCCCAAGAGTTGGAGGTTGCTGTGAGCTGTGACACCACAGCACTTTACCCAGGGTGACATAGTGAGACTCTGTCTCAAAAAAAAAAAAGTATTTTTGCTGTAAAGTATTTCAAACCTATAAAAAAATACAGAGGAGCATTTTCTATAATTATTTAAAACATTTTTAAAGAATGCTTGAAGAATTTATCATCCATACTGGAATACTTCTGAGAGAGAAAGGGGGTGCTATTAATAATTACGGTAGGTAATAAACTGAACAGCTCCAGGCAAATTGTCTCATGTAGGTACCTAGAAATCAAGCTTTGCTGTAACTGCTGAGTCCTCCCTTAGAGACTCTTTCTGGCCTGTTTCCTTCTACCCCCTTCCCTAAGGCAACCGGGATCCTGATTCAGATGTTCTTTGCATCAAGGCAACCATGGCAACCATGATGTTGACACACTATTCAACATTTGTAATGCCCAGACTACATCCATGGGTATCAGAAATTTTACATTTTACATAAATGCTATCATATATTGCCACTTTTTTAAACCAATGAGTAATTTTTCCTTCTTTTCCTGGAAAATTAAAGGGCCAGGGCCAGGAAATAATAATATGCACTGTATTAGCTAAAGTTCATTTGATTGAAAATAACAGAACCTGGGTGGCGCCTGTGGCTCAGTAAGTAGGGCGCCGGCCCCATATGCCGAGGGTGGCGGGTTCAAACCCAGCCCCGGCCAAACTGCAACAAAAAATAGCCGGGCGTTGTGGCGGGCGCCTGTAGTCCCAGCTGCTTGGGAGGCTGAGGCAAGAGAATCGCGTAAGCCCAAGAGTTGGAGGTTGCTGTGAGCCGTGTGACGCCATGGCACTCTACCCGAGGGCGGTACAGTGAGACTCTGTCTCTACAAAAAAAAAAAGAAAAAAAAAAAAAAGAAAATAACAGAACCTAATTCTGGCTAGCTTAAACAATGGAGGGATTTAATGAAGAATACTGGAGTATGGTAAGTATCTAATGACTGGGAAAGAGAAAGTTCAGGGTAGCTCTTGGGGTGTGAGAAACAAGTAGCTAGAGAGTCAATCCTTTCTGGCTTCATCATCAATATGGCCAAATTATAATGGCCCTCAGCCTCTGTCTATCTGGGTTCCGGGGTTCAAGTTCCAGAGACAGTGAGAAAATCTAAACGAGCCAGGCATCCTTCCCTGATCACCCTTCCCATATATAGTCAGGAATGTAGGATTATGTAGCAAGGATGCAGCTACTGGAGCCCACTTGACTGAACTGGGGACATTTGCAGAATTTGGGAATTTGTGAGCCAGCCACCTAAGCAGGTAACAGTTATAAGTGAGCAGAAAACGTCCGGAGATGAGAAGGAAAACACTCAAAAGGAAAAGTACTTCCAACTGGAAATTCTTTCCTGGCATTTCAATTGTTATGGATTTCTGAATTCTGGGAAAAATCAGTTGAGCAATCAGGAAAACAGGAAGAAGCATTCTAATTCTCCTGTGAGATTACAGCTTAATACTCAATAGATAGAGACCTTAATGGTTTAAAGAAACCCACTGACTTCCATTTGAAAGCAAAACTAGGGAGGAATGATAGGCAGAGTTGATGGTCAAAGTGGACAGAAGCAGTAGGAGAGAAGCCTCAGACGTTCCTATGTCTGTTGTCCTCTTGTAAATATGCATTCATGGTCCTGTCCAGGGCTAACAGCAAGTCATTCCTGCAAATATTAACTTTTAACAAATTCTATGAGAGGTACTGTAGCCTAAAATTGGTGATTTTGACATTTGTTTCTTTGTAATGCTGTTTATCTTGCCTATAGATCTGAATATTACATGACCTTGAATACTGTCAGAGGAGACAGCTGGTGCTTTACAGGTTTACAAAATTTCATTTTAACGATTACTTTTTTTTTGAGACAGAGTCTCACTCTGTCACCCTGGGTAGAGTGCTGTGGTGTTATAGCTCACAGCAACCTCAATCTCCTGGGCTTAAGCGATTCTATTGCTTCAGCCTCCCAGGTAGCTGGGACTATAGGCGCCCACCACAACACCTGTCTATTTTTAGAGACGGGGTCTCACTCTGGCTCAGACTGATCTTGAGCCCATGAGCTTAGGCAGTCTACCCACCTCAGCCTCCCAAGTGCTAGGATTACAGGCGTGAGCCAGTGCACCAGGCATTAAACAATGATTACTTTTAAGTACCCTGTTTCGCCGAAAATAAGACAGGGTCTTATTTTAAGGTGTGCTCCCAAAGATGCGCTAGGTCTTATTTTCAGGGGACGTCTTATCTTTCCTGTAAGTAGGTCTTATTTTCGGAGGATGTCTTATTTTCGGGGAAGCAGGGTAATAAGTATTTGTGGTATTATCTTCCAATCTTAAAATGATTCTTTTTTCTTTCTTTCTTTTTTTTTTTTTTTGTAATAAGTATTTGTGGTATTATCTTCCAATCTTAAAATGATTCTTTTTTTTTTTTTTTGGAGAGACAGAGTCTCACTTTACTGCCCTTGGTAGAGTGCCGTGGCGTCACACGGCTCACAGCAACCTCCAGCTCTTGGGCTTACGTGATTCTTTTGCCTCAGCCTCCTGAGCAGCTGGGACTACAGGCGCCCGCCACAACGCCCGGCTATATTTTTGTTGCAGTTTGGCCGGGGCTGGGTTTGAACCCGCCACCCTCGGCATATGGGGCCGGTGCCCTGCTCACTGAGCCACAGGCACCGCCCCTTCTTCTTCTTTTTATTTTAAGGAAAGCATGAAATAAATTTTATTGAGGAAGAAAAAGATAGATTTATAGAGGAAGAAAGCTTACAAAGCGGGATGATGGCCCTAGACAGTGAATGGGCCTCCATTGCCAGGGCAAGTAGGCAAAGAGGCCTTAGCATTTCTTTTTTGATAAAGTTTATTTCTTCTTATTTTCTATTATCTTGTAAGATCCACTTACATCTAGATCAGGTAGAGATCATTTTTATATGTGATTGAATTTTATAATCTTGACACAACATGTTTGTTCATAATAATAATAAATCACACATTGTTATCATTTTTTAAACACAAGACCACTAAAACTTTTCATAAAATCCTGTAACACAGAGAAAGATTCTCTGCTTATTATGGTCACATGTTCTTTTTCAAAAACCTGAAAGTGAAGTGTTATGAAAATTACAGAATAATATGAATTTGGGAATTCCCAAGACTGCTCAGAAATTCCACTTCCTTATTTCTGAAAACTGACAATTACTATCCGTCAGAAGTGTGGAAAGAGTGAAAGGGAATAACATCATATGTGGGATACCTGTTGGATTAATGTAGAAATATTATTGCTGAGCTGTGAGTTGTTCCCTCTAACGATGCCGCTGAGAAAGTCACATGTGTTGGGAGGAACATGGATATACAAAGTTTTGCTGCTGTCTGTCAGGTAAGAACCTCCTGGCTGATTTCAGCTGCTATTGAAAGCTAGAAAAATAAATCCCATGCTAAATGAGAAGTGATCACTTTGCTGGGAAATAACTTTTGCTTTCTGGCTTCAGAGGCAATTCAGCAACAGTGTAAAGTGAAACTCAAAAACAAATAATGGAGATGCTGGTGAGCTTCCATTTGAAGTTGATAGCCATATTTCAGCCTATGAACCCCAACTGTTGGCACAACTCTTGGATTAAAACAATGTGTCCAGAAAACTTTATGTTAAAATGCAATGGGTTGCAATAGCAAAGATGTGGAAACAACCCAAGTGCCCATCAACCCGTGAGTAGATCAATAAACTGTGGGATATGTATACCATAGAATACTATTTAGTCATTAAAAATGATGGTGACTTTACATCTTTTGTATTAACCTGGATGGATTTGGAGAATATTCTCGTAAGTAAAGTATCTCAAGCATGGAAAAGCAAGCATCCCATGTACTCAATATTATGTTGGAACTAGTAGATCAACAACTTTAGGCCCACATGAGAGAAAAAAACCATGAAATTCAAGAAGGGGGAGGGGCAAGAGTGGAGTTGGGGAAAGGTTTGATAAGTTCCCACCTCACAAGTATAATACAGTATAAGGCACAGTACCTGGGGGAAGGACTCAATAGCAACTTGGACTTACCTTACAAATGCAAACAATGTAACCTAATCACATGTATCCTCATATTCATCTGAACAAAATGCAATGTGTTGGGTACATTATCCCTCTATTTGCTTGAGTTAATTCTCAAATTAGTGTATTCTCACTCAGCTGTGCTCAGAGGAAATGAACAAAAGGCTGGTAAAATCTGATGGATTTAGGGGGTACACAGAATCTTTGGGGAGGGAGGTTCCTGAGAAATGGGTAAGGAAAGCCTGAGCTAGGCTTGGGCTGGGCTGGAGGAATTTGAGGATGGTATATGCTCACAACCCCCACAACTGACTCATTCTGATAACATATTATTTTAATCTCAGTCAAGCAGATGCTGAGCAAAACCCATTCATGAGGCAATACTGGCTTGTATGTATATATTTGCTATTCAGTTCCATGACAGAGATGGATATAAAATAGCTTTTAAAAAACTACTTTACATAGAAATGTTAAAATATTTATACAGAGATTAGCCATTCTGGTGGTTCCCTCCTAAAACACAAACATAAAAACCACCAAGGAAATGTTCTGTGTAGGCGAAGATTATAAATGACTAATCGCATGTAATTTATGTTAAACATGGAAAATAGATTTCCTTTTTATTTTTATTTATTTATTTATTTTGTAGAGACAGGGTCTCACTTTACCGCCCTTGGGTAGAGTGCCATGACGTCACAGGACTCACAGCAACCTCCAGCTCTTGGGCTTCTGCAATTCTCTTGCCTCAGCCTCCTGAGCAGCTGGGACTACAGGCGCCTGTCACAATGCCCGGCTAATTTTTGGTTGCAGTTTGGCCGGGGCTGGGTTTGAACCTGCCACCCTCGGTATATGGGGCCAGCGCCCTACTCACTGAGCCACAGGCGCCACCCTACGTTTCCTCTTTAATAAAGACCTGAATTACGTTCTTTTTTGAAACCTTTAGAAGCCAAGTTCAACTATTTAAAAAGTATAGAAATTCCTTTGGAAAATAAACTTCTTTTTGCCTCATAATAAAATAAAGAGCTTTGGTGAGAATATTTCTAAAGTTTTCAATAATCTATTGGTTCATATCATTGATGTTTCTAGGTACTAGGGAGATACCTGGAAACTGAATCTTCATCCTTGGCAGATCAGAGGCCTATTAATTTTAGATGAAACTGAATGAATGTGAAATCTGCTTTTTAAAAAACACAATTTTTTGCAAGTTACTCATTAATATTAAATTCTTTTCAAAGTTGGGCCCAGTGCATATAAAAGTCAAGAAACCATATCTACACAGGTGGGAAACTTATCATCATCATTATTATTTTTTGAGATAGAGTCTCAAGCTGTCACCCTGGATAGAGTGCTGTGACATCCACTCCAACTTGGGCTCAAGCCATCCTCTTGTTTCAGTTTTTCTATTTTTTAGTGGAGATGGGGTCCCACTTTTGCTCAGGCTGGGCTCAAACTCGTGAGCTCAAGCAATCCACCTGCCTCGGCCTCCCGGAGTGTTAGCATTCGAGGCATGAGCCACTGCGCCCGGCCAGGCAGAAAACATACTAACAGCATTCAATATCCTAGGTATCCTGTGGTTACCTCCAAAAATATATTCGAGGAACTGGATATTTTTGTTCATGTATTGGGCTGATGGATTCTTTTGTACAGTTACTAACAAAGCATTTAAGGGTCATTAAAATATTTTTTCATCCTTAATAATACTAATTCTTTCATTTGCATGTGATGTCATGCTTGATATTGTGGCAAAAAGGTTAAACAAACATAATCCATGCCTACTCTCAATGAAATTGATATCTGATATAGAGAATAAGAATCACAGAAATAAAAATAATTGGGCAGCACCCATAGCTCAGTGTGTAGGACGCTGGCCACATACACCCAGGCTGGCGGAATCAAACCCAGTCTGGTCCAGCTAAACAATGACAACTGCAAAAGAAAACTAAAAAAAAATAGCCAGTGGCTTGGTGCCTATAGTACAGTTGTTACAGGGCCAGCCACATACACTGATGCTGGCGGATTTGAACCCAGCCCACGCCAGCTAAAACAACAATGACAACTGTAACAACAACACCAAAAATAGGGGGGTGTTGTGGCGGGTGCTTGTAGTCCCAGTGCCTGTAGTCCCAGCCTATTTGGGAGGCTGAGGCAAAAGAATCACTTAAGCCCAAGAGTTTGAGGTTGCTGTGAGCTGTGATGCCACAGCACTCTACCAAGGGTGACATAGTGAGACACTGCCTCAAAAAAAAGAAAGAAAAATAATTGCATGAATAATTATTATTTTGGTAGTAACATTTTGATAAACTTTATAGTAACAATAATTGTTATTTTAGTAGTAGTAATAATCATCATAAGAATCCCATCAAATTTATTAAGCCCTTATTATGTGCAAGGCATTGTGCAAGAAATTTCTACATATTGACTTTTTAAACATGTGGTAGGCAGCAGTATGTCTATTTTACAGATTCAGAAACTGAACCTTAGAGAGGGTAAGCAAGGTGTCCAAGGCTATCTAGGTAGCCACTGGTGACAGTGGGAAACAGGTAAGCCTGAGATGTAAGAACACAGATGTGCACCAGCGTTTATAAGATACACATATGACACGCCCATTTACAATACTCGAACATTGATTTAGAGACCTTGCCAGGAGGGAATTAGAGGAGCAGAAAATGCTGTAGGAACCACCATAGTTACTTCGTTAGCTGGGAAACAGAACAATTAGTGGAAGGTGGTACTTTAGGACTGGCTCAAAGTAGGTAATTGACTTTTCCCACAGGCAGAAGGTGTTTGGGCAGATTACAAAGGGAACTGGCATTTCCTTACAGGACTGTCCTGTGATATTTTTCCACTTACTTTTCTGCCTCTTGTCCTGTACTTTGTGCATTTCTTCTGCTTTTAGGTCAGTGAGTCAAAAGCATGTTTTTAGCACCGCGTCTGTGCACAGAAGTGGATCTTGACTCAGTAGGAGTGTGTAACAACCAGGGGCCAAATACATGTACCTGTGGTCTTGACTGCCCGCCAGGGGAGGAATGTGCTTCCTCAAGTCCAATGTAATCTGCTGCCTCTCTAGTTCCTTCACCGTAAGGCTTCTAAATGAATGTTTGAAAAATGTAAGGTGCACATCGTATGTTTATCTTGTAAATGTTTGTGTATGCGTCTCCGTGTCCTTTCAGCTCAGGCATCACCTCTTTGTTACCCACCTTCATCAGTGACAACCTGTGTGGCCTTGGATAAGTTACTTGCCCTCCCTAAAGCTCAGTTTCTGCATCTGTGTAATGAACCTAATGCCATATATATAGATAGATAGATAATGTATAAATATGCTTCATGTTAAGTCTCAACATCACTCAAGGATATTTTCCTATATTGGGCAATTTTACCTGCTGCCTTTGTACATTCTGATAAGTTCCTAAATGGAAGACTGATAGAGATGAACCTTTTAATGCCTCATCGTAAAAAAGACCATCATAGAATGATGTAGCTGGAAACTACAGGGATCTAAAGCGTTTCATGGATAGTAATGACCTTGATCTGTTTATAGGTGTTTTGGAAAAGGACTCCATGGTCAAATAAAATTTGGATATGCCTAGTTAAATAAGTTTCTTTCCTGCAGAACTTCACAGAGTCTTTAATATGCTTATGTTCTTTGTGAATCTAGAAGTGGAAAAGGAGTAAGATGTTTTGACATACTGTACCCCGCATTCTCATTTCAGAGAATGCCAGTCTAGCTGAGACAGGTGGTATATTCTGTACATGAAGGTGGTGGCTGAGGCTTTCCTTTGTGAGAGCAAAGGAATCCCCAGGGGAAGGAAGGATATATCAGTTGCTCCTGTTTCATGCCTTGGCAGTGTGATGCCTCAGTGCGACTCATTCTCAGTGCGATGTCTTTCTCTAAAGGCTCAGAGAAGGCTAGAAGGCATCTTCCGGCCAACAGTGCAACCATTCATTGTGAACCATGCTGCAGAGAAGCTCTGAGCTCATTGCCAAGGAGTGACCAGTCCTTAGAATCTGGAAAATGTATTCATCTCTGATCTGATCTACTGAGGTCATATAAGGGGTGATGGGGGTGGGGGTGGGGTTGGGGGGTTTCATCAGCTGTGGTTACAAAGCTAGTGAGATTTGCTTTCACTAAGAAAACTGGTCCTGTGAGCGTAGATTGGGAAGCACCAGATGAAACAATTTAACTGATGTCTTTTCTCCAAGACCTCTTAGAGCTTTTAATATGAAAATGTGCATTGTGCAGCTCCAAGAATGGAGTAGAGTGCACAGGATTTTAAAAAGTTTACTTGGCTGTGAAATTCTTGCTTTGTGCAGGATTTGGGAGGCACTGGTGTTCTGAGGAAAACACGCTGGGGAATTGCTAATCTAATCCAAACTTCTCATTTTACCAGCAAGCAACTGTGGGGCCCTGTCAATTTCCTTTCTCCACGGCTGTGACAAATACATTGATATTAACTTGATCAAATTTGGGGATAGCTTTGAAGAGATTTATTTGGCCGGGAATCCTTTTTGTATACATCAAGGGAAATTGACTCCTATATTTTGAGTTTCCATAGTCAAAAACTATAGATAAATTCAACCAACCTTTGTATGATATGACTTGTGCCCAAAAATACTTCAGGTAAAGTGGCTGTCTACAAATATATGAGCCATAATTCTTGTAATACAGGAGAGTAATAATAATAATGGTACATATGATATTGATGGCAATTACATAAACAGTTACATTTACCAAATGCTTTTTATTTGTCAGGCATTCTACTAAATATTTTAATCCTCCTGATAATTTATGAGATAGGGATTGTCATAATCCTCATTTCACTGTGAGGACACTCAGGTTAGGAAAGGTTAAGAAATTATTGCGGGCGGCACCTGTGGCTCAGTGAGTAGGGCGCCGGCCCCATATGCCGAGGGTGGCGGGTTCAAACCCAGCCCCAGGCCAAACTGCAACCAAAAAATAGCCGGGCGTTGTGGTGGGCGCCTGTAGTCCCAGCTGCTTGGGAGGCTGAGGCAAGAGAATCGCAGAAGCCCAAGAGTTAGAGGTTGCTGTGAGCCGTGTGACGTCATGGCACTCTACCCGAGGGCGGTACAGTGAGACTCTGTCTCTACCAAAAAGAAAAAAAAAAGAAGAAATTATTGCAAAACAACATATAGCTAGAGGAGAGAAGACATGTATAAACATACATAGAAATGTGTATCAGCTGTGAAAACTTATGAGTGATGTAAGGTATTGTATGAATTCAGAGAAAAGAAAAATAGTTTTCAAAAGACTTGATGAAGTGGGTGTGCAGTATGTGCTGGACAATTCTGGCTGGCCGCCCATGTCTCCTCCCTTCAGAGGTCAGCACCCCCTTTCTTGGGAGAAATAATTTTCCTTTTTACTGTGAGGTCCTGGCTATATGTTTGGGCATGTTGCCTCAAACTGGATTGATCAGAGTCTTTGGGAATTTTGGAATTAGAACCAAGGGAAGAGGATTTCCTCTTGGATGGTAAAGCTATAAAATCTAAACTGAGATGTCAATGCCTTGTTCCTGGGTCTGTGAAAGGACTGGACCGAAGTAGGGGAGAGAATGATGGGAATGTCACCAGGGAGAGAGGTGGGTGCTGAGAGTGGAGAGATGGAGTCCTGGAGGGCGTCTGGTCTGGTCGTCTTGGCTTGGGGGTTGCATTCTTGTTTTTGTTACTGGGGCAAAGGACTTACCACACCTTCTGGGAATGACACTGCCCTGCTTTTCAAAGTGAAATGTCATTAGAGATTGGGAAAAAACCTAACACCATAGAGCTGTGCAGAGATCCTTTAGTAGAGGAAAACAAGTAAACAAAACCTTCCCTAATCTCCCAACCATTCTTTTTTGAGACAGGGTAAAAATGTTGCCTGGGCTAAAATGCAGTGGTAGCATTATGGCTCTCTGAACCTCAAATTCCTGGCTTTAAGCAATCCTCCTGCTTCAGCCTCCAGAGTAGCTGGGACTACAGGCCAGCACTACTATTGATACAGGACAGGTGGCACCCCAGCCAGCTGGGTGGAGCTGAGGGGCCGACCTGCTGCCTCTGCCTTGGTGGTGTTCGTGAGGTGGCAGCCAGCAGAGGAATCAGCAGGCTTGTAAGGTAGGCAAGAGGGGGCCCCCATAGGAGGCTCCAGGAGCCAGAGGGGCCAGACAACTGCTGGGGAGACACCAGCACCTTAGGTCTCCCTCCCCTTGAATTTGCTGCTGAACAGGGACACCCCCACCCCCATTTCCTAGGCCTGGTTAATTTCACGTAAGTTTCCTAGGCCTGGGAATGAAAGGAATTGTAGCCATTTATTTGTTAGGGAGTCCCTGCTAAATCTAACTACAGAGGACCCAAGCATGCTAAATGTAGTCCTGCTAAATGTAACTACAGAGGACCCATGTAACCATATATATGTATGTATGTACCCTGCCAGGAGTTTGGTGTTTTTTGTATTCTTTTCTATAAATAAATCCTGTGTTACCACTGATCTGTGGTCCATGAATTCATTCTTCAAACCGAGACCAAGGACCTACTGAAGACGAAATTCCAGTATCACTATCATCTATTGTTCAGCCTGGTCTTAAACTCCTGGGCTCAAGCAGTTCTTTTACCTTGGCTCCCAAAGTGCTAAGATTACAGGCATGAGTCACTATGCTTGGCTCAACCATTCTTTTTTAAAATTGTTAATTGACAAGTTGTCATTGCATGTATTTATGGGGTACAGTGTTATGTCACAATACACACGTATACATTGTGAAATGATTAAATCGAGATAACATTTATCAGCTCTAATACCCCTCTTTTTTTTGGTGGTAGGTATTTTGTAATCGTGTCTTATATTCTCTCTGTAATCTTGAAATATACAATACATTATTATTAACTATGGGTGGTGCCATGCTGTGCGGTAGATGTCAAAAAATATATTCCTTCTATCCAACTAAAATTGTGTATACCTGCCAGCTTCTCTCCATTCCTCCCATCCTCTTAAAAAAACAAAACAAAACATTATTTGGTGTTGAAGAGAATAGCTAAGAAGTCCCAGCAGCTCTCAGTTGATGATTTAGCCCTTTCCTTTCACACTTCAATGATATTCACAAAAAGGGGAGGGGCAATACAAGAACTTGGGACAGGCTGCAGCGGCAAGTTGGTCACTTCCTTGACCTCTTTTTCTCATCTGTAAAATGGGGACAATATAAATACCATTCTTATTTTTTTTCAGCCTCTGAAGAAAAAACAGACACAAAGCCTTTGATCCATTGCAAAACAATGTATCAGTATAAGTGTGAGTTTTGCTCACATTTATCTTGCTATGATTAAACACTTACTCCCAGGAAGTGGATGGCATGTGGGGAAGCAGCAGCCCCAGATTAGGAGATAGAAGCGAAGATGAGAAACATTTCTTCCTCCTGTGGATTTTATCCTATTTATCGCTGCCCTCTCTTCACTCATGTTTTCTATGGAGCATTTCTTGGTTTGGATTTTAAGTGGGCTTTATGGAGAGAAGGCAGAAAATCCCTGGACCCTACAGAAAATGCGGATGCATCATTCTGTAAAGGGACCTGGTACCCATTTCTTGTTTAATCTGGCTTTGTTCATTCATTTCTGGTGGGACATTATCAAGGACTTTAGCCGCCTGTCAAACCAATTAACCCCGGGGAGGTGGGGGAGTTCAGCAGTGTGGGACAAGCCTGTTTCTAAGCACAGGCTGTGTAGGAGGGGGGTGGGTGGGAAGAGTAAGAATAAGGAAATATGTGTCATCTGTGCTGCTGTGTCCCAATCGCCACAACAAACAAACAAGCAAAAAAAAAAAAAAAAAAAAAGTTTCCATACTGCAAAGCGCTACCCTGGGAAAGGCTGGGGGAAAGGGCAATGGCTACTGAGGTAGGTCCTGCCGGATTGAAGGGCCTGACAGTGTGTGATTCCCCGCAACAAATGGTCGTGGTGGGAGTGTGTACACACACAGACACACACCAGCCACCAGCCTCCAATTTCAGCGCTGGCAGGAGATAACAATTCTCAGCTCGCCTTTCCAGGGTTATTTTTGGCTGGGGCTGTTTGCTGAAGGCAAAAGTTTTCAGCCCCCTCCCAACTCCTTCCTTGCCCTTGTTCAAAAAAGAAACTTGTGCGCGTAAGCTGCTCACTCCCTGGGAGACCCGGAGAGAGGGCTGCCGGTGAGAGGCGAGAGGCAGGGTGTGAGAGAGAAACACGAACTTGCTCCAACTGTCACCACCCGCAGGCTATTTTCTGCGGAGGGTGTGCCCGGGAGGGCAGCGATCGCCAGGGGGGCCAGGCGCAGGGTCTGGGTAGCTGGGATCGGTGCTGGGCTTTTGGGACACCCCTAAAGTGAGTGTAAGTGGGGGAGGACACTGAGGGCACCCCGGACGATCCTGCCGCGGAGTTGGTCGGGAGGACACTTGATAGGAAGGTGGAGGCCAAACTCTGCTGAAGCAGCGAGGGGACGCGCGGCGCGGAGAAACCGGCGGTGCCGCGGGAGGGCGCAGGGCGCAGGGCGCCCGCGGCCGCGGAGGGGGCCCGGGCGAGGCGGAGCCCCGGCGCGCCGCCAGGCTGGTGGGGGGCCGCGGCGGGCTGCAGATTCCCTCCGGCTCCGGGAGCCGCAGCAGGACCGGCCAGGAGGCGCCATGGAGGGCAGCCCCATCCCGGTGCTGACGGTGCCCACTGCGCCCTACGAGGACCAGCGGCCGGCCGGCGGCGGGGGGCTGCGGCGGCCCACCAGCCTCTTCGAGGGGCAGCGCAACTACCTGCCCAACTTCATCCAGAGCGTGCTGTCGTCCATCGACCTGCGCGACCGCCAGGGCTGCACCATGGTGGTGGGCAGTGACGGCAGGTACTTCAGCAAGACGGCCACGGAGATCGTGGTGCAGATGGCCGCGGCCAACGGGGTGAGTGACCCGGACGCCCTGGCCCCTCTCCTCGCCCTTTAACTCCCTTTCCAGTCCTCTCCCTCCAGTGTACCCCCAGCCCCCCTGCGCTCACAGCAGCCCCGGCGCAGCCCCAACACTCGGGTTCTATTGGCACCGACCGCCCCATAAGCCTGGAGGGGGCCCCCAGCTCATCTGTGAGCCCCTCCAGACGCCCTGAGCTCTTCTTCGACCCTGCCCAGGTCTCACACCTGCTCATTTTTCTTTTCGATGTTCTTTTCCTCAGCCCTCTTCAGCAGCTCCTGGTTAAGTATTGTTCGAACTGCGTTTTGCTGCCCACCTTCCCCGCACAGACGCCTTTCATCAGCTTCCCACGTAGTTTTCCTTTCTCTGTCCTTTCTGCGATAATCCTGTAGCCCCCTAAATCTTAGCTCTGCCAAATTTAACAGTGTTGTCTTAGAACCTGCGCGCGCGCACACACACGCGCCACATTTGATCCCTGACATATTTGGCAAGAGTCGAGACCCTGAAGGTTTTAGATAATATTGGTTCCTTAACTCAGTGGAATTCCTGAATGATTTATTTGATTAGGGTAGGGATGGGGTAGGTCAATTTGATGCTAAACAGCTTGAACTCTCAGTTCCCAGCAGGCATGTCTCTAAATGGTCTGAAATGAGATTTGCAGTGGTTTTCTTAAAGCAATTCCCAACTTCGCTCCAAGATGCCTTTTGGCATTTGACAGCATTTGGGGCCTCTTCCCCTTTCAGTGTTCTTCCTCATTTTCTCCCCCTTCTCCCACGACCTCTCCAGTCCTCTTTTGCAACCTGAATGTTCACACCTCAGAATTCTCAAATTTTTCTCCTTCTGCCTCTTTCTTCTGTACCCTACGACTAGAAGCATCTTTTGGCATATCCCCATATCCCAAATTCCTCTTCCCAAAGTCTAGCAGCATCTCAAGGATGTCTATAAGAGGGATGCCTAATTTCACGGGTCTCTGAATTATCTGTGGGAGACATTGTCTAAAAAAGTAATTTCCAGCTCGTCAATGCAACCAGACTCACACACATAGAACTTTTGGTTCTCTTTTGCAGATGCATAAATGAGTGTGAACATATTTAAACTTAAAACTAAACAATTACCTGACAATTGGGTTCTCTTTCTCCTTCCCAACACTTTCCTTTTTATTTTCTCATTTCTCATTCAGTTTTTGGCTGGGGCCAGGTTCGAACCCACCACCTCCGGTATATGGGGCCAGCGCCCTTCTCCTCTAGCCACAGGCACTACCCTCTCATTTCTCATTCAAACAAACCAACCAACCCTTTTGGATTGTCCATAATTCACCTTTGTATGTTATAATTCCGCCTCAGTGTTTCAGGAATGGAGAAAAGATTTTCCAAAAAATAACCAAAAGCAATCGGGAGAAATGAAGCAGTGGTGCTGGGGTAGATGGTGAACTTCTGATTTTCAACTTTAGCACAGTGATGCTGGAGATATGGGGCTTGTGTTTCTTTGGTTTCTCACTTGAGATTGATGACAGTTGGCTAGAACGAGGGAGTTGGAGAGAGGTTGACAAATGGTCTTTCACTGTTGCCTGACAGAACTGTTTGCATGGAGCGATAGAGAATAATGAGCCTTGAGAGAGCTAGGGCAGCTTTCATGCTCCTTTCTAGGCCAGTTTTTTTTTTTTTTTTTCCCTGAGAGAAACATAGCCTGTACAATATTTATTGTGGGTCAGGATATTTTTGAAGCTACAATTGTTGATTTGCACGGACAAATTATTATTATGCTTTATTATTTCTTGGTCCACTTTACCTTAAAGACTCTTCAGGGCAGTGCCTGTGGCTCAGTGAGTAGGGTGCTGGCCCCATATACCGTAGGTGGCAGGTTCAAACCCGGCCCTGGCCAAAAGCTGCAAATAAAATAAAATAAAATAAAGTAAAAAAAAAAAAAAAAGAATCACTGGGTCCTTTAAATATTAAAAAAAAAAGACTCTTCAGCCTCTTTACTTCAATAGGTCTTTTATGACTAACATGTTTTAGTTACTGTAAGAGTGGAGTTTATTTTAGGAGATAATTACCATATGTTAATATGTGCTTATAATTAAGTCAAATTTAACCTAGTAGTTACTGTGAAGGGCAGAATGGCAAATTAAAATCCTCAGAAGCATCAACTCTTAAATAATCTGGCATTTGACAACATTTCGGGCCTCTTCCCGAGGGGTGGGAATAGGTGAAGATAATGGTGCACTTTTTTGAAAATTTCAAACAGATAATTTTAACCAATCTTTTCCTCATGTTGCTTACTTTCTTCGGACTTGTGCCCTCAACTGAATACTCAGAAGGCTGGCTTCAGGAGAAATATGGTCTAAAAGGACTGGATAATTGGTCTTAAATGACTGAAAATTGATGGGAATGCACCTGTCTCTCAATTTGGCATGCTGAGTGACACTCAGGAATGATGAACTTTTATTCCAAATGCTTTGACCTTTTCATTTTTTATTGAATAGTCATAAATAGGCTAAAACATAGTAGAAAACTAGCATTTATTCTTTTTGGAATGATAAATCTGACGCTGGGTTGGAGCAGTGGTACTCAATCTTCCTAATGCCGTGATGTATTTTCATTGTTACAAAGGGGTTGCGACCCACAGGTTGAGAACCACTGGTTGGAGTCTATCGGAAAAATCTTGTTTTGATTGAAAAAGTTAAATTTACAAAGCAATTTTCTGTGACAAACTATACTCTTTGATTATGTAACTGCTGGAGGAGAATACATTTCTTACGTTTTAACATCACGAAGTCTGAAGTAGACATTTCAAACATACATACCTATGTAACTTAGGATGGTCAAAAATTTTATTATAAAATTATGAAATTTGCAAACTTTGAGAAAAGTAGAAAGATGAGATTAATGACATCCATTGATAGACTAGATTGTAATATTTTGCTATATTTTTAGCATTTATTTTTTGCTTAAGTGTTTTAAAGTACATTAAATAAAATGACGCCTTACCCCTTCATTCTTTAGTATAGATCCCTAAAAAAGATAAGAGCATTTTTCTACATAGTTACAATTTCATCACGTCAAACAAAATAAGAAAATGATTTTTTTTATATCAGTTATTACCCAGTTCACATTTAGATTTCTTTAATGATCCTGAAATGTCTTTTATGGTTGGTTTGTTCAAGCTAGTTTCTTCCAGTCAAGGAACACACATTGCATTTGGTTGTTTATCTCAAGACTCTTTTAAACTACAAAGTACCCCCCCCCATTTATTTATTTATTTCATGAAATAGACTTGTTGAAGAATCAGCCAATTGTCCTGTGGAATGTTCCCCATTCTGGAATTTTCATATTGCTTTCATGGTGTTATTTAACTTTTCATTCTGTCCTCTGTATTTTTTGTTAATGGCAAATGAGTTCTAAAGGCTTGTCTTAGGCTGGTAGGGCTGCTATAACAAAATACCGTGAACTGGGTGGCTTATAAACAACAGAAATGTATTTCTCAACAGTTGGAGAGGCTGGGAATTTCAGGAATTTCAGGATCCCTGGTGGTTTTGGACTCAGCTTCTTGGTTCCTAGATTGGGCTTTCTTGCTGTGTCCTCACTTAGTGGAAGAAGCTAGCTCGCTCACTGGAGTCTCTTTCAGAAGGCCACAAATTCCAATAATGTAGGCTCCACCCTCATGACCTAATCACTCCCTAAAGGCTTCACCTCCTAATACCGCCACTTTGGGAGTTAGGATTTCAGTATAGGAATATTGGGAGGATATAAATATTCACCCCATTGCAAGGCTTAACTGGATTCAGGTTCAACTTTTTTCCCTAAGAATTTTTCATAGCTCATGGTTTTATTCATATCCCATAATTTAGTGATGTTAAAATGATTGCAGCGTCATGGTGGTCACTCCCTATATCCTCCGTTATTTTCTCCCTTGGGTCAAGCCAGGAGTCTATAGGGTAAATATTACATCTTGTGCATATTCAGTTCTGTTATCCATTCTACCTAGTTGTTCTAGCATTTATTAATAGTCCTTGTCTGAATTGATTACTTCATTAGGGGTTTCAAAATGGTGACATTTCTAATTCTCTAATTCCATTTACATGTTTTAGCTGTCATTTTTCTATAAAATCGGTATTTTCCTCATAACTGGGCTAATTGGTTATCCTGAAATAGTTCCTTTTAGAAAGGCAGATATACTTTGTGTATTTATTTCTCTCTTTTTTTAACTACCAATTTTTAGAGTAAGGATTTTGTGAATTAGCCATCTCTCCTGAACACATGAATTTTGTTTTTTCACTTTCACTTTTTTGATTATCACTATGAATGCTTGGATTTTTATACATAATTTGAATGAATTAGTGAATAAACGAGAAGATACGTTTTACCTGTTTTTGTAGTTTTTATGTGGATATAGGAATTTATCTAAAAGCCCCCCAAAATATTTAATTCCCCTTT
Source organism: Nycticebus coucang (assembly GCF_027406575.1). Lineage (NCBI taxonomy): Eukaryota > Metazoa > Chordata > Mammalia > Primates > Lorisidae > Nycticebus > Nycticebus coucang. The sequence goes on from NC_069781.1 coordinate 78,928,940, forward strand.
AAAGAGACAAACTATGTCATACTATACAGAGCAAAAGACGAATAAGTACAAGGAGTAAGCAGTATCATTTAAATGAATTGTGATTAAGCTTAGATTAAAACCATTTGGTTTTTGACCCTATGTCTGTATCAAAGCATCTTCAGTGGTTTAGAATCTCTCTATCAAATTATTCTAATCTCTTAAAATATTTAAGAGCTAAATGCAACACAGTGGCTACAGGAACACCTTTGCCCTTTTCTGGGTAGGTATACCTAAGAGCAATTTCTATTTCTACTCTTTGTTTTAATCTTCTTTTTTAGTCCTAAACTGCCTTTAAGATTAGAAAGATGATAGTATGGCCTGTATGTGACTCAAGGTGTTTCTGACTTTTCCTAATTTTTCTGACATTTGGAAATGTCAATAGAACAAACTTTCTCTGATGAAGGAAATGTTCTGTAATCTGCATTGTTCCAACCACTTGAATACTTAAAATGTTGTTAGAGGAAATTGAAGAACCAGGTTTTGCATTTTACTTAATTTTAATTAAAATAGAAAGTTAAGTAGCTACAAGTGGTTAGTAGCTACCAGACTAGACAACACAGATCTATAACTTAGTGTTTAAAATCTGTTTTCAAAAATGGAGTCAGATTATTATCAACAAAAACAACTATAGGTTAAATAAAAATAAGTCACCAAGTACTAACAAATACACATTTGGCAAATACAAACCAGATTTTTTCATGTGATAATCATGTCCTCTTCATACTTTTAGCCTTGGAGGTAGTAAGTGTGATAGAAAAAACCCTATACCAGCCATACAAGTTGGAGGACAGATACTTTAGCTTCTTAAGAACCATGTTTCCTCACCTAAAAATCAGGTATGAAAGCTTCACTAAATTATCCTGGGAATCTAATAATGCACTGCAGGTGAAAACACTCTCTGTAACGCTATAGCACTAAGAAATGTAAAAGACTATTATTTCCTGACATGCAAAGGGGTATGATCAACTGAATTTATCTCAGATAATTCTGATTTGACTGTATGCATTGAATAAACTCCTTTGGCAAACAACTTACAGCTGTGTTGTAAATTTTAGCAAAGAGAAATTTATTAATTCATAAATTTCATTTATTGACTAGCTGTGTACTATCCTGGTCACATGATGATAGTGCATCTTAGAGAATTCCAGAACTTCTCCATGCCTTGTGAAATCTTTCAGAGGGGGGAGTGCAGTGGCGTGAAGAAGGCCAGGTCAGCAGGGAACTTGGGAACATCCTCCAGATATATGCGTGCACAGGCTGTATTTGATTCCAGTTGGCCGTGAAAAGCTGGTTATGCTAAACTACGAGAATACACTTGGTTTGATATTTACTGGAACTGTCTGGGGAACAAATCTTGGTGTGACCCCAAAGACAAGGAACAGAGGTTTGGAAGCAAAGCAGAGTGGGATGAGGTAGGTAGTAGGGGAGAGGGGTGCGGAAGTAGGGAGGGCAGAGAAGGAAACAAGAGAGGGAAACCTGTGCTTCAGTACCCAGGGCTTTGCTGGAATGGATTTGAAAGCCTGGGGTTGAGTAGCTCAAGGTCCCATCTCTAGAAGGGAGAAAGAACTGGGTAGAGATTGCTCTGCATTCTGTACTAGCGTTCACTGCAGAATAGGTGAAAGGAAAGAGCAATAATAATCCAGACACTAGAGAGGGGAGGCTTCGGTGCATTAGAAAACTCCAATGAGCCTTTCTTTCTTTTTTTTATTATTATTAAATCATAGCTGTGTACATTAATGTGATCATGGGGCACCATACACTGGTTTCATAGACCGTTTGACACATTTTCATCACACTGGTTAACATAGCCTTCCAGGCACCCTCTCCGTTATTGTGCTAAGACATTTACATTCCACATTTACTAAGTTTCACATGTACCCTTGCAAGATGCCCAACGAGCCTTTCTTAACTCTTCCTTTCCCTTTCTGAATCACCATTGCTAAATTGTGGAATTAGGAAATTTATCAAGTGAACAATAGCAAACTTGAGGGAGCCCTTGGTTCTGTGGATCTCCCTGTTTGGGTCAGTTCATTCTTGACACTTTTAGCCTCTCGTCTTCATTCATTCTTTTTATGGGGAGGTTAAGGGAGTGGGAGAGCTTGTGAGAACAGCTGGGGCCTCCCAGTTGCTAGAGTGGTTATTTTAAGCTTTGTTTAATGTGTCCAGAGACCCAGATGGCATTTTTAACTAAGCTGCTTTATTAAATCTTGTGATAAAGCATAATGATGTTTATTACAAAGGCAGACACATATCAGCAACATTATGTGTGAAACTTGCCCTATGAATTTTCTATAAAACATCTGTTCTCTTTGAGCCGTTTGTGAACTGTGGAAGTTTGCTAGTTTCTATACTGACCTGAGGACTAGAAGTTGGAATCCATTTTTTTGGAGAAGTCCAAGTACAGGTATTAAATTAATCAACCTTAACTCTCAGCGTTTGGCCTCTGGGTACTCTTCTGTTAGACAGCAGTAACGTAAACAAGCACTGTAATAGAATTTGAACAAGATCATTTGGGAGTAATATGCTCAAAGGCACCAGTTTACTTTTACTGCTTATACTTGCGTAGCCAAAGGGAATTTATTAGCTTTTTTCATCTGATTTGACTCTCTTAGTTATGGATAGGGGTAGTCTAGAATATATACAAGACTTGTTAAAATGAAAATCCACATTCTCTGAGTCTTTGAATTATCTTTTATCTCTTACATTTGTAAGAGATGAGGGAGACTGTTGACATCAGCTTTTGGGGTAATGTCTTTATTTTCATGAAAAAACATTCAACCTCCAAAGAAGTTCATTTTCTTGGCCTGAAGTCATGGAAGTTTTAAACTTTTCCTTTCTCTTTCCAAGTCTTTATAAAATATATAATATATATATAAAATATAACATAAAATATAGTATGTAATTATTGCCTTTCTATTGTTTTCCTCTAATGAGAGTCTAGCTGGGGGTATCTAGTTTTGTATTTAGAAACTTGCAATGGAAAGAGAAAGGATCCAAAATCAGACGACCAGACTTTATTCTATTTGACAAGAGACCTACAAAATACTGGGAGCAGAGAGTTTTATAGCACATGATTAAAATCTGTCATTTATAAAAAGTTCTTCCAAATTAATAAGAAAAGTCAAACAATTCCAGGCAAACATTGTCAACAACAACAAACAAATGAAAAGGTGATCAATCTTTATCTTTCGCGACAGAGTCTCAAGCTCTCACTCTGGGTAGAGTGCTGTGGCATCACAGCTCACAGCAACCTCAAACTCTTGGGCTTAAACGATTCTCTTGCCTCAGCCTCCCAAGTAGTTGGGACTACAGGTGCCGGCCACAACGCCTGGCTATTTTTTGGTTGCAGTTGTCGTTGTTTAGTTGGTCTGGGCCCGCCTAGGTGTATGTGTCTGGTGCCCTGCCAACTGAGCTATGGGTGCTGCCAAGGTCATCAATCTTAATTAATGACTAGAGAAATGCAAATAAAAACAGTCCATCAATTTGTAAAAAAGAATGTTGAAAATAGAGTTGGCATAGGTATTAAAAAATTACCATATTTGTGCATTATTGGTGGAAGTTAAACTGATATAACTTTTTGGTCAGGCAATTTGGCAGTATATATATAAAAATTAACAGAGTATCCCTTAATCTGAGAACCTATCATGTAGATTTTCTAGAGCAAATGTGCAAACTTCTAATGTACAAGGATATTCATTGCAGCATTTTGCCAAGGAAAACCTTGGAAAAAATCTATATGTTCAATAGTAGAAAACAGGTACATAATTTATGATGCAACATGAACTATTAAAATCTATAAACAAAGGATATGGATCTGTATGTAATGTGGAAAAGATAGGAAAGCTCGTTAGGTTAAGAAAAGCAATTATCAGAGCACCGTGTGTAGTATGATCCCACTTTTGTGCATGTAATGTAGGCATAAAAAATAGGGTTGGAAGAATATACTCAAACAGTCAGTAGTGTTCATGGTGTGGGGGGGGAATCCTTCCCTTTCTATGTTGTGTATGTCTCAATTAAGAAAAATCACATATTTGCATGCATTGCTTTCATAATTAAAATCCATCCATAAAGGATAACAGAGAGAAAAGGGGAAGCTCTGGATTTGTATCACGGTCCTATGTTTGCAGCTTGTTGTCATTGAGCATCCTGGGGTTTGTTTCTTCATTTATAAAACTAGGGGAGGTAATAACACTTAACCTGTGTCTTCCTGGGTATGGGAAGCCTTGAATGTGGTAATGGATTACAGTCTTATGAATTATTTTATTTACTCATATAACAAGTATTACCAAAATATTTTGCTCTGTTTAAAGTAAAAGTGCGTTGTGTTTTTTTAAGTCCCAGTAGCTCTATCACATCAGAAGACGCCTGCAGATGTGGTGACCACACGGTGGCTCTGGTGTCGACTCCTCTTCTTGACTTTTGGTGTTCCTTTTCCTCTAGGCTGCTGGCTGAGGCTGGGGAGGTGACTGGGAAAGACAGGGTACCCTGTCCCCTCCCATCCTGTGTGACACACACACACACACTTTCATGCATGTACAAATACACTACCACGCTCCATGAAGTGGCAGCAGCTGCTCCTGCGCAGACTTCCACTCAGCATGAAGGAATTTTGTAGCGAGGTCTGCGCCTTACTTCTTGCTAAGAATGAGCTGAGTCAATGCCATGCCTTTCCATCTTTAACCTTTCTGAGAGGCTGTGGTAAGAGGGAACACCCTCTCTCCATGTCCACCCCTCCTACCCCCCTACTAAGGTCAGATCTTACTTTGCCCATTTCATGAGGATTTTCAAACCTAATGGACTGGGCCGTGTGAGAGATTACTGAAAGGAATAGACCAAGCAGAGACTGAGAGACTCCATGCTTATCTGTTGAGCAGTCTGAAAATGCACAGCTGCAGGAGCCCACGATGCTCATGCTTTAAAGGATTTTGGCAGGATGCTTGTCAGGGGGCCTGTTCCTGCAGCCCTGCTGAATGTTTGCTTAGGAGGCATGATCTTTTTTTGGATGGGATCTCCCAAATGTAAAGTGATAGAAGCTAATGCGGAATATAATACAGAAGATCCAGCGTGGCTGTCATAAATAACAGTAAATTGTTTAATCTTGCTGAGTTGGCAATCTATGATTGCTTGAGGTCTTTAGTTCGCTGGAACAGAGCATAAGGGGTGGGGGCATTTAGCAAGTGGGCAGTTATTATTTTCTAGCCTAACAGAAACTGGCTCTGATGGCATTTATTTAAAAATCCATACAAATGTCTTTTAATTGACTGTGGCAATTACTGGGACAAAACGCATGGCTTTAAAGGCAAGTGAGTTTTTTGTTTTGTTGTGTTTGTTCTACCTATAAAAAATATATCAAATATGTAAAAAATGTGTGTGTATATATATTCTATCTATATATAAATGTGCCAAAGATACTGAGTTTTTTTTATATATACATATATATATCCCAAACAATTGTGTGTACATATATACACACTCACAGGGTGTCCATCAAGTTTGTGTGCAATCAAAAAAACACACACAAACTTTATGGACACCCTGTGTGTGTATGTGTCTGTGTGTATATGTGTGTGTGTATATATAATTTCTGTCTACCTATGAAGGCGCCAGCTGTAAAGAGTTTTTAAGCATTTTGATAGTTTATCATGTGGCATATGAGTGCACAGACCCCTGCCCATAAAGCTGTGTCTTCTTACAGAGTCTAAAATGTTAGAAATGTTTGAAGACTACACAGAAATGAAGGAATTATCTAAATGTTCCCAAATGACCTACGTTTCTATGACAATAAATAGAACTTGTGCGAGAGTAGGATGGACCAAGAGTAAGAAATATAAGCAGTGTATGTCTCACCGTTCTAGGCAGAAATCTGTCTTCCAAGGGCAGCTTCGTGCAGTGAGCTCAATGACACTGAGCATAAATTAGCAGGCCAGCCTCGTAGGCAGAAGTGGGCAGGACCAGCCAGAGGCACAGATGCGGAAAATCAAGGAAGGTCCAGGTCAGGACAAGGTCACAAACATGGCCTTGCCACTGCTGACCATGGACTTCAGCAGCTTCTTAGTGAGAAGAAAGACATGGTAGTTATGTGGGCATGTTACGGCTCATTTATTGCATAGTTATTGACAAACTGCATCCACTTTAATTTATGTCACAGTGTGGGTTTAATACTCAAGCATGTTTTTGTTTTCTGTATAAAAATTTGTGGTGAAAGAACACTTTTATATGGGTCAATAAGCAATGGTATGTTTAAATAATAGACTATACAGCCCTTAAAATTGTATCATGGAAGACTATTAAGTGACATGGAAAGACAGACTTGAGGGAAGGGTTAGATACAGTAAGTGAATAACAACAATCCCTTTTGTAAAAGTACGTAAGTGAATCAGAGGTAGAGAGAGACCAGGACACAGGGACAAAGCCTACACATGAAATGTTAGTGGTGGTCATTTTTAGGTGAAAGGACTACAGGTGATTTTTATTTTTATTTTCTTCTTGTTTATATCTAGAGCTTATAAATGTTAAAAAAGAATGTGCGTGTGTGTGTACGTGTGTGTATGGTAATTAGAAAAATATTCCAGGTTAATTAAAAGGCAACAAATTCATTCAATTACTGTGAAGAAATGACACTAGCAAGGAAGACAAGTGTAATGTATCGGGAGTCTGTGGGGCGGGATGCCCTGACCTAGAGCTTGGTCCTGTCACTTCTTTTCACCATCCATCATGTGATGTTTTAGATGACAAAACCAAGGTACAGAGGGAATCAGGATCCTGCCCAAGGTCACATAGGCAGGAGGCGGCGAAGTTAGTTTTTTCAGCCTTTCCTGTTGGACCCCAGAACCTCAGCCTTTCTCAGGGCCCTCAACTTGGCTGTTCTGACCGGGTAAACCCAGTTGGAGTTTCTACCCTGGTGTCTCGCTGGGGAGACCACCTCATAAAGCATCAGCAAGCAGAGCCCCTCTTTGTTTTAGTGAGTCAGACCTTTGACCTTAAAGGTAAAGATTTCAGAGCATTTTCCAAATACTGAATTATATACACTACCAGGAGAGAGAGCCTCTCAGTTTTCACCACCCCATTTTGCATCTGAGGGATATGAGATTTCCTGATCTTCTCAACAAAATCTTGAGAATCGGGTGGGCTGGTGGTGGAACAGACCTGGGGCTGCACTTCTAGATGCCCGCAGCTTTTCTGTCCTTATTTAGGTATTAGGAATGGAAGGTAAGATCCATTTGGTTTGTTTCTAATGAACCCCCGCCCTCCTTCCAGCCCCACTGTGTGTGTAAAGATTTCCAGGGTGCAGGAAACTGAGCAGGAGCTTTCTGGCTCTCATCTGCTCTCCATGTAACAAATTATCCATATGCAAATGAAGAAGTCCATTGATGTCTGGAAAACCACAGTATTCGTGCCTTGGTTACTTCTGGGAATTCCACTTAGCCATCTCCCGCTTTCCTGCGCACTGCACTGCTCTGCTCGAGGGCTGGCACCCTGCAATCCGTGGCAGCTGGGCTTTGGGCTTCATTCATGTGGTTTTTGTTTTTTGTAACTGAGAAGACAGGAACAGGTATCTTTGTGTATATGGCACTCCACCGCGCTTCGTAGGCAAACCTGGTGGTGGCTGTGTGGTCCTGTAGAGCACTTTGTCTGGGAAGCATCAAGGAAGTTTCTGTTTACTGTGCTCCTGACTCTCTCAGGCTCACTTGGAGAACTTCAGCGATATGACACAGTGAGCAGAGACCATACTGAGGACTGCTGTGCACAGTTTTTCTTTTTCTTAAATGATTTATTTAAAGCTAGAGGGGAATCAGAAACAGGAAAGTCTTATGTAAGAGAATTCACAAAGGAAAAAAATCCGTTTTTGTTCGTGTTATGTTACTGGGGAAAACCATTTAGAGTCAAAATTCTGCACCTCCTCTGAGATGTTAGCTTGAAGGTTTCTATTATACAAGTCTGCAGGACTTTAATTGGAGCTAATTAGAGTGAAGTTATACTAAATGTAATTTAGAAGAGTAGTGGTTAACATGCTGAAAAAAGTAGTCAGAAATAAAATCATTTAAAAAATTGTATGTGGCACACGATACAAAAGTATAGGGCGCTGGGAGAAAACTTTGGTGGAATACATTTTTCTCTTTGTCAGCATTCTGGTCCAAGGCATGTGGAGAGGCATATTTACTATGGTGCCTACTATGCCCATCTGTGGGTAGAGAAAACGTGATATAATCTAGATGAGGTTTAAGGTGATGGGAGGCATTGGTATCCAGTTAGGACAGACTCAGAGAGTTTCTAAGTCACTGCACTGTGGGAAATTTAGAAGTTGCAACTGGATAGGAACGAGTTCCTCTTACATTTGTCTGTGTATATGAGAAGTCTGTGCCTGCAGATGTGTCTGTGGGGCCTATGTGATAGTGTGCACTTGCCTACTCATGGATCCTAGGACTGTACCTCCTGTGTACAGAGTTGTGTACCTCCTGTGTGTATAGTGACAGTGGGCTAGGATCCACCTCTGTCCCTTTCCAAGTGGGACCTGAAGGAAATATTCCTTAGTGGCAATGACATCCATCAGGTTGACTATACCTTCTGGAAGGTGGCAGGGCTGTATTTTCTTTCTTCTAGCCAAAGCCAGACCCCATGATATAGGAGGTTCAGTGAGCGGGCAGTGGGTTGGCTTGTCTTGTCTGCTGCAGTCTGGGTTTCACTCAAAATAAAAGTCAGATGTTGCCTGCTTCAATGCTGTAAACAAAACCAAAGCCATTGTGTAAGTAGACCGTCTTTTCCTTGTGAGCTAGTAGTCTGCTATATTGACAGAGGGCGCTATTTCTAGAGCTTTTTCTGAGAATGAAATGATAATATAAGGAATGCTCTCCTATCTAAAATGAGTTTTTAATGTTGGCAGGGAATATGGGATTTGGGGAAGACAATAGCATAATCTGTGTCGTGTTTAATTTTACAAAGAGTTTTTCCTTCCGTAGAATCTCATTTGAAGGGGATTTTTTTTCAACCCTGTTTCCTCTTGGGTTTGCAGATAAAGATACTGAGCCTCAGAGAAGTTAAGTGATTTACCCGATGTCAACGGCAGAGCTAAGACTTGTATCGAGGTTTTTGAAGTTCAAGATGAGAGCTTTTTCTTTGTACAACAAGGTGTCCAAAAGTGGTATTTCTTTTATCAATTACTAGATCTTGAAAGCCGTGTGTGTCACACTTTATGGGGGCAAGACATGATTGCAAGAGGGACTTTACCTAACAATTGCAATCAGTGTAACTGGCTTATTGTACCCTCAATGAACCCCCAACAATAAAAAAAAAAAAAAAAAGAAAGCCATACATTTTCTGATGACATCTATTTTGGGATAACTGGGAGAAGGGGTATGAATAGAAGGGGTGAAGGCACAGGCGTAGAAAGTGATATGAGGACAGGTAGAGCTTGGAGTGACACAAACACAGGCCCAGGAATGTGTGTGGCCACCAGAAAGTGCAGAGGCGAGGGAGGACCCTCCCCTAGAGCTGCAGAGGGACTATGGCCCTGCCTACACCTTGGTTTTGGACTTTTGGCCTCTAGGATTTTGAGAGAACACATTTCTATTTCTTTTAGCCACCAAGTTTATAGCAATTTGTTATGGTGACCTTAGAAAACTACTATAAATTTTGTACTAATTTACAGATTTCATATTAATTTTCTAGGGTTCCCAAAACAAATTACTACAAATTTGGTGGCTGAAAACAAATGAAATTTATTCTTTCATAGTTCAGGAGGCCAAAAGTTGATATCATTTTGTATTGGCAGGGCCACACTCCCTACATGCTCTGGGGGAAGTCCTGTTCCAGCCTCTCCCAGGCATTCCTTGGACCCCTTGGGCTTGTGACTGTGTCACTCCAATCTGTACATCTGTCTTCACGTCCCCTTCTCCTGTGTGTCTTCTCTAATAAGTACAAAGTACCGCCACTTCCATTGTGGAAGTGGTCCAAATGAATCTACCTGCCACCAGGTGTCTGGGTGATCACCCAGGGGAATGGTGTGGGATGGGGACTCAGTGTTGGTTTCTGCTGCTGGCAAACTGGGCAGTCAGCAGAGGCTGTAGCCAGGTTGGCCTTGGTGAGTGGAAGTCCATGTTTTTGAATCCATGCATAACTTCTTTGTCTGTCATCATGGCCACTTTGTTCATAAGCCTGCTGGATGAGAACAGAAGTGGCTGGAGAAAGAAGCTAACTGGTGTCCACAGAACTGGTCATCCTATCCACTGTCAAATACTCTTCTGCTGAGGTCCCACTTTGATGAGTGTTCACATGGGACACAAGCATCTTCATGATTTTCCAGGTCTTACCTTAGAATCCCCATCCCTTGCCCTCCTGCACCTCCGTATTCTCCCTATCACCCCAACACACATTCAGTTAGACTTATAGACAGTGGCCAGCACTTCCTCCTTTTCCAGGGGTTGGTGGGTTAATGAGTGAGTCTCATGTAGATAAAATTTCCAGTTCCCTAGAATTTAATCTTTTGTTAATATTCCAATTATAACTAAAATATTTCAGGTTAAAATTTTACTAAGGTATAATTCTTCATTTTAGCCCTCTTTTTTTTTTTTTTTGGTAGAGACAGAGTCTCACTTTATGGCCCTGGGTAGAGTGCCGTGGCCTCACACGGCTCACAGCAACCTCCAACTCCTGGGCTTAAGTGATTCTCCTGCCTCAGCCTCCCGAGTAGCTGGGACTACAGGCGCCCGCCACAACGCCCGGCTATTTTTTGGTTGCAGTTTGGCCGGGGCCGGGTTTGAACCTGCCACCCTCGGTATATGGGGCTGGCGCCCTACCGACTGAGCCACAGCCTTCTTAAATAGAATGGATATTACCTTTTCAAAAAATTGAAATTTAATAAGAAAATTATCTGCAATTTCTTCTACTGAACAAACTGCACATATTTATTTCTGTATTTTTCCAAGTCCTTGCCCCAAAGTATACATAATTTTACATTATTTTAATAGTATAAAATAATTTTGTATTCTATATTTTTGATTTAGCATTAAAGCATTGTTTATGTTTCTTTCTCTCAGCTTTTTGTAACAAATAAACCTGAGATGTAGGCAATTTTATTGCCTTAAATACAATACAAGGTATTTCTCACTCACATAATAGTCCAGCGTAGATGTTCCTGGTAGGCAAAGACTCTTGTATATCCAGTGAGACAGGGACCCAGGTTCCTTCCATCTTGTGGCTCTGGCAACTCCCATGTCACCTGTACTTGGACCACAGAAGGAGAAATAAGCAGTGTAGAAAAAAAACATATGTGCTTCCTAGTATCCTCAGCCGAGAAGAAACATATATTACTTTTGTTCTCATCCTCATACTAGTTTATCATCCATTGTCCAAATGCATCATGTGGCCATATTTAGATGCCAGAGTGGGCTGGAAAATACAGTCCTGGCTGGGTACCTGTTCCTTTGTGCAACTCTGTGCTGTGGGAGGGGGATCATACATTTTTGTGAATTGTTCCCCTAGTCTGCCACAGCTATACACTCTTCATAATTTTCCTTTTCAATGTCTGAGCAATATTCCATAAATCAAAACATCACACTTTATTTAATAGTATCTCATTATTGGACATTTATGAAGATTGTTTTTATATTTTTATCTTTTAAGTAAATGCTACCACAGAAGTATCTACATAAATATGTCTTCCCCCCTTTGAAAGATTATTTCTTTGAGAATAATTCTGAAAAATGAGAGAAAGAGAAAATTATTAGGAAAAATGATAAATATTTTTCAGATTCTTAACTCTCTGGGCTTATTACTTGAGGGCACTGACTAAATTATATTCATTTCTTTATCAGTAGGGTCTTCTATATTGCTATTGAATATGGTAGACACTCAATAAAATAGGTTGAACGACTATATAAATTTTAATAAGCGCATATGAAAAATAACTTATCTGGATATGAGTGTGATTATCTTACTTTGTTGTTCCTCTCTTGATCTCTCTATTGAAGTTGTAAAACTGAGAGTTATTTTTCATTCCTTCTTCACTGCTTCTGTATTAGTTATTTATTGCTATATAAGAAATTATCATAAAACCTAGTGGCTTAATGCAGCAACACATATTTATTATTTCACAGTTTCTATGAGACAGGAGACAAGAGATGGGTTGCTCTGGCTCAGGAACTCTCATGAGGTCATAGTCACATGTTGATAGGGCTTTCGTCAATGAAGGCTTAAAGCGTCTGGAGGCTTCACTGCAAGGTGGCTCAGTCATCATGACAAAGTGGTGCTGGCTGTTGGTGGAAAGCCTTGGTTTGGTTCTACAGGGCTCCTTGGGGGTCTTCATGACATAGTGGCTGGGCTCTCCCAGAATGAGCAGTCTAAGAGACCAAGGCAGAAGTGTCCATGTCATTTGTGGCCTCATCTTGGAAGTCGCACACTGTGCTTCTGCAATATTACACTGGTCGCCCAGATCTACACTATTCTGTCTGGGAGGGAACTGCACAAAGACACAAATGCCAGAAGACAATGGTTGTGGCCATTTTAAGGCTGGTGACCACAGCTCCTCTCTTTCATACTCCAGTTCACTCCATATTCCGCTCATTCTCTTTCCAGAAATCTGTGTGGAGTTGAATAACGCTCCTTCATTTCTGGGGCCTCTAGTCTAGTCCTAGGTACTATCAACACTCCACTGAGATTGCCTCCCATCTGATCTTGTTCCTTCTCACCTTGCTACTCTTCTATATATTTTACATATAGCAATATTCATAATTCATTCATTTTTTCCAGTAATTTATTCAGCAATTATCTGTTGTATACTTACCATATGCCAGGCTTGTTCTAGGTTTTTGATACAGCAGTGTAACAGTCCTTGGGGCGTGCATACAGTGGGGAAATAAATAACATGGAAAATATTAGGTAGTGGTATGTATGATACAGGAAATTATAGCAGTTAAGGGAAATAGAGAACAATAGGAAGGTTACGGACTTGTGAGTACTGCCTTATATAGGGCTGTCAAGGGTGCTATTGTTGCTTAGGTAACATTGAAACAGAAACTGAAAGCCCAGGACATGAGGCGCGGGTATGTGAATACCTGGGTAAGAATATTCTAAGCAGAGGGAGAGAAAATACAAAGTCACTGAGGCAGTTTTGTGTTTAGTGTGTTTGAGGAAGAAACAGCAAGCCAGCCACTGTGGCTGAACAGAGGGAAGGTGAGAAGTGGCAGGGGATAGGTGTAAGATAACGTAGGGCCTTGTAGACTCTGACGAGGATTTTGGTGTTTATTTGCTAATAATCTGTCTATTCTATTGGAAATATACACTCTGGGGATGTGGTGTGTGGACCTTTCCACACTAAATCATCCTAAGACTGCCTTGCTTTTGGAATTCTCATATTGGCTCTTTACATGACTTCTATATCTTTTTCTCCTCTGTATCTTCCCTCTTGTTATATCTGGCCAGTGATAACCGCTAGCAATGTTAATACCAGGGTAACTTTGCTGTTGGACTAGATGCTAGAGCTTGTTTTGCCTTGTGGAATACATCACTACTCCTCCAATGAATTACCTAGGAGGAAAGGAAGGGATCTTGTTAAAATGAAGATTCTTATTTGGTAGGTCTTGGGTGGGCTTTGAAGGTCTACATTTCTATCAAACTTGCAGGTAATGCCCACGGTGCCAGTTCTGGGAGTAGTAACGAGGGAGCTTGACTGCCAGAGCTGACTGAACGTTGGAATCGCACATGAATATTTAAAAGCTGCCAATGCCTGGATCTTGCCCCCAGACACTGCAATATAATTAATCTGGAATGTAGTCTGAGTAGTGAGATTTTTAAAAACATCATAAGTGACCCTAATTTGTGGAAATATTAAAAAAACTATTGGATAGGATGATACTGAACCCTACTTTAGAACAAATTGTAGTGAGTAATGTTCTTCAGGATTATGTTATTGACTTTTTACAAAGTTAGTTTTGTAGCTACAGAGTCTGGCCACACCCATGGAGGACCTCCAGATCTTGGCTTAGCAATGACTGGATGGTTTCTCCAATGTCCTCAGCACTTGCTGTCACTTAGCAGAAACAGAATGCCTATCTTCAGGAGAGCAGTATTTACTGAAAAGTATAGTTAAAGTGTGTCCGCTGATGGTGAGTTATAGTAAACCAGATCCCTTGCTCTGAGAGTTTGTTCCCAGGCTGAGAGAGCAGGGCAAGAAGAGAAGCACTCTTTTTTATATTCTTGTAATTTCTAGCATGCTCACATTCATGGTTTCTGAGTCAATACCAAATTAAAAGCTTCCTGGGTGGTTCAAGCTAACCCCTTGGTCATCAAAAGCAGATGTTTCAAACTACTAAGGCATATCCTATCGACATATTTATCATTGACTTCTAGAGGGGGTTTCCCCAAATGGTCTTGGAGATTTTGGGCAAGAGAGAGAATCCCAGAGCTCTTCCTGCCCTTCCTCCCCAAACTAAAGCTCATTTATTTCCTTTTTGAAAGACATAGCCTGGACACTTTCCTGTTGAAATCACTTCAGTCCCTTGCAAGTGGATTGACTTTTTTTTTTCCCCCTTGGATGATCTAGATTGGACGACTTATTATTGGACAGAATGGCATCTTGTCAACACCTGCAGTTTCCTGCATTATCAGAAAGATCAAGGCAGCTGGTGGAATCATCCTAACAGCCAGCCATTGCCCTGGAGGACCAGGGGGGGAGTTTGGAGTGAAGTTCAATGTTGCCAATGGAGGTAGGTGGTTCAGAATGTACCTTTATAAGGATGATTTATTTCTTCCTATATTATCATAGTCTTACAATGACTCTCTGACTGTAGACAAGCAAGGTGGAGAGGAAATGGCTCAGAAAAATCCTGTGAAGTGCCCACGATGATCTGACAAGGAAGTGGCAAATGAGCTCTTAAACTCATTTGGCTGGTCTCTTGTTCTCCTGCATTCCTTAGGATAGTGAAATGGTTGAATAGTTGCTACTTATATAAAAGGACTCTGGATTTTAAAGTTGAAACATGCCTGGAAGATCACTTAGACTGTTCCCCTCATTTTTATAAATGGACAAATTGAAGCTCTTAGGGGCCAAATTACTGCTGAAGGCCACATGGCCACTCAGGGTCAGACAAATGATTTTTAGCTTAAGTCTTGGCTCTCACTTTCCCTACAGCATTAACTTTCTGTCACTGAAATGCATAGAATGGTTTCATTTTTTCCTATATTTATCGCATTTTACTATTTGGAGGCCCTCATGGGGGGGAGTGAGGGGAGAAAGTATATAGTAAATTTCTTTAAAAAAATGGAATATTCATCAAAGTAGGGAGAATAATTGGCACCATGTATCTATCCATTGCCTAGTTTTTCCATTTCACTTATTTTTTTCCGAAGAATTTTAAGGCAAATATAGCATGAGGACATAAGCTTTCTTATGCATCTCTTAAAAATAAAGACATATTCTTGTATAACTACATTAAAATACCTAAAAACAGTAATAATTGTTTAATATCATGTGAAACCCAATCTTTAGTCAAACTTTCCCTGCGATCCCAAAATGTTATTTACAGTTGTTTTATTCAAACCAGGAGGCATCTCAGAACCATGTGTTTGGTTGTTGGGTCTCATAAATCTTTTAAAATCTAGAACATTGAGTCTGCTTGTGTATGTGGGTGGGAGCTGCATTTTAACTAACAATAATTAGCATTATGAATTATTTCTGGTTCCAGGCAAAACAGTGCATTCTGAAGGGAAAGTTTATTATCCCTCCCTCCTTGTAGCCACTTCATATATTATCCAGGCAATAAACTTTATTCATTTTGAGTGTTTACAAAAAAAGAACAATCATAATAAAAAACTATAGCAGATGCACAAATAAAAAAGAGAAAGGAAGCAAACTTAACACTATAGAAAATCACCAAATCACAAAAGTAGACAACAAGAGAGGAAGAAAGGAATGAATGATTTCTTTTTTCTTTCTTTTTTTTTTTTTTTTTGTAGAGACAGAGTCTCACTGTACCGCCCTCGGGTAGAGTGCCGTGGCGTCACACGGCTCACAGCAACCTCTAACTCTTGGGCTTAAGTGATTCTCTTGCCTCAGACTCCCCAGCAGCTGGGACTACAGGTGCCCGCCACAACGCCCGGCTATTTTTTTGTTGCAGTTTGGCCGGGGCCGGGTTTGAACCCGCCACCCTCAGCATATGGGGCCGGCGCCCTACTCACTGAGCCACAGGCACTGCCCAGGAATGAATGATTTCTAAAGCAACCAGAAAACAATTAAAATGGCAGGAGTAAATTAATACCTGTCAATAATCACCTTGAATGTTAAGTGGATTACTGTAAGTTCCCAGTAAAAGACTTAGAGTGGTTGAGTGGATGAAAAGAAAAGATCCAATTATGTGATGTCTACAAGAGACCCATTTTAGTTTTAAGAACACATATAGGCCAAAAGTTAAAAAATGGGAGAATATATTCCATGCAAAGAGTAACCAAAAGAGAGCATGGGTAGCTACATTAATAATAGATAAACAGAGTTCAAGTCAAAAACTGTTGCAAGAGATAAAGAAGGTCATTATTTAATGACAGAGAGATGAATTTACCAAGCAGACAAAACAATTATAAATACATATGTACCCAACATCAAAGCACCTAAATATTAAAAATAAATACTAATGGACATGAAAGAAGAAATAGATAGCAATACCATAATAGTAGGAAACTTTAATCCTCCACTTTCAACAATGAATAGATTAATAAGACAGAAAATTAATAAGAAAATACTTAAATTGAATTGCACTTGAGACTAAATGGATGTAATAGACATGTAGAGAATTTTCATACATAATACATAATTCTCTAGTGCACATGAAATGTTCTCCAGGATAGATCATATGTTAGGCCACAAAACAAGTCTTCACAAATTCAAAAAGATTCAAATCGTATCTAGTATTTTTCCAACCATAACAGCATGAAACCAGAAATCAATAAATAGGAATCTTGGAAATATACAAATATGTGGAAATGAAACTATATTTTTCTGAACAACCAATAGGTCAAAGGGGAAATAAAAACAATCTGTAGACATGACAATGGAAATATAACATGTCAAAACCCTTGGGATGCAGCAAAAGCAATTCTAAGGGGAATATTTATAGGAATAAATGCCTAGATTAAAAGATATGGTATATGTATGCTATGGAATATTGCCTAGGCACAAACAAGATGAATTAATGCCTTTTGAAACAATTTATATGGAAATGGAGCCATTTCTCCTAAGTAAAATATCTTAAGAATGGAAGAACTACCACATGTACTCATTATTAGGTTAGAACTAACTGATGAGCACAGATGTGCACAGAGGAAAGAAAATTCAGTGGAAATCAAGCAGAGGGAAGGGAGAGAGAGGAGGAACAAAACCTACCTAATGGGTACAATGAGCACTATTTGGATGATGGACACACCTATAGCCATGACCCAGGAAATACAAAAACGATCCATGTTATGAAAACCATTTGTACCCCCTTAATATTTTAAAATTAAGAAAAAGATCTCAAGTAAATAGCCTAACATTACACCTCAAGGGCCTAGAAATTAAAAAACAAATTGATGATCCATGTAATGAAAACCATTTGTATCCCCTTAATATTTTAAAATTAAAAAAACTAAACCCAAGTGAGCAGAATGGAGGAAATAAGATCAGAACAGAAATAAGTCAAATAGAGAACAGAAAAAGCCACAGGGGGGAAAAAAATCAATAAAACCAAGAGTTGGTTGAGAAAATAAAATCAGTCAACCCCTTGTTAGACTAAGAAAAAAAAGAAAGAAGATTTAAATAAATAAAATCAGAAATGAAAATGGAGATGTCACAATAAATGCCTCATAAATAAAAGGGATCATAAAGCACTATGAGTTTATGAACAATTATATGCCAACAAACTGGAAAATCTTGAGTAGACAAATAAATTCCTAGAAAAAATATAACCCACCAAAATTGAATCAGGAAGAACAGAAAGTTTGAACAGACCAATAATAAAGAGTTTAAAGAAGTGATTAAAATCCTTCCAACATAGAACAGCCTGGGACTTCTGGCTGAATTGTATTTACTAAACATTCAAAAAAGAATTAGTACCAATACTTCTTAAACTCTCTCTCAAAAATAGAGCTAGAGGGGAATACTCGCAAATACATTTGTTGAGGCCAGAATTATACCTTGATACCTAAGACAGACAAAGATACTTCAAAAAAAGAAAACTATTGGCAAATGTCTCCGATGAACATTGATAGAAAAATCCTCCATAAAGTTTTAGCAAACCTCCTTCAACAACACATCAACAAGATTATACATTGTGACCAAGTGAGAATTATCCTTGGCATGCAGGGCTGGTTAACATATCCAAATCAATCAGCGTGATACATCACATTAACACAATGCAAGATAAAAAACACATGATCATCTCACTTATAGAGGAAAAACATTTGGCAAAGTTCAGCATCCTTTCTTGTTAAAAACCTTTAATAGTTTAGGTATAGAAGGAAAATTCCTGAATATACTAAAAGCCATTAATGAGAAACCCACAGCTGACATAACAATGTTATGGGAACAACTGAAAACTTTTCCACCAAGAGCTGGCACAAGGCAGTAATACCTACTGAGCACTTTTATGCAGCATAGGTACTTGAAGTACTAGCAAGAGCAGTTAGACAAGAAAAAAAACAGAAAAGGCAATCAAATTGGAAAGGAAGAAATAAAATGATCTCTATTTGTGTTTTCTACATAGAAGATTATGTCATCCTCTATAATCTTCTTGGTAGAAAGCCCTAAACAGTCCACAAAAAACTGTTAGAACTAATAAATTCATACAGTAAATTTCAGAAAATAAAATCAACTACAAAATCAGTAGCATTTCTTTTCTTTTTTTTTTTTTTGTAGAGACAGAGTTTCACCTTACCGCCTTCAGTAGAGTGCCATGATGTACATAGGACTCACAGCAACCTCTAGCTCTTGGGCTTCCGTGATTCTCCTGCCTCAGCCTCCCAAGCAGCTGGGATTACAGGCGTCCGCCACAACGCCCCGCTATTTTTTGGTTGCAGTTCAGCCGGGGCTGGGTTTGAACCCGCCACCCTCGGTATATGGGGCTGGCGCCCTACTCACTGAGCCACAGGCACCACCCAAAATCAGTAGCATTTCTATACACAAATAATGACCTACCTGAAAAAGAAATCAAGAGAAAAATCCCATTTACAATAGCATGTAGGAGACAAAAAGATATGTACACCAAAAACTATAAAACATTGGTGAACAAAGTTTAAGAAGGTACAAATAATAGGAAGGTATCCTGTGTTCAAGGATTGAAAGAATTAATATTGTTAAAATCTCCATACCACTCAAAGCTATATATAGATTTAGTACAAAACCTGTCAACATTCCAACAACATTCTTCACAGAAATAGAAAAACAATAATTGATATGGAACTGTAGCCCCCCCCCATATAACCAAAGCGATACTGACTGAGAAAAACAAAAAACAAAGTTGAAAGCATCGCACTTCCTGGTTTAAAGTGGTATTACAAACTGTAGTAACCAAAACAGTATGGCATTGGCATAGAAACAGAAACAGAGATGACCAGAATAGAATAGAGAGCCCAGAAATAAATCCAATCACACATGGTCAACTAACTTTTGACAAGGGCACCAAGAAGACACAATGGGGAAAGGGTAGTCTCTTCAACAAATGATGCTGGGAAAACTGGATTTCTACACACAAAAGAAGGAAATTGTATCCTTATCTTAGACCACACCCATTAAAAACCCCAAATGTAACACCTAAAACTGTAAAACTCCTAGAAGAGGATGTAGGAGAAAATATCCTTTACATTGGCCTTGGTAATGATTTTTTTTGGATATTACCAAAACGTCAGGCTACAAAAGCAGAAATAAATAAATGAGACTACATCAAACTAAAAAGCTTCTGTACAGCAAAGAAAAAAATTAACAAAATGAAAAGGCTACAAACCTACAAAATTTTCTTTACATATACTTAGAGTACAGGATCATTTGGAGCATGTTTTTATTTTTTATTTTATTTTATTTTTTTTATTTTTGAGACGGAGTCTCAAGCTGTCGTCCTGGGTAGAGTGCCGTGGCGCACTCCCAGCAACCTCAAACTCTTGGGCTTAAGCAATTCTCTTGCCTCAGCTTCCCAAGTAGCTGGGACTGCAGGTGCCCACCACAACGTCTGGCTATTTTTTGGTTGTAATTGTCATTGTTGTTTGGCAGGCCCAGGCTGGATTCGAACCCACCAGCTCTGGTGTATGTGGCTGGCGCCCTAGCCACTGAGCTACAGGAGCCAAGCCAGAACATGTTTTTAATTAGAGGAGAAGATGCTAGTGGCAAGGAGAAATGGAAACAAAGATTAACAAACTGATGTTTTGAATACTTGCAATGTCCTTGGAACCCGCTCAGCACTTTTCATACATTATCTCCTGTAATTTTCATAACAACTGGATGATGTAACTGAGGAATAAAATGGTTAAAAAAGCTTGACCAGTGTCACATATTTGGTAAGTCGTGGAGCTAATTTAGGCCCTAGAAGGAAGAGGACAGAACTTCTGAGTAAAAAGGCAAAGATGTGTAAAGAAGCGTCTTTGAGCAGAATAGAAGTTTTGGGAAATAGTTGCCTATATCTGTTAAAAGAAATTATGAAGATAATGGGATAAGAATAGAGAAGAGACTTGGGATAAACAGAAATGATTGGTAAAAGGTACTCTGGGAAATCTGGTGAGGATTCTTGAGAAGTTATGAGGACTTTCATTCCTAGGGGGAACCAGTTTGTGTAATTTCATGACTGCTCCTGTCAGGTCATGGGAGTCTGGGAGTAGAAACAGGTGATGGTGGTATCTTGAGATTGGGAATGGCTGTGTGGGCAAGGCAGGGTGTCCAGAGGGCAAGTGATTGTTAAGTGTCCACGCTGACATCAGGCTGTTAGGATTCACCTCCAACTTCTGTGATGTGACCTTGGTTAAGGTACTTCATCTCTTCCAGTTCCAGCTTCTACATTTGGGAAATGAGGGTAATAATACTTACTTTTCTGAGTGCCAAATTCCATATAAAGTGTAAATTGTAGTATATGTTGGTGTCAATAAATGTTGGCGTATATTGTTATGCTAACAAAGGCCTGGTTCAAATGGTGGGCCACAAGGTTCTTTCTGGGATAAGAGACCAATGAAACTGAAATAGACTGACGCCCTGGTATGAATTAAGTGACGCAGGCATCAGGATAGGAGAGAGAAGGAAGTTCAGAGTCAGGGTGATGGATGGGAAGGAATTTGTGGACTGAGGAGGCTCATATTTGGTATTTTGAAAAGAATAATTTTAAGGGACAATAATATTTAAGGTATGCTATGCCAGTTAGTAGTTAAAGTGAAATGAAGAGGACTATCATGGGAGTAAAAGATGCCAAGGACCTTGGGAGTTGTCAAGGAATTTAGATGTTGTTGATGAACTCCGAGGTTATCAGCATGGGTGGTTGAGTGGCGTGATGGACAATGATCTAGTGTGCTAGAATAAGCTTTACTTTTGGAAACCAGTGATTGCATTGGTATTAGAATTCAGAGAGAATTCTTGGAAATGATGGGCATATCCAAAGAACATGCTGTAGTGCCTGAGGTGTAGGAGATCAAGGGGGGGATATTCGTCATTCTCTGATCTGGCAAGCATAAAAAACAAAAACTAAACAAAATGACTGACTTTTTAGTTTTGTGAAGGGTAAAAAATGGTAATAAGTGAAGAAAAGGGTGATCTTTATTTCTTCGAGGTTTTTGCTTTTCCTATATGAGAGAACTGTTGGTAAGATCTACTGGGCTATCTTCCCTCCTACTTACTGGAATGTTCTTCTTATTGTTCTTCCTTTTTGTGAGCATTTAGTAGGATACAGTGATGGTACTTTATTCTAAGGTAGTGTTGTCCAATAGAAATATACTGTGAATCATGTATATAATTTATAATATTTCAGTAGCTGCATTACAAAAAGTAAAAAGAAGCGAAATTAATAATATATTTTGTTTAACCTACTGTATCCAAAATATTATCACTTTAATATGTTATCAATATAAAAATTATTAATGCAATTTATTATATTTTCCTTCTAATTCCCTGAAATTTTTTGCTAATTTCTTTGGCAAGCCATAGATTATTTAGAAATGTATGCTTCAATTCTCAAAACCTGGTGATTTTCTCAATCTTATAATAAATAAGAAAATGGATTTTCAAAAGTTTTGCTACGTAACGAAATAACCTTAGAAGGAAATTTATAGATTTTAATGTGTATACTGTAAAAGGATAAATATACAAAAATCAGAGCTAAGCTTTTAATTTAAGAATCTGGGAAAAGATAAGCAAATTTAACTAAAAAAATAGAAAGAGGAAACAAAGATGTAAGGAAATTAATAAAATTGAAAATAGATGTATAATAAAGAAAATAGAGTAAACAAACAAAAAAAAATTCCCTGAAATTTGGTGTGCATTTTACAATTACAGCACATTTCAGTTTGATTAGCCACATTACAAGAGCTCACCAGCCAAATGTAACTATTGAATTCAAGAGCGCAGTGGTAAAGACTGGAATATAAAATAAATCAAGAAATGATTTTTGGGGTGGCACCTGTGGTACCATATGCCGGAGGTGGCAGGTTCAAACCCAGCCCTGGCCAAAAACTGCAAAAAAAAAAAAAGATTTTTGTCCAGTAGAAAGTGACAATATGGTTGGCAAGTAAGATCCTTGCCCAAAGCCATTATTTATATTTTAAATCTTTCAATCTACTTATTTGATTCCCAGCCTTGTTGAAAAAAACCTAAAATGGCTTGCGTTAACATACATACATTAGAAAGAAAAAAAAAGAACAAGTGTTGATTTCATGTTCAATTCATTTAAGGTCTGTCACTAGTCAGTTGTCAACTTGACCTTCTGAACCCCGTTTTAAAACCTTGAGAGTAACAAGAGAATGTGAATCGGGGAAAATAATTTTCTACCCTGTTAAGCTCACATATCAACAAGGTAACAGAATTGGGAGCAGCAACCATATTTTCTTTCTCTAGGTACACTTGGGAAGCTGCAGTGTAAATCTGGGATCCCTCACTTCTGTCAAATGCATATCCTGTTTGTGTCTCATATCCTGAATAAAGTTGATTACATAACCGGGACTCCCTGGCAGGTGTGAGTCTATTTTTAGGGAAGATGTATCATTGCTTAGAAGTAGATTAAAACAAACAAACATGGGTTGCCAGTCTGCATAGAACAGGTGAAGCTGACCAAATTTCCTCAATAGTGGATGAATACAGCATAAGAAATACCAAGGCTAATTGAACATGCTCATTGTTTATAGAACAGATGAATCTCTGCTGTAGTGGGGAAGGATGGTAACATTTCTGTGATTGAAATTCCTGAGACTTTTTTTAAAATGTCTTTTTGGTATTCACATTTTAGGTCCTGCACCAGATGTTGTGTCAGACAAAATCTATCAGATCAGCAAAACAATTGAGGAATATGCCATATGTCCTGATCTTCGAATTGATCTATCTCGACTAGGAAGACAAGAATTTGACCTGGAGAACAAATTCAAACCATTCAGAGGTAATAGAGCAATTATGTTTTGAAGAAGTCAGAATAACTTCATCGACAGGGGTGACTGTACTTTCTGGGGAGAAGTGCACTCATGAAAACTGTTGAATTACCAATCTCGGGTGACTCTTGATAAATATGCCGGTGCTGAATGTGGTCCAAACAGAAATGAGAGTAGCCAAGATATTCAGAACTGGAGACTTTTAAAAACCACTTCTCAGACTCTGTGTCATTTCTAACATAGGAAACATTTCTTGGCTGACTCTGTTATAGCATTCCAGGAAAAGGCTGTGAATTGTAAAAACCTGTTTTTTATTCTCTAAGCAATTAAGGTGAAGATTCTGGGAGAGCTTAGATAGTTCTAAGAAGAGACCTAACAAGTCAGTGGGGTTATTAAACTTCTGGAAAGTAGGAATTTGTTTCTAAGCCAGAACCATGCAGACCAGCCTAACGTAATGCACAAAGTATTGATCACTTGCTCTATGCTAAACTCTGTTAGGAGATTTTACAAAGGAATTCAGTAACTACCAAACATATTTATGAAAACAGTTCAAGAATTAAAGAACCAAAGTGAGATTGCCAAAAATATGTTGTAGAGCGAATAAAAGTTCTAAAGGACTCAGAATGTAACTTTTTATATTATAGATTAATTTTGAAATGTATAGTAACAGCATTAACACCATGTAGGTCCACATCATTCGCCACCACCCCACCACCCCCCATTTAATCCTGTTGCTTTTTCCTGGAAGACATTCAAGTAGCAATAGAACTGACACGTTTTACTCTGTTCATGCTCCTCTAAGCTTGAATCCACCCCAGTCTGTGGGTGACTACCACAGGGCAAGCTGGATGGCAGAGGGAGACCGAGGCTGCTTGGGGAGTGACCCCAGCCCTGCCCTCTGAGAGTGGTCATTTAGAGTGGTATCATTATTTGACAAGTCGTTTACCTTAGACACAAAAAGATACCTGATACATGGCCACTTGATATTTTAGGGACAGAGAAAATTTTAAAATGGATTGTGTGGGAGTCACAGTGTTGGACCCATGCTACCAAACTTTTCTGGAAAAGTTTTTATTATTATTATTATTATCAAATCATAGCTGTGTACATTAATGTGATCATGGGGCACCATACACTGGTTTTATAGACCGTTTGACACATTTTCATCACACTGGTTAACATAGCCTTCCTGGCATTTTCTTGTTATTGTGTTAAGACATTTACATTCTACATTTACTAAGTTTCACATATACTGGGAAAGTTTTGAGTCTATTGTTCGCTTAGTGTGCAGAAGTTTATTGAAGTCACGTGATGCTCACTGGAAGCAACAGTGACTGCTGTTACTAATCTAGCTGAAGCGTGCACATGAATATGCAGGCGTACATATGGAATGGCTAGACACCTGGAGGTAAACAAAGTGTCGTATAAACACTATGATTTGCGTATGCTTGATTACATGTGTTTGGAAGGACTGGGCTGTACAATGCCTGAGCAAAATCAGGCATTGCTATCAGAAAGAAGCTTCCCTTCCCTTCCCTTCTCCCTTCCCTTTTCCCTTTCCCCTTCCCTTTTCCCTTCCCCTTTCCTTTCCTTTTCTTCCCATTTTCCTTCCTTTCCTTCCCCTTTCCCTTCCCCTTCCACTTTCCCCTTCCCCTACCTTCCCTTTCCTTTCATCTCCACAATTTTTATGGTTATCCTTTGGTGAGCTCATCAGGTTCATTGCTGCAGCCACATTGCTAGTTGGATAAATTTTCTAAACTAATGATACCCAGGAAGTAGGTAGAGGGATTCCCTGGCTTCCAAGAAAAAATTGGGAGCTAATCATTTGAGATAATATATTTGCTATATTCTTTGTTTCAAATGTTGAAATAAGCAAATCTTGAGCTGATTGAAAACAAATCAGTCCTTGGCATTTCAACCTTAAAGTGTCAAGAGCATGAACTATTTTTATTTTTTTTGTGACAGAGTTTCTATGTTGCCCTCGGCAGAGTGCTGTGGCATCATAGCTCACAGCAACCTCAAACCCCTGGGCCCAAGCGATTCTCTTGCCTCAGCCTCCCAAGTAGCTGGGACTACAGGTGCCTGCCACAATGCCCGGCTACTTTTTTGCTTGTGGTTGTCATTGTAGTTTGGCAGGCTCGGGCTGGGTTCAAACCTGCCAGCTCTGGTGTATGTGGCTGGAGCCCTAGCTGCTGAGCTACAGGCGCGGAGCCAAGAGCATGAACTATTTGATGTGAACTTTAAATTCTCACGGACTTCTTGCTTCCTTGTTTTGCACATTTCTGTTTGGTACTATGTATTATTTTTTTGTGAAGACCAATGTATTTAGGCAAATGGTTGAAGAATTGAAGAACCAGAATAAAATTGTCAAAAACATTATATCATAATATCAAATAAAACTTCTGTAGTATTCAGGGAGCAAGCTTTTATTGTTTTACTGTGGTAAAATATACATAAAATTCATCTTGCATAGCATTTTTAGGGATATAGTTCATATGGATTAATTTTTAATTATAGGTTAGTATGCCCTTCATGTCAAAAGATAATTTTAATCTATTCATTTCCTTAATAAGTAATTTCATTATATTTGACAAATACTACATTAATTTAATTTCAAGGAAATGTATTTTTAGATGTGTCCTTGACCAGATGAAGGGATAATTTTCTATCATACATTAGAATTGCATCCATTTGGGCGATACCTGTGGCTCAAAGGAGTAGGGCGCCAGCCCCATATACCAGAGTTGGTGGGTTCAAACCCAGCCCCAGCCAAAAAAAAAAAAGAATTTCTCCCATTAAATGTTTCACCTGGATTTATTGAAAATGATTGAAGATGGATTGGTAATTTCTTCAATGAAGGTTTAAATATGTCAAGATTCCAAAGCAGTATGTATTTGAAAAATTCACAGAGTAGTATTCATAAGTTTCAAAACTTAACTACAGACTTAACAGTCAGGGCTCCTGGGAAAATCTTAGTGCCTAAAGAATCAAATATTTACTACTTCTAGGAAAAAGGCTTTCAGCATATTAATTATGTACTAATTGTAAAGTTTGAAAAATGTGGTGTATTCTGGGTTGTTAGTACGTCAAATAAATGGAAAAGACTTATTTTGGATTCTTGGTCACTGGGTGATGCCAGATATTGGTGAGCATTTGTGTTTAATGGATATTTCTAGATATTTGCCATTCACCCAGAAATTGGGTACTAGTTTGGGAACAAAAGATTTCATGTAAACTCAGGAATATATTCTTCATCACCAATTCTGTGCTTGAATCTGTTCGGCACAGTGGCATTTGGACAATTGGGGTCACTTCTTAGGTCATTCCTTGATTTGTTTCAGACCAGCTGAGTCATTCTTTGGCTAACTCACAGGGAAGGCAACTGGATGTGCCAGGATGTCTCTTAGCCTTGAGATGTGTACATTGTTTGGAATGGGGGGGGGGTGGTGGCAGAAAAAAGGTGGGGGCAGAGGTAACAGGGCTCATTTTTATATTAGTTCATTCTAGTGTACCATTTTTCACTTGCAAAGAATTTAGCATGTGAAAAGTTTGTAGTATTTTGATTGTGATTTGACTTGTGATTTTGTCTATGCATGGAGGATTTACTTCTCCTGTACCGTGTGGGGTAATGATGGAATTGTTAGAATTTCATTCTGTTAGGGGAGGGTAGTGATTCTTTTTTATGCTTCCAAGTATCTTCCCCAGGTATACAGTCATTGACATTTTCTTTTATTTTCCTATCTTTAGTGGAGATAGTGGACCCAGTGGACATCTATCTCAACCTCCTTCGAACCATCTTTGACTTTAATGCCATCAAGAGTTTGCTGACTGGGCCTAGTCAACTGAAGATCCGCATTGATGCCATGCATGGAGGTGAGCCCAGGGTTTTCTATAACTCAGTGGACAAGAAACGTGGAGACCACTAGACATGTTGGGTTTTTGAGATTATGAGGAAGGTTGGATTCATAGATATATACACAACACGTATATGCTCAGATATTTGGAATGTTCTGAAAAACTTCAGGACTGTAATTTCTCTCTTAACGATGTAAATGGAAACAAAAGTTGAACAAATGAGTTTGATGGTATGTTGGTTAGAGTATGGAGTGGACAGAGTGAAACTGTAGTTATTTATTTATTTGATCACAGTAACTGCCATAGTTTAAATAGTTAGAGTGTTCAAGATTTGTTATGAAAAAAATCTGTCCCCACTCCTTTCTTCATCCAGTTTCCCACTTTTGGGAATCAACCTTTCATAACTCTTTTAGCTGTTTTGTTTGTTTGTTTGTTTTTTAGTATTTATATCCCTATGACCAAATCCCAATGTCTGTGTAGCTCCTTGTAGATTTTTCAGCTTTGAGCTTTACAGACTTCACACTGTGGAAGGTGAGTTTGTAGTTCTTTTTCACCCTCTCCACCCACTCAATCCAAGCACACTTCCCTTGGCGAGATCAGTTACCAGTGTTGACATTGTCACAGCACTGCTGAGCCACGTAAGATTTTATGTCTCTTTTACTGCACAACTTTTTGATTTCCTTGGAATTAGTAATTGTCTTATTTTCTCATTGCTTGATTTTTATTAAATGCATTTCTCATTATTAACCTCCCAGACTCTCCCCAATGTCTAACTCTTCTCTTATTTTGTTTTCCTGGAGACCTCTGACCTGCTCTACTGGGTTGTCCTGGAATCTCAACTATTCTCATTATAGGAATTTTCTTTACTTTTTTAAATTTGAATTTCCTATTTTCTGGTTCTTTTGTCTTCCATTTTCTTTACTTATTCCTACATTTTCTTTTTCTTTTTTTATTGTTGGGGATTCATTGAGGGTACAATAAGCCAGGTTACACTGATTGCAATTGTTAGGTAAAGTCCCTCTTGCAATCATGTCTTGCCCCCATAAAGTGTGACACACACCAAGGCCCCACCCCCCTCCTTCCCTCTTTCTGCTTCCCCCCCATAACCATAATTGTCATTAATTGTCCTCATATCAAAATTGAGTACATAGGATTCATGCTTCTCCATTCTTGTGATGCTTTACTACGAATAATGTCTTCCTATTCATACATTTTCAAGGAGCATGTTTTCCAGGAAGTCTATGCGAGAAAACTCATGGCAGGTAATTGTTTTGAGTCATTGCATATCCAAAAAGTCTTTTTTTTTTCTATGCTCACTTTTGATTGAGCATTTTCCATTATTTGCCTGGAAATAAAAATCTAATTGGGTATTATTTTCCTTCAGAAGTTTGAGGGTGTTGCTCTATTGCCTTATAACTATTGGTCTTGAACTTGAGAAATCCAATACTATTTCAATTTTTAATCCATTGTATGAAACCTTTCTTTTGTCTTCTGTGGAGGCTTTTAGGACCTTTGACTTATATCCAGTGTTCCTCTATTCTACAATAATGAATCTTAGTATGAGATTATTTATCTGTATTATGCTGGAAGATTTCTTGAATTACTTTCTGAATAATTTCCTCCCTTATTTTCTCTTTGCTTTCTTTCCAAAATGGATATTGTTTAGATATTATCCCTCCTGAATTGATCCTTTAATTATTCTATTCCTCCTTCCCCTCCATCTTTTTATTTTGTTCTACTGTCTGGGAGATATCTTCAACTTTATCTTCCAGTCCTTCCATTAGGTTTTTCAGTTCTACTATCACATTTTTAATTTCCCTCCTATTTTTTTCTGGTTTTCCAACTATTCTCTCATTTAAAAATAGCATCCTACTCATGTTCTGTTGAGGCCACATATTTTTAAAGTCAGGTTTACTGGGGTATAATTTATATATAGTAAAAATCACATAAGACTCATTCCTTGCAGGCGTACAGTTTGATAAGGTTTGACAAACATATACAATCAAGCTACGGAGTATTTCTTTTCTTTTCTTTTTTTTTATGAGAGTCTCACTGTACCATCTTGGGTAGAGTGCCATGGCCTCGTAGCTCATAGCAGCCTCAAACTCTGGGGTTGAGTGATCCTCTTGCTTCAGCCTCCCAGGTAGTTGGGACTATAGGTGCCCACCACAATACCTGGCTAGTTTTTCTATTTTTTTTTTTTTTTTTGATGGGGCTGGGTTTGAACCGCCACCTGCAGTATATGGGTTGGTGCCCTACTCCTTGAGCCATAGGCGCCGTCCTAGTTTTTCTATTTTTAATAGAGACAGGGTCTCACTCTTGTTCAGGCTGGTCTCGAACTCCTGAGCTTAAGGGATCCATCCATCTGGGCCTCCCAGAGTGCTAGGATTACAGCATGAGCCACTGTGCCCAGCCCGAGGGTACCCCATCACTCTACAACGTTTCTTGTGGTCTTTTATAGTCAACCCCTTATCTCTACCTTTAGCACCTGACAACCGTTCATCTGTTTTCTGCCTGCATAGTTTTGCCATTTTCAGAAAGTCATATAAATGGAAGCATAGAATATATAGCATTTTGCTTTAGGCTTCTTTCACTCAGTATAATGTTTATGTAATGCATTTGTGACATTGCATGAATCAGTAGCTGTTTCTTGTTATCACTGAGTAGTATTTTACTATATTGATGCACCACAGTTTATCTATTCATGGATTGATGAAAATGAGGGTTTTCCCTATAATTTTTGGTTATTATAGATAAAACTGCTATAAACATTCATGAACAACTCCTTATGGGAACAATGTTTTCATTTGTCTTGGATAAATACCTAGGAGTGGGATTGCTAAATCATATGACAAGTGTATGCTTAACTTTATGTAAGAAACTGCCAAACAGTTTTCGAAATAGTTGTACCATTTACACCAGTGGCAGTATATTAGGGCTCGGGTTTCTTTGATATCTCACCATCACTTGGTATTGTTAGTCTTTTTAATTTTAGCCATTCTATCTTCTATCTATAATTTAATAATGTAAACCACTGAAGTGCATAAAACTAAGCACCATTTACAAAATAAAATCATTTAAAAATGTCTTTTAAAATATATCAGTAATACCTTAATAGATATTAACAAGATAATACAGCTTAACATTATATGGCCTAGAGGGAAGACAGCTTCTATTTCAAAATTACTTGAGCACTATTTCTGTGTTTAAACCTAAACAAGCCTGTTTGTATTATATGTGCATGTTTGAATCAATTATTCTGATTGGGGGTGGAGGCCCCTGATTGGGCAGGCCTAGTTTACCTTTTACCTTCTCTGTTTTGGGGAAAATGGGATTTAATCATATATGAAGAACTGAGATGGGGAAGGGAGTGGTTCTTTAAAAGAAACCCCAAATGCTGCATCTAAAGGAAGGGGAAATGGGTACTAGGTAGGAAAAAATCAAGAGATGTTCATATTGGAGGATTGTGTTGTATTGGTGGAGAATAAGTGGGAAGCAATACTTTTTTTTTTTAAATTTTTTTCCCACTTTTATTTCAAAGGACATTTTGTTGTTGTTGTTGTTGTTGGGGATTCATTGAGGGTACAAAGATCCAGGTTACACTAATTGCATTTGTCAAGCAAAGTCCCTCTTATAAATGTGTTCCTCCCCAAGAAGTTTAGATTCATCATTCTTTTTTTTTTTTATTGTTGGGGATTCATTGAGGGTACAATAAGCCAGGTTACACTGATTGCAATTGTTAGGTAAAGTCCCTCTTGCAATTTTTTTTAATTATTAAATCATAGCTGTGTACATTAATGCGATCATGGGGCACCATACACTGGTACACTGGTTTTATAGACCATTTGACACATTTTCATCACTCTGGTTAACATAACCTTCCTGGCATTTTCTTAGTTATTGTGTTAAGACATTTACATTCTACATTTACTAAGTTTCACATATACCCTTGTAAGAGCACCGAAGGTATAATCCCACCAATCACCCTCCCTCCGTCCCCATCCTTCCTCCTTTCCCCCCTTCCCCCTATTCTTAGGTTATAACTGGGTTATAGCTTTCACGTGAAAGCCATAAATTAGTTTCATAGTAGGGTTGAGTACATTGGATACTTTTTCTTCCATTCTTGAGATACTTTATTAAGAAGAATATGTTCCAGCTCCATCCATGTAAACGTGAAAGAGGTAAAGTCTCCATCTTTCTATAAGGCTGCATAATATTCCATGGTGTACATATACCACAATTTATTAATCCATTCGTGGATCGATGGGCACTTGGACTTTTTCCATGACTTAGCAATTATGAATTGGGCTGCAATAAACATTCTGGTACAAATATCTTTGTTATAATGTGATTTTTGGTCTTCTGGGTATATACCTAGTAGAAGAATTATAGGATTGAATGGCAGATCTATTTTAAGATCTCTAAGTGTTCTCCAAACATCTTTCCAAAAGGAATGTATTAATTTGCATTCCCACCAGCAGTGTAGAAGTGTTCCCTTTTCTCCACATCCACGCCAACATCTCTGGTCTTGGGATTTTGTGATATGGGCTAATCTTACTGGAGTTAGATGATATCTCAAAGTAGTTTTGATTTGCATTTCTCTGATGATTAAAGATGATGAGAATTTTTTCATATGTCTGTAGGCCTTGCACCTGTCTTCTTCAGAGAAGTTTCTCTTCAAGTCCCTTGCCCAGACTGCGATGGGATCACTTATTCATTTCTTGCTTATACGTTTGAGTTCTCTGTGGATTCTGGTTATTAAACCTTTGTTGGAGACATAACCTGCAAATATCTTCTCCCATTCTGAGGGCTGTTTGCTTGCTTTACTTACTGTGTTCTTGGCTGTGCAGAAGCTTTTTAGTTTGATCAGGTCCCAGTAATGGGAAGCAATACTTTGCATACACTAATGGGAAGCAATACTTTGCATACACTTCAGTAGCAAGATTACATCTGGTCCCCAAATGTGCCCCGTGCTCTACCCTATTCCTTTGCTCAAGATGTTCCTTCCAGTTGGATGGCTCTCTACTCTGAACCTCTGCCAAATTTATATTCTTTTTCAAGTCCCCTCAGAAATGCTGCTTTCTCTTTATAGCGTTTTTTGTGGTCATTGCTTTTCTTGAGCCATTGGATCTAATTATTTCATAAATGTGTGCCAAAGGGTACATCTCTTTTAATTTTACCACTGTAGCACCAATCTATAGCTTTGACTCATCCCACTACTAGAGTAAGAGCCGAGTAACATGGGAACTGTGTACCTTGCATCCCTGCAAGATGATCCATTCAGTTCCTG
Source organism: Nycticebus coucang (assembly GCF_027406575.1). Taxonomy (NCBI): domain Eukaryota; kingdom Metazoa; phylum Chordata; class Mammalia; order Primates; family Lorisidae; genus Nycticebus; species Nycticebus coucang. Next base: position 78,961,671 of record NC_069781.1, read on the forward strand.
ACATATGAGATCCATGTCAGACACCCTATAAATGTTCACTGAACTGGAAAATACTATTACTTAGCATTTACTTTGTAAAAGGTGCTCAGTTTTATGCACTTCAGTGGTTTACAGTATTAAATTATATACTTGGCAGGGTCCAGATGATTGCATGGACGGAGAACATTGCCAGAGCCTGTTAGTGCTTTTGCAGATATTCAGCTAAATCTTTTAATACGTGAAAAGCAACAGACGATGAATCATTATTACATAGTTGATGTCTTTCTGGCAATGTTTTAAAAAAGTGTGGGAAGAAAAAAAGTACATGTAACTGGATTATTGGGTACATCTTCTAGTACCTAACATAGTAACTGGCACATAGTAGATGTTTAATAAATTCTGTGTTGTGTCTTGAAAAAGCCTATAGAACTTATCTTTTTCTTATGGGCTACTAAATGGCCTTTCTTATTCTAACCATAACAGAATACCCTGGGGGAGGGTTCTGCAAATATTTCATGCTACTGTGTATCTTTTTCTAGTGATGGGACCCTATGTGAGAAAAGTTCTGTGTGATGAGCTGGGGGCCCCAGCCAATTCTGCAATAAACTGCGTTCCACTGGAAGACTTTGGAGGGCAATATCCTGACCCAAACCTGACCTATGCAACGACTCTCCTGGAAGCCATGAAAGGAGGGGAATATGGATTTGGAGCTGCATTTGATGCTGATGGGGTAAGTAGGAAAGTTTTCTGCATGCTGACCTCCTGACCCTACAATGAGCCAAGCACTAGAAACCAGGGAATGAATGAACACGTCTGGAGCTGAGGTGTATGGGTATGTGTGTGTACTCTAACTGACCCTCCATCTGTTCTTCTGTTTCCAGGCTAACTATTGCAATTAAATAGCCGTGACTTTTCTTAGTTCCAGATTAGCATCATGTTATAAAGAAGCTGTTTCCTTTTGTCAAAAAAATTATCCGTGCAATAATTTTTTATTTACAGCTAGTTTGGTTGTAGTTTGGTTGAAAGCACCACATTAAGGGCAGGAACCCTTGTTCTACTTTACATTTGTGGGGGAAATGAATTAAGTCTCTGGAGGTGACTGAAGCATGAAGTAGTCGCACACATTTCCGCAGGTAGAACACTTTCTTAGCTGTGTCAAGATTCTGGGCCTTTAGTATTTATGGATTTAGAATAAGCTTTCCCATGCTTTCTGTGGCCTCATTCAAGTTGTAGGATAATAAACGGTAAGATGGCAGTGAAGGGGCTTGTGATGATTATAGGAATTGGTTGCTAATAGCAGATGCTTCTGTCTGATCATTTTCACACATTCCTTCCCACAGGACCGTTATATGATCCTAGGCCAAAATGGCTTCTTTGTGAGCCCTTCTGACTCCCTGGCCATCATTGCCGCCAACCTCTCTTGCATTCCATATTTCCGTCAGATGGGGGTCCGTGGGTTTGGGAGGAGTATGCCGACCAGCATGGCCCTGGACAGGTAAGCAAGGATGGCACCGTGGAAAGCCTTATGATAGACTTCCAATGTCAATGTCTCCTTTGTTGGTAGCTGGCACTCATTCTTCCTTACGCCAATGGGAACTTGCTGAAAGCATAGGAACTTGGAGATATAGTATAGTGTACTGGGTAGGAGCTGGAGAATCAGGTGGCCTGACCTTGATTCCTGGTTCCATCAATTATTAGCTGTGGGAACTTGGAACACATATTTGATCTCCATGCCTTAATTTTCTTAATCTGTAAAATAGGAATAATTAGTAGCAACTTTATATGGATTGTTATGTAGTATGAGTAAAGTGATTCTTGTAAAACACTCAACAGAGTAAATAGTACAAAGTGAATATCATACTGCATAAATATTTAGTAAAAAAAACTTAGTAAATCTGAAAAAATATATAAGTGAGGTGGTAAAAGCATGAGTTTTGAGGTAAAATTATAGTATGTTCAAATGCCAGTATGTATCCTTATTGGCTCTGTAAAAATGAGGATGATACTTCACTGGTTTGTTGCAAGAATGAAATGAGCACATGGCAAGTGCCAACCAGGGCTGCTCTACCAAGGAGATTCGCTTAGAAGGGCTTCAACAGAGGTGGGTTTCCTTGTTCTTGCTCCATCCATCCTTACCGTCTTTTATCTTGTATTATAAAACCGTGCACTTTTCAAATGGTCTAGTATTTTTAAACAGCATGTGTTATTATGGAGGCAGTATAAGTGCATGGTGAAAACTTAGACAACTTAAACAATAAGAAAATGTAAACCTCATAGCCTCTTCCCTGAAATCCCTATCCTGGTGGGTAAATGTGTATTCCTCACTGGATCTCTTTCTGTACATATGAATTATGTGCATATAATTGAAATATATAATATTATATACATATTTAAATATTTGTCTTTTATAATACTAAAAAGAGGTCAGAAATTACATACCGCCTATAACCTGTTTCTTCTTATCCACCACCAACTGCCAACTTCTTATTAAAAAAAAAAATTTTTTTTTTTTTTTTTTGCAGTTTTTGGCTGGGGCTGGGTTTGAACCCGCCACCTCCGGCATATGGCACCTTACCCCTTTGAGCCACAGGCACCGCCCTCTTATTAAAATTTTTTTAAGTCATCTGAAACCAAGATCGTATTGAAATTTCCCCTGAGCGTCCTCAGAATGTCTTTTATGGATGGTTTTCCAAAGTACCTTCAGTCTTTTTTCATCTATTGCAAGTCTTTTATTTTTTTACTTCATGAAAATGACTTTTGATCTGACCTTTTTTTTTTTTGCAAAATCCCACCTTCTGGATTGTGTGGTTCTTTTCTCTTAGTGTTATTCATTCATTTGCTCATTTATGAGGTGACATTTATATACAGTGAAATGTGTATCCCTAAGGGTGCAATTCAGTGCATAGGCCCATGTAACCCAAATTAAGATACAAAACATTCCCACACCCCAGAAAGTTTCCCCGCGTTCTCTTCCAATCCCTGATGGGCAACCATTGTTACAATTTCTGTTGCCATGTGTAGGTTTGCCAGTTCTTAACCCTTAGCAGAAATGGAATTATATCCTATGTACTTGTTATCAGCTCTTTTCACTTAATAGAAATATGTATTTTTTTTACTCATTTACATCCAGTTGCATCTCAGTGTTTCATTCCTTGTTGATAATGTGGAGTATCCTAACGTATACAGATATCACTATTTTTGTAATCTCTTGCTGATGGATATTAGATTGTTTCCAATTATTAGCTATAATGGGTTCATGCTGCTATGAGAATTCTTATAGGGCGGCGCCTGTGGCTCAAGGAGTAGGGCGCCGGTCCCATATGCCGGAGGTGGTGGGTTCAAACCCAGCCCTGGCCAAAAACCAAAAAAAAAAAGACATACAGAGAATTCTTATGTGTCTTTTTGTGGACACATCTTCATTACTCCTGGGTAAATATTTAGGAATGGAATGCTGGTTATGGGGTAGATGTATGTTTCAGTCTATGAGAAATTGCCAAACTGTTTTACACTCTTATTTGAAATGTGTGACAGAGTTTCAGTTACTTCCTATCCTAACCAATATATGGTGTGGCTAGTCTGTTTTATTTTAGCTGTTCTAGAGAGTGAAAATATGATTTCATTGTGCCTTAGATTTAAATCATCCGGTAACTAATGAGGTCAAGCTCCTTTTCATGTGCTTGTTGGCTATTTGTGTAAGTTCTGTTGTTATGTTCAGAATGTATTTGCTCATTTTCAAAGTTGGGCTGATTGTCTTTTTCTTATTGATCTGTGTAAGTTCTTTCTATATTCTGGATAGTAAGTTTTTTGTCTGTATTCCAAATATTTTCTCTCTGCCTGTTGCTTACCTTTTCATTTTTATAATAATGTCTTTTGATAAAATGATGTTTTAAGTTTGATGAAGTCCAGTCTATTAGTTTTTCTTATAATTCATTGATTATATGGTTATTACATACATTTTTTGTCTTCTACAAGAAGTATTTGCTTACCCCAAAGTCAGAACGATATTTTCTCTGTATTTTATTCTAGAATCATTGCGGCTTTAACTTTTACATTTATGTCTGTGATGATTTTGAATTTATTTTGTGTGATGTGAAATAGGGGTCAGGATTGACCTTTTCTCCCTGTCCAGTTCTAATTCTATTTGTTGAGAAGACTTTTTTTTTCCCTGAATAGCTTTGGTGCCTGTATTAAAAATCAGTTGACCATGCAAATGTGGATCTACTTCAGGATTCTCTATTCTGTTTCACTGATCTATTTATTGATCCTTATGCAAATATTATACTGAAATCAGGTGAATCTTCCATTACCTTTTCTTCTCTGTCAAATTAAAAGAAAATTCTATAGCTTAGGTCCTCTATATCTTGTTTATATTTTAGAATCAACATCTCAATTTCTATAGGATCCTGGTAGGATTTGGACTGGCCTTCTATTTAATCTATAGAGTCATTTGGGGAAGGTTGCATTTTAATAACATTGAGTCTTCCAATCCATGAATGCCACATATCTTTGTGTCTTAGTTTTCTTTCATTTCTCTTACATATACTTGGTAGTTATGTGTAGACATCTCACATAATTTTTGTTAAATTTATTCCTGAGTATTTTCTATGTTGGTGCTATTGTAAATGGGATAGTTTTATGAATTTAACTTTCCAATTTTTTGCTGCTATTAATTAGAAATACAATTGCTTTTTCTCCCCTCTGATGGAAGAATGGCCTTGTATTCTTCCATCAGAGGGGAGAAGAATCAAGGACCTCCCACTTTACTTCTCTCCCTCAGGTGAGACTGACATCAAGTCCCTGATGGGGAACTAAATCCAGTTTAAAATTCTAGCTTAGCAGTAGCCAAAGAGTAGAATGTGTGAGTCCATGATTTTTCCCATTTAGCTTTGCCTATATATTTCTTTAAAAAAAAAAAAAAAAGAGTAAAACTGTAGAGAACAAAGCAAAAAATGGGACCATCTCTAGAAACTGAGAGCTCAGAATCATATAAAGAACCTGAGTGCTGTGGGTTATTTGATAATGTGCAAATATATTTAACCCTTCCACTTACATAGAATTTTATAATTTTACAAGAATTTTTAGACATTATCTTAATTTAACTTTTCAATGATTTAATGAGGTAATTGGGGTGAGCTTTAGTCTCCTCATATTAAAGATGTTGAACCAATAATCAGAGAGGTTAAGTGACTTGTATAAAGTCACACAGCTAATTAGAAATTGACCCAAGATTTGAAACTAGGTCTTCTGATATATAGTTTACCACTACCTCTGTCTGATAACTACAATGAGATCAGGAAGGCCCCTTGAAAAACTAGTTGAGAATATTGCCCAACTCTCCTGTAGGCTAGCCAGCAACTTTCCAAACTATTGTCTGAAAAGGCTGGTTTCATTCTGACAACAAAAACCATTTGTCCTCATTTCTTGTGGAAATTTCCCACTAGTTCTTGATTTCACTTTATCATCCCCCCCGCCTTCCCAATAAATCTCTGTTTCAGTCAGAAACCAAAGGCCCTGCTTAGAAATTTCACAATGGACCTGTTCTGATATGTGAGTGACCATTTAAAAGGATTATTCATGCTTGCTGGTTGGGATTCAGAATTCAGTACGGCTCTGAGGGGTGACTTGTCTTGGGTATTTGATCTGTTGTGTGACTCCCAGGTGGATTCTCATGATGGATGCTTTATAAGTTTCTTTCTTCTTAGGTAAAATAAATGGTAGCTTCCAAATTTTGATCTTGATAGTGGTTTCTCGTACAGCGTGATATTTTTAAAAATGAATAAATTCACAGGAACATGCCCATAAATGCCAGTCCCAGAAGAGTAGTCACAGAGTATGTTGTTGAGACACGTTAAATGGCACCCTTACTTCAGAATAAGGGGGGGTGGTGTCCCCTGGAAACTGATGAATTATTCAGACAAACTTTCATTGTTCACTGATAACTGTGGTTCCCCGAGGGAAGACTTTCAGTATCTTTCATTTCTACTCTTACAGCATCTTAAAACAAGGATTCCATTTTCCCCAGAACAATATAGTTTCAGCCTTGAAAATGGCATTCTTTTGGGGCTTTGTCATTCTGAATGTGTCTGATTTGTGGTTGGAGATGAGTCTGTGTTGCTGAAAACATTTTGGTTCAAATGATTTGTGAAGTAAAGCACATTCAAAGTATATTTGTGGCCCAAAGTCCATCTCCACCCCACGCAGAGGTATTAAATAATCCTTTGTGTCATCATCCTTCAATAATATTTATGGAGCACCCATCTGTGCTTGGGACAGTGCCGAATGCTGTGCAAAATAAGGCAAACACATGCATACTTGAGCCCTACTCACAGAGATATTTACAGTCTCAAACAAGGGTACATCCATCTCCACCCAGAGCAGCCAGATCTAAGAAGTGTGTTTTGACTATAAGGACGGCTGTCTGAGGCCCCCTATCCATAAACATGGTGGTGAGGGAATTAGTCCTCGTCTACCCTCTATTTGCTCTTTGTGGCATCCCTGCTATCACCATTTATTCACTCAAGACATATTTATTAAGGACCTTCTATGTCCTAGACATGGTCCCCATTGTGGAACTTAGAGTCTAATGGGGAAACCCATGAATAACAAATAAGGAAAAAGTGTGGAAACAAATTATAATACAGGTTAAGGGAAATGAACTTGGTGCAGTAGTAACTGGTGGGTGTGGGAAGGACTTGCTGAGAAGGTTAGGGGCAGGACCAAGAGCAGAAATGTGTAGCTGGACCTGGCTATGATGCTGAGATTAGAAATGACCCACAGTTCATATGAAAACACTTATTCCTCAGAATGTAGTCTACAGCTATCTGTTGCCAATCCCAATCTAAAGTATGTAGTACAGCTTTATCTTGAATATACTCAGCTGGCTGTTGGAATCCAGACAGTGCTAATCCTGCAAGTATGTGGGTATCTGCTGATCTACGGTGACCTTGATTTCTTACCGTGTCCTTTAGATCTGTGCTGTTTCATGTCCCAGATTGGTCATGATGGATGACCATAATGGGAAAGCATGACGTGGCCTAGTATCTAATCACTGAGCCTCCCATATATTGCTTCTGCTACAAAATTATTTTGCCTCAGCAGATAAATATGTTCAGGTGTCTCCTATATATTAAAAAAAGGTCCTTTACAATAACTACTATGGTAGTTATTGCCCTGAAACTCTTTATAGCTGATCCAGTTTGGATCAAGTCAGGAAAGAGATGGCACCTTTAAAAGGGATTCACTAGAGAGAACTTAATGATGGTAATGTAATAACCTGGTCTACAGAGATATGGGTGGAGGTAAGGAAACAAAATAGGTCAAGAAGGAATGGAGTGGCTCTCTGGGACTTGCAATCACAGGAAACTATTAACACCCCTAGGACTAAAAGGGGTCGGGGAAGGATGGAGTAACCCTAGCCTGGTAAGGTCTGGAGGCGTCAGGGATGGGCTATCAGACAAGGGTGCAACTGGGCAGGGAGGGACACATGCCCCACGTATGTATCAGTGCAGTAGGCTAGTTCCTTATGTTGACCACTTTCATATGTTGACCAGTTTTTACAGTTTTTTGGGTGGTCAACTTACTGAGGTTCTGCTATATATTCTAGATATTAGACCGTTGTCTGTTTTAAGCACTTCTAATGTTCACCTTTTTTCTTTAGACAAAATTTTCCCCCTGAGTGTGTATCAGAAGTGATATTTAGTAGACAGATCTATTATAGACAACTCAGATTTTTAAATATATCAATTAATACATAAATAGTAATGTTTTTTTTTTTCCTAAAAATTGTCCTTCACATATTTACTCTCTGGGTGAATCACCTATTGCTAAAATAATAATCCTTTGAATAAACTTAAATTTATAATTCTCTCCATTCTTCTTTTTTTTGTTTGTTTGCAGTTTTTGGCCGGGGCCGGGTTTGAACACACCACCTCCGGTATATGGGGCTGGCGCCTACTCCTTTGAGCCACAGGCACCACCCAATTCTCTACATTCTTGATGTACCACTAGTCACTGGGTTCTGTCAGAAGAATCCCTTGATGTTTCTGAATCGTCCTTTTTCTCTCCATTGTTACTTTTACTTCCTACATTAGGTTCTTATGTTTTTTTTTGGGGGGGGGGATGTGGACTGCAATGTCAGGTAGCTGGGCTCTGCCTCCAGACCACCTCTTCTTCATTCCTTATTCTGGATTACCCTAAGGGCAGTTATTTTAAAACTGGAAGTCATGCATTTCCTTTTTAAATTGCTTAAAATTGTTTGGTAGGCTTTGAATATCTGCAGAAGGAGATTCTATCTCCTGATTAAATAACATACATAACCTGATTATGAACATCTTCCTCCTGCCTAGATTCCTCCTGTTCCCTCTGGACATGTCGGAATGCTCACAATTCCCCAGATCTCACAGTCACTCACACTTCTGTGCTTTACCACACGCTTCTGTCCTGGAAATGTGTTTCCTTTGTCCCACCCCAGTCCACTTCGTTCTTCCTTGCCTTTTATGGCTTAAGTCAAGCATCACTTTCTGGGTAAATCCTGCTTTGATATTATCTTCCCTCCATCCCAATACAAATTCCTAAAAGTCAACTACTGTGATCTAGGAACATGCTTCTTTTAACCTTTGTGTAAAGATAAATTTGGTGATGCTACCACTTGGTGCAAACTAAAATATACTTGAATGATAAGAGGGAAATGAATGGTGCATAATAACCCAATCTTCTTTGAATGTAATAAAACTATGCCCAATTTGTGTTTTTAATTTACATTTAGGCAAGTTTGTAATGAGTTGGATTTTTAATAATGCTATGTGGGTAGGCACCGAAGCTCTCAGCACACGTAACTTAATCAAGGTGAGATAACAGGAAGCAACCACACAGCAGTCATTTCCTTGTCGATAATTAAAAATTGCCCCCCCCACCCCAAACCTATTTCTTCCCCTGTAAATAGGATGAGGACTGGATATCTTACCTGTATAGGAGGCATAACATTGCCTTTCTTTTTCTTGTCTTTCTTTTTATTTATTTATTTTTTTTGAGACAGAGTCTCACTTTGTTGCCCTCAGTAGAGTGCTGTAGCATCATAGCTCACAACAACCTCAGACTCCTGGGCTTAAACAATTCTTTTGTCTCAAGTCTGTTATGAGAATCAGCATCTGATGGGAAAGTGATCTCATGCCACCAATTAGTAGAGAGCATTTACAAATATGTATTAACTGGCGGCGCCTGTGGCTCAGTCGGTGAGGCGCCGGCCCCATATACCAAGGGTGGCGGGTTCAAACCCGGCTCCGGCCAAACTGCAACCAAAAAATAGCCGGGCGTTGTGGCCGGCGCCTGTAGTCCCACCTACTCAGGAGGCTGAGGCAAGAGAATCGCTTAAGCCCAGGAAGTTGGAGGTTGCTGTGAGCTGTGTGAGGCCACAGCACTCTACCGAGGGCCATAAAGTGAGACTCTGTCTCTACAAAAAAAAAAAAAAACAAATATGTATTAACTGGCTAGAGTGAGAACAATAAATTATTAACATTTAAGACAAGTGCAAGCTGCAGGAGATTTGCAAGTGTTAGATAAATTGTCTTTCATTCAATTTTTTTCAGAGCCATCTTGGGTTTTTACTGAGTTGGTCAGAAAAACAGTTAGACGAGCATTAAGTGGCCTGAGTTCTAAAATACTTAGTTCTCAGCGTCTTCTCATGTGAATTGAAGGATGACCCATTTTTGAAAGTCAGCTGTATTTGCAAGGACTCTTTGTCACTCTTTGATTCTGTCCCTGGAAGGGCACTGTCATTGTTTAAAAGGGTGTCAAGCAGACTATTCTCAGCCCTTCTACTGACTTGGCCCTGCTTGGTCCTTATCAAGTCACCTTGACCATTGGTGGATTGAGTCAGCACTGAAAGAAGTCTCTTACTTTAACATTACCCTGTGTGAATGGGAACTAAAGACCATTTTAAGCAGAGGTTTTGATGCCATCCAGTCTAGAATATGTAACTAAGTGGCATACCCTTGCCCTCTAATGGGAATATTAACTTAACGGCCTGTCTTTATTTATAATCTTAATCTTGGTTTTTGGAGGGTCCATTTGGTTCAATAACCTCTCTCCTTTATTCTTTGTGCCTTAAAATATTTATTCAATTTAAAAATCAATCCCATTGGTTACTGCAAAGAGGTATGAGGTAAAGTTTTAGGCTAATAAAAATGTTCCATATCCTGATTATGGTGGTAGTTATACAACTGTATACACACATGCACACAGAGGGTGCCAAAAATGTATATACATTTTAAGAAAGGAAAAATTTGTATTAAAATTGTAGTACTCAAGTCATATTTGACTTTTGCAATTACAAAAGATAAAAGATACAATATAGAAAATAACATCTTGTCAGTATATATTGATTATTACCATTACAGTATTTTCCTTTCTTAAAATGTGTGTACTTTTTTGGGCATCCTCTGTATTTGTCAAGGTGCATAGAACTGTACATTTAAAAGCGATGAGTTTTATTTTATGTGAATTATACATAAGATACAATCACAAAAGTGATAAAAATAAAGTATATTTATTTAAAAATAAAACAAAAGAGTTTTCTTGAGTCTTCTTTTATGACTGAGTTCAGGAATCACCACTCTCTTTGAACGACTCTAGTTGCAGGGATAGAAGTTTGCGTTTGCTGCATAGTCACTAACCCAGGTTCGGGTGAGTCGAGGGTCCTCTGGAATCACTGTCTGCTGCTGCCCTTTTCCTGGTGAATCAGATATAAATATACTCCCTGTGATCTTGTCTTCTTTGGCAAAATCATAACTTAACTATAGAGTTGGATATTCAAGGATTTCAAGGTCATAAATCTAATTTATTGATATTATAAAAGATATAAGGAAGACAGGCGAGGCCAGCCTAACTCTGAACCATGTGCTGTGTGAGCCCCCAGGAAATTTGGTGCTTGACAATGCTTTTCCATGAAGGAGGATAGTGACAAGTCATCTTGGGCCTGAAGATTCTTTTGGAATGTTCTTTTCGTGTGTACTTTATATGTATTGAAGTGTATTTTGTAACTCTCACTAAAAAAAATTTTTTTAATGGATTTTAAACTCTAACTTCCAAGAGAGTGTTAGGTTGGGCCTGTTGAAACAGTGATTAAATGCTTGTTAAATATCATTGATTTCACTTTACCCATCAGGCTGAGAGAAGAACAGTGTCTAAGAAAGATGAGCAGGGTGAATCAAGAAGCTGCCGGAAAGCTTCGCTTGCTGGGCTGAGAGCCAGAGTGGGAGTGTGGAAGCATTTTTATTTACAGTGACTCTGCTATAGTATCTTGTGTGATGTCATGCAAATCCTTGGAAGATTAGAGGCAGATGCTATTATTGAAATTGTATTTACAGAAAAATCTGATGTTGAGAGGTTAAGTAACATGCCTAGAGTTACACAGCAAGAAAGCAGCAGCCAAACCTCGTCAGATTGTTTGACTGAAGTCTCTCCATCTCTTTGCTCTTCCATATTGTTGAGAGCAGAAAAGGTTCCGATTGAAAGTTCTTCGTGTGGGTTTGTGTTGGGGGAGGGGCAGGGTGGAGAGAGGGACCAGTATTACACAAAGGATGTTAGATGACATTGGATAAGCAAAATTAAGATTTTGCTTAATTGTGATTTTTGACCCTGAAAACATCACTACTATTTAGTAAAGGTCTGAAGAAGCAGTTCTGGTTTTAACTTTGGACTTCCAGGAAAATGTTGACTGTAGTTCAAGTTAAGGTTTGAATTTTATACCTTTGCCTCAGGAACTGCTTGAAGTTGTCAGATCATCAGTGACGGCTGCACCAAAAAGGATTAATCAGGTTTCGGCAGTTTTTCTCCCTTAGTTTCTGTGTAAAGTGGGTTAAGCAGATCTGATTCCTTCTCTCAAAGAGTTTTAAATCTGAGACAGACAACCTGATGACCATAAAAGTGACTAAGAACAATGAGTTCCTTTAGTAGATAATGTATTAACAGTTGGGTGTAAATGTCTGCACCTAGGAAAAAATAAATGAAGGCAGATCTTGTCGGCCCTGTCCGTACGCCCTCCACAGGTAAGGGTGAAATTCATCTCATCTTTGATCAGGTTTCTTCCTCAGGTTTAACATTGTCTTTTGGAATTCCAGGTTCTTTTAGAGTTCTTGATTACATCGGTGGCTTATATTCGGCATGAAGGAAAACTCTTTGGGGAGTTCATGCCTGTATTTAACAATGCAAGAACCTTTCAGGACTCACAGTCACAGAGAGATTGTATCAGTCGGGATCTTTGTGAAGCAAAGGGAGGAAAGTAGCTGACATGGGGCCTAGCTAGTAAATGGAATTTGTTGGCCGACTTCACTGAAGTAGAGTTGGCCTCAGGTGAACCGTGATCCAGCAGCCCAAATGATACCACCATTGACCTGGATACGTCCTCTTGTCTGCTCTGCCTTAGAAGGGTGTCACTCTCATCCTCAGGCTCCCTGGCTCTACAGGCCACAGACCAGGTGGCATGTGTCTATAGGACCTCTGGATCCCTACGCCACCCTATCTATGAGCATGAGAGACAAGGGTTTTCTCTCCAAGATGAAACTGAAAACAGCACTCTGAGTCTTTCCTTTAGTGGGGGTTAGTACCCTCTCTGATCCATTGATTCTCTGGGGACATGGGAGATGACAGGATTACGTCTACTTCCTCTCATTAGGTAGAGCCAGAGGAGGTGAGTCCTTCCCAGGCCAAGTGACTGTGATAGGATGCATTTGTTCTCCAAAGCAGGATATTTCTTTTTTCAGTAACAGAAGCAAAGGGGTGTGAGGTAGGTGAGTGCACTGGGGTGCAATTCTAGAGGGAGAGTTTAGCACCTTGTTCTTACCTCTCTGTATTCCTGCATTCCCTTTGCATTCGGATTGGAATGGTAGTGCCTCAGCTTAAGTGGTCATCTGGCCTTTCCCATCCTCCTTAATCCTTTCCCCTCCTTCCCTCACTACTTCTTCCCTTCTTTCTTTCCTTCTTTCCTCTCTCCTTTCTTCTTTTCCTTTCCTTCATTCTTTCCCTTCCACCCTTATGCACCTCCTGTATTTTCATTTTCTAAAAAAAAATTCCTTAGCCCCTTCTGTGTGCCAGGCATGCTGCTTGGTACTGGACGGCCCTGCAGGATCTCATCTTCCCTACCATGTCCCTTTTTCCTTTGGAAAACTTCACTGTCAACAAAATTTATTAATATTCTCTGTGTAAAGATATCCTGCTAGATTCAGAGAGGTCCATGGCTTCAATCTGAACATCAAAAATAGACCTGGGGAATATTTTCAAATGGTGATGCCATTGCACTCCTCAATTTGTCCTACACAGATTCTATTACCAATAGAATAGTTAATAGATGGGGTGGGAGCCCAGGTGGGGTGGAGAGAGACAGACAACATGAATATGCTAGAGAAAGATAATATTGCTTTAAAAGAGCAAGACGTTATGTCTGCCATTGTACTCATGTGATCTCGTGTCAGAATGGGGCACTGTACTCACTGACCTTCACTGGGCTCTGCATTCAGACTACCTGGGTTGAAACTCTGACTCCTTTGCTTTGTGGCTTTGTGGCTTTGTGACCGTGGGCTTATTACCTAACTTCTCAGGGTGTCTTAGTCTGTTTTCTGTTGTTTTTAACAGATTGCCTGAAACTGGGTAATTTATAAAGAAAAGGAATTTATTTCTTACAGTTGAGGAGGCTGAGAAGTCCAAGATCTGGGGGCTGCATCTGGTGAGGGCCTCCATCTGGTGAGGGCCTCCTTGCTGGCAGAGTCCTGAGGTGGCCCAGGGGATTATATTCCAAGAGGGCTGGACCTGCTAGTTCAGGGCTCTCCTGCTTCTTAGTAACCCATCAGTTGTCCTCCCATGACAATTCATTCATCATTAAAGACCCCTCCTGCCCCACTCACCTCTTAAAGGCCCCAGCCCTCAGTAGTACCATATTGAGGATGGTTTCAACCTGAGATTTGGAGGGGACAAATATTTAAACTGTAGCACAGGGTCTCTTACTGGTGATTAAATGTGCTAATACAGGGATAGTATTAATACAGGGATAGTGCTTAGAGCAGCACCAGTCCACAGGACCAGCTGTTACTATCATGACAATGGAGATTTGTAGACAAAGTAAAGCACAGCCCCTGGGCTCCCTCTAGTCTTTGCCAGTGGCTACACCAGTGATTTTCAACAATGTGCTATGAAAATTTCTAAAGATCATTGATTAAATTATTTTTGAAAGATGTTCAAAGCACAGTAAACATATTCTTTTTTTTTTTTTTTTATTGTTTTTTGGGATCAACGTAATGTAAGTGTGCCGTGGAAACTTAACTGTAGGTTCAAGTGTGCCATGAGATAATTGAAAAACACTGGGCTACCCTTAGATCCTGGGTCCCCCAAGAGGGTAAATAGCCCCTGTGCCATGCTTCCTGCCGTGGGAGACCTCACATTTCACAGCACAACAAAGCTTTTAGAAGACCACTGTGTGAACTTCAGCTATCTGCATTTGGTAGCTTTTCAGATTACCTTGTTAGTAATGATTGTTAATTTTCTTTAGTTCTTTTTTATACCTATGTTGAACCTTTTAGTTGGTGGCCCTCTTGACTTTTGATTCATGCCTTTTTATTAGTCCCCTCTAAACTTGTTACAAAAGAGAAAGTCTTCACTTCTATAGAGCACATGTTGAACCTTGGAAGACTCATTTCTTTAGAAAAATTGTCTTTCTGGGAAAATGCAGGGTTTCTTTTAAAACACATCTGTGTCTATCTGTATGCTGGCCAAAAGCCATTAAACCTCCATACGGACCTGAAACATTTTTCCCTACCACTAATTCTGATGATAGAGTTTTGACTTTGCATTGCATATACATCCTATTAAAATGTATCATGTGATTTGTGTGCATATTTTAAGCATTTGTCTATTTCACAGTCTGTTTGGTAGTTCGGCCAAAAGCTACAAAAGTGATAGAAGAGAAACACTATGATGAAATTAATTGCTCTGTGATTATACCTGTGCATGGGAGATGAAAGGACAGAGGAGAGATTGGCAAAGGTGGCTTTCTTTGTTCCTGATGTAACACTGGCTACTTCCTTTAACAATTAGCATCTCAACCCCAGTTTATTGTTATGATATTTTTTCTTTTATAATGACGTTAGAGAAAAATCATAAAAATCTTCTGCAGTCCTTTTATCTGAAAAGCTATTCACCAATTTCTTTGGTATGCTAAGGAAAGACAGGAAAGGTGGAAGGTTGGCGTTCTTCCCTAAATGTTCCCTCCCCCCCCCCCACATGATTCTTATCTAGTCAGGTGGGCGTTAGGAGCATGAGAAATTTGAGAGTGAGGTCTGATGTGGACAAGGCCATTTGGATTTAAAGAAGAAACTTTTATCCAGGGTCAACTCCCCCAGTAAATTAGAGACCAGAGGCTGGGCGTGGTTCTAGGTGGTCATGACCCTGAGCGGGGCTGGGGCTGACTAGAGGAAGACCTCATGAAGATGAAGAAGAAAAAAACAAAAGGATGTGTGTGAGTGTGCTGGTGTTTGGTTTTACCAGTCAGTATCATCACCATTTGCCTCCCCTTCCCCGACTAGAAGGGAAATAGTCAGAGCTGGGATAGTGGCTCATCTCCACAGAGTCCCCAAGGACCCACCTTCCTGCTGTCCCCTGGCTCTCCTCCCTTGGCTGCAGCCTTTGTCCTCAGGGTCCCAGACAGTGGAAGCCTCAACCGCTATGTCTGCATTGTAGGCAGCAGCTGGGGGAACAAAGAGGATAGAGAAGAAGGGCAAAGGACGCACGGTCCATTATCTTTTAAGGAGGTTCACAGAAGCGGACACTTTTGTTTCATATCCTGTTGGCCAGAACTTAATGAGATGGCGGTTTCTAGCTCTACGGGAGGCTGGGAAATGCAGTTTTCATTCTGAATGGACATGTGCACAGCTCAAACTCAGGGGTTTTCTTACTAAGAAAGAAGGGGGCGTGCTGACCTCAAGGGAACCACCCAACTGGGCACCCCCAGAAGGTGGTTTTTTTTTTTAAGGTTGTATCAAAGTACCCTACTGTACACCTATATTGCTCTGTCTCCCTCTTTCTGTGCCTCTCTTCTTTTTGTCAATATTCCTTTTACCCACCCCCTCTCCTTTCTCTATTTTTCTTTTTTTTTCCTATCACTCGGTCCTCCTTTCTTTCATCCCTTTTTTGCTCTTAAACCTCCTCACCCTTCTGGTCCTGTAACCCTTAGTCCACAGGCACGAGAACTTAAAGAGCAAGAGGAAGTGAAAGGAAAATTAGGGCAAGGAAACAGATAAAAGAAATCACCCATGAGGAAGAATCAGCAGAAAACTCCAGGCAACATGAAGAACCAGTCCAGAACAACCCCGCCAAGGGACCATGAGGTAGCTACTGCAGAGGATTCCACCTATACAGAAATGTTAGGAATGACAGAAAGGGAATTTAGAATACACATGATGAAAACAATGAAAGAAATGATGGAAACAATGAAGGAAACTGCTAATAAAGTGGAAAATAACCAAAAGGAAATCCAAAAACAGAATCAAATCAGAGATGAACGATATGAAGAATATAAAAAGGATATAGCAGAGCTGAAGGAAATGAAACAGTCAATCAGGGAACTTAAAGATGCAATGGAAAGTATCAGCAACAGGTTAGACCATGCAGAAGAAAGAATTTCAGAGGTAGAAGACAAAGTTTTTGAGATAACTCAGATAGTAAAAGAGGCAGAAAAGAAGAGAGAGAAAGCAGAACGTTCACTGTCAAAATTATGGGACTTTATGAAGCGTTCCAACATACGAGTTATAGGAATTCCAGAAGGGGAAGAAGAATGCCCCAGAGGAATGGAAGCCATACTAGAGAATATTATAAAAGAAAATTTCCCAAATATCACCAAAGATTCTGACACACTGCTTTCAGAGGGCTATCGGACCCCAGGTCGCCTCAACTCTAACCGAGCTTCTCCAAGACACATTGTGATGAACCTGTCCAAAGTCAAGACAAAAGAAAAGATTCTGCAAGCTGCCAGGAGTAAGCGCCAGTTGACCTACAGGGGCAAATCCATCAGAGTGACCGCAGACTTCTCTAATGAAACTTTCCAAGCCAGAAGACAATGGTCATCTACCTTTAATCTACTTAAACAGAACAATTTCCAGCCCAGAATTCTGTACCCTGCTAAGCTAAGCTTCAAAATTGATGGAGAAATCAAATCATTTACGGATATACAAACATGGAGGAAATTCGCCACAACAAGACCAGCTCTACAGGAAATACTTCAACCTGTTCTGCACACTGACCACCACAATGGATCAGCAGCAAAGTAAGAACTCAGAAATTAAAGGACAGAACCAAACCTCCACACTGATGCAAAAGATAAAACTAAGCAATGGACTCTCACCAAATAAGATGAATAGAATACTACCACACTTACCAATTATCTCAATAAATGTTAATGGCTTGAATTCCCCACTGAAGAGACATAGATTGGCTGACTGGATTAAAAACCACAAGCCATCCATTTGCTGTCTGCAAGAAACACACCTGGCTTCAAAAGACAAATTAAAGCTCCGAGTCAAGGGTTGGAAGACAATTTTTCAGGCAAATGGAATTCAGAAGAAAAGAGGAGTTGCAATCTTATTTTCAGATACATGTGGATTTAAAGCAACTAAAGTCAAAAAAGACAAAGATGGTCACTTTATCTTGGTCAAGGGAAAAATATAACAAGAAGACATTTCAATTCTAAATATCTATGCACCAAATTTAAATGCTCCCAGATTCTTGAAACAGACCTTACTCAGTCTGAGCAATATGATATCTGATAATACCATCATAACAGGGGACCTTAACACTCCTCTTACAGAGCTGGACAGATCCTCTAAACAGAAATTAAACAAGGATATAAGAGACTTAAATGTGACCCTAGAACAACTGTGCTTGATAGATGCATATAGAACACTCCATCCCAAAGATAAAGAATATACATTCTTCTCATCGCCCCATGGAACATTCTCCAAAATTGATCATATCCTGGGACACAAAACAAATATCAACAGAATCAAAAGAATTGAAATTTTACCTTGTATCTTCTCAGACCATAAGGCACTAAAGGTGGAACTCAACTCTAACAAAAGTGCTCGACCCCACCCAAAGGCATGGAAACTAAACAATCTTCTGTTGGATAACAGATGGGTGAAGGAAGAAATAAAACAGGAAATCATTAACTTCCTTGAGCATAACAACAATGAAGACACAAGCTACCAAAACATGTGGGATACTGCAAAAGCAGTTTTGAGAGGAAAATTCATCACTTTAGATGCCTACATTCGAAAAACAGAAAGCGAGCGCATCAACAATCTCACAAGAGATCTTATGGAATTGGAAAAAGAAGAACAATCTAAGCCTAAACTCAGTAGAAGAAAAGAAATATCCAAAATCAAATCAGAGATCAATGAAATTGAAAACAAAAGAATCATTCAGAAAATTAATGAAACAAGGAGTTGGTTTTTTGAAAAAATAAATAAAATAGATAAACCATTGGCCAGACTAACGAGGAATAGAAAAGTAAAATCTCTAGTAACCTCAATCAGAAATTATAAAGGGGAAATAACAACCGATCCCACAGAGATACAAGAGATCATCTCTGAATACTACAAGAAACTCTATGCCCAGAAATTTGACAATGTGAAAGAAATGGATCAATATTTGGAATCACACCCTCTCCCTAGACTCAGCCAGGAAGAAATAGAGCTCCTGAACAGACCAATTTCAAGCACTGAGATCAAAGAAACAATAAAAAAGCTTCCAACCAAAAAATGCCCTGGTCCAGATGGCTTCACTCCAGAATTCTATCAAACCTTCAAGGAAGAGCTTATTCCTGTACTGCAGAAATTATTCCAAAAAATTGAGGAAGAAGGAATCTTCCCCAACACACTCTATGAAGCAAACATCACCCTGATACCAAAACCAGGAAAAGACCCAAACAAAAAGGAGAATTTCAGACCAATCTCACTCATGAACATAGATGCAAAAATTCTCAACAAAATCCTAGCCAAGAGATTACAGCTTATCATCCAAAAAGTCATTCATCATGATCAAGTAGGCTTCATCCCAGGGATGCAAAGCTGGTTTAACATACACAAGTCCATAAACGTTATCCACCATATTAACAGAGGCAAAAATAAAGATCACATGATCCTCTCAATAGATGCAGAAAAAGCATTTGATAAAATACAGCATCCTTTTCTAATTAGAACACTGAAGAGTATAGGCATAGGTGGCACATTTCTAAAACTGATTGAAGCTATCTATGACAAACCCACAGCCAATATTTTACTGAATGGAGTAAAACTGAAAGCTTTTCCTCTTAGAACTGGAACCAGACAAGGTTGTCCTCTGTCACCTTTACTATTCAACGTAGTGCTGGAAGTTCTAGCCAATACAATTAGGCAAGACAAGGAAATAAAGGGAATCCAAATGGGAGCAGAGGAGGTCAAACTCTCCCTCTTTGCTGACGACATGATCTTATACTTAGAGAACCCCAAAGACTCAACCACAAGACTCCTAGAAGTCATCAAAAAATACAGTAATGTTTCAGGATATAAAATCAATGTCCACAAGTCAGTAGCCTTTGTGTATACCAATAACAGTCAAGATGAGAAGCTAATTAAGGACACAATTCCCTTCACCATAGTCTCAAAGAAAATGAAATACGTAGGAATATACCTAACGAAGGAGGTGAAGGACCTCTATAAAGAAAACTATGAAATCCTCAGAAAGGAAATAGCAGAGGATATTAACAAAGGGAAGAACATACCATGCTCATGGATGGGAAGAATCAACATTGTTAAAATGTCTATACTTCCCAAAGCAATCTACCTATTCAATGCCATTCATATCAAAATACCAACATCGTACTTTCAAGATTTGGAAAAAATGATTCTGTGTTTTGTATGGAACCTGAAAAAAACCCGTATAGCTAAGGCAGTTCTCTGTAACAAAAATAAAGCTGGGGGCATCAGCATACCAGATTTTAGTCTGTACTACAAAGCCATAGTGCTCAAGACAGCATGGTACTGGCACAAAAACAGAGACATAGACACTTGGAATCGAATTGAAAACCAAGAAATGAAACTAACATCTTACAACCACCTAATCTTTGATAAACCAAACAAGAACATACCTTGGGGGAAAGACTCCCTATTCAATAAATGGTGTTGGGAGAACTGGATGTCTACATGTAAAAGACTGAAACTGGACCCACACCTTTCCCCACTCACAAAAATTGATTCAAGATGGATCAAGGACTTAAACTTAAGGCATGAAACAATAAAAATCCTCCAAGAAAGCATAGGAAAAACACTGGAAGATATTGGCCTGGGGAAAGACTTCATGAAGAAGACTGCCATGGCAATTGCAACAACAACAAAAATAAACAAATGGGACTTCATTAAACTGAAAAGCTTCTGTACAGCTAAGGAGACAATAACCAAAGCAAAGAGACAACCTACACAATGGGAAAGGATATTTGCATATTTTCAATCAGACAAAAGCTTGATAACTAGGATCTATAGAGAGAACTCAAATTAATCCACATGAAAAAAGCCAACAATCCCTTATATCAATGGGCAAGAGACATGAATAGAACTTTCTCTAAAGACGACAGACGAATGGCTAACAAACACATGAAAAAATGTTCATCATCTCTATATATTAGAGAAATGCAAATCAAAACAACCCTGAGATATCATCTAACCCCAGTGAGAATGGCCCACATCACAAAATCTCAAAACTGCAGATGCTGGTGTGGATGTGGAGAGAAGGGAACACTTTTACACTGCTGGTGGGACTGCAAACTAGTACAACCTTTCTGGAAGGGAAGTATGGAGAAACCTCAAAGCACTCAAGCTAGACCTCCCATTTGATCCTGCAATCCCATTACTGGGCATCTACCCAGAAGGAAAGAAATCCTTTTATCATAAGGACACTTGTACTAGACTGTTTATTGCAGCTCAATTTACAATCGCCAAAATGTGGAAACAGCCTAAATGCCCACCAACCCAGGAATGGATTAACAAGCTGTGGTATATGTATACCATGGAATACTATTCAGCCATTAGAAAAAATGGAGACTTTACATCCTTCGTATTAACCTGGATGGACGTGGAAGACATTATTCTTAGTAAAGCATCACAAGAATGGAGAATCATGAATCCTATGTACTCAATTTTGATATGAGGACAATTAATGACAATTATGGTTATGGGGGGGGAACAGAAAGAGGGAAGGAGGG
Organism: Nycticebus coucang; assembly: GCF_027406575.1. Classification (NCBI taxonomy): domain Eukaryota; kingdom Metazoa; phylum Chordata; class Mammalia; order Primates; family Lorisidae; genus Nycticebus; species Nycticebus coucang. The sequence continues at coordinate 78,982,924 of NC_069781.1, forward strand.
AGGGGGGTGGGGCCTTGGTGTGTGTCACACTTTCTGGGGGCAAGACATGATTGCAAGAGGGACTTTACCTAACAATTGCAATCAGTGTAACCTGTGTTACTGTACCCTCAATCAATCCCCAACAATAAAAAAAAAAAAAAGAAAAAAAAAAAAGAAGGAAGGGGGTGGTGGTGATGGAGAGACTGCGAGGTTTTGTGATATCCTAAAGGTGCTGCATAGAATGTCATATGTCGTCTGATGAAAAATGCCTCTAATCTTTGCTTAGTTTTTTTCTTTTCTATGGATTAGAGAATGGTGGTATTTTTGATGGTGGTGATGAGAAGGAGGAGAAACAGGAAGGCGAGGAGGAGGAATATCTACTAGGGAAAAGAATTCAGGCTATAGGGTATAACAACTCATATCCCAATGAGAAGAGTATTATTTCTCCCATTTTACAAATAAGGGATGCTCAGATTTGGAAAATCCCACTGAGGTCCAACGAGTCCTTCCCTAGGGAGTCATGTGTGATATGGCAATAAAGATCGGAAACAAGGTTTTCCAGAAACAATGTGGCTTTAAGTTGCAAGTAAAAAAAACCAAAACCTACATTTCAGTTGGTGTAGATAATAAGATAAAAGTTATAATTCACATATTAAAATGTGTACAAAGTGGCAGCTCCAGAGGTGGCTAATTCATTGCCACAGCTATGTCATGAACGAGTGAGTCTGTCATCCTTGGCAAGATTACCCCAGAGAAAGGCCCCAGCAGTGCCACCTGTCACCTCCCCATATGATGTGGTCTTATGGAAGGAAGGAGACTGCCTGCTATTTATGTGTCTTTTCAAGTTAAGGACATGTTTCCAGAAGTCCTGGAAAGTATTTATCCTGTTTCATAGTCAAGCCATCTTTGCTGAGGAGTGGCTACCTGAGTAAATTTAGGATTCTCTTCATAAGGAAAGAGGTGGAAATGACTTTGGGGGGGCTACCAGCAGTACCTGCTAATTCTCGTCTATATTATTTGCCCATCCCTAAAGGATATTCTAGAACGATGGTTGCTCCCCTAAAAATACCATTGACCTCGATGACCCTTGCTTATTACAACATATTAATTTACTCATCAATCAACATTTGTTGAATACCTTGTTTGAGTCAGCCAGTGTTATGAAGAAATGAAACTTGTGGTAACTTTCAAAAAAATTCATGATTTAATGAGACAGTTAGAGACCCTCAGCAACGCTTCATACAATATAAGAATGCCAAGGGAGCAGTGGGGATACAGTCAGGAAACCACTTATGTTGGTCTGGGGGATCAGGACTTGTGGCTATAATAAAGCTTTCTTCTCTTAGGTCATAAACATCGCTGCTCCTGGGGAAGCGTTGCATGAGCTTCTTGAGAACAGGAACTGTATCTTCTTTGTTGCTTTTTTTTTTTTTTTTAGTCTGAGATTGTGCTTTTAGCCGTAGTAGTTGATGAGCGTGTTGATGAGAAAAATGAGTCAGATTAGGCTTCTTATACAGCCTCCAGGAGAATGAGCTAAATGAACCTCTTTTCTTTAAATTACCCATTGTGGGGTGGCGCCTGTGGCTCAAGGAGTAGGGCACCGGTCCCATATGCCGGAGGTGGCAGGTTCAAACCCAGCCCGGCCAAAAAAAAAAACCACACACACACACAAAAAAAAAAAAAACAAGTAAATTACCCATTGTGAGTAAGAAAATGCTACGATGTGGGGATTGAGACCCTGGGCTTTGTACTCCCAAAGACCTGCTCAAATCTGACATCCACCGTTACTAACCGTAATGTAGGGAAGTTACCTAACCTCTCTAAGCCTGTGGTTTCATCTACCAGATGATGAAAATGTGTCAGACTGTTTATAAAACCAATGTATGGTGCCCCATGATCACATTAATGTACACAGCTATGATTTAAAATTAATAAAAAAAGAAAATCACAGTGCTTAACCTTGTCAGGTTGTCACACAGTTCAAATGAGATAATCAATGTAAAGTGATCAGCATAAGTGCTCAATGAATGTTAGCCATTGTTGTTGCTTAATAATATAGTCTGCCATATTTTTTCTCTTTCATCTAAATCTTCAGTTTTATTGAGTTGTTTATTGAAGAAAAGGCTGCCCCTGGATCGGAATGTTTCTGGCAATTGAAAGTGAAACTTGCACATGTCATGCTTCATGGTACTGAGTTGAGAGCGCTGGAGTTTACACACACATTTCTAGTGTGTTTCTGATCAATATCACATGCCACTATTTCCTACTTTTTCTCTACTCAGCGTTCCCTCCTTTCTAAAAGAGGGAAAGGTATACATGGGGGGGTGGATCCAAATTTTCTCCACGCATGGTTAGGTTTCCCTTACTTGATGAAATCACCCTTTGTCGATAGGTTCATTTCTACAGGGATTCCTGGATCTTCTCAGGGTTAACCCTCTGGGTCCACCCCTGCCCCTCACAGTTTTAGCTATCCTTAAGTGTTGGTGTCCAGCGGTCAGGCAGGCCCACATCAGAGACTGTTTCTTCTCATTGGTTGCAAGAACCATTTTCTTAATAGTTTCTCCTTTTATAGAAATTATGTGCTGTATTTCACTTATGAGAAGAACACACAGTATTCCAGAACATGCTGTGTAGTTCAGGGGTAACCAACCTGACAAATGGAACAGTGAGGTTAAGGAGAAATCCAGCCGCACAGAAGCCCCTGGTCTTCCATGTGCCTTAAGAGATTGGGGATGCTGTTGTGTTCTTTGGGAAGAGATTCGGCTTCACAGGAAACATCTGCTTTAATCTGCTCCAACATCAATAAGGGGATGTGGTAGGAAGCCTGCTGATACTGTGTGGGTTCCACTTCTCAAGCCAGGGCTCGGCCTGAGACGGGGCTGTTTGGACAGGCAACACGACGTGGCCCCATTTGTCAACATAGGGACATAATGAACAGCATTACTTGAGAATATCCTTTGGCTGTTTCTCCATTTAAAGGGAACCATTTTCCTTCTGAATCCATCTGGCTATCTCCATTTCCTTCCATCCCTTTCCATTATTTTTTTCTCCCAGCCCATTTCCATTCTGGGCTTCAGTTCTCAACTTTAATTCTACCACTACGTCCTCTCTTGTGGGTAAGAAAGGCTCCCTAGGGTGCTGACTCTCCCTGAAGGAGGATTCTCCCTCAAAGCATCAAAATATCTGGGAAACAACCGTGCAAACACACCGACTTACACACACTCACGCTCACAAATCCTTGGAGATTATCAACCACGCCTATGTGATATCTGCCTCTTCTCATCGCCTTTACAATCACTTCCCTAGAATTAATTAACGAGGTTGTTCCCTTAGGGAAACTGCCTCAGTTTTCATTATTTGAAAAAGCAAAGTTGATATCTGTCACTTAAAATGTGTCCCTGGAGAGCTCAGAGAATTCAAAGCATTTTGTATCTGTGCATATGTGATACTAATCATTTAAAAAAGTATTACACTGCTAATAAAATGTGAAGTGTAGATTCATAGCCCTGAACTCGTGTTGTTACCTTCACTATCACTTATGAAATGCTAGTGCCCATTATGTCCTAGGCACTGTGGGTACGAATAAAGAGATTTGAGAGTTCATCTCCTAACAAATAGCACAACCATATTCAGAAAAAATTACGGTCCTTTTTTGCCCATTCTAGTATGAGGCAGACTGATCAGTCAAAACAGATTATAAAGGCCATTTGCTATGGTTCCAGATCTTATTTTGGAATTTGATCTCCAGAGTTGAAGGTGGGACCTAAGGGAAGGTATTTGGGTCATGGGGTGGATCTTTCATGAATAGGTTAATGTGGTTCCTCAGGAGTTCATGCCCTGGGGGATGGTGGTGGTGAGGAAGTTCTCAATTAGTTTCTGGAAGGGCTGGTTGTTAGAAAGAGCCAGGCACCTCCCTCCCCTTGTTCTCTCCTTGTGATGGCTGCACACACCTGGTCCCCTTCACTTCCCACCACAAGTGGAAGCGGCCTGAAGCCCTCACAGAAGCCGAGCGATGCTGACGCCATGCTTCTTGTACAGCCTGCAGGACCATGAGCTAAATAAACTCTTTTCTTTATTAATTATCCAGCCTCAGGTATTCCTTTGTAGCAACACAAAAGACACTAAGACACCAGATCACAGGAGTTGTCCACTCAGCCCACCAGGTGAAGTAAATCCAAAAGCTACCAGATTCTTTGTCCTTGACCCTGCCAATGGGTCCAAATGAAAGACAGTGAAAAGACCTGCTACTGGTTACTTTTTCCTCCTGTCCTCCTGCTTCCTACCTAAGGACACGGATGCACATATGCTCCAGATGTTGGCTTTCTGACCCCCACCCAATAAGGACGAACTCATTTCCTTTCTCTTCTTCAGCCTCCCCTGTCCCGGTCAGGTTGGTGTCCATGCTGGCCAGATACAATGCTGAGGAGGCACACAGGGAGATGATAAGGCACAGCTCTGCCTTGGAGAAACTCATAGCCCAGCAAGTGGTACAGACGAGTACACCAACAGTTACAGAAATAATAAGTAAGGTCTGGTGGTGACACAAATAAGTGAGGAATCAGCTTTGGCTAAGATTGGAGGATGCTGGCCAGAGAAGGATTCTAAGAGGAGGAGGTATTTGGAGAGGGCGTTGAAGGTTGAATACGATGTAGAAGGTCTGGAGAATAGGAATGTATCTGGTGGCTGGAAAGGAGAATTGGAAAGGCTGACCGGGCAGTGACAGCAATCAGTAGAAGGGTGTGAGGCATAAATCATTGAGGCACACAGGAAGACTGATAAGCATGACCTTTCTGGAGCATTTGTTGAGGGGCATGGAGGGTCACGTAAGTAAACCAATGGCAGTGGTGCTGGAGGAGAAACCAGGTGACTGGATCCAGGGAGGTGAAGTGTTATGTGCTGAGACCTCATCCTTCATGTAATAAGGAACCAGTCTGCCCTGGACATTCCTGCATGCCCTGCAAAGCTAGTCTGGCTTCTTGTCCACTTGCTTGCTGGCCATTTGAGACCCAGCACTGTCCACTGTCCAGTAGCTCCTCACATGCAGATGGAAAACCTGGGGCAGATGAAAGTCTGAAGACGAGAGACCCGAGCTGAGCTTTTGGCAGTGTGGATTCTGCTTCCAGCCCTCCCCCCAGCCCCCAGAGGTGCCCAGGTGGATGTTCAGAGAGGACCCTAAGGTGCAGGCTAGCAGGCATCCCCTAGGGCAAAGGCCAGAAAAGGAATGCAGCTAAGTGCTTCAGGACTGGCCCTGAGGACCCCTGACCACAGTTAAGGATATTCAAAGCACAGCCTGGAACCTGGAGGGCTCCCCAGGAACATGGATTCAGGAATGTGGACAACTGAAGCCATGACCTTCATGATAGGTAGAGACCTTGCACCTAGGGACAGGAACCAACCTTATTTAGATATAACCCACGTTCATTTCTCCATAAAATGTCCTTCATTTTCACCAAGTTAGAATTTGTTGTTCCCTCCTTAATAGTGCGGCACACTGTGTTTACACTGTTAGTGATTATAACATGCCTCATTTTATAGTATTTTTGTACATTGATCCCCCAACTCTTGATTATAAATTTGTGAAGACAGGGAGTAAGTGTGTGTGTATTTCAATGGTATTTTAGCTTTATTTTAACATAAATATGTCGATGCATTTTTGTTGAATTGAACTTAATCAAATTAATCTCATCCTCTTTCAGAACAGAAATTGTTTCCCAGGACCCAGAAACTATTGTAGAAGAATTCAGTATCGTTGTTGAGATTTTAAAATGGCCAATTCGGTTGTGTGTTTGCTGTGTGTTGAACGATGTCCACATTCTGAGCGACATTGTTATCAGATGTGCTGGAAATGAGCCATGCTTATGGGAAGATGCAGGATCTGAGGAATTTGTTCTACAAATTCTCTGCTTATCTGATTATTAGTTGGCTAATGTCTTCCTGCCATCCACCCCCACCCCCCCCAACTGAAATAGAGAAAAGTAAATATTAGATGATGTACTTTGAGTCAAAGAGAGTTCACACAAGAAGTTATGGATGGCTCTGTTGGGACCCCTGCACCAGTGCATGGTGAGAGTTGGTGTATAAATATGTTCCCTCCCTCACCCCTGGGGGGGCAATCCTAAGGCACTTGTTTTCCCCAGACTCCCAAAGTGCTCCTTCAGGATTGAGTTTTATTCACCTGCTGTGGTTAATTAGCTTGAGAACTCAACCTTTATTAGTTTCCTAATAAACTTCCTTGTCTTATCCCCTGCCTGCGCTCTCTTTATTCCCCCCAAATAAACTATGACACTTGAATTTTTGTGTCTGCATTCAAGGCTCATCCTGCAGTCCCCAAGCCAATACTAAAGTATATTTATTCTCTTTCTTCTCAGTTGGTGTTGAGATATTTTAAAGCCCCAGTCATCTTCCCTACATATGCAGTTTCCAGTTATTTGTACCTGGGATATAAAAGTGGGTAACGAGACAATTAAGGCCCACAGACACTTACAGCAGGATAACTCAGAAATGTGCCCAGCTCTAAGGCTTTATTGGGCCCCTTTTAGCAGGCAGTCTCACAGGGGTATTTCTAGCTTTCGTGATTATGTGTGATTTTGTTATTTTATGAAGTCTGTTGCCATGGAACTCTGTTGAGGAAAGAGACTTGATAAAGCTAACAAAATATACATCTGCTACAAAGGAAATTTCATCTCTGAAATGCTATTTCCTCTTCAGCTCTGAATGTTGACAAATTTTTTCTTTCCCAATGGGGTTCAACAGGTTGGCAGGAAAGCCAAGGTCAGATACCAATGAGAGGTGAGGTGTGCTCAGATCACTGAGTACACCATCCTGCTGCTAAGTTCTCCCTGCTGATAAGATAGGCACCCTCTTAATCAGATACAGGCCTGTGGGTATCTTTAGGAGGAAGCAGGGACAACTATCACGTTTGGTTTAGCTGAAGGTCCCATGAAACAGGGTTTTCTTGTTAAAATATGATGAGGCATAGTGATAGAACTGCAGGTTTCTTCATTGAGCCCTGTGATGCTTTGAGCTTTGGGGCTAATCCTTCTGAGGAGCACAAGTGGTTAGCCCCATGAAGCTCTTCACTCCCTTCCCTGCCTCCAGATTCCTGCCAAATCCAGGAGACCTGTGACAAGAAGTAGAGAGAGTCAAAGAACAAGGGAGCCGCTCTCCTGGGCCCGGGGGAGTGGGGAGCTGGGAAATGCTTGTGTTGTAGCTCTATTAGTGGAAAAATTTGATCAATTACCCTGCAAGTGCATGTGGTGGAGCAATGAGCTACATCTGTTCTTATTTCTATCATTCTGGGCAATATCTAAAATACAGCACAGCATTTTTAACCATAAGGCTATATTGAGAAGTGAAATTAATACTGGAAAATAGTGCATTACACATCACATCAAGCAGGAAGAGGCAAGAAGGCCTATAAATGCTGCCAACTTCTGAAGCAACTCTTGTTTTCAAAACTTTTTATTTTAGCTACAGCCTCTGAGGCCTTACTGCTTTTCCTGGTGTCATGAAAGATTATCCTTCTGCGTTGCCACCCAAATTTCCCAGAATTTTATGGCATATGCCAGACTGTGGAGAAGGCCAGGGAGAGCTTTCTAGCCTGGCCTCAGTTGGTCTGCGTCCCTCCCCTGCCCTCGTTTCTTGGGCTGTGCTACGTTCACTTTCTGTTATTGGAAACCTCTGGCAGTAACTGTCCCCTGCTTGGCTTAGACTTCCCTTGAGATGGACAATTGCCAAAGCCCTTTCTGGTACCACCAGTGAGCAGGGAACTTGATTCTTCTGCCTTCATTATCTCCTTTTCCCTCTATTTCTGTTCTGACGAGAGGCAGAGCTGTTCTTTGTGGGGCCATCCAGGATCTTTCTTTCGGCTTTGTCCTTTTATCTGTTGCGTCCCTGTGTTCCAGTCTTATAATCACCTGTGTGCATGAGTTCATTTTTGTTTGCTGAGTTTGGCCAAAGGCAGCTCAAACTTATTTGAACTACAGGAGTCATATCTGCCTGCCAATCAAAGTGCCCCATTTCACTGGCAAATCAATGAGAACGCTGTTGCATTTCCCACTGTGGCCTTGGAAGAGGGATCCCCTGAGAATTTGCCCCATGAGCTTTCTGTCACTGCCTACTCTGCGTTGGCTTAGACCAGCAATTCTCAACCTGTGGCTGGTGACCCATAGGAACTGTATTAAAGGGCCACAGCATTAGGAAGGTTGAGAACCACTGGCTTAGACAAAGGTCTCCCGGGCTGGGAACTGGATTCGGCCCCTGTGCTTAGCTTTCCAGACAAGTGGCCTTATTTTTAGCTCGCAGACCTTTTAGTTAACATCCTGCAGTGTTGAGGGTGTGAGAGAGAAGCGCTTTGGAAATCAGACCCTGTCACTGATAGCTTGTCCTGAACTGAAAGGGTGATAGAACAAAGGATGCTTTGTGTCCACAACAGAAAAAAACTGGGCTCTGCAGTTGCCACTGCAGCCGTCCCTGTTTTCTCAGTGTGGCTCTGCCCGCCGCGTGGCAGGAGGGCTCTTGACTGGCCTGTGTGGTGCGGTCGTGGCTCTAGCTGTGGTGGCCCCTCAATCCCATCTGAGCCCGAGGAGTCAGTCTTATCAGCTGGCTGCAGTGGGAGTGAGAGGGAATCGACAGCCCCCCCTTCTCCTTCCCTCAAGACCTCCCTGCCCAGGTCACAGCCCAACCCCTCCTGTTACCCACGGCTTCTTGCTTTGGGTGTCAGAATCGGCAGGAGTAGGGAGGTGTCTGGAGACGAAGTTCAGAGGGTAAACTGATACGGTGTGAGGAACCAGGCTTATGTGGGTTTCATATCCGATTGAAAAAAGAGAATGTGATAAAGATCTGGTGGCCTGCTTCACAGTGCCTGTGACTTCTGCTAATACCCTACCTAAAGCCTCCCGGCCGCCCCAGGGTATGTTTGGAAATAACCTTTGCTTTAGAAATTTGACAGAAAAATTAGATCAAAGACATTTGATGAAATATAATACACAATTGATCTCAATTCCATAGCTTATTATTAATTTTTAATTGGGAGAGAGATACAGGCACAATGACATATGCCTGTATTTGTGTGAGAAAGATGAATAGAAGAGTAAAAAAAAAAAAGAAACTTAAGACTTTACGTTTTAAAGTTCCCAGATTGCTGGCAATTTTCAGTGAATATGTGAAATCCCCATCACTGGACATTTTATGGGCAAAACAGCTAAACAAATAGATGTCATGCTTAGCTCCCGGTCCTTTTAAGGCTTTGCTTCGGATGCTGGTGGGAAGAGCGGGTGTGGGAGGGTGTGGCTGTGCTCAGACAGACACTGCCTCGGGCCGAGCTGGCCATCATGAAGCCCAGGGAGAAGAAGCCATCCTTGGGGTGCTGGGAGGACGCCCACAGCTGCTCTGCAGAGCCTCCCAGGGAATTAGCTTTGCTTAGAAGCATCCCTGAGAACTGGCCCCTATTTTTTTATTTAGCCTTTAAATGCTCCCAGTCTGGCAATGCCAGCTATTCTTGTACAGCCTGGCCCTCTGTGTTTCCAGGGCCAAGCCAGACACATTCATGGCAGAAATAAAAGAATTTTAGGTGAGACATCTAGGGCAGAATTTGTGTCCCTTTTGTGCTGGGTGGCCCTTTCCTCCTCACAAGACTTCTGGTAAGGCCTGACATTGTTGAGGAATCCCACCCCTTTCTACTCTCCAGGATGCCAGCGCCACTGGAAGGTTCCATCCAGTCTGCAAATGCTCCGTGCTGAATGGCGCAGCTGCCTTTTCTCTCTAGTCCTGCTTAAGGATGCTTTCCAAGTCCACAGAGAGGGCCTTGACCCCAGCTTTTGGAGCTGTCACTACTTGGAAACCAAACAAGTTACCCTCAGGCACTTCCCCAAAATGTGCACCCAGAGGGGAGTCCCTGTTCAGCTGTCCCTACTGTCCTGGTGGCCAGCTCAGCCCAGCCCTGTCTCTGGGGCTCTGAAACCCTTGGAGTCTGTTCCTTCAAGCAGCAAACCTGTGAGGCGTGATGGGTCTCAAATACAGTCAGAGCTGCTTTGCTTTCTGTGATGTTGTGCGTTGGAAAAACCGTCAGAAATAGGTCATAGCTGAAGAAAAACCCTCTAGTTGTGATCTTGAGTACAAATGAAGGAAACTGACTCCTATGAATTCATGGAGTAGGATACCAGGTTTGTATTATCTATGAGGAATACAAAAACAATTCCAGTGACCTTGAGCTTCTTCACGCACGATGCGTGCAACTTAGATGCAAGTATTTATCATGATATAGTCCAGGGATATTAGATCAAATAAGGAAGTAGGGAGGTACACTGTAAGCTGTTATGTGCTACACAAATTATCACTGTGAATAATTTTTCTTAACATGGGTAACTTGAGGCATAAAGTAATTAAGAGGGGCGAGTGCCTGTGATTTAGTACAGCCCTGTTCACATAGTATTCGTGATCGAGCAGATACAGTGCCTTTGTCGATCCCGCTCTGCACACCCGTGACCTTCAGGCATTCATCAGGAGACAGGACACCGAGAGTCTGGCTTTGGTGCTTGAAGAATCCGGGACTTCAGACTCTTTGATGAGTTAGTAGGATAACTTAATCCCTCCAAATGTCCTTATTTATAAAACGAGGATGTTAATACATGAACTGCCTCATGTGGAGGCTGTGAAAGCTACAATTAAAATTTACCGATGATTTTGAATGTGCTTTGGGGCAGTCAAGTTTTACAGAAGTGTAAGGTATTATGATCTTAGAAATAAAGCTAATTTAGAACTCATGCTTTATTGAAGGATGGTTTCTTCTCTAAAAGGCAAAGCTCATGAAAGATCACCGGATAATGTGATGAGCATGTGTGTCCCTGTGTCCCTGCAGGTGCTCATTCCATTTCAGCATGACAAATAGGAAATTGGATGTGTGCTGGTAATTTTCACATTTGCACTCCCCTGCCCTGCCCTCGCTGTATCTCCTGGAGCATCATTCCCTAGGCCCCTGCCTACAGCCAACTTCCTTGCTCACCCCAGAAATAGGGGCTTTTTTCCAGCACCTGGGTCCCTCTTGTCCCTTGAGTCCTGGAGGTTGCGGCAGTTTCCCAGTGTGGCTTGTCTCTGGGTGATCTCACATTCTTCTGTTCCATCTCTGGGGTAATTGATTTTCCATGTTAAATTCCTTCCGTTTGAAATATCTAGAGCTGATTCTGCTCTCCTGACTGAAGTCTGGACCCTGATGATACAAGACAGTTATTTTATAGGTAGGTATTACATTAAGACATAGGTAGAGCAATTTGTAGAGAAGAATGTACAATTTACCTTTATACTATTTACAAGGGATACATCTAAAACAATGTGATTCAAAATAGTTAAAAGTAAAAAGTGAGGCAAAGATACATAGCAAAGGATGAGCAAAAGAAAAAAAGAAAAAAGAAAAGTAAAAAATCAAGGTAATAAAATGTTACTTAAAGCAATAAAAATCAGTTTTATTGATTTTGAATAATCATAAATATTTATGTACCTAATAACAATATCAAAACATGTAAATGAAGATTTTATTTTTGAGAGTCTCATTTTGTTACCCTCAGCAGGGTGCCATGATGTCATAGCTCACAGCAACCTCAAACTCTTGGGCTCAAGTGATCCTCTTGCCTCAGTCTCCCGAGTAGCTGAGACCATAGGTAGCTGCCACAACACCCAGCTATTTTTAGGGACAGAGTCTAGCTCAGGCTGGTCTCAAACTCCTGAGGTCAGGCAGTTCATCTGCCTAGGCCTCCCAGAATGCTAGGATTACAGGTGTGAGCTACCACAACTGGCTAAAGAAATTATTCTTAATGTAAAAAAATCATTTTTGAGAAACTATCATAGTGAAAGACTTTACTGACATTTTCCTAACTTTTGACAAATGAAGATGAAAAGTTTCCAACAAGCATAAAGTAATGATTTGTTGGCCCAAACCAAATTGAGTATTAACATTTAATTTGCTTCAAACTATTTCTAAAGGAAGGTTTATAAGGGGCCTGGATGAATTATCTGGAAACTCCACTTATGCAGCAAACTCAGTTTTGAGTTGAAGTATGTTATTGTGAGGAGCTGAAGGAGATTACAGGTGGGGCTAAAGTCCCTACCCCTACCTCTTGGTACCAAAACTGACCCTCAAGATTTTCTCCTTGTGTGATGTCCACTCCTCCCCCTCGTTTAGAGGAGTAAGAAGGTAAATGTGATGATGAGGAATTAAAGGAGGTAATTAGCACACCAACAGGGAGATAAGTGATATAATAAAAGCAGTGTGCAAAGGCAAAAAAATTAAAAAGTGCTCAAGAGTCTGAATTTGAAAGAGCAAACGGTGGTGAAGCTCCTTTGAAGGAAGACTGCTCTGAGGAGCAGGACTGAAGAGCTTTGCATCAGGGATGACACAGGGAGGTGACATTAGATTCAGTCAGATCGTTTCTTTTCCCATGTTGGGACAGCCTTTGCGAACAGTCTGACTCTCTCCCTCACTTCCTTTAGGGGATGAGGGCCTTGAAGACCCTCTGCCATTCCACAAAAAATAAGAGGCATCCTTCAAATACTACACCACGTTATTCTGCTTGGGAAAAATGTGGTGTGTGTTTGCACAGCCCCGCCTCCTTCTTTTCTTTCTTCCCTCCTTGGGAGGAGCAGGAAGTGGACAGGGAAATAGGACATATTATAAGGGACAGAGTTTACTGAGATGGGGAAGACCGGGCTGAATTTGAGGAAGCTGAGTTTTACTTCCAAACCCATCCAGATGTTACTCCTGCTGTCCCTGGACAAAGTAAGTAGAACAGTCTGTGGCCATTTCTCCTCTGCCTTCCTTCTGGAACTCCACTCCTCTCTCCTTCCCACCCACACCTGCCCTTCACACACCTCAGACCTCCTGGTGAACAAGGACAACGAAGTGTCTGGAAATTTTTTCTTCGAGGAGCTGTTGACAAAACCTCAGATGGTTAGTGTAGAAAAGACTCAGCTGTGTATTTCTCACGAAGTGTTTCCCGAAGCTCTGCTGTCTCAGTCCTTCCAGGCGGCTGTACCAAAATCCCGTAGACGTGGACCAGGGGGCTTGTAAACAACGTAGATGTATTCTCACAGTGTAGAGGCTGGGAAGTCCAAGGTCAAGATGCTCATGAATAGTCATCGTATGTTCCTTCTGTACAAAATGGAGAGCAAAACCCAACACAGTGCTCACAGAGCCTGTCCTATCCTAGAGATCAAATCCTACCCTATCCTAAGCATTGTCCTGTTTGGTAGTTGAGATCCCTAAATTCTCGGAATACCTTTAATCCAGAATAGTGCAGATGCTGGATTAAACGTTTTTTGTTTGTTTGTTGCTTGGAGTGTGGGAGGGAAACCATTTTGAAGCAGTTGTGTTCATTGGCCTAACTGTATGATAGCACCTTGTTTATTTTTATTGATTAATAAATTAGCGCACAGATCTGTCACTGTAAATAAACCCAGGACACAAAAAGTGACAAGGAATGCCCAAAGTGTTTTTTTTTTTCTATAACTGGAATCAACACGAATGTGTATTGAAAACACATTAAGTTTCACATTTTCCTGACTTTCACTTTTATTTTTTACATTTTTATTTGTATATGTTCCTGAGGTACAAGTGCAATTTGGCCACATCGATACATTACATTGTGGTGGAGTCAGGGCCTTCGTGCCTCCATCACTGGAGCAATGCTCATTGCACCCACCAAGAGATTTCCCGGTACCTGCTCCCCTCCTGGCCCTGCCCTTGTGAGTTCCACAGCCCGCTGCCCCCCCAGTCTGCTTCCATGGGTGCACATTATCTAGCTCCCATTTCTAAGTGAGAACATGCTGTATTTGCTTTCAGTTTTAGATAAAAAAGAGACACTTTCTGGCTTCTCAGCTAAGTTTATCGTGGTAGTGGCGATTGTTGGGAGATTTGGTGAGTGAAAACTTTTCGTGATACTCTAGTCCTAGATGTTTTTAAAATTGAATTTACCATTAAAAGCACTTTAAACCAAAGACGTGTATTGGTGACAGAAACTTCAAAGAAGTTGCCCAGCAACTATGGTCATTCCCCCAGAGGCAGAGAAACAATGGAAAAAAGAAGTTTGAGGTTAGATGTCTGTCTTGGGTTTCAGGTTTCTACTCTGACCTTGGACAAGTCCTTTGTCTTCCTAAATCTCAATACCTCATGCGTTAAAATGAACAAGGACAGATCATGATCATATTGCCTATTTCTCAGCATCCCCCATAACCTTCAGATTCCTTACACTACATGTAATTGTTTTTAGCTCGTTTCTGATCTTTTCTCATATATATGTGTATATATATTTGCGTGTGTGTTCATATATTTGTGTGTGTATATATGGATGTATATGAATATGAGGGGAGAAAGTGAGATCTCCAATCACAGTCCCCTGTAAAAATTTGTAGTTTACTTTTTTATGGTTGTGTTATAATTTACTAGCTCTTTCTCTTTTGATAGACTGTAAATGGTTTACAGTTGTTCCCTATTCTAATAGTGCAGCAATAAACATCTTCGTACATTCAGGCTTTTCTTTCTCTCTCTTTTTTTTGCCCAATTTCTCTGGGACTACTTCCAGAAGAGAGATTATGGAGTCAAAGTGAATGAGCGTTTTTTATCTATCCTGTCTTTTGAGCTTTTCACTTTATCCAAATGCCCCTCCCTTTGGTAACTTTCCTAGAATGTCCCAGAGTGTTCAAGTGCTTTTTTGAAGGCAGCCAGAAGATTCAGAGTCTACATTTGGTGGCCATATTTCCATCTTAAGACTCTGTCAGAATCCCTATGAGGTCTCCCCCTGGACTGCAAGGTCCTTCAGGTCAAAGCTGCGCCTTCATCATCTTTGCATCCTAGCACTGCCTGGCTTGTCATACTCAGAGTGACTGTTAGATGGGAATCAACTGACACATGCCTAATACATGATCGGTTCTTATTATCCACCTGACTCGCCAAGACACCCATTCATCAAACAGTTATTAAAGATGCCAGGCACTGGTGCTAGAAACTGGAGACGGATGGACAGAGGATGCAGGTGCCCTCACTGACCTGGCACGCAGAGCCCCCACTGGCAGTTGGAGATCTTAATCTTGAATCTGAATTCTTTGAGAAGGGGATCAAGGATGGAGTTGACCTTGTTCCATGTAATGTGATTGCAAGGAAGGCCCTTGTACTGCTCAAATATTTTAATCATCCACGCCCTAATACCTGTCATTTTGTGAGACAGATCTCGTTACAGAGATGGAGATGACAGAAGGGGCCTCTGCTGTGTTGTTTGCTAACCATATCCTGTGTCAAAGAACCTCAAGCTCTGTTGTAAGAGGTGGGATATGAGGGCAGAGTTCCTCGACACAGCAGGCCTGGAGAAGGTTTCTAAATCCCCCCTGGAGCAGAAAATCCCTGTTTGATCCTATCCAGTGTCCTATGAACACCTGCTGTGGGTATGGATGCTGGGGGGAAGTGGAGCATCTTTGGGCAACTCTGCAAAAAAATCTGAGTTCGGAGCTTTTGACTTGTATAGAAATCAATGTGTCTAAACGTCATATATTCCCCACTTGCCTGTTGCTGGAAAGTTTGATAAAGGGAGTGATAAAGGGAGCAGAAATTGAGCACATAGTTCTGAAAAGGGGTGTAGAAAGTTTTCCTTGGCTTCAGACCCTGGGTTGTTTTGCAACCAGTTCCTTGGGAGTCTGTGTAATTTATTGAAAGCTGGCTGAAAACCAGTCTTAGGTTTACCATGAAGCCTCCTCTAGTGTTGGCTTAGCTTGAATTCTGTGGACAGCGATTGTCAAAGAAGGCAGCTCTGCTTTAGACTTCTGATTAATGTTTTCTGTGGAAACCCTCAGAGAACTCTGACAAGTCTTGCAGACCCCAGATTGTTCTACATTGAACATTGCAGCATTCAGCAAAGACTCAGAGTGTTCCTTCTGAGTAAGGATCCTGTGGTTTTCCTTTTACAATGCTCTGTTAAAAATGTCTCCAAATTTGGCTGATAAACTACACACAGTTTGGGTATGCATTGTGGTTCAATCATCTGTCCAGTTTAGTAAAAATAAATGCACTCGAATTTACAGACAGATGAAACTCAATTTATTAAATAATATTTTTTTTGTTTGTTTTTTGTAGAGACAGTTTCACTTTATGGCCCTCGGTAGAGTGCCGTGGCATCACACAGCTCACAGCAACCTCCAACTCCTGGGCTTAAGTGATTCTCTTGCCTCAGCCTCCCGAGTAGCTGGGACTGCAGGTGCCTGCCATAACGCCCGGCTATTTTTTTGTTGCAGTTTGGCCGGGGCCGGGTTTGAACCCGCCACCCTCGGTATATGGGGCCGGCGCCTTACCGACTGAGCCACAATATTATTTGTTTTAATTTGAACAGAAAGATATTATGTGTCCAAGACTGCCCTTAACCAATGATCATTTGGGGGACTTAGTACATTTACTGTGTTTCGGATAGAGTATTAATGATGTGTAAGACTTAAATGTCAGCTATGGATCTAGGACAGTCGTGTTGCATGACTTACGGCTGGCAATTTTACATGTGCACGTCTGGTTAGGGGTTTGGGAGAGATTTGATTTATTTTTGACTACTGATAGATGGTTTCATTATACCAAATTTATATTGATGAGCAAATTCAAACTTTTCCATTTCAGCTCCTAGTTCAAAAACATCTGTGTATATTTTTTCCTTCGCTTCTGTTGACTGGTTTCATGCTAATGCCTGTTTCCCCTGAGCCAAGATCACATCTTGTGTTTCAGCTACAAGCTAATAGCCTGTCAGGAGTATGGAAATATATATCTGGGGTTTGTGATTATGCATGGAATCAGGATTTCCAGGAGTGCCTATTGGAGAAAAGTCTGCTCTGTGCTTCTCATGTCTTAATGATGGTTCTTAATGTTAATTCAAAGCAGCTGCAGGAGTCCCCGTTGTCCCTGGAAGTTGCGCGCTCTCTCTCTTAACTTCACATGCACAAACCTCCAGTGGAACTTAGGGAATTTCTACAGGTCTTTGTGTTTTGAAGAGTGCTCCCCATAACTCATATTGCCTGCACAAAATTACTGCTGTGTAATGGAGGAGGTGATATTGATGATGTGATGATGCTGGGTTCAAACCTCAGTCCTGTTGTTTACCAGTTGGGTAGCTGGGTGAGCTTAGACAAATCTTTTTTTTTTTTTTTTTTTTAATTTTTTTTTTATTTTTATTTTTTATTTTTATTTATTATTTTTTTTTTTTGGCCGGGGCTGGGTTTGAACCCGCCACCTTCTGCATATGGGACCGGTGCTCTACCCCTTTGAGCCACAGGCGCCGCCCAGACAAATCTTTTAACCTGTCTGTCCTTTGCTTTCCTCATCTGCAAAATGGAGATGAAATGACCTCAGTTTGGATTCTTCCAGTAGCCCAAGGTATATATGATTAAAATACTTTTAGTGTGTATTCTAGGCATAGTGCCAAGTTATAAGGATTTTTACCAGTTTTATTATAGTATTACATGAAATAAAACCTTAAAGTATTTAGACTAGATTCTAGCATATACTGAGCTTTTAGTATGCATTAGTTATCATTATTGTCATAAAAACTCAAGCAAATATTAATCCTCTGCCTCTGATATGGGATAGAGTTCCAGTTTAGCTAGATGCATGCCTCCTCTTTCTGCATTGCTAGAGCAGTAAATAGAATCAAATGTTAAAAATAACCAACCAACCAGTTAACTAACTGACAAAAAAACCAATCTAGATTCTTAAGTAGTGGAATGATACTTAATTGCTTTTGTCCCTAATACAAAGTTTATAAAACAAAAACTTAGTCAATTCAAACTTCCAAAGAATACTGTCCCTTCAAAAAGTATTCCTTACTCTTACATCCTTCCAAAGAAAGAAATTTAAATTAAGTGAAATAAATATATTTTGAAATGAAATAGTGTAATTCGGGGTGACAAATTTCCCCCTTTGCAATTTTTCATTTGTTCCTACCAATTGCACTGTTTGGATTAAGAAGTCCTCCTTCTCTTCGCCTTTTTTTTTTTTTTTTTTGCAGTTTTTGGCCAGGGCTGGGTTTGAACCCACCACCTCCGGTATATGGGGCTGGCACCCCACTCTTTTGAGCCACAGGCACCGCCCTTCTCTTTGCTTTTTCATTTGGAGAAGAACAGGCATCCTTTCTGGAGATTATCAGCGATCACTGTAAGGACATCTTTCTTAGAGATAATTTCCATCACTGCGATTTGAGACAGTGTCTCTTTATCCTGACTTCCATGCTCATCCGTTGAACCACAGCCACGTATGGACTTGAACCTCACAGTCCTCCGTTGCACAGGAGAGAATGCCAATGATCTTAGTTTTTGTGTTGCTGGGAGGAGGAACAGTAGCTGAGTATCTGGGGTGGGTTATTGTTTGCGTTATTTCTTAACTGTTGGGCATTGTTTGAAATGCAAAACCTTGTTTAAAAAATTTTATTTGTTATCTTCAGATATGTCCTGTGGAATATAGAAACGTCCTGAAAAATAAGTCTTATTCAAATATTTCTCAAAATCAATATTTTGGGAAATATGTCGTTTCCTTTGGTTTTCACTATGGTTTTTAAAGTTTAATTATGGGGTATTTGTCAGCATTCTGCAGGTCGAGTTTTCCAGCCCAGCCTAGAGTGGCTGTTTTTGCTTTTATTTTATTTCCCAATGCTTTTACTTGCAGTGGATATATACAAGTTATGACCTTGGAGCTTAAACAGCCTGTGTCTCATGGGTAACAGAATGAATGAACTTTGTGTTTTTCCTTTCCAGAATGTTTATTCTGCTAAAATAAACTCAACTTGCAGACATATCATGGGTTGTAATTGTATCATTAACATAAAAGGTAAATAATTCAGAGCAAAATTAAAAGAGCATTTATGTAAATCTTTGTACGTTCATTACTGACCTTCCCATTTTCTTATTTCCTAAATTAATCCTAGTTTTCTCCAGGCCTAAGGATATTAAAGTCATCGGTCAGCTTTCCTGGAATCAGGTTTCCCTGGATATTCGTTTTAATTTGAAGTCTCATAGCCCTTTTTTTCCAGTGTAAAAAGGGCTGACTTTTCTCATATTAAGAGAAACCTCGGGTTTCCCCTTCTATTCCTCTAGTTTTTCAGATCTTGTCCCTTTTATGATCAGACACCAAGACTGACAGAGTTTGAAAACTTTCAGGTGATTGTCCTTTTCTAATTAGGTTATTTTCTTGATTTTTTTCCCTTGAATCTACGTTATCTTTTGAAATTAGAGCGATCATAATATACACCAATTATTTACATTTTCTAGGCAATTTTATGAGTACCATACCCACCATTTCCCCAGATACATTATAACTTGAATAAATCCTGGGCTTTATGTGAGCAAGTCTCAGGGTAATGCGACATTTGAAGACACAACCAAAAGCAAAGGGAAAGGGAGTCTTAAGTCTTGTTGTCAGTCCTCAGAGCACATTAGAGGAGATCCCCTGTACTGATCGCCTGAGCCTCCTTCCCCCCTCACCCCCCACTCCCCAGTGCTGGTGCCCACCCAGAGCGTTTGTTCCCCGACTTTCTCCCCCAGCTGCTCCCCCAGATGCTCTGTTTTTTTGACCTCCTGGAGTCTGTCTTTCGACTCCTACCTCCACCCTTCCATTCTCCTAATTCTGTTTCACAGGAACTCAGGAATCAAGTTGGCAAGATCAATTCTCTTTAGAGGGCAGGCAAAGGGGAGGAGACAAAATAGTTTTATTAGGAAGTAGAGGCCTTGAGGGGTTCAGCATGGGCATACTCAAGTAATAATAAATCTGTCTCTGTCACAAAAACATTCTTATAAAGAACACAAGGGTTTAACGCAGCCATTAAAGTTCATGCTTTACTTAGCGTAGGTTAAACTTTCCAAAAGAGGCAACCTGTCTGCAGCTCTCTAGCCCATGGCAATGGTGTGTGCACAGAGAAACCTTAGAGAGTACATTCCAATCTTCTTCTAGAATTATAGGAACTGGAGGGACAAAACATATTTTTAAGAGTCTGAGTCTTTTCCATCTCACAAGGGTGGTGGATTTGCCAGGACTCTGTGCTGTGATTTTCCAGAATTTCCCTGTAGGAGTGGCTAATGGAGGCAGTGGGCTGGAAGGGGATGGCTGGGGAGTGTGAACTTGGGTCTGAATAGCACTTTCTGTCAGATGAAGAGAACATCATTTTCCATTGGAAAGAATGGAGGGGGCTGCGGCTGATGGCTGGACATCAGTGTGATGTCGAAGCCTCCTCTGTGCCGTCTCTCCTTGGGAACTCTCACTGCTCACGTGTCCGTTGTTTGCAGACCAGGAGACTTTCTTACATGCAGTATGCCGCAGGAACTTGGATTATTTTACTGTTCTTGCAGAGATCTTTCCATGGTGTTGTCTTTTGTTTTTAAACATGTCTCTTCCTATATATAACCAGAATTAACCGAGGTGCGTGGCCTCCAGACACAGCACATGCATACGTGTGTGCATGTATGTGTGTGCCTGTGCACACACACAGAACCTTAATTTGTTTTTTTCAACAAACAAAAAACGAGGTTATATTCACTCTTTGATCTAAAATTCACTTTTCCTACTTTTATAGTTATGAATATCCATGTCAGATCAGGCAATAGTCTATATTCTTCTTAACAGCTGTTTTATTCTATCACACGATGCTAGAATCTTGTACATAATAATTTCCCAATTGTTGGACACGTAGGCTGCTTCCAAAGTTTTATTCTTCCTATAATAGTGCAGTGAATATCCTGGCCTATATCATTTTTACTTGTCTTAGTATTTTTATACTATTGATTTCTAAAATTATAATTTCTAAGTCAAAGAGAATGTACCTTCAAAATTGTAATTCCTGCTGCTACCCCTTGCTCCAAAGAAAAGCCTTTGTCCCCAAAGGCACGGGCTCTAATATGGACCCTGTTGCTAGTTAGCTGTGCACTTTGGGCAAGTCGCTTCTTCACTTCTGTGTGAAATGAGAGAAAGTAGAACAAAAGGCCTCCAAGCTCCAGCGGCCCATGAGTCTTTACATTTACAAATAGATGTTGTCCATTTTCAGAGAATTATTTAAAGCTTTGACGAAGTCTGCTCTTTAAAAGATTGTCAAGAGCAGAGCTAATTGGTTAATAAACAAATAAACAAATCCATTAGCCCCTGGAAGATTTTTTAAAAACACTCAAACTGTGAAGTTTCCTTTTACAACTTTGTGGACACTGGGAGCCACTACCTAGCAAACTCCTGGTTAGGGCAGATTTTGTTTAATTTGTATGATTCAGATCATTCTGACAGCTGTGTCTTTATGTGTGCTCTTAAATGTTGTTTTATTTGGACAGGGCACATTTGACCTGTGGCCAATAAGCAGATTTGGTTTTAATCAAGTTCAAGTCAGATAAAGCCTTCATGTGATAGTGATCTTTCATTTAAAGGCCACATTTTGCTCCCTGAACCTTGTAAAAATCAAATACATAAATAAATGAAGAGGTTGGGAAATCGTTGGTTTGGTTTCTTTCAACCTTCTGCTTATTGAGAGCTCAGGGCCAGAGGAAGGGGAAGGGAGGATGATAAGGATTTTACTCTTGACCTAACTGAACATGCCTGCAGGTGTCTGAAACTACCTTCTGTAAAATATGCTATTCCCAGGTTTCCTCAAGGAAACAATCTGGCTTAATACAAAAACATCAGCATGAAGATTTGAAATCTGTTCATACCAATACAGATTTGAGTATTGTTTAGAATTTTTGCATTGCTGGGGTATTTTTAGATTTGCCATGCAAAAGATTATTTGTAAATCATTTGGCTTGCTAGTTAGCCAAAGTTATGAATGTTTTTGTTTTTTTGGGTTTTTTTTTGTGAAATGGTCTCTCTGTCACTCTGTCACTTTGCCCTAGCTCATAGCAACCTCAAACTCCTGGGCTCAAGTGCTACTCCTGAGTAGCTGGGACCATAGGACTGTGCCACCACACCCAGCTAATTTTTTTTTCCTATTTTTAGTAGAGATTTTGTGGGGGAGGTCTGGCTTTGGTCAGGCTAGTTTTGAACCCCTGACCTCAAGTGATCCTCCCAGCTCAATGTCTCCAAGTGCTAGGATTACAGGCGTGAGCCACCGTGCCTGGTGAAAATTTTGATCTGGTGTTTAGAACTTTGATCTTTCTGTGATGGGGCGTTCTAATGAGGGTGACTACACATCACAAATTATTATTATTATTTTTTTTTTTGGCTGGGGCTAGGGTTTGAACCTGCCACCTCCGGGCATATGGGACCAGCGCCCTACTCCTTGAGCCACAGGCACCAGCCCACATCACAAATTATTATCACCTATAGTTGAGTTACCATAGAGCAGTATTAATTTTCTTTCTATAAATAAATTGGAATTCATTAAAAGTTATCTTTTAAGAAAATTATCTTTATCTTAACATCACTCTTAATCACAAGTAGTGGGAGAGAAAGGGGTGGGGACTCTACTGCTGAGTCCTCTCCTTCTGCCCCCAGGCCTTTGCACAAACTGTCTCACCTGCTGGGAATGCCCTCTGCGCGGCTTTTCCCACAGTTGGCCCCTATTCCTCCTTAAATTCTCAGATTCCATGTCACCTCCTGAAGGAGGCCCTCCTTGACTACCCTGCCTAAAAAAGATCCTCTCTAATTCTTTATCTCAGTCTCATGTTTCCTTTGTAGCACGTGGATATTTATTGCATTAATTTTCTGCATATTGTTTAGTTTTTAGAATTTTTAACAGCTTTATTGAGATATAATTCACACACCGTATAATTTACCCATTTAAAGAGTTCCATTTAATGATTTTTAGTCTATTCACAGATATAGGCAACCATCATCATTTAAAAAAAAACAAAAAACAACAACCCGAAACCCTTCAGCCGTCACCCTCCTAAACCCCTGTTCGGGTAACCCCTGTTACCTCCTCAGTGCTAAGCAACACACAGATCTACTTTCTGTAGAAAAAAGATTTCTCTGTTTTAGACTTTCATATAAATGAAACCATGTAATATGAGGTCTTCTGTGCCTGGCTTCTTTAACTTAGCCTAAGGTTTGCAGAGTTCCATCTCCTGACAACTGTCGGTACTTCATCCCTGTTTAAGGCTGAATAATATTCCCTCGTGGGGTTATGCCATATCCCTTTGTACATTCACAGGCATTTGGATTGCCTGTTAGGAATAATGCTACTGTAAAAATTCCTGTACAGATTTTTGTGTGGACATATGAGGACTGCCTGGGAATTATCCAGCCCATGTATATCTCGAGTTTTCACAGTATATGGCTGGATATTTTATGAATAGTTCTTGTGTGTTTTCCTTTCTCTCGATTATATACCTAAAATTTGGATTGCCAGGTTGCCTGTGTATTTTTGGAGATCTCCTCCACCAGATGAGAAACTCTGTAAGAGCAGGGGCCACACCTGACCTGTGAGTAGTGCAGCCTCAGTACCCAGCATTGTGTCTCACGTGACAGGTGCTTAGTTAGTCCTTGGTGAATCTGTGACTCCATCAGCATGCATCATATCTGCCAGTCACCAGGCGTGGTGCTGGCTATCTATTTTTTTTTTCTTTGTTGCCCTTGGTAGAGTGCCATGGTGCCACAACTCACACCAACCTCAAATTCCTGGGCTCTAGCAATTCTCGTGCCTCAGCCTCCCAAGTAGCTGGGACTACAGGTGCCCGCCACAACACCTGGCTATATTTAGAGACTGGGTCTCGCTCTTGCTCGGGCTGGCCTTGAACTTGTGAGCTCAAACAAGCCACCCACCTCAGCCTTCCAGGGTGCTTGGATTACAGGCATGAGCCACCGTGTCCGGCCCTGGATATCTATTTTAGATACAACTTGAAATGTCAACTGCAGGGCTGATATCCTCACACTTCCCGAGGGGAATAGCCCTGTTAAACCCCTGCCCATTTCATACCATATGACACCCCTTCCACACACAGCAAAACTTTAGATAGAAGTTACAGGCGACAAGATTGATGAGAAAGTAGAACCTAGAAGATAAAAACAGAACCTTTCTAGGATGAAAGATGAATAGGGAGGAGCAGCTGGGTAAGGTGGCAACAAGCCAAATGTAAGCTGTGTACGCTCCTTAGATTCTGAACAGCATTAAAGTTTTTTCTCTTCCTAAAGTCTATTGTTTAGCATTTCCTGGGTGTCTTTGAAGCCTTGGCCTCCTCATGATCAAAATGTCTGTGTTCTTGTTCTCAGATGTATTCTTACAAACTCACTCATCTTGCAAAATCCTGCCCAATTATTGGTGGTAACTTTAATTGAGACTGTTTCTTCTAGCCAGCAAAGGTGATTTTAAAACTTTCATTGTGAACCACATTTTACAAAAGATGGGACTAGACCTCAAGGTCATGTTCTAGTAAGTGAAGGTGTTGGAATTCAGATCTAAACTTATCCAATTCCAAGGCCCGAGCTTTTTACCTGTGTCATACACTCAGATGTTTGTCCAGACCCATTCAGATGTTTCACCTTAGTTGTGATAGCATTATGCTCTCAACAGCTAAGTGAACCAGCTTGGAACTAAGTGTGTTAATGGATTTCTTCACTAAAATTTAAAAATGCCCTCATATGTATACATAGCTAACTCGATTTTCCATTATCGACAGTAATTAAGAACCGGTTATATGAAAATGTGTTTGTTGCATACATTTGGCTTCATTACCTCCATCAATTCATATCACTTTGAAATTAAAATCAAATGAGACAAAACTGTCAGTGACTTGCAAATTAAAAATTCTTGGCAACATAGATTAATTATTGTTTTTGGTATTTCTCTCCCTTTTACTAATTTTCTCCTTGTTTTCATTTTTTTCTGAGTTCTTATTAAAGGGAGAAGCTTTGATAAAGGATATTGTTAGTAGAGGAAAGGAAGTTTGACAACTTCCTTGAACTTATATGCATTGAAGAGGAAGGAGTTCATAGGAATGCCTCAGGGAGCACGGTGCATGGGCCACAAGAGTACCATACTACAGAGTTTTTAAACAACAGTTTTTTTTATGTATAAGGGATCTCCAGGCACCTCAAGGATAGAAATCAAATTTTTCAAAGGAATATGCACCCACACATTTTACACACATATACACATATTGTGTATATACCACCCAAATTACTTTATAGAAATGCCATCAGTTTTTCTCTAGACTGAAAATAGCAAACTGATGCCCTGCAGTTTTATTTTTGAATTATTTTGCTAACCTTTAAAACTAGTACAATCTCTATGGAAAGTTGTATGGAGATATTGCAAAGAACTAAAAATAGACCTACCATTTGATCTAGCAATCTCACAATTGGGTATTTACCCAAAGGAATAAAAAAGTTACTTTGTCAAAAAGACACATGCTTTCAGATGTGTATTGCATCACAATTCATAATCACAAAGATTTGGAACCAACCCAAGTGCCCATCAATACCTGAATGGATTAATAAAATGTGGTATATGTATACCATGGAGTACCACTCAACCATAAAAAATTGTGTCATGATAACTCACTGTAACCTCAAACTCTTGGGCTCAAGTGATCCTCCTGGCTCAGCCTCCTCAATAGCTGAACTATAGGCATGTACCACTATGCCCAGCTAATTTTTATTTTTATCTTTTGTAGACATGGGGTCTAACCATGTTGTCAAAGCTAGTCTCAAACTCATGAGCTCAAGTGATCCTCCTGCATAGGCCTTCCAAAATGTTAGGATTACAGTCATCATTTCTTTTTTTTTTGTTTTTTTGAGACAGAGCCTCAAGCTGTCACCCTAGGTAGAGTGCTGTGGCATCACAGCTCACAGCAACCTCCAACTACTGTGTTCAAGCGATTCTCCTGCCTCTGCCTCTCAAGTAGCTGGGACTACAGTTGCCCACCACAACACCCGGCTATTTGTTGGTTGCAGCTGTCATTGTTATTTAGCGGGCCCAAGCTGGATTTGAACCCGTCAGCTCAGGTGTATGTGGCTGGTGCCTTAGCCACTTAAGCCACAGGTGCTGAGCCTACATCATTTATCTTTAAGTTCATTTATACATTTAATGCAATTCCAATTGAAATTTTCACAGAATTTTGGTAGATATAGACAAACTGATTCCAAAATTTATATTGAAAGACGAGGAACAAGTAGAGGCAAAAAAATTTTGAAAAGAATTAAAACTAGAGGAATCACACTTTCTGGTTAATAGAAAGCAATGTGTTATTGGCAAAGGGACAGGTGTATGTTAATTGATCAGTGAACAGAAGAGAGTGTGTGGAAGTAGACCTAAATAAATGTGGCCTATTGATTTTTGACAATGGTGCTAAAGTAATTCATGGGAAAAAGTATATATTTTTCCAACATAGTGGAAGAGTTGATATAGTTAATCCGATTGAAATTGTGCAAAATGTTTGAACAGACACTTTTCCATTAGGAGATGCAAATTAATACTGTGATAAGATATTATTACATAACAATTAGAATTGCTAAAATAGAATTTACTGCTAATGCTAAGTGCTGATGAGGCTTCCTGTCATCTAGAGGTATTGGGAATGAAAAATGGGACAGAAGGCCACTCTGGAAAACAGTTTGCTAATAAAGTTAAACACACACTTACTGTAAGGCACTATAACCCCATTCCTGTGTCTATACCCTAGAGCAGTGATTTTCAACTGGTGTTCGGTGAAAGGATCCTAGGTGTGCCTTGAAAATGCTTAAAGATCATTAATTGAATTATTTTTGAAAGAAATTCAAAGCACATGAAGTATATTCTTTTTTTATAATCTATTTTTGGTCAATATCATTTAAGTGTGCCAAGGAAGTTTCACTATGGGTTCAAGTGTGTCACGAGATAAAAAAGGTTGAAAAACACTGCCATGGAGAATTAAAACCTTTCACACACATTTATAGTAGGTCTGTTCATAAATAGCTTCCAAAGTGGACACAACCTGCAGTCCTTCAACAGGTGAATGAAGCAAGCTATGATGTGAGTACAATGGGATGCTACTCAGCAATGGAATAGGACCAGTGACACACACCACACTTGGATGAATCTCAAGGGATTTTGCTGAGTGAAAGGAGCCTGACTCACAACACCACATACTGTATGATTCAACTTACCTTTGCTCAAAAACACAAAATTACAGACATGAAAGGAGAGCAGCGGTTGCCAAGGGGGAGGGGTGGGGGACAGGTGTGACTGCATGAGGGTGACAGAAATGTTCCGCATCTTGAGTGTGGTGCTCGTTACATGAATCTGCACCTATGTCAAAATTCATAAAACAGAACACAGGACAAAGCCAACTTTTCTATAGGTTAATTGAAAAAATTCAGGGCGGTGCCTGTGGCTCAGCGAGTAGGGCGCTGGCCCCACATGCCGAGGGTGGCGGGTTCAAACCCAGCCCCGGTCAAACTGCAACAACAAAAAAAAATAGCCGGGCGTTGTGGCCGGCGCCTGTAGTCCCAGCTACTAGGGAGGCTGAGGCAAGAGAATCGCGGAAGCCCAGGAGTTAGAGGTTGCTGTGAGCCGTGTGACGCCACGGCACTCTACCCGAGGGCGGTACAGTGAGACTCTGTCTCTACAAAAAAAAAAAACCTTTAAAAAAAAATTCAAATACATGTCTAAAGCTTCCCTCTGAACACTGATGTGCTGTGACAGCTGTGTACCACTTCTCTGGAGCAACAACCAGGGATGGACATCTTTCACAACTCTCCTCCAAAAAGCGAGAGCTTATTCCGGAGAATCACAGTCAATTTGGAGGAACCTGCAGCAGGGGACAGGCAGCCATTTCGAAGCAAGAGCAGAAAATCATCTGAAAGTTTGCCAGGCTGCCAAGTCAAACAGAGAACATAAATATTTGTATAGCTTTGTAACAAAAGAGCAATATAGGTTTTGGCAGAAAGACGTTTTAATGGCACTCGTAGCTTTAAAATAACTGAGGCTTGCTCCTATTACGTGGTAATTGCATGCAGATGTAGTGTATGTCAGAGACATGGTGCTGTCCTGGGAGAGAACATTGAAGATAAAACTCCGAGTGGCACGAAGGACAATCCGTGTATTTGTGCGGTTGTGGCAGAGCCCAGCCCCTTCCTGGCACTGGATCTTCAGGAGGTTATGTGCACTACTCAGAAGAGTCATTTAAATCCCTTTGTAGTTGTGAGTTCATGACTGTTTTTATTTTCTGCTGCACAGATAGTATCTTAAGGCTTTTAGTTTGGGAATGGGGTGTTTTGGGACCAAAAACAGAAACCCTGAGCTATTTGGAATGGGAAGAGTGGTGGGGATTGAGGGAGACTGGGGTTTCTAGCACTGCCTCACTCTCACCCATCAGTGGCAAAGTCTCAAGTCTTTGATGTTTCCAAAAGGGAGCGATTTAACCCCACCTTTTCCTTTCCATAGGATTGAATCAAAAGCTTGCATGTTTATGGCTATGGTGTAAGGAAGCAGGGGTCAAGCATGGTTCTCGGGGTGCAAATAACAAGACCAGTTTTAGGTCTTAAAGGAAGGCAATGGAAGGGTGAGGACTGATTCCGAATGAATGGGAAAGCTGGTCTCCAAAATAATAGGAACTTGGCTGGTAGGAATTACAGATGAACAGTTTCTTTAGAGAATTGCCTTCCCGATCAAGGAAGAAATTTCCTACATCTCCCGATTTTCACTTCACTCAGATTCAGCACCGTCTCAGTCTAGGCTGAGTCATGTGCTCACTCTCTGGCTAGGGAGGAGGGGACTACCTTGAGTGACAGGCAGTGAGGAAGTCAGAAGTGGTACCAGAGAAGACCAGAGGTCTCTGTCCTTAGGCAGGTGTTGGGTATTAGATAGGTGGAAACAAAAATTTTCCAAATCACCGTGATGGATTACTCTACATTTTAAACTAAACAGCCCTAAAGGATGTAAGGATAGATGTTGGTGGGGTGCAGGAAGGGCTACGGGGCTGGTGGGGTGGGAAGCACAATAGTGTAGAAACTAGACCCAGGCAAGAACTGGCCCGGGGCTCTGCTACCAGCTGGCACTAATACCCCAGGGCAAGTCAGTTACTCTATCTGAAGCTTCCTCTCCTAAAGATCGAAAAGGTTGCACTAGCTAATTCCTTTTGCTGTAAATCTTAAGAAACAAATACTTTGGGGCTAGAGGGCCATGACTGAATTGCTTAGCTAACTCTAGGACTGTATTAAATTCCAGGATTTTTCTTCAAGTGCTTAAAGCAGCAGTTCTCAAATGTTAGAGTGCCTAAGAATCTCTTGGGGATTAGATAGGGAGAGCTCTTGTAAAATGCAAATTCCAGGGCCCCATCCTCAGAGATTCTGGTCCAGTCATTGTGAGTGGAGCCCAATAATCTGCATTTCAAACAAGATCACTGGGTAATTTTAATGCAGGTGACCAAGGCTAAAGACCTCCACACCGCCTGTTTCGTTTCTGATCCCTGGAAGATAGAACCCCTTCAGTTAGAGCTGCAGGCTCTTAAAAATGTTTGAAATTGAACAACTGGGCACACTCTTTAAATGTCCCTGCTAGACTCTGTAGATAGTGTGAGGATGCTTGAAATGGGGGACACCAGGGTTGCCAGGGGCTGCGTTGTCTGTGCATTGGGACACAACAACCTAGGATTTCACATTCTCTCCTCTTTCTGATTAAATGTAGCCAGTCAATAAAGCTGAAGGATAGAGAGCCCACCATGAGGACCGTGAGAGCTTTCCTTATCGTTCAAATTGTATGAGGGTCTCAAATACAATCTTTTCAGGTGAAGACAGGTATTGGGCTTGGAAGTGTCTGACTTGGTAAATTTCTGCTTTTAAGAAGTTTTACTTCCAGGCCACACCTCTGCAGTAAACACATCTCCTTTTGGGAGTTCCATTGAAGAAAGTGTTGCGCCTTGGTTTCTTGGTTTCTTGAGCGATGTTATTTGTACTGTACCATCTCTCTGAGGATTTGCAAGTGTTTTTTTTTTTTTTAAGTATTCGGTTTCACATCAAGGTGCTTCTTGCAAACATGTAGTTTGAAATGGTGAAGGAATATGTTTTATGTACATGAAATGCTTGATTTTCTTTTCCCTCTGTCTACTACCTTATATGATGTACCTTTGAAATGTGGAGTGACCACCAAGTGCTCCTTGGCTTTTTGAGGCAGGATAGAAGCATTTGGTCATTTGGCCCTGCGTGTACTCCAAATAAATTTAGAGTCTTGACTAAAATGAAAGTAAATTTGAGCAAGGGTGAGAATAGTTTAAAGAATGACAAAACTTATACTGGGTTACATCTAAAAAACACATTTGTATATTAAATGAAATAATAAATAGTAATTAAAAAGTAGTTCTAGGAGGCCATTACCATAGTGTTTGAAATAACTGTGGATATCATGTGACTTAGCAATGCACAAAGCGCTTTCCTGTTGTTCTCATATGATAAACCTTCTTGTCTTTGATGGTTCCAATCTTAGAATAGAGCGTGGATGAGAAATCTTGGTTTAGAACCTCTAAAATCTAGCCAAGGCCCTTTACAGATACAAACTCTCTGTCGTTGTCCTCTGTCTTATTTCTATGTTCTGTTTAACATGAAATCGTCCTTTCTTTCCAGATACGTAATTGGTTGTGTATGTGCTCTGGTGTGTGTGAGATTACTAGGGAAATAAAGCCTCGGGTGGGGGCAAATTTATGAGAGATAAAGTCTACAGGCTTTTATTCTTGCTTTTTTACTTTCTCTAATATGGAGGGGTGGGGAGTTCTGCATATTCTTTGGCTTCATGAAATGTTGATATTTGAGAGACGAACAAAAGTGTTTATTCTTCAGAGTTAAAAAAAAAAAACAACAAACCCTCAACTCAGCAAGTCTGCATTCTGTTCCACTTGGTCTTGTAAGTCATTTGCCAGCAAGATGAGCTTTATAACTACTCTCTGGCGAAGCATACCCCCATCTCCTGATCGACATTCCTCCACTCTTTTGCTTCATAAATTAGAAGGGAGGATGCCATTGTAATACTTGACCATATAAGGGGGAAGAGAGGCCCTGCGTGATTTAGTTCTGCCCTCCTGTCAGAACTGTATACACACTGGAGGCCTTTTAAGGGAAGGTGGTGCATGCAGGGAAAACATCCCAAGGCAGTCCATCCATTTTCTCTGCTACTGCCGAGTCTGTGCCTGCAAGCTCTGGGCGACTCTGAAGCATAAATCACAGGGAGTTGCTGGTGCCAAGCTCCTGGAAGGAAAACCTCAGAGGACAGTGTTCACTGCTGAACACAGTCCGCATTTCAGTTTTCACTAAAAGCCCTCTCACCACTTGGGATTCTGCCTTTATTTTATTTTATTTATTTTGAGATAGAATCTCACTATGTCTCCCTCTACAGAGTGCTGTAACGTCACAGCTCATAGCAACCTCAAACTCTTGGACTTAAGGGATTCTCTTGCCTCAATCTCCCAAGTAGCTGGGACTACAGGCGCCTGCCACAACACCCAGCTATTTTTTTGTTGCAGTTGTCATCGTTGTTTAACTGGCCTGGTCTGAGTTCGAACCTGCCAGCCTGGGTGTATTGTGGCCAGCGCCCTATCCACTGAGCTAGGGCACCACCAATGGCTTCTGATTTTTAGTGAAAACTTTACAACTTGCATATCCTGACCTTGCCTTGGACAATCCCCCTCACCCCTTAAGGTTTCTGATTGTCTTGTCTGCACCGGAGCATTTGTTTCTGTACAATGTGGGATCAAGTTTGGAGAGAGCTGACTTTGAAGCACAGAACGTCTTGGCATGATTCAGTGCACAGAAAATGGGTTCTGGGTCCAGGCAGGACAGAGCCTGAATCCCCCACCTGCCACTTACATGGCATGGGTAGACTCTTTAATTTCTTGGTACCTCGGTTTTTTAGTTTGTGGTCTGGTGCTGATGGTTGTTTAAATCCAGGCATTTTGGTTGCTAGGGGCAGAAAATTTTAGTTAGAAGAAGGACAGAGAAAGGACATTGCAAACCCATAGACATTTTGATGAAATAAACTGTGGCTTATTTCATGAAATAGGAAAGAAGGATGGGAAGGCCCTGCAGGGGAGGAGGCGCTTCCACGTATAGGCAGATAGTCTTCTCCAGTCACTTCTAATCTGAGACTCACTTGCTTCTTTGAAATTTACTTTCTTTAGCTGTATTCCCAGTAAGCCAAGGTTCTGCAGCACAGGCCGAAATGACAGAAACGTGACAGTGTGTGTCCTTCCAGTGCCTGTCCCCTCTGTTCTGGGATGCCACAGCTCAGGCACCCAGGTAGCCGAATCACCCAGGCCGAGGGCCTGTCTAGGAGACACTGGGGGCAGGCTGCGTGTGGCTCCCTCGAGACCCCTACACCTTCCTGCAGAAGCCTGTTCCCACCCTGAGGCTCCCACCCAGTACCCAAGGGCCCTGTGCTAAGTTCACGGACAAACCTTCGCTGGTCAGGACATCTCTTTTCTTCTCAGTTCAGGGGTTCTCAAATTCTTTTTCTGTTTGCAGATACAGCCTAAGTCCACCAAAAGCACCTCTCAAGATCTGCAGAGATTCTCAAGGCAGGTGTGGCTTTGTATTTTCTTTTCTTTTCTTTTTTATTAAATCATAGCTGTGTACATTAATGCAATCATGGGGCATCATACACTGGTTTTATAGACCGTTTGACACATTTACATCACACTGGTTAACATAGACTTCCTGGCATTTTCTTAGTTATTGTGTTAAGACAATTATATTCTACATTTATTGGGTTTCACATGTACCCTTGTAAGATGCACCGCAGGTGTAATCCCACCAATCACCCTCCATCCGCCCAACCTCCCACCTTTCTCTCCTCCCTCTCCCCCTTCCCCATATTCTTAGGTTATAACTGGGTTATAGCTTTCATGTGAAAGCCATAAATTAGTTTCATAGTAGGGCTGAGTACATTGGATACTTTTTCTTCCATTCTTGAGATACTTTACTAAGAAGAATATGTTCCAGCTCCATCCATGTAAACATGAAAGAGGTAAAGTCTCCATCTTTCTATAAGGCTGCATAATATTCCATGGTGTACATATACCACAATTTATTAATCCATTCGTGGATCGATGGGCACTTGGGCTTTTTTCATGACTTAGCAATTATGAATTGGGCTGCAATAAACATTGTGGTACAAATATCTTTGTTATGATGTGATTTTTGGTCTTCTGGGTATATAGCTAGTAGAGGAATTATAGGATTGAATGGCAGATCTATTTTAGATCTCTGAGTGTTCTCCAAACATCTTTCCAAAAGGAATGTATTAATTTGCATTCCCACCAGCAGTGTAGAAGTGTTCCCTTTTCTCCACATCCACACCAACATCTCTGGCCTTGGGATTTTGTGATATGGGCTAATCTTACTGGAGTTAGATGATATCTCAAAGTAGTTTTGATTTGCATTTCTCTGATGATTAAGGATGATGAGCATTTTGTCATATGTCTGTAGGCTGTGTGCCTGTCTTCTTCAGAGAAGTTTCTCTTCAAGTCCCTTGCCCAACCTGTGATGGGATCACTTGTTCATTTCTTGCTTATACGTTTGAGTTCTCTGTGGATTCTGCTTATTAAACCTTTGTCGGAGACATAACCTGCAAATATCTTCTCCCATTCTGAGGGCTGTCTGCTTGCTTTACTTACTGTGTTCTTGGCTGTGCAGAAGCTTTTTAGTTTGATCAGGTCCCAGTAGTGTATTTTTGAAGCTGCTTCAATTGCTTGGGGGGTCCTCCTCATAAACTACTTACCCAGACTGATTTCTTCAAGGGTTTTCCCTGCACACTCTTCTAGTATTTTTATAGTTTCATATCTTAAGTTTAAATCTTTAATCCAGTGAGAGTCTATCTTAGTTAATGGTGAAAGGTGTGGGTCCAGTTTCAGTCTTCTACAGGTTGCCAGCCAGTTCACCCAGCACCATTTGTTAAATAGGGAATCTTTTCCCCACTGAATGTTTTTAATTGACTTGTCAAAAATCAAATAACGGTAAGTAGCTGGATTCATCTGTTGGTTCTCTATTCTGTTCCAGACATCTACTTCTCTGTTTTTGTGCCAGTACCATGCTGTTTTGATCACTATCGATTTATAGTATTGTCTGAGGTCTGGTAGCATGATTCCTCCTGCTTTGTTTTTGTTTCTGAGTAATGTCTTGGCTATTCAAGGTTTTTTCTGATTCTATATAAAATGAAGTATTGTTTTTTCAAGATCTTTAAAGTATGACAGTGGAGCTTTAATAGGGATTGCATTGAAATTGTATATTGCTTTGGGTAGTATGGACATTTTAACAATGTTGATTCTTCCCAGCCATGAGCATGGTATGTTTTTCCATTTGTTAACATTTTCAGCTATTTCTTTTCTTAGAGTTTAATGCAGAATACAAATGTCTACATACAATAACTAAAAAAATGCCATAAAGGCTACATTGAACAGTTTATTTTTTTATTGTTAAATCATAGCTGTGTACATTAGTGCAGTCGAGGGGTACAATGTGCGGGTTTCATATACAATCTGAAATATTCTCGAACAGTTTGATGAGAATATTTCAGATTGTATATGAAACCCGCACATTGTACCCCTCGATTGCACTAATGTACACAGCTATGATTTAACAATAAAAAAAAAAAACTTAGAGTTTCATATTTCTCTTTATAGAGATCTTTCATGTCCTGTGTTAGATAAACTCCCAAATATTTCATCTTCTTTGGCACTACTGTGAATGGAATAGAGTTCTTAACTGTTTTTTCAGCTTGACTATTGTTGGTATATATAAAGGCTACCGATTTATGAATGTTGATTTTGTTACCTGAGACGCTGCTGCATTCCTTGATCACTTCTAAGAGTTTTGTAGTAGAATCACTGATGTTTTCCAGATATACAATCATATCATCTGCGAAGAGCGAAAGTTTGATCTCTTCTGACCCTATATGGATACCTTTGATCACCTTTTCTTCCCTAATTGCGATGGGTAAAACTTCCATTACAGTGTTAAAGAACAGTGGAGACAATGGGCAGCCTTGTCTGGTTCCTGATCTCAATGGAAATGATTTCAATTTAACTCTATTCAATACGATATTGGCTGTGGGTTTGCTAGAGATGGCCTCTATCAGTTTAAGAAATGTCCGTTCTATACCAATTTTCTTAATTGTTTTGATCATGAAGGGATGCTGGATATTATCAAAAGCTTTTTCTGCATCAATTGAGAGAATCGTATGGTCTTTGTTTTTTAATTTGTTTATGTGCTGAATTATACTTATAGATTTACGTATATTGAACCAGCCTTGAGACCCTGGGATAAAACCGACTTGGTCATGATGTATGATTTGTTTGATGTGTTGCTGGATTCTGTTTGTTAGGATCTTGTTGAATATTTTCGCATCTATATTCATTAGTGATATTGGTCTATAATTTTCTTTTCTTGTTGGGTCTTTTCCTGGTTTGGGGATCAGGGTGATGTTTGCTTCATAGAACGTGTTGGGTAGTCTTTCTTCTTTTTCTACATTTTGGAACAGGTTGAGTAATATAGGTACTAGTTCCTCTTTAAAGGTTTGGTAGAAGTCTGACGTGAAGCCATCTGGTCCCGGGCTTTTCTTTTTAGGGAGATTTTTTATGGTTGATACTATTTCAGAACTTGATATTGACCTGTTCAACATTTCCACTTAATTCTGGCTAAGTCTTGGAAGGTGACATGCTTCAAGTATTGGTCAGTTTCCTTCAGATTTTCATATTTCTGAGAATAAAGTTTCTTTTAATATTCATTAAGGATTTTTGAATTTGTGAGGAGTCTGTTGTTAGTGCATCTTTGTCGTTTCTGATTGATGAGATTAGAGATTTTACTCTTTTTCCTGGTTAGGTTAGCCAAATGTTTATCTATTTTATTGACCTTTTCAAAAACCCAACTTTTTGATTTATTGATCTGTTGTATAATTCTTTTGTTTTCAATTTCATTTAATTCTGCTCTAATTTTGGTTATTTCTTTTCTTCTACTGGGTTTGAGGTTGGAATGCTCTTCCTTTTCCAGTTGCTTGAGATGTCCCATTAAGTTGTTAACTTCCTCTCTTTCCGTTCTCTTGAGGAAGGCTTGCAGTGCTATAAATTTCCCTCTTAGGACTGCCTTTGCCATATCCCAGAAGTTCTGATAATTCGTATCTTCATTGTCGTTTTGTTCCAAAAATTTGGCAATTTCCTTCTCAATCTTATCTCTGATCCAGCTATCATTCAGCATAGGTTATTTAACTTCCATGTTTTTGTATGAGTATGCAGATTCCTGTTGTTACCAAGCTCAAATTTTATTCCATGGTGGTCCGAGAAGATGCAAGGAATAATTTCTATTCCTTTAAATTTACTGAGGTTAGACTTGTGGCCTAAAATGTGATCAATTTTGGAGTATGTTCCATGGGCTGATGAGAAGTTGTATTCAGTTTTGTTGGGATGAAATGTTCTGTAGATGTCTGCTAAATCCAAATGTTGCATGGTTAGGTTGAAATCTAAAATTTCTTTGCTCAGCTTCTTATTGGAGGATCTATCCAACACTGCCAAAGGAGTGTTGAAATCTCTGACGGTTATGGAGCTGGAGGAAATCAAGCTGCTGATGTCTGTTAGAGTTTCTCTTATAAATTGAAGCACATTCTGGTTGGGTACATAAATATTAATAATTGAAATCTCATCATATTGAGTATTACCCTTAACAAATATGAAGTGACCATTCTTATCCTTCCTTACTTTTGTTGGTTTAAAGCCTACTGTGTCTGCAAATAGAATTGCAACACCTGCTTTTTTCTGATTACCGTTTGCCTGAAATATGGACGACCATCCTTTCACCCTGAGTGTATATTTATCTTTTAAGGTAAGATGTGATTCTTGTATGCAGCAAATATTAGGCCTGAGTTTTTGTATCCAGTCAGCTAACCTGTGCCTCTTTAGAGGACAGTTTAAGCCATTCACATTAATGGAGAATATTGATAAGTCTGGTAAAATTTTGGGTATCGAGTGTTTTGAAAGTCCAGTGGACATTTTTAATCCTTTCACCACTGTGGAAGTTGGAGTTTGATCAAAATTTTCTGAGTGAGTTAACTTTTGTGGTAGAGGATTGGGCTGGTCATTATGGAGAATAGGTCTTAGAATATCCTGAAGAGCTGGTTTGGTTATGGCAAATTTCTTCAACATATGAATGTCATTAAAGTATTTAATTTCTCCATCATAAATGAAACTCAGTTTAGCTGGATACAGTATCCAGGGTTGAAAGTTACTTTGATTTAGGAGATTAAAAGTCAATAACCACCCTCTTCTGGCTTGAAAAGTTTCAGCAGAGAGATCTGCAGTCATTCTAATATTCTTCCCTTTGTAGGTAATGGATTTCTTATGTCTGGCTGCTGTCAAAATTTTCTCCTTCATATTAACTTTAGTGAATTTAATTATGATTTGCCTGGGGGATGTCATATTTGGATTGAATCGTGCTGGGGTTCTGAAACTGTCTGCTATCTGAATTTCAGAATCTCTTGGCATGTCTGGAAAATTCTCTTTCATAATTTCATGGAAAAGGGCCTCTGTGCCTTGTGAGGCCACTTCATCGCTTTCAGGGATTCCAATGAGGCGGATATTAGCCTTCTTCAAATTATCCCAGAGCTCTCTGAGAGAATGATCCATTTTTGTTCTCCATTTCTGTTCCTCTTTGAGAGTTTGGGAGCATTCGAAAGCTTTGTCTTCAATATCAGAAATCCTTTATTCTGCTTGCTCCATTCTGTTACTGAGGGATTCTACTGTTTTTTTCAGATCTTTGAGGGTGGCAAATTCTTGCTTCAGTGTGTCAAAATTTGGTGGTTTTGTCTTTAAATTTGTTAGATTCTTGAGACAACTTTTGAATTTCTCCTCGAATTTCTAATTCTGACTTTTGAATTGCTCCTCGAATTTCTAATTCCAAATTTTCCTCCATTCTATTAATCTTATTTGCAATCCAAATTCTGAATTCGATATCTGACATCTTGGCCAGCTGTTTATGAATCGGATCTTCAGTTACATCTGCCTTATCTTTCCTTGGGGGGGGGTTGATCTATTCTGGTTATTCATGTTACCAGAGTTTTTCCACTGATTCTGCCCCATGATTATTTTGCACTGTTTGATTTTTGCCCTGGAGCTCTGTCAAGGACCCATACATTGCTATGGCCTGAGAAACTGGGGACCTGTTTGGTGTGGTGGGGCTAAGTGGTTCTGTCTTGTTTTCAGCTGGTCTCTGTCTGACCCTAGTGAAACAGTCTGGGTTGAAGTCTCAGCTGTGGAGAAATACCAGCAATTAAGTCACCCCACCCCCCACAGGCAATAATTGGAAAAGGAAAATCTAACCTTCCTATAACCACACACCCAGGGCACCACTTGAATAGTCCTCGGGCGATTGGTTCTGTTCAAAAGGTCCAAATCAATTGTCTCAGTCAACACCTGTTTCCGGTTGGAGAGTTTAAATGGTCTCTGGCAACTGGATTACAGGGGTCTGGTGACAACTCAGATATGACTTGCTCTGGTGCTCTGTGAAGTCAGGAGGACCCACGCAGCAAATAGATTAGTCTGGGAAGTCTAATGCCTCCTTCCCCACCTTGCACCTCTGTCACACCCAGTCACTAATAGCCCTGCAGGGCTGTGACCCAGTTGCCTCTAGTAAACAGATACTCCAGGGGTTTGCACTTGCCTGAATCACAAGGAAATCTGTATCTGCTCAGCCAGGCCGCTGCGCTCTGCCTCTATCTAGCAGGGGGAGATGAGGCCTGACTACCTTGGACACTTGATGGAGGCTGGGGGGTATTCACTCAGTTCCAGCCCCGCCCCCAGATTGATGTTACTGACAGAACAGAACAAAACAACTATGTGGGAATTTGTTTCTGTCACTGCTAAATTCCCCTGCAGAAGAGAAGCTGTTTTGAGTTCCCAGAGCCTGCACCTCAGGCCCTGTCTTTGCTCCTGTAGGTTTGTATTCGGTTACCTGTCAATTCTGCCTTCCTTTGTCTATAGGCTGACGATCCCCTGAGGGCCAGGTGTGTCTTAGGCTCAGTAAAGTGGTCCTCTGGGTCAGCCCCGCCCTAGGAATTTCCCGGCTCTGCACATACGTTTTCTAGTCCCCGCGCTCCACCCAGGCTGGTACCGCCTCAGGCAAACCCTTTACTCACGGGGCCTGCGTTTCTGTCACAGATGTGTTCCGAGGTGGTTGCCACCTGAGAAGATGCCCAGCCTCCTCTGGTTGCCTAGGGAGACAGGGGGTGTGGCTTCGGAATATCCGGGAGTGAGCCCTATTGTTGCCATAAATGGCTGCTGTTCTGCGCCTCGGGGCACTACCGCTCTGGTGTGGTTCCCTCTCAGCTGACCGTCCTCTCCTCACTCCCATGCCACAGAATCAGTACTGACCAGCTGCAATCTAGGCCCTATCCACACCCCTTGAGAAATTACCCAAGAATCTGGACTCCTGGGTGTCTCCAGAGTGAGAGTGAGGGGAGTACTAGGAGCTCAGAGTTTCAGGTAGAGAATATATATAGTTTTATGCCTGGCAGGAGAACGCTGTGGCACCCTAGTAGGGGAGGTAGGTCCAGTTTTTAGAGGGTCTCTCCTGTGGACTGTAGTGGGAGGACCTTTGAACTCTGTTCATTTGTTTGTGGGGCACTCTGAGCCATTCTCATGGGGAGGGGACTCCCATCCGCTTGGTGATGGATTTTGTACCTTTTGTTTGTATCCTTGGAGTCGCAGCTCACCTCAGCGGGGTTGATGTGCGTTCTTCAATCTTCTCTCTTGGTGCAACTCTAATCCACCAGGTTACTTGCTAAATTTATGTACTTAAACTCTCCTTCTGGACGGGAGCCTCTGTGGAAAGCTGGCTTCAGTTAGAACCTCCTCCCTCCTGAGTTTTTGATCATCTTCTTGCCCTGAATGGAATGGGTCCCCCTGGTCATTGTTCAGTCAGTCGACATTCCTCAAGCTCTGCTCAGTGCCAGCCCCTGGGCTAGGAGTTGGTGTTCAAAAACATAACCATTATCTTCCTGATCTGCTGGGGACGCAGAAGGACAGCTCAGTGTGAAAGGCATCACAGCAGAGGTGATCCAGGGGCTCTTGGAGGGCAGAAGAGGGCAGCTGTGTTGGGGGGATCGTGTTCCCATGGGACCCTCAGGAGGGTCCACTCTAGTTGCCATAATCAAGTGCCATAGACTAGGTTTCTTATGAAGAGCAGAAATTTATTTTTCACAGTCCTAGAGCTTGGGAGGTCCAAGATCAAGGTGCCAACAGATTCAGTGCATGGTGAAGGCTCCTTTCTGCTTCATAGATAGCCATTTGTTTTGGCTATGTCTTCCTGGCAGAAGGGGTGAGGGAGCTCTCTGGAGTCTCCTTCATAAGGGCGTTAATCCTACATTTGAGGGGTCACCCTCATGACCTAATTATCCCGCAAAGTCCCCACTTTTTAATATCATCACTTCAGGGATGAGAAGATGACATATGAATTTGAAAGGGACACAGACCTTCAATCTATAGCACTGGGGCTCTAGAGGTGCTTTCAAGAAGCTGAGACTTAAAGGACAATTAAGAGTCATCTAGCTGAAGTGAAGAAAGCAGATATTACTTGGTCATGGAGGGCAGTAAGTGTGGGAAATGCAGACCTTTGGATTCACTGGAAGGTAAAATTGGGGAGTATTTCTTAATGGGAGGGCGGACTTTTTCCTCAATGCCTGTCTCAGCTCTGAATGCCCTCAAACAGGGACCTTAATACCAGAGCCCTTTCAATTCACACTCAGCACCTTCCCTAACTAAAGTAAGGCTTTCTACGTATCACCCCCACCACTCTCTGTGCCTATGAGGATGCTGAGGCTCACAGAAAAGCAGCAACTTACCCAAGTCTGCAAAGCTAGTGAAAAGTGGAGTCAGGATTTGAACCCAGGTTCTTGGGTGCAAACCCAGGATTTGCACCCAAGAAGCCCAAGCTCGTTCTGCAGTGCTGCACAGCCTCCCCAGTCTTCTTAGATACAGGAACTGAGCTAAGAGATCATAAATGACTGGCCTGCGATGGTTGCAGGATTAATGGTGGAAGAGCTGAATTTCAAACCAGAGAGCTGCTTACAGGTGTGGGAGGCGGGGCAGGGGAGAACAACTGCCCTGCCCACATGTGAGAGATATGTCACGATGAGGCAAGAACTGGCCCTCACCTATCAGGGTGTGACTGGCACAAGAGTCCCATGTGATGGACCCTCACACCTGCAGCAAGGTCCAATGTCGGTTCAAGTCTGGACCCCCAGTCAGATGATGTGTGAGGACTTCTTAAATGCTGCGCAATACAGCTTCGGTTAATAATCAAGCTTCGGTTATTAAAATGGTGAATAGATATATAATGTAGCCTATGTTAATTGACACTGTTACTTGCATATATAATGCCTTATTGTAGGTGAATGTTTTATAAGCTCTCCTAGAAATATGAATCCCCAGAAGTAAGAAACATTGCTCATTTTAAGTATAGACCTGTGGATTCTAGTCAAGACCTACTAACTTAGGCTATTCTAGAAGAGGCTGGAATTTGTATTTTTAATTCACACCCCAGATGATTCTTATTGTAAAGAAAGTGGGAGAATCATCACCCTGTTCAGAGACTCTGAGTAATTAAATGCCACTATGTCCCCCATCTAAGAAGGGTCCCCAGCTTGACCAAGGGAGTGGGAGAGCTATACAAGCTTGTTTGCTGGGTGAGGGCTTTATAGTCAGTAGCTGAGGATTCCACACATGTGATCTTACTGTAAGTTTACCATAAGTTTACATTATACGAAGTCAATTTGCTAGTCTTATTTGGATTGGATATGCATATTTGGTTTTATGAGGGGAAAAACATTGTCATATTTCATTGAGCTAGAAAATCTGTTACAAGTGAATGATCATGTCTTTTTCTGACCCCTGAAACACTGGGTCATGATTTTCAGAGAAACTCAGTCAGTAGCATTAATGCTTGGTCAATGTGCTGGGATTGTACTTTTCTGTATCTGTTATTCTAAATGGGCATAATTAACTGAACTGGATATTGACAGAGAAGATGTGCATTGGCTGAAAGAATTCTGGGATGGGCTCAGTGCCCGTAGTGCAGTGAGTAGGGCCACATACACCAAAGCTGGTGGTTCAAGCCTGGCCCAGGCCTGCTAAACAACAATGACAACTGCTACCAAAAAATAGGCGGGCGTTGTGGCAGGTGCCTGTAGTCCCAGCTAATTGGGAGGCTGAGGCAAGAGAATTGCCTAAGCCCAGGAGTTGGAGGTTGCTGTGAGCTGTGATGCCATGAATGGCACTATACCGAGTGAGACTCTGTCTAAAAAAAAAGAAAGAAATAAAAGAGTTCTGGGGTGGAAAGTTCAGAAAAGAAATTTGTAGGACCTTCTGAAAATAGGTATGAGACATGAAGAATGCTGTGGGGATAGTGGAAGAGACAAAATCTTATTCTGTAAGAGGTAACCTAAGGTCTTGACAAGAGTTACACCACCCTTCCTTGCCCCCAGACTACACACCCACCCACCCCTCACACACATACACACGCAAGCACATGCTCACACGCATGAGACCCTTGTTCCTCACTGGTTCTTTCAGCCTCTTGCCTAGAGCATTTAATATTCATGAGCCCATAAAAATATCAGAGACCTAAAAGCAATTATGAGTTCCAAAATGAAGAAATCTGCAACACCAGTATGATTAACTGTTTAATTGAATATGTATAAAGTGCAACATGTCACTTTATTATGAAATTTAATATTCCAGCAATCACCATAACACTTGAAAATAATTTGTAGGAGGTATTTTCTCATTTTGAAAGGATTCCTGTGTGTGCATGAACCATGAAAAATCATTGCCAATAGTTAATTAAATGAGTGATTTGTAGCCTCACCATTTAAAAAGCAGAATTATAAAAATTCTTTCAAGATTCTTTTGGAGCAAAAAGGAGATTTTTTTTTTTTTAAATGAGATGTGGATGTATTTTGATATGTTTGGTATGACAGGAGTGGGGCTTCACAGACACACAGAGTTCTCCACCAATGGGTCCCTGTTGGGCAGGGCAGAGTTGGAGAAAAATGAAATGTGC
The DNA here is from genome assembly GCF_027406575.1 of Nycticebus coucang. Taxonomy (NCBI): domain Eukaryota; kingdom Metazoa; phylum Chordata; class Mammalia; order Primates; family Lorisidae; genus Nycticebus; species Nycticebus coucang. Next base: position 79,025,885 of record NC_069781.1, read on the forward strand.
TATTGAACGTTGTCTCCAACAGTTCAAAGACTGAAAGGCTTGTAGGTCCACCTCCACCATCTCAGAAGGGTGGAGCCCCTCTCTGCTGCACCAGGAGTGTCTTTAAGGGACTTCTACTCTGCCTAAATTAGATTGAGGCCCACGAAGCGCTGTTCGTCCAGTTGCACAGACTGTGCACTGTGTAAGGGCAGCATCTTCCAAGGTCGCGTTCTTCACATCGAGGACACCCTACATTTTGGTGTTTATTATGACAGTGCTTCAGCAGATGGCATTAAAGTGTTCTGATATAAGAGACTCAGTGGGATACAATACCTTTTGATAGAAAAAAATTACTAGGTTTTGAAGAAGGGGCACCTTTAGCACAGGCATGTCTTGGGCTTCTGCCGTGGCCTGCCATTGAGAGTGGTGTTCCTCTAGCTCCATTCAGCGCTGTCATCCCTCTCTGGAGGCTGTGAAATCTTGACCTAGAGACTGCTCACTCCCATGGAAGACTGCATGACAACCTCAGCCCCAGTCCTCATACCCAGAAGCCACGGAGTCCTTCTGTTTGCCGTTCGTGTCCTGTGCACTTGCACTGCCCGCAGGCCCATTTGTCTTCTGGAAGTGAGTTCTTAAAGGAACAGCTCCCTGCCCTCCTCCTGTTATGAAGTCCTGCATGAGCACACAGCTTCCGTGCAGACTGGAACCACACAGACCAACATTGTCTTGGCCTCAGAGAAGGAGGACAGGGCTATTGAGTGGCCTTCTTATTTCCCTGGGAGGTCTTGGTTCCTTTAATTAATCTCAGGCACTCTGTGTTCCTGTCAACCTATTTTTGGTCACTGTCCCTCAGAGACGACTAGGCCCTCAGAGAGGATCTGTCTCAGCTACAGGTGGCACTGCATGGGTAACCCTGAAGGCAAATAGCTGCCGTTCCCACCTTTGTCCCTCTCTCCAACCTCTCCTGGGACTGAACCCCAGAGCTGGACTGTTCAGGGGAACAGAACACAGGTCGCTCAGACACTGAAGAGCCTGGCTGTCAACTATACCTACTGGCCATGTCCCCATATGTCCCCCACTGGGTCAGTCCCAGGGTTGGCCCTAAGGCTGGGCTGCCACTCTCTGCTCAGCTCAGAGCACCCTGCAGTTCAGAACCTGGAGGAGGGCTATCTCTGCTCCCGGGCCTGCCCTTCCAACTTCTCTTTTCCCAAGCCTCTTTGAAGGCATCTTGCTGAGAATCCTTGATGTGCCTTAAGCACTTTTGACATATTCCTCCTTCTCCCTTGCTCTTCTTTTTTTTTTTATTATTAAATCATAGCTGTGTACATTAATACAATCATGGGGCACCATACACTGCTTTTATAGACCGTTGGACACGTTTTCATCATACTGGTTAACATAGCCTTCCTGGCATTTTCTTTCTTTCTTTTTTTTCTTTTCTTTTGTTTTCTTTTCTTTTTTTATTTTATTGTTGGGGATTCATTGAGGGTACAATAAGCCAGTTACACTGATTGCAATTATTAGGTAAAGTCCCTCTTGCAACTGGCATTTTCTTAATTGTTATGTTAAGACATTTACATTTACTAAGTTTCACATGTACCCTTGTAAGATGCACCGCAGGTGTAATCCCACCAATCACCCTCCCTCCGTCCCCCTCCCCCCTCCCTTCCCTCCGTTTCCCCCTTCCCCCTATTCTTAGGTTATAACTGGGTTATAGCTTTCATGTGAAAGCCATAAATTAGTTTCATAGTAGGGCTGAGTACATTGGATACTGTTTCTTCCATTCTTGAGATACTTCAAATGTGTTCAGGGGGGGTAAATTCCTTTGAGCCACACCCCTGCGATAGACATATAAAGAATATATTGCTTGGTTCATTTTAACCAGTGTTTTCCAATGTGTGCTAAAAGAAACTGTCAACCCTCTCCCATGTAAATGGGAGACATGTGTACTTTGCCCTCTTTGTGAAGTTTTACAGTGAAATGAGCATTTGGTTCTGAACAATCCTGCAAAGATAAAGATAGGCTACTTTTACCATAATGTCCTATGAACTTAACAGCACATGACTTGGTAAGTTAACATATATTTAATTAGAAGCAATGTTGTCAACCTTTTCAGCCAACTCTTTGAATATAATTCCATTTAGACATTCATCCACAGTCACTTAATTTCATCCTAAACTTTGAATCGTCCCATGTATTTGCTCTTACTGGTCTTTGAAGGAACTAGTTCTAGAATCTAAATCATGCTTTACACCCATGTGGGAGGAAGTTGTGTTCTGAGGGACCCAGGATGATTGCGTGAAATGAGCAAATGTCTTTGAGCATTTACTCTGTGCCAGACAGAGCTCTCACCCTTGAGAGGCTCACAGATTGGGGAGGGAGGCAGATGTCCCAAGATCTAGTGCAGTACGCTGCGATGAGTGTCTATGACTACAAGGTTTGCGATGGCAGTCAAAGAAGAAACCGGCCAGATTAACTGGAAAGGAAGGATGGAGCCTGAGTTCCTGAGGGATGGGGGAAGAGTGTGTTAGTATCTTCCATCTGTCCACAAGATCCCCAGTCCATCCCTACTCCCTGTCCTACAGGCTGACCTGTAGGGACTGTCAACAGGCTGCCCTTCCCTTCTGAGTTTAGGTGGGCTTGGACAGCTGGGAATGCTCCAGATATCAGACAGAAAGACTTGCAGGTCTTTCTTTCTCTCCTTATAGGATCTCCAGGGGCTGGCCACATGTGTCTCCGCAAGTCACTCACCACACAGCTATGTCCCTGGATTCCAGTAATGACGGGATGCTGTGGGGTGCTGACAGCCCTGATGTTGCTCACCCTGGGCACTCCACCTCCGTGCGTGTTCCCTCCGCACTGCACACACCTGTGTAAAGCTCCTGTTGTGCCCTCTCATCAATCAGTTGGAGGGTGCTGCCCGTTCTCTTGGGGCCCTCACTGATATGTATGTGAGGATCTGCAGGCGTGGTGCTTGGCAGGGTCCTGTAACATCAGGTGGAGGGGCTGTGGGGCAGATGCTGAAGCAGAACTCACCAGGCTGCTAGCTCTTCTCCTTCCCAGAGAGTGCTCTGACTTCAGGCTTGGGGCATCATCGCATTCATTCCTCACCTAGTAAGATCTATTGTTATTCCATTTTGCTGGTGAGAGAGCTGGGCTCACCGAAATTAAATAACTTGGCCAGGGTCGCACAGCAGGAAGAGGTTTGATGCCCTGGGTGATGCATATTTGCCTGCCTTTTCTGTCAACACCTTTTGCTGTAAAACTTACCTCCCACAAAAGGACATCAACTTTTTCAATAGTCTTTTTCCTCATAACTATGTGCCATTAAAGTAAAATGATATTTAAAAATACATTAGTAGTATAGCAGAATTTATGTGGCCCCATCTTTCCTTGTTGGCTAAATTAAGCCCAATCCTGAGTGACAAAAGGAAACCCTGGGAAGGTAAGCGCACTCTTGAACTTGGTACCTTGTATGTGGGGTGTCTGCCTCTGTGCCCTTGATGTGTGTTTTCTCAGAGCCCATGTAGAGAAAGCTGCCTGGTGACTTGATCTGGCTTCACAGGAAACAGCAACCTGGGCCATTCCTTAAACCACACATCAGAGTTCCGTGATGACAGGAAACAGGTGGAATGTGTTTTTCAGTCCCTGGTATTCCAAAACTGGCCAGGACAGCTGCCACTCACATTCCCAGAGGGAATTTCAGGGAACCCAGAGATTTGCATGTGGCTCTGCTCATGGTGTCTCCGCCTGGAATCTGGAGGGTCTTAAAGGGTAGTTAGTCTTTCTGTTATCAGGGGACCAGGAACTCCGTGAAGTATAACGAAAGTGCCAGGTGCGGTTAAGAACCATATGCAGGACCGGCGAACTGTTCTCTGTGATGCTGGTGGACAGGTCAGCAAGAGAAAAAGGAGGGGGGAAATATTTGCACAAAGAATACAAACACCAACTCTTAATTAAGAAACAAAACAAGAAAGGTTTTGCATTCCAGCCATGCAAATGGGAGGCACTGACTTAGAATCTGGGGACTTGGCCAGGCTAATTAATTACAGCTGGCTCCCGCTAACGTGCACAGACTTGCCTTCTGCCTTCAGAGGTATGGCTATGGGACAGGGTAGACCTTCCAAGTTCCTCTGTGGCTCTGGTGGCATTGGCGGCTTCGGGCTGCTTCTCTGAGCCAGATGGTGTTGTGTCTGTTCATTTAGTTCCACTAATTCTTCAGAGTTTCAGATGTCTGAAACATGTTATTAAAGAGCAGAATGATATCCCACTAGGTTCTCAACTTGGACTATTAAGGGAAAAGCAGTAATTGGAATAACAGGACAAAAGCACACTATTTCTTTTTTTGTGACTCTTTTGCACTCTATACTTTGGTGCCCTCGAACCACGGCCATTTGTCACTGTGTAAATAAAGTATAACTTACCTATTCCTCCACTGATGGATAATAGTGTTGTTTCTGCTTTAGCTCTCTCTCCCACAGACAGTGCCGTAATAAACATCCTGAAACCTCATCGTCTTATGTAGATGCGTTCACGTTTCTCTAGGACAGGTACTCAGAGGTGGGCTTGCTGGGACACAGGACATGTGATTCTGCTAGGGATTCTCAAATAATGCTGTGGAGTGAGTATACCAGTTTATAATCCTGCCATTTGCCTTTGGGTTGTCCAAATGGTCGAGTTTGGATTTTCACATGACGTTGCCAGCACAACTTGGTATTATTAGAATTTTTTCTCTTTTGGCTAACATGATGAATATGACGTTGTATCTGGCTCTCGTTTTAATTTTCATTTCCCTTATTGACTATATAGTTTAATATTGGCAAATCGTCTTTCTCCTCTGTGAATTGCCTAGGTTGTTTGAATTATTAGTGGCTTATAGGATTTGTTTATTAAGGTTGACTATTAACCCTTCAATTTTATGCAGTTCTCTTGATATATGGCTTGCCTCCTTTTTAAACGTCTTTGACAAATAGAACATTTTCTATAATTTTTAATGTGACTATATTTATCAACCTTCTCCTTCAATTTAGACCCAACGTATGGACTACTCTGCTCATTCTCCCCCTTACCTCACCCTCTCCATGACCCTGGGACATACAGTGAGGTCCTTGGGGTCCTGTTGAATCTGAATCCAATATGAAACAGCAGAGCAAAGGACAGGAGTTGGTTTTAGGGAACGTAATAATGCTATAATGTTTCAGTGTGTACTTCTGTGCCATAGGATTGTTGTTACTCACTGGACAGTGAAGCTGCATTACACAAACCCTAGTTTTCTCTGGTCTTGGCTCTTCTTTTAGGTCATCTATTTATAGTTGCTGTACGTTCATTTAATGCCCACTGTCCCTTCCCTCTGTCTTATGACATAGACTCAGTAATATTTCTGTACTATCATCCAGAAGGACATGTTGATTGAATCCATAAAAGAAAATAAGCAAACATATTTTAAGAAAGAGAAGAAGCTTTGTTTTGTTAAAATGTTTTATTTCCTGGGTTGGAGCTGTCACGTTAGCTCCTACACACCACTTCTAGTCAACAGGAGTAATTAAACAATTCTAAACCTACCAAGGTATAATGTTGGCTTTTGTTTTTGTTTTTCGAGCCTTAATAAGAGGTCTGCGTAACTCTGAATACACAAAGCAAAACAAAACAAAAAGATAAGAAGTTGATTCAGTTTTTGCTATTCTGAGAGCCATCTCCTGGGAACCTGAGGACAGCTGACAGTGGTCTCTTGATTATTTCTCAGCTTAGCTGGAGCACTTGGGACTTAAAATTCCCCAGCGTTAGACCCTCAGCATTTTATTTTATTTGAAAATAATCAGAACCAGAGCAGTTTACATCAAAGTGCTCAAGCATCGAGATTGTCAACCCAGACACTTGTTAACTCTCTAGATGTGGGTTCTAGATTGTTTAATAATTTAAGGGAGAGAAACTGTGGTTGTTTCAGTTTTACATATTTTTCTCTTGGATCTTTGATCAGTTTGCTAAAGCCAACTTGTTTCTTTCAAGTAAAGTCAGGATTTTCAGAAATCTGCCTGCCTTACATTGCCTAACAAAATTAAAAACCTAGTTGGAAGGGATTTCAACTTTCTCCCATGACCTGTACATTACATGAAAGTGCAGAAAGTTCTAGATCAAGTGGCAAAGGCCCCTGGGCTTGGGGTCCACCCTTGTTTTTTCTAATTGAGCAAAACCTAGAAGTTTAAAGGGAGCATAAGACTTGTAGTTATCTTTTACTTTTGATTTGAACTATTCTTTAAATGATGTGTTTAGTTCTCTTTGGGCTAGATGAAAGATCTGGTACTAAGAACAGTGATAATGTAATTCTGTAAGCCATTTTGCAGTTGGTAGAGCACTTTCTTTTCATTATACATATATCCCGTTTAAACCTCACAACCTCTTTGATAAGGCAGGCAAGGAAGGAATTATAATATATGAGATTTGAGGTTTGGACTAGGCTGAGATAATACAGGCTCCAGAACCAAGCAGCCCTTGGCTAAAATTTATATACGTGCTTAAAAAATTTTTGTAGTCATCTTAGTTTGATAGCCTCATGTTTTATGTTTAGTTTACTTGAAAAGCGTGAGTTATTCCAGCCAAAGACTTGGTTTAAGAGGAGACTTCAAGATTGCCTTTAAAAAACCAGCTGAACTCTGCCCCATTTGTATTTATGCAGGGAGCAGATTTTCTTAAAAGGCTTTTAAAGTAAAACCTCATATAATCCTTTTACCATTGAGCAGCCCCAGCCACATCAAAGAACGGATCTGGGAGCAAACTCATCAATGTGAAAATACTGAGGAACTGTAGGAGGGCCGTTTTGTGAAGTGTCTGCTAGACATTAACCAGCATGGCAGGGATGCTGTTAGACTCCACCTTCAGTCATTTGTTTCTCGGAATCATGTAAAGGTGGCTAGTTCAAACGGGCACTTTGTTATATCTACTGCAGAGGATTTTTCTTTCAAATACTTTTAATTGAAGTATGATGTACATACAGAAAAAGCACAACTTGTAAGTGTCATGAAGACATGCAAGAGATAGTCCTTACCCTCAAAGAAGTTTTGGCACATTGATGGTGGTGATAGCATCTGTGTGTGAAGGGAAAGTTTTCACAAAAGGAATACACCCATGGAACCAGATGGTAATCTGGATCAAGAAAAAGAATATTGGATGGCCATGGTGGCTCACGACTATAATCACAGCACTTTGGGAGGCCGAGGGAGGTCAATTGCCTGAGCACATGAGTTTCAGACCAGCCTGATAAAGAGTGAGACCCCGTCTCTAAAAAATAGCTGGGCGTTGTGACGGGCACCTGTAGTCCCAGCTACTTGGGAGGCTGAGGTAAAAGAATTGCTTGAACCCAAGAGTTTGGCATTGCTATGAGCTGTGATGGCATGGCACTCTACCAAGGGCAACAAAGTGAGACTCTGTCTCAAAAAAAAAAGAAAGAAAAAGAAATAGAATATTTATTGATTCAGTCTTATTACTTGATATATGTATGAATAAATAAATGAATAAATAAAACAATAGCACTCTTGAAGCCTCTTTGTTCCCTATTCTAATCACTTCTTCCTTTATTCTCTCCAGAGGTAGCCACTATCCTGAGCTCTACCATCAATGATTAGTTTTGTTTATTTTCCAAATATATACACATATAAATGGAATAATGCTATATGCATTCCTCTGTGTCTGGCTTCTTTCACTCAGTGTTATGTCTATGAGATTCCTTGGCATTGTCCTTTGTTCGTTTTTATTGTTCTGTGATATTCCTTTGTGTGAATAGACCACAGTGAATAGACAGACCACAGTCGGTACTAATTGACATCCCTTTAGCACAGTGGTTCTCAACCTTCCTAATGCTGCGACCCTTTAATACAGTTCCTCATGTGGTGGTGACCCCCAACAATAAACATTTTTGTTGCTATTTCATAACTGTAATTTTGCTACTGTTATGAGTCGTAATGTAAATATCTGATATGTAGGATGTACTTTCATTGGTCGCGACCCACAGGTTGAGAACTGCTGCTTTAGCAGAATGTGAGAGTTCCCCATCTTCACCAGCACTTACTCTTTTCAGCTAGTATTGTGATATTACAGTGATTGTTCACTGTGGTTTTAATTTGCATTTCCCTCATATGTAATGCTGGTGAGCATCTTTTCATAGGCTAATTTGTCATTTGAATATCTTCTTTCCTAAAGTGCCTATTCAAACCTTTTGCCCATATCCTTAAAATTATCTGCCATTAAAAAACATTTATAGGAGTTTTAAAAGTGTAAACTGCATATAAATCCTTTGTTGTATATATGATGCAAATAGTTCTCCTCGTTTGCTGTTGGAAGCTTTTTTAAAAACTGGCTGAGAGTCCAGTGTGTAGAACATGCCCCATGGGCCCTTCGTGGCTCTCAAGAAAGGGCAGTTGAAGATGGGAAAAGAGGAGACACCTGGATCCTATTCTCTTAAAATCACAACTGTCTTGAAGCAGGACTCCTTGAGAATGACTCATGCACTTGATAGGTCTATTTGGCTACTCTCTGTAAGCTGAAAGAGAGTCATCAACATGCTGTTCCATCACGCATAATGATATAGTTCTTTGGGTAAATGAATACTTGAATACCTACTACGAGCCTGCTCTGGGCAGGATGCTGGAGGCACACAGACAGGTGTGCCCGCACCCTTATGTGTAGTGTGCTTTTAGGGCACTCTCGGGGTACTTCAGAGTCTACTGTCCTGTTTGATCATATGAGGGTAGGATGGCCAGCAGACTAGTAAAATAAAAATAACGTGTTCTTCTGCTCCTCAACCTTTGATTCTCTTTAGTCACTGCCCTAATTATGTAATCTATAATTCTAAAATATGCCTTTGTCTCATCCTAATAGGCCCACTAATTAATACCTAGAGAAATTCTCTTTTCTCAAATGACTCATTAAATAAAACATGCAGAAGTGACTTATGTTTTTAAGGAAGGCACAAGGAGAAAAGACCATAAAATAGATATACTTAGCTCCCTTCTATCTAACAATTCTTCTAATTACTCCTCAAATGATAGCTGTCAGGCAACTGAAATCATATCTATTGAGGGCAAGACTGGCAGGGTACTATATTATCTTAGACGTTGAAGGAGCCATAAAGACATGCAAGAGTCAATCCCGACCCTCAAAGACATTGAGCATTTTGCTGGTGGTGATAGCATCTGTGTGTGAAGGGAACATGTCAAGGAGGTACACAACATATTCAGTGAACTTAAAGACCTGTACCAACTAATAGGAAGCTTAGCCGCAGGAAGGATCATGTGGGATTGATAGTGTTTGTTAAGATAGTGTAGCTACTGCTATTTACTGGCCCCAAGATGTTTATCAGATCAAACACAGAAAAAGGTTATTTCTCAATCATCAAAAGTTAAAAACAGGTGTTCTTGATTGGCAGTTGCATCTGCTTGAAATGTTGACTCAGGGAGCCAGATCCTTCCATTCTTCAACATATGGCTTTTAAGATGGCTGGGATTGTTCATCTCACACGGGCAGAAGGAGAAAGAACATGGAAAATGGGACATTTTTATCGCCAGACCTGTAAATAGGAGTTCCACTGGCTAGAACTCAGTCATATGGCCCCAGATAATGGGAAGGGACTTTGAGAAGTGCAGTCTAGCTGTGTGTCTGAGAGAATGAGATGTGTTTGTTGACCACCTAGTAGTTTTTGCTACAGACTTTGAATGTCTTATTCTCTCCAAAATCCAGATATTGCCAAGTGGAATAGTAATGAGAAGCAGGGTCTTTAAGAAGTGATTAGGCCGGAGAGCGTCTTTATCCTTAATGGGATTAAGACCCTTATAAAGGAGCTTTGCCCAGCATTTGGCGAGTTTGCCCTCTGCCTTTGCCCTGTGAGGATGTAGCAAGAAGGCCCTTATCAGACCAGTTGCTACTGCCTTGGTCTTGGATTGTCCAGCCCCTAGAACTGTGAGGAATACATTTCTATTCTTTTATAAGTTCCCCAGTCACAGGCATCTCCTTGTAGCAGCACAAAATGGACTAAGACAGGCTTTCTGAAAGCAGGCACTTTGGAGTATTTTGATGGAGATTGGAAAGAAGGATTAATCCTGGTAAAACGAACAGCCTAAGGAAGGACTAAGAAATATACAAAAATAACAACAAAAACAGCGAATAGTTTAGTTGTTACAAGCATAGAATACAGAAGGGGTAATATGGGAGAAACTGTCGTTGAAGCTGTGTTGAGACTATTTTCAACCTGAAGTCACATTTTTAGAGATTTTAAAACCTGTAGACTGAGGAACTTACACCCAGCATGTTCTTTTGGCTACCAGGGCTCATTCCCACTTGCAGGAATACTATGGCCCAGACTAGTTTTCTTTTCCCCCTTCATCCTCTGGCCTTTCCTGGGAAATGAGTTCTCACTTTTCTTCAGCACATAGTGCCAATCAGATGGGTTCAGACCCTTAGCATGGGCAGCTTCATGTTGACCCTTTGTACTAGAGGATTTCAGAGACTCCAGGGGCCTCCTGCCAAAAACCAGTCTAATGCAAGGTATCTGCTGAATACTGTGTTTGGGAGGAATCCCAAATTTAGGAGGGGGAGGGGAAGGGGAATTCCTTTTGGACCCTAGGACACAGTCAACATGTGCTCAGGATCCTGGAATGTGATCACCCGTTTTGTTATCTTGGCTCACATAACTGCAGCTATGGCTTGTAGTTATAAAGGTATCCGGTCCTTTCAAATCCAGCAGCAGCCTTCAACTTGATGACCTCCTGACAGTGATTAATTGGGAAGGGTGGGAGCTGGGGAAATCCTTTCCCCTCCCTTCAGGCCCGGAACTTGGCTTTGAACCTGGAGGAATGTTTTGGTCAGAAAATAAATGTCCCCCCACCCTTTACCTCTCTCTCACCTTCACCTCTGCCCCCCAGTGCACATCCTGCCCGCTGTTCATATGCATTCATCTTTGCTGTCCTGGAGGCTTTATTATGTGCTGTCTCTGGAAGGCTTCTGTGTGATTTATTCTTCCTCCTTTGAGCTTCTGACCATGAAATTAATGGCTCTTAAAATGTACTTTTGCTGTACAGTTTTGAGTTCTTTCCTTGTCCCTACCAAGACGTAAGCATGATTGTATATCTCTTGACAAAGAGAGAAGACAGAGTCTTTGAAGTAATAGCCAACCTCCTGCCAGGTGCTTCTTTCCTAAGCAAATTTGAAAGAGACTTAGCACACAATTTTTGAATCCTTAGCACATTCATTATTTTTAGGATTTGTGGAAAGGGAGATGTTCACCTTCGATGGGAAAAATTACTAGATATTTTTTTCTTTAGCTGGCCACAAAACAAATCTAAAGGAGTCATTACCACATTGTTCCTTTTATCCTGTGCACATCTTTCTTTCTCGTCTGTCTTTCTTTCTTTTTTTTAAGAAACAGTCTTACTTTATCGCTCTCGGTGAGTACCGTGGCGTCACAGCTCACAGCTACCTCCAACTCCTGGGCTTAGGTGATTCTCTTGCCTCATCTCCTGAGTAGCTGGGACTACAGGTGCCCGCCACAATGCCTGGCTATTTTTTTTTGTTGTTGTTGCAGTTTGGCCGGGGCTGGGTTCAAACCCTCCACCCTCGGTATATGGGGCCAATGCCCCACTCACTGAGCCACAGGCGCTGCCCATTTCTCTTCTTTCTTAAGATCCTTATTTATCCCTCTCTATGGCCACTCTCTGTGCTTACAGCTTTCAAAGAACTAAAACTTGATTATGGTAGGCATTTGGTGTCTTTCTCTTTTGGTTTGCATACGCAGAAGGTGAAACTCTTGAAGCCAGTGTCTATAGAACCAGCTCATTCTCTCGCATGTTTTGAGATCTCTGTCCCTCTTGAAGCACTATGACATTTGGGAAGGCAGCAGGGTGTCATGGAATGGAACATGAGCAGAAACTAAGCACACCTGGCTCCAACGTCGAGCATGGCCTCTTACCTCTGAGACCTTGAAACAAAATCTGTGTTCTGTCTGAGCTTCTGAACTTGAAGTTTGACAGCATTGATTAATTTGGGCAGATTTTGAATTTACCTAAATGCAATAATATGTATATATTCCTTTGTTATTGACTTGCTTTGGTCAATACAGATGTTTACATATTTAAGAGGGGCTACCATCCTGATAAACCCATTGTAAGTTAAAAATATTGTAAGGTGCAAATGCCTTTAATATTGGCAACACAACAGATGGTCCCTGATTTACATTGGTTTGATTTGATTTTTCAGCTATATGGTGGTGTGAAAGTGATATGCGTTTAGTCGAATTTGTGAGCAGTACCTCGATTTATCATGGGGCAACATCCAGATAAGCCCATCCTAATGTGGAAAACATGTAAGTCAAACCATTGCAAGTCAGGGAATGTCTGCATTGCGTTTGTGAGACTCATTCAGATGGTTGTGTTCTGCAGTACTTTGTCCAATGGAATTTATGGCACTACATCATATATCACAAGTTTGTCCATTTGGATTGTTTCCCCGTTACATTATTGAACAGATTGAACACCATGTTACATAGTGATCATAATCATGCCTGTAAAATCTCATGAATTGATTATTGTCTCAAATTTCATTTTTCAGAGTGGCCAAATCAATGAAGATCCCTGTATATGAGACCCCGGCTGGGTGGAGATTCTTCTCAAATCTGATGGACTCAGGGCGGTGCTCCCTGTGTGGAGAGGAGAGCTTTGGCACGGGTAGGCTTGGTAGGGTTGACACTCCTGGGGAGGGTGGCTGCAGCCTCTGTGACTCCAGTCTGGAGACAGGTGAACTTTCTGTGAATGAAAGGCTAGAGAGGAAGAAATAATGAGATGCAAAAAATAAAAAATTCGAGAAGCCCAGTAGAGTGTGTGCTAGGCCATACTTACCTCTTTTGCCCAGTTTGTTTCTTCTTCTTTAAAGAATTTTTTCTTAAAAAAATTTTCTATTATGGGAATTTCTAAAAATGCATAAGAATAGAGAGAATATAAATGTAGAATATAAATGTCTTAACACAATAACTAAGAAAATGCCAGGAAGGCTATGTTAACCAGTGTGATGAAAATGTGTCAAACGGTCTATAAAACCAGTGTATGGTGCCCCATGATCACATTAATGTACACAGCTATGATTTAATAAAAAAAAATAAAAAGAATAGAGAGAATATCATATTGAATCCCCATGAACCTCTCAAGCAGTTTCAACCATCATCAACTCATGGTCAATCTTCCTTCACCCCTCCCCTCATCCATAGAACGAGCCTCCTTCCTGATTATTATGAAGCAACCCCATGTAGCTTATTATTTTAGCCATAAATATTTCAATGTGCATTTTTAAATATAAGGGCCAGGAAAAATATATAACAGTACCATTATCATACTGAAAACATTAAAAATTGTTTCTTTTTCCAGCATTTTAAATGTGTCACCCTGTTGTCTTCTGGCTTACATAGTTTCCAAGAAATCTGATGTATTTCTTACTTTAAATACAGAGGAATAAATATATCACACACCTTGTCCCCTTTAATCCCCTACCTTTGGTTTCCTTCTTTTTTTTTTTTTTTTTAATCTTTAGTTTCATTGTATGTCTATGTGTGAGTGTGTGTTTGACCCTGCTTGGGGTTCTCTGGGATTCTTGGCTCTGTTGTTTGTTTATTAATTTCAGAAAACACTCAGCCATCATCTGTTCAAATATTTTTCCTTCCCCATTTTCTGAGTCTTCTTTTTCTGAGACTTGAATGACACATGTGAGATAATTTGTGACCATAAATGGTGCCTCAGAGCTCTGATGTTCATTCTTCTGATTAGTTTCATTTTTTTTTTCTTTCTGTGTTTCAGGTTAGATAATAACTATTGGAATATATTTAAGTTCACTTAGTATGTCCTTTCCTTAGCTATGTCCAATCTGCTGATGAGCTTGTTGAAGGAATTTTTCTTCTCTGATAGTGTGTTTTTTATTTCTAGCATTTATCTTTGGCTCTTTTTTGTAGTTTTCATCTCTCTGATGAAATGCCCTGTCTGTTTATGAGTCTTGTTTATCTTTTTCATTAGCACATTCAGCATATTAAATGCGGCTATTTAAAACTCCGTTGGTTCTACTATCTGGTTCATCTCTGACTCTGGTTCTGCTGATTCCTTCATCTTTGGACAGTTGTTTTCTTTTTCTTGCTTTTTGTGGATCTTGTAATTCTTTTTATTGAAAGCTGCACAGTACATGGATAAAAACAGTAGATATTCAGATAAATAGTATTTATGCCCAGAAATGGCCACATCTTTTCTTTGGAGCCATTAGCATAGAAGGTTAAGTTCATCTGGTCAGGAGTTTAGCTGGATTTGGGTTTTACTGTTTCTGTTATAACCTTCAGTGGACCATAGGCTTCAAAGTCCTCCAGCAGAGGGATATTTTTATGATGTACTGAAACTGGGGATGGAGTGCTGGAGAGGTTTTTTTTTTTTTTTTTTTTTTTTGGCAGTTTTTGGCCGGGGCTGGTTTGAACCCGCCACCTCCAGCATATGGGGCCGGCGCCCTACTCCTTTGAGCCACAGGCACCGCTTGAGAGGTTTTTTTTTTAAGTGTTCTTGTTTCATGCTCAGCTTTCAGCAGTTACCACATGGCTATGACACAACATTACTGGGCTCTTGAGACCCTGCAGTGACAGTGACCTCTGCCTAATATTGGTGTAGGATTCTGAGCCCAAGAAGATTTCCTACCCTCTCCCCAGGGATAAGGGTTTTTTTACTTTTGCCCCTTTTTCAGTGGTGATAGATCTTTGCCTGGGCCTCCGGGATGAGATAATTTTCAGTCAATATACCTGGGAGACTAAAGCTTTTGTGTCATGTGAGAGAGGATCTGGGGACGTGGACAGCTGCCTGGCACCTCCTGCCCACCTCCACCACCAAGTCTCCCTCCCCATTCCCGATTTCTGGTGGTGGTCTGTGGGAGAGAACATGGAGTCCCTTGTATTTGGGACTCCAAGTGATTTTAAACTAACATGATAGACTATAGTTGCCCTTTAAGAACTTTTTCTTCTTATTTCTATTTGTCTGGCAGCTTCCTTTTTCTCCTGTGCTTTACAAAGGTGAGATCGTTCTTGTGACCTGTCTCTTCTTCCAGTGGTTTGTCAATGCCTTGGAATTTACTTTATTGCTTGGTCATCTCAAGATTTCTCGGGTCAAGAAAAGTTATTATTTTGCAAAAACTTTTTTCATTGTTAGGAGGGGAATGGGTTTCTCTTGCATTTTCATATCTTAAACAGAAGTATACAGTGCAACTTCAAAGTAATTTTTAAGTAAGTTTCCTTATCCTCTTCCCCTTCCCTCATTAACAGTTTGTTCTCATTGGCTCTAAAAGAGCTTACATTGTAATTAGTCAGGAAGTCTTTTAAGTCTCTTTTAATCAGCACTTCTTTCTTCCTCATTTTACCCTTATTATTCCTTCATTGAAGAAACTGGCTTGTGTGTCCTGTAGAGCTTTGACTTGCTTTTATTCTGATGCTGCTTTCCTTATTTTCCTTCCTAATTTGTTTAGTGTTATATGAGGAGAAACTTGATTCATATACTTTTTCTCTGGTTTACAACCCCCTTAGCACATTCTACTATTAATTACAGTATTTTCTTTTTCAAAAACTCTACATTCTCTTGGGGCTATTTCTTTTTCTTTTTGTATACAGTCATATAATCTATGACTAAAAGATTTGTTGTATGTTTTCTAATATTCTTATTGTATCACTATCTTCTAATATTAAATAGCTCATAATTTTAATAGAAATGGGTTTAGTTATTTACCATCAATTTCTAACATTGCTTTAGAATATTGGTGAAATCTTTATCATGTTTGTGTAGATGAATATTTCTATTCCCGTTTACTTAGAGTCAGATTAGAAAGACTGCTGGATCCCTATCAGGATCCAGTGATCTACTTGTTTTTTAATTTTGTTATGTGACCATAATAAATTATCACAATTGAGTTTCTTATGTCAGATTGTTGGGTTTCTGAGACTAAGACCTACTTGGTCGTGCCTATATAAATTGTAGTGAAATCACTATTGACAGTTACAATGTTTCAGGTCATGTTGGGTCATGAAGGAATTTTTTTCCTGGTGTATTTTCTCCTCTTACTCAAATCAATTGGACTACTAGCAGCATTAGCATTAACAGACCAAGAAGGACAGCATCTATCTTTGTTTCCTTGCCCAAAAAGAGACCATATCAAACTCTCTCAAGTACTGTTGTCTGAACTCAGAGTGTATAGATGGAGCTCCGCTTGGGACAGCCAAAATTGCCATATCCTTTTCAGCTGAGGCATGACAAATACTGATTTCCTTTCTCTTTGGTATTCTGTGTGCTTAAACCAGTGAGCATTATTCAAAAAAGTAGATGTATCATATGTAATAATTCTGCCTACTAGTTAGTAAAATAAAGCAAGTGTAACAACAGGAATGGAAACTGGTGAGTCCAGGTTAGCCCTTCCTCTCTGTTTCCACAGGGACATAACTGAGTGCTAACAACATATATACTTTTAGTCTCTTTAGTAAAAGGGATAAATGTTACATGTGTAAACCATGTTACTACACGGTAATATTTGCCTACTTTGAATTAATAAACATTTAGTTTACAAGGCACTGTATTGGATGGTATATAGAACACAAAATGCTTAAGGCTATCCCTTTAAGAACCTCTGAGTTCTTTAGGGGACATAATCAAAAAGATACACAGAGAGCTGGTTTAGAAAGCAGAAACTTTAAGGTGCTGCAGTGGAGGAGTGGAAAATATGCTGGGGAAGATGAGAAAGGGAGAAAGTGCTTTATGGACTGGGGATGTAAGCAGACTTCATGAAAGAGATAGAAGGTAAGATGGTAGGATTTGTATACACAGAGATGAAAGAGTAAGGCCTTCCCAGAGGAAGAAAACAATGTCAAGTGTGGAATAGAGGTGGAAGGTCAGGGTTGTCAAGAGCCAATTGTTCAGATTTTTCTAGAGCAGTGTTTTTCCCAATATGGACCAAGACTCATTTGGGGTCATGAGATTAATACAGGACTTAAAGTTCTTGTGCAATTAAAAATAGTTTAACATAGTTAATTGCACATGAACTTTATGTCCACCCTATATAATATCACAAACAGCTTTAAAAAATATTATAGAAACTCTTTGAGTACATTGCATTTAGTCAAGATATTATTTTGGAAATTTTGTATCTGTGTATAAATACCCACATGTGCATGTATGTAAAGTAGGTTTCAAGACAAAATGTATTTATTGTAGGTCATAGTCAAAGAAGTCTAAAAAGTAGTGGTCTATAGCAGAAATCAGCAAACCTTTTTCATGATGAACCAGATAGTAAGTATTTTAGGCTTTTGGAGTCAAAAGGCCACATTTGATCTGTGTCACAATTACTCTGTCACTGTAGCACAAATACATAAACAAGTGAGCATCACTGCGTTCCAATAAAAAGTTGAATACAAAAAGTAGGCCTAAGTCCAGATTAGGCCATGAGCTGTATCTGTTAACTTCTGAGATACAAGGCAGGCAGAGGAGAGGGTATCAAAGCAGTACAGGAGATGCAGGGGAGGGAGGGCCAATTTCTACAGCCTTTGCCTGTGTAGCTTAGCCAGTGGGAGTTGACTCAACCAGAAATAAGATGTCACATTCTGTACAGGGGGGAGTTCAGCTTGCAGACACTTTTCAGCAAGCTTTGCCTTCAAACAGCTGGTTGATCGTGACAGGTAGGCTGGACTGGAAGGACTTTTTCTTTTTTTTTGAGATAGTTTCACTTTGTCACCCTTGGTAGAGTGCCCCGTGCTCACAGCAACATCAAAATCTTTGGCACGAGTGATCCGCTTGCTTCAGCCTCCCATGTAGCTGGGACTACAAATGCCTGCTGTGACACCCGGCTATTTTTAGAGACAGGGTCTTGCTATTGCTCAGGCTGGTCTGGAACTCCTGAGCTCAGGTAAGTCACCTGCCTTGGCCTCCCGGAGTGCTAGGATTATAAGCACGAGCCACTGCGTCTGGCTGGAAGGACATTTTAAAAGTCTCTTGCGTTTATAGTTTCTATCATATTCTTTTCAAGAAGCACATGAGCTTTTTCAATGTATAGGGCTTTAAAGTTTTGCTTCCTCTACCATTCTGCAAGGTAAAGTGACGTCAGCCTGGTTTGACAGCTGAAGCTTGTGAACCTAAGAAATAGTTGAGAGACTTGCCCAGGTCCCCAGGGCCTGGAAAAGGTCTCCACTTGAATTAAATTACGGCGGAACTATTAATAAAAGACAGGTCTCCTGCCCTACAGTGTAAGCTGCTTTCCACTGGGCTGATCAGTCTTTTCTATGAAAACAGTAACTAATTCAATGTTTCATGCAGTTAGCAGTCAAGGACCCCTGGAAAGCCTGGAGCCACTGGACCGCTCAGTCTTGGAAGGAGAAAGTGGCTTCATTCTGTCCTTGCACTGGGCTTCCTTACTACCAGCTCCTGGAGAATGACTGAGCTGTGTCAGAATCAGAGGGAAGTTTGTTAAATACGCAGATTTTCCGTCTCACCCCCACTTGGAATCCTTAGCAAATGATTTTAAGTTAGTATCCTCAAATAATTCTGATGTGCAGCTAGGAATAGGAAACATTGCTTAAGTAAAAACCCGTCTTTTTGCTTTTCATGAGAATTAGTAGTAAGAATGTGCCTGAGGTGCCACACCAGGTTGCATCTGGGCAGGGCAGAAGCACAGGAACGTAAGGTTGATGACCCGCCTTCAAGATCTTTTGCTTGCTACTTATGGACAAGTCACATGGCCTCTCTAACCCTCTTTTCCAGCTTGTTAACATCAGCTGATCACTGAAGCTTTTATCTTAGGTTATGGTTTTCAGGACTGAATGAGCTAATTATGGGAGGAGAAATGGAGAGAGGGAAAGGTTCATGCCCTGAGACTGGGGAGAAGCTTCTAAACGTGTCCAAGCTTTCTCCAGTGAAGCCTTTTCTAGCATCCCTGGGGCATGAAGCTGTGTACCAACCAGGAACGTGCAGTCTACTGCCAAAAAGGCTTGAAAACAAGGCTCTGCCTCAGGCTCAAGAATGCCAAGCCTTTGCCAGGGCTAGATCCAAAAGGAGAAAGATGTATCCTGAGTGAAAACATCCCTTTCTGGCATCTTGAACTCCTAGAACTTGCCAAAGTGACAAGTTGGTGGCAAGATCAGTGTTCAGGCTTCTTTCCTATGGAAAGCTTGAGGTCTTGGGTGATAGGAAACCTGCATTTATTGCTCCATTAAAGAACCAAGGTCATTTAAGAAGCCAGGTTAGTCCTCTTTTGTGCCAGGACCAGGTATTCACCCTCTTTCTGGGAAGAGGTCTCAGAAAACTGCTTTACATGGGAAAGGAGAATGTTTTGTAAATCCTCAGATTTAAATAGAGGATTTATTATCTCAGAGAGTGGCACTCTGGCCACTTCTCTGAGGTTCCAGATTTAAAGGACTGTGGGCTTGTTCCCATACACAAAGAAGATGTGCTAAAGTACTTAAACTGAGATACCGAAAACCAAAAAGCTTGAAATATGGGGGGAGGCATTTGTTGAAAATGTTTTACTGGTTTCCATCATGGCCATACCATTTTCAGAGAATAGGAATTATTCCTTTGTCCCTTTAAAGGGAACACTGGAAAACTGTTCTCTTTGTGAAGACCTGGAAGATCTCCAAGCTTGACTACCATCGTCAGTAGTACTGTTACTTTCATTGTGTATTTTTAAAAAAATAGTGTCAATCACTGTACAATTTGTCAACTAAAATCAGGCAATACAATGTTTGTTTCCAAAACTCTGTATTGAGTTTTTCACAATAATAGTGTTTCTTTTTAATGAGTATTAGTGTGTGCCAAGGCATTTCAAAACCTTTTGTATGTACCCATCCTTTTCTGGAAATTTGGAATTGCATCCAGATCTTCTGGCATTAACATGACCTGTCACACCATAATTGTCACACCAGCTTTTTCCACCGTGAACTCTGAAGTATAGTGCTCTTGAAGTTGGCTATTAACAGTTTCTAGCACACGAAGCAGCAGCCTAGAGTATGTGTATGTGTATTCCATGTTACAGCAAGTCTTGAGTATTTTTCTAGTCTTTGGAGGTTTGCTGTGCTCCTGATTTCATGCTGAATTCCATGCAGATACTGTAAATGCCCTGAGGACAGGGACCCTGTCTGTCCTGTTTGGCTCTATTTCTTGGATATTATCGTAGGCCCTGAGTAAATGTTTGTAAGGTGGACGGAAGGGTAGAAGGTGAATGAAAGAAAGGAAGATGGCTGGAAGGAATGAATGGAAGGTAGCTGAATGGAAGCAAGGAAGGAACAAAGGATTTTCACATCAGCCTTTCTTCTTTACATTGTTAGTCATATTGTTATCACTCGTAAGTGGTGGATGTATTTCTAAAGATCTAGGCATTTGGGTATCCCAAGAGTGGTAGGTTCATAACAATAAATATAGCTCAGTTAGAAGGGGATAGGAAGGAGTATTATGAATTACAGTAAAGTCACAATACTGTACAATTTTAAAATAAGTTTATATTTTTGATATTGATATCTATATATATTTGATATTTTTAATTATGATGTAGTTAGTTATGGGCACAAATTAATAGCTAAAGTGCTTCTAGGAAGCTCTCCCTTCCCCAAACCATTGTTAATGAACAGAATTTTAAACTATTTGTGATTTGTTGTTTAACTCGTTTCCTTTGTCTGTGGTTATGGACAATAATAACATAGAAATAGCCATGTTGGATAGTGGGCTACAGTGCAGCATTAGGAATCTTCTGTATTATACTAATTTTTTGTTGCCTTTATCATAGTCATTCTATACTCTATTGTCTCATGACTTATATGGACTTGTTCTCCAGTTACTTTGTAAATGAACATTTTATTTCTCCAGATAGTTGTTCGGTTTATAACACTTTCGGGGCCGTGCTTCTTCCTTCCTTTGTATGTCACATATGAACTATGTAAATCTCAAAATTGAGCTCACAGTAGTGCTTGTGTATAAATATTGAAAGGGTTTAGTCGTCTCTTATTTATAAAATTATTTACCATTTTATACTTTGTCAAAGGTAAAATAAAAGAAAACTTTAGTCCATTCCCTATCTAGATGGTCCCTAACTCTACATTCGGATGTTTTCACTTCTGCCCAGTCTCTGGAACAGAGAAAGAGGCCCATACCCTGTATCTGTGACTTTTTCTTACTTCAGGTTAAGGTGAAGGTGCACACAATTAGGTTCTATGGTTTGCATTTGTAAGAGAAAGTCTGAGTAATCGTTGTGTCCTTCACCCTAACCCCTGCATTGTACCCCTGGGCTGGGAACTTACTGCCCACCCCCCTTCTTGAATGTAATTGAGTTTTTCTCTCATGTGGGCCTGTAGTTGTTAATCTACTAGTTTCAATTTAGAATTGAGTACAAGTGATGCTTGCTTTTCCATTCTTGTGGTACTTTGTAAAATGTTCTCTAAATCTCTCTAGGTTGTTACAAAAGATACAAAATCTCCATCTTTAGCTGCATGGTATGGTATGGTATGCGTGTTCCACACGTTACTAATCCATTCATGGGTGGAAGGGCACTGGGTTGTCTCCATATCTTTGCGATTGTGAATTGAGCTGCTATAAACGATGGACTGCAAATGTCTTTGTAGTGAAATGACTCTTTCTTTGGGGGAGATACCTAGTAATGGGACTGTGGGAGCAAATGTGAAGGTGTATGTGTGGATTTTAGACAGTTGTGGTTCGACTGCATTTCTTTTCTTTCCCACTTGTGGCCAGGCTGTGTAATTTTGACTGGGCTGCAAATAAGGGGTGAGGAGGACATGAGGACAGCACTGTCAGCATGAGGAGAACAGTTCCTCTGTGGGGCTATTTGAGACAGGCTGTGCACACATGTGCAATCCAGTCTCGGCCAGGCCAGAGCAGACGTGCTGTGACTGACATCCCCATGAGCCTCCTTGTAAAGTCCGAAAATCGAAACTCCCTTCTGGGCCCTCTGCAAACTATAAATCCCTGTGCTAGGAAACAAAGTTCTCACCTAAAGTGGGAAGGCTGTTTTCATCACCTATGATCCTTTCCTTTGGGTGTCCATGATCCCAGTTCCATTGACCCTTCAATTAATCCTCCAAGCCAATGACAAATGGCAAGAGGGAGTATCGAGTGATACCTCAGTGTGGAGCAGAAAGAAAGCAATGCAGCTTCTGAGTCTGTGGGCACACATACCTGGGACGGGAGTCCTGGGAGGGCATGGCCCTTGGTCCTAGGTTGAAGACTTCCAAACAGAAGGGTTTTTTTTCTTTCTTTTTTTTTTTTATTAAATCATAGCTGTGTACATCAATATGATCATGGAGAAGGGTTTCTTTTCACAGCATCAGTTAAGGGACTTTTAACAAGGAGACCTATCCCTTGGGATTTAGATGCAGTCCCAAAAATTGTGCTCGGAGGCTTCCCAAACTCTAGGAGATTACTAGTTAATAGGTGGCCCCATTAAGAACAGATGACAATCACTATAGAGTGACAGGTCTTCAACCTTACACCCAGGGGAGAGATGTCTGGTTCAGTGTAAGATATCTCCAGAAATGATTCTTAGAGCTTTGTCGTCCCTATCAGCCTTAGTGACAAAGGAACAGGATGACATGTGTGAGTTTGGAGGTCCCATTGTCCTTAACTTTCTATGCTGGTATGCTCAGGTAAGGACAGCCGGTCAGCAGGCTGGCCCTGGTGTGTTGTTAATATTCCCTCCTCTGTGATGGGCAGCTTGTTGTCTAGGGTCAGGAGTGTCCAACCTATGGCCCCTGGGCTGCATGCAGTTTATTGGAGGACTGTTTTACTTACCTATGTTTTCAGATACCACAAAAAGTGTGCACAGACCTTTTTGGTTTTTGTTCATTATGTGGTGTTAGTGTATCTAATGTGCAGCCCAAGGCAACCTTTATTTTTCTCATGTATAGCAGAAAAGGAAAAAGGTTGGACACTCCTGGTGGGGCATGTGCTGCTAAAATGGTGCCAATATGTTTTATTTATTGAGCACCTACTCAGTGGTAAACACAAGGCTTAGCACCTCCTAGACTTTATTTCACCAAGTTGTCCCCACATTGAGACGAGGTAGGGACCATGATGATACCCGTTTTATAGATGGAATTGTTGAGGTTTAGGGAGGAAAGTGAAGTCACTGACCAAGGTTGCATTGGCTGAGCCAAGATTCAAACCCCGCCTTGCTGGCTTCATGGTATCTGCTGTCTGTGTTTGAGATTGTACAGATGGGTGAGTCATTTCCTGTACCTCATTATTCTTTTGGATGGAGGTGAAGCAGACGCCAGGGGACTTGGGAGCATAGTGTCATGTACATGGCACAGCCCCCGAAGTCAAAAAGCCCTGTCCAATTTTGACACTCAGTGTCGCTGAACTGCTTTAGACAAATAGCTTAACTTCTCTGTGCCTTGATTCCCTCATTTGTGTGATGAGTCTGTTTGATGGGATGATCTGCAGGTTTTTCCCTCACAATATTTCAGGTTGCTTCTAGCTAGCTACTTTTAGTGAGGAGTGAATCTGAATTATATCAAACTACATGCTACTGATTCATTCAGTGAACATCTCCTGCTGACCTCCTACAAGCCAGGCCTGGGATAGTCATAAGGAGTGACATTGGCCACAGGCCCTTCTCCTTCATGAAGCTTACAAGGTGTTGTCTTGGCCGGGATATTAGCCTGGTGTGAAACACTATTACCATTATTCTAATTTTTCTTATTGCATGTGTTGTTACATAGCATTCTTGTCCAGGAGCGTGGTGCCCACAGCACAGGATGAGCTACCCGTATCCATTGCTGCTGCCTGACCTCTCTGAGCTCACCCCTGCCTCTGACTGGCTTCTATGCAGGAAACCTTTATTCTCCAATCGATGAACCTTTGCTATATTTAAGAGCAGTTCTTTTTTTTCTTTATTTCAGTTTAATGTGAGGGTACAGACAACTAGGTTACAATGTTTGCATATGTTACCCTGTTGTCATTGTGTGCCGCACCCAGGAGGTATGCCATGTACCCTTACGTTGTGCCCGGTAAGTGGGAGCACACTGATCTCAACCCCCCCTTTCCCTTCCCTCATGCCCCCAATTATATTTTCCTAATTGACAAATTTAGAATTTCTTGATCTGAGTTTCAGTTGTGAATTGAGTTTTTCTCTTATGTGGGTATTAGACTGTCTACTGACTTGATCTTAGTATTGAGCACATTGCATATTTGCTTTTCCTTTCTTGTTCTACTTTACTAAGAAGAACCTATTTCAGCTCCATGCAGGTTACTACAAAACATGTAAAGTCTCCTTTTATGGCTGAATGGTACCCATGGTATTTTAAGCATAGAAGAGGACTTTTTTTTTTTTTTTCAGTGAGCCTTGGGGGTTTTGCCACATATTAAAGAAGTGGTTTGAGAAATTTTAAAAATCTGTATCTGTTTCTCCATCACAATTCTATTATTGTGATTCCCAATCACAGATTCATCTGAAAGGAATGATCCACATTTTACCACCTAACTCTATTTAATAACTTTTTGTTTTTTGAAATGTATACAATAATAGAATATATTTTAATGCTTACATTGAATACAAATCTTCTTTATACTAAAAACTTTAAAATGTCCATGTGTTAATTTTCTTTTGGAAGTGGGGAAATAGCTTGTCCAAGAAAACACTCCCCAAAGTTGGAAGGAACTTTAAAGTTCTGTCCCAGTGAAGTCCCTGTTGTCTTATTTCAGGCAGCTTATATTGTAGATTCATTGTCAAATATCTTACTTTTTAAGGTCTGTAGGTTGTGTTGAATAAAATTCTCTGTGCTTTGAACTTCAGAGAATCTGGAGTCATTTCTCCTAACAGACCAGCTTTTCATTTTTATTGAATTCTGAATTATATCCGATGTAAAGTAGTAAACTGTAGGGTCAAAACAACAGTTCAAAACAGCAATACAGAGATGATTGGATACATTGTCCTTACAGCCACCACTACTGAGCAATTAACAAATGTTTGTGTTCTCATAAGAGAGTATAAAATAAGGTTAATGTTGTAAGGTACAAAACAGAAACAGAATATGACCAGATGAACAAAAATCATTTTTAAAACCTTAGTTTTGTTTATTTTGCTTCTACTTAATGTAACTGGCTTATTTAAAGTTCTTAGCACCATACTAGAACAAGTTACGTTTAAAATTTAAGGAATAAAAAACCCTACTATTTCGATGAAAATTACAATCCTTGAGAGATACGTTTTCCATGTGGCTTGTGGGAAATTTTCAAAGCAGGCTTCTGAGGTATTGTTACCCCGAGAGTGGGTAGACTGAAAAAAAAACTGCTGGGGCACTTCCTCCCATTACAGTTAACCACACAGCAATGCAAACCCTCTTTGCATTTCTTTTGGTTCTTAGAGTCTTTGACTTAAATGGGTAGACAATGGCCGGAAATCGATCTACACTAATACAGGTTAAGAACAGAATGCTTCCATCCATGTTGGTATAAAACAGCATCACAGAAATTTTACAAAGTAAATCTCCAAATGGCTAATCCCATGTTGTAAAGTAAAAAATCCTAAAGGGTAAAGTAAAAACAAAAAGCAAGTCTGACATTGCCATAAGTTAATCTTGTACGTTGTAGTTTCATTTCGTACTTTGAGGGTGCAGATGAAAATGTATATGGCCACACAGTTTGATATTAACCCAAGTACAAACACCATGCTGAACATGCACTCGTACTATTTAATAACATTTTAAGAGACAAATCCTTGTCTTCAGTAGCTGAAAAGCAGTTGGGAAGAATTTCATTGTAAGTTAATGAAAACCATTTGAAAACAAAAAAGGTAAACTGATAGGAGAAATAAAGGGACATTTTACATCTTCCCCTGAGATGTCCAGTGTGAGAATGAAGAGAGGTGCAAGTTCACCAAACAAATCTTTAGGAAGCCTGCCTCAGCTCTAACCCTGGGGAACACTTTACCTGCTTTCTTGCAGCTCCTGAGCCCCGCTATGGGGCAATAGAGGTAGCAGGTGAGATCAAGGGCTGCGGTGCCAAACTGCACAGGTGCAAATCCATTTTTACCATTTGGTATCTGTGTGACCTCACACAGATGACCTAATCTCAATCTCTCATCTGTGCAAAAGGGCTATCAAACTGTGAAATTAGATAATAGATGTATGAAATAGCCGAACCCGGTGCCTGCTGCCTTGCTCCTAGTCTCCTCAGGATGGACTTTATCCTGCTTGTAATTCTGCTTCAAAAGTAACGTCTACACATGTCACTGTCATTACTGGCTCCAGGAAATGCACGGCAGAGGCTTCTGCTGAAGGTGCACAGCTCCTAACGTCACTGTGAACCCTTCGAGTGAGTGGCCTTTCTTACTGGATGACCAACCATCCTGGTTTGCCTGGGACTGAAAAGTTTCCTGGGAAGTCAGGCTCTAAGTCTTAAAGCTGGAAAATTCCCGGGGACTTTGCCAAGTTGGCAAAGTCTTCAGTTTCCAGATGAAAAGGGCAGGGAGAAGCCATGAGGTTGAAGCTGTCTCCAGTGGGAACCACCCGCATGAGCAAGGCATCCACTGAACTAGCGTCCAATGGCCATTTTCCCTTAGCACAGTGGTTCTCAACCTGTAGGTCGCGACCCCTTTGTAACAATGAAAATACATCCTGCATATCAGGTATTTACATTACGATTCATAATAGTAGCAAAATTACAGTTATGAAGTAGCAACGAAAATAATTGTATGGTTGGGGGTCACCACAACATGAGGAACTGTATTAAAAGGGTCGTGGCATTCGGAGGCATTAGGAAGTTGAGAACCACTGCCTTAGCACCACATTCAAGCCAAAAGAAGAAGCGGCCTACCTCACTACCCCTGCACACTTTGCTCCAGACATTAGAATGTGGAGAACCTTCTCCTAAATCAGTGGCTCTCCATTGTGAGAATCACCCCAAGACGAAAGAGGGAAGGGGAAGGAAGGGAGAAAGGGAAGAGAGATGCCAATGCCTAGGCACCATTGCTAAAAAAAATTCTGATTTTGTTGGCCCGGGGTGGGGCCCCAGCCCCGGTATTTTGTGAAAGTCCTTTAGATCAGTAGTCTCCAACCTTTTTGGCACCAGGTTTCATGGAAGACAATATTTCCGTGGACCGGGAAGGGGGATGGTTTTGGGATGAGTCTGCAAGCAATAGATTTATTATGGCTTTGTGCAGTTAAACCTCTTTGCTAATGAGACCCTGTATTTGCAATTGCTCCCGAGCGCTAGTATCACCACCTCAGATAATCGGGCATTAGACTCTCACCAAGAGCACACAACCTACATGGCTCAAGTGCACAGTTTAGGGTCCGTGCTTCTATGAGAATCTAATGCCACCACTGATCTGACAGGAGGCAGAGCTCAGGTGCTGGTACCAGCGATGGGGAGCATCAGACGGAAAAACAGATGGCGCTTCGCTTGCTCTCATACCTCTCTCGCACCTCTTGCTGTATGGCCCAGTTCCTAACAGGCCATGGCCAGGTACTAGTCCGTGGGAATTGGGGGACCACAGCTTTAGGTGATTCTAATATGCAGTCCAGGGTTGAAAATTACTAACTTAGGTTACAAATTAAAGTCAACAACAGGTGCAAATTGACTTCTATTTTCCTAATTGACAAATTTAAAATTTCCTGATCTGGGTTTCAGCTGTAATACTAACAAGCTGTGTTACTAACTTGCCCTGTTAGTAACATGTGTGATGCTTTATTGAGTGGATTTGTCCACACTAGGATTTTCGTTTGAAGATAATTTGAGATGATTGAGTGTTCTCTTGGTTTTTTTCATTTTCTTCTGTGGGGGCAATGTATAATATTTCTGTACTGCTTAGCTCAAGTAAAGTGTGAGAAAATTCAAAGCTTAATTTGAGTGAAGGGAGAACAGTGATATTTCTGATGAGAAAAAACTAGGCCTCCTTCTTTTGTAGCAATTTTTGCTGGAATCAAGGAAGAACTGAGCCCTGCTTTGGTAGCTGGGTGGGGAAGACTAGTCCTCAAGATGCTCAAGAAGGCTGAGTGGGCTCTGGGCTGGGTTGGGTGGAGAAAGGCAAATTGAGTGGTACTTAGAGCTTTGGGAATATAGGTAAATGCTCCCTGTGGAATCATGAGTCAGGTGGCAAGCTCTGGCTGTACATCAGCCAGGAATCTAGAGGAAGCAAGCTTCAAATGTTGCGCTGAATGTTATCTAAGACTAAGAAAACATGAGCTCTCAAGCCATGGAAAGCCAGGAAGGAAGTGTAAATGTATTCTAAGGGAAAGAAGGCAGTCTAAAAAGGCTATTCACTGTATGAGTCCACCTGTGTGACATTCTGGAAAAGGCATGTCTTCAAATGTAAATTTCTACACACCATTGACAAAAAGTTGAGTTTTCTCTTATAATACATGTTTATTATGGAAATACTACAAGGAAAGGAGAGGAAAAGTATCTGCAATTCTACCACTTCAGAGATAAATAAACTTATTAATGGTTTAATGTAGATCCTTCTTTTGTTTCCCTGTGCACGCACATAGAAACATACACACGTATATTTTTCTACAAAAATACACCAAATATTCTTTATTGATAAAGTGATTTTTGCATTTATTAAAATACTATTAGATTTTTGTATGGATTTTCTATGATTACCCTATCATTTAATGATTAATATTTTTTCCAATTCATTATTCTTTTAGCTACTTCATTGAATATCCTTTTGGCTAATGGTTAAGAAATAAAATAGCTGGGTCCAAAGCTGAATAATATTTTAAAGACTATTAAGCATTATTGCCCAATAACCC
This sequence comes from Nycticebus coucang, assembly GCF_027406575.1. Lineage (NCBI taxonomy): Eukaryota > Metazoa > Chordata > Mammalia > Primates > Lorisidae > Nycticebus > Nycticebus coucang. The sequence goes on from NC_069781.1 coordinate 79,054,653, forward strand.
TACCAAGCTGTATCCATTTACACTGGCACCTTGCTGGTTCTGGAACTTCTCCTTCCCCAACCAACCTTTGCTAGTTGACAGCCCCAAATGGTATCCCACATTGTTGGGACTACTCCTTGGCCACAGGGAGAGTGAACATTTGTTCAAATGTTTATTGACTATTAGTATTTTTCTCTGGAAATTGCTTGCTCATTACCTGTCACACGTTTTTCCATGTGGTTCCTCTTTTTCTTTTTGACTTACAAGAACATTTTTTAAACTTCAGTTAGCCCTGCCATATCCAGTGTATGAATGTTTCTCCCTCTGTTTTTACTCTGTAGTGGCGTTTTAGAAATCATCCGATGTGTCTATAGTCATGCCACCCTGAACACGCCCGACCTCATCTGATCTTGGAAGCTAAGCAGGGTTGGGCCTGGTTAGTACTTGGATGGGAGAAACCATCTGATGCCAGTGTTTTCTGGCATTTCTTGTTTAGTATACCTGTCACTGATGAAGTATTATAGTTCACTTGCCTTAAGGAGTTCTTAAAAGGAGAGTTGTAGTTCCAAAGTCCTCTCCAAAGAACACTGTGATCATCCAGTGGAAACATCTGTGTAATTGAAATAGCCTTAATGTCTCTGTTGCACACTTTAAGAACTATAAAGAGCGCAGTTAATTTTACTTGATTGTCGGCCTCTTATTAATCTTGGCACATTTTAATTTAGAGGCAAGCATATCCAAGCCAACTCACAATTTACTGTTCAGTTGGCTCCAAGTGATTGAGGTGGAGGTTTTTTTTTTTTTTAATCCAGCTAAAAATCCTTGTCTCTCTATCACTAAATTGTGACATCTTATCTCTCAAACTTAACAGTATCCAATGGTTCTATCTCTAGTTATGTAGTCCAGCTGGGGACCCAAGGTATGCAAAGTGCATGTTTTAGAACAAAGGGGTGTTTTTCTCTAGCCAGTCAATAAAAGTGATTTTTTTTTTCAGCTATAAAAGGACAAAAGGCTTTGAAATGATCCCACTGGGCAGGGTTTCCTAGACTTGTTCTTTTGGCATTTGGCCATGGAACTAACTCAGAGTCTTCCAGACTTCTTCCATTTTTGTAGCACTGTGAAGATTTCACCAGACAAGACTGGACTCACTTCCCGGTGTGCTAATGCCCAGAGTCCTCTCAGTGTAGAGGGGCCCACACTGAGACATCTAACAGAGTCATCAGCAGACTGTTGATCCGTATAGACAAAGAACTAAAAACTTGAACCTTTGCTCTTTTGATTGCCCCCTCTGGGTTACACGTTTTCCTCCTTGAGAAATATTTGACACTGGAAATGTAACAAGTACAGTAAATGCTCATAGCTTCAGTCAGAAGTTAATAAAAGTGTTTAGCTTAACTAAGGTATCCATTGCGACCTCAGGTCTGCCTTGTTGATTTTCCATGGTTCACAGTCCCAGGATGACTGTTGTCCATTCTTATTGCCCTGTAGTGAGAAGGATTGGTCCATGCCCTGGACTCAGACTGCTGTCTTAAGACATTTCTATTGCTAAAGTTAGAGGATGTTAATTGCATGAATAACCGAGAACAGTTTCTTAAAGCGTGTATTGAAGAATCAGCATCGTACAGGTACTTTAGGTGAATTATCAACAAGAGCAACAGCAGCAGCTTGTGACGTCCCAGGCACTGTTCTAAACGCCTAGGCAGATGTAGTCACTCCATTCTGATAGAGGGGATTGTTGTTCCTGTGCTACACACAGGTGTGTATAGAAAACAAAAGCAAGCGGCTGCGCCGGGATTTCGACCTGACAAATCTGACTCCAGAGCCTGCCTTCTTAATTTCTTTAAACCAATAGAACAATACTGCGAAATTGGTGACTGTGTCCACATTCTACAGATGAGTGTATTCATGTTTCTCTGATTCATGTCAGGGAGCTCATACAGCTGGGCGATAGACGGATGCTGCAGTGGCCTGCCACATGTTCTTCTGCTTCCCCGTTGCCCAGGAAGCCGCCAGTGAGACTGGCAGGACGCAATGAGAAGTGCCTCTGACTTACTCTGTGTACAGAGCTAGAGCATGCAGCTTGTCGGTGCATTCCTGCCTCAGGGACTTCGCACGTGCTGCCCCTCAGCTTGGAACATTGCATCCTCAGATCTTGGCACAGCCAACTCCTCCTCAGCTGTGAGCTCAGATGTCATCACCTCCATGGGGCTGGCCCTAACTACCCGCATTGGTCACCACATGACCTATCACCACTAAGTGGGTGGCTTAAACAGCAGAAATGTTTTCTCTCCTAGCTATGCAGGCCAGAAGTCTAAAACCAAGGTGTTGGCAGGGCTGTTCTTCCACTAACTGTGCCGGGGAGGGCCCTTCTTTGCCCCACTCAGCTCCTGGTGGCTCCACATGCCCCGTAGTTATGACAGTAGACCTCCACGCTGCCTTGTCCGCACAGCTGCTCCCTGTAGTTCTCGTCCTCTGTGTCTTCTCCTCTTCCTATAAGAACACTTGTCCTTGGGTTTGCACCTGTGGCTCAAGCGGCTACGGCGCCAGCCACATATACCTGAGCTGGTGGTTCGAATCCAGCCTGGGCCCGCCAAACAACAATGCCTGCAACCAAAAAATAGCCGGGCATTGTGGCAGGCGCCTGTAGTCCCAGCTACTTGGGAGGCGGAGGCAGGAGACTCGCTCGAGCCAAGGAGTTGGAGGTTGCTATGAGCTGTGATGCCACAGCACTCTACCCAGGGCGACAGCTTGAGGCTCTGTCTCAAAAAAAAAAAAAAAAAACACTTGTCATTGGATTTAGGGCCCACCTAGATAATCCAGATGACACTGGTATAATCTCATCTCCAGATCTCTAGTTTGATTACACCTACAAAGACTCTTTCCCCAAATAAAGTCATATTCGCAGGTTCTGGGTGGACATTATCTTTTGGGAATGGAGGCCCAGCATTCAACCTTAAGTAAAGCCACCTTTGTTGCTGTTACACTCTGTGACATCATCACCCACTTTATTTTCTTCAAAGCCCTTGTCCTTGTTCGATACATCTTGTTCTGTCTACTTTTCTTTTGCTTGTCTCCACCTACTTAAATTCAAACTTAATGAATAAAGAGCTGTCTTTCTCACTGCTAGATCCCTGATGTAGAATGATGCTTGGTATATTGTAGCCATCACTGAATATTTGCCAAGTAAATGAATGAAATCACTGGACTAATATGATGCCAGCTGGCTCTTTGATCCCTTCAACAATTTCCATTTTTTTAGTTTTTGTTATTTAATGTTATTTGGATTTCACTCACAGAAATGTAGATGTATTATGGGATGTATATTTGGCCTAATGAGTAAATGTATCCAGTCACTTCCACATATTACAACATTCAATTGCTAACTGGTCTTCTTGGCTCATTTAGCTTTTACTTTGGCCCTGAAAATGAATTCTCAGCAGTTTTCCTTTCTCCCTTAGGCTCTGACCATCTCCGAGAGAAGGATGGTCTCTGGGCCGTCTTGGTCTGGCTCTCCATTATCGCAGCCCGGAAGCAGAGTGTGGAAGAAATCGTCCGAGATCACTGGGCCAAATTTGGCCGCCACTACTATTGCAGGTGAGGTTAAGGGAAAGAATCCCTGGATGGACCCTGGGGAACTACTCTTAGGGGAGTAGTTTCTAAAACCGATGGGCTACAACCTTAAAAAGAAATAGTCTTTGGGCAGTGCCTGTGGCTCAAAGGTGTAGGGCCCTGGCCCCATATGCCGGAGGTGGTGGGTTCAAACCCAGCCCCGGCCAAAACTGCAAAAAAAAAAAAAAAAAAAAAAATCATCTTTCAGGAAGATCTGAGGAAGACAGAGGCTGGAGCCAGGTCACCCCTGATAGGTGGTTGGGGGTGACATCAGGGGCTACCAAGCTGGAAAGCACAAATTTCCTTGGCGACATCCCTCTGAAATCTTTTCATCACCCGCCTATATGGTGGGTAACCATCCTAAGAGGAAATCTGAACTGCAAGGCTTTGAGAAGTGAACTGTGGTGGCTGGGAGAGTTGTGCAGTCAAACCGGAGGCATTTCTTGTTGGTTTTCTACCCATCCTTACCAAGGAAGTGGGGCAGACATAGACACTGTGACAGTCGGGTGCTTTTGTAATCCTTTCCCTGCCTTTGTCTTATCTCCTCACTGATGAGCAAACAATATCCGAGATGCAAAAGTAGACAGACATCCACTGAGGTCCATGTGGTTCATGAGCCTCAAGCTTTTGTCTGATCAAAGGAGGCACAGAAAAGGAGAATGTTACCTGGGTAGGAAGAAGAGGAAAGGTCAGTGGGTGGGAGCTTAGGGTTGGGGGTTCCTATCACTTTCTTGTTGTGAGAAAGAACTTCTTGAAGTGAGAGTTAGAGTATTTTGAATGCACAGATACCTATTAGATATGTGAACATACCTAGTACCGAGCCCTAGTACCGCATGGTCTAGGGGTCGAGGAGGAAACTGTTAACTGTGGGGAGTTTGAGGGTGGGGCAAGGGAATCCTTGGGTCATCTCAGAGTAATACAAGCAGAGACTGCCGCTCATTTTTGCTTTGTTTGTGAATAGTGAACTACTTTGGATGTTCGCTTATATTTCAAAAGCTTAAGGGACAGAAAGAGCTTTAGAATTCCCTTATAAGGTGATTGTTTTTTTCCCTCAAGAAGTCATTTACTTAGATAAATATCAGAGAATAAAGAAGTCTGTGATAGTACTCATTAAAATCAAAGAGAATGCAACCTTCTGGGAAATGTAGACAACATCATAATTCCTGTTTAGTCAAGAAACTACCTCCAATTATCCACTGTATTATTTAGATAAGGGTTCTCAATGCAGGTAACTTAAAAAAAGGGCTCTCGGTGCAGGTAGGAACTTGTTTTACTCTTCATTATTTCTAACAAGTGCCCAAACTCTCTGATTCTTGTGTGTGTGTGTGTGTGTGTGTGTGTGTTTTGCATACCAAAGTCTAATCGGCACATTAAATCCTTATATAAGGCCTTCCAAAAAGTCTAACTTGATCAAATATATTACAGTTGCCATCCTCTGGCTTAGGGAGATTACTTTGAGTCAGAGATGTGTTTCTAATAATTTGTGGAAAGATCATCTAGGTTTCTGCTGGTGTTTAGAAGAATTGGTATTATGATAAGTGTATTTATAATATGGTTTATTTTTTTGTGGCCCGGAGCTTACATGATAATTACTTTCTCATAACAAATACCATATTAGAGAATAATATGCGATAGAGATTTAATTACTTATGGGACACTGAATGATGTGTCAAATTTCAGTCCAAAAAGATCGCAGAGATAGAAAGGGGGGCTGGGATAGGTAGAGTAAAAGGTCTACATCTCCTTCAACTCCCAGAAACTGGCACGTTGAAAGGTGCTTGTGAAATGAAATTATTTCTAGCTTGACAATTCTCTTGGCAGGGAGAGGATTAAACAGTTTCGGTTTAACTAATACTGAGCCCGAAGTCCTATCTGAGAAAATCTCCCAGATGAATTTCCTTGTAGGAGTAGACGCTAGCAGGAACTCTCCATTTAAAGGTTTCTTTTCTTCTGGCAGGGGGTGATGGTGATCAGAAGGGGAATTTGGAGTGAAAGGTGGTGCTAGATCCCACGTGTGTCTGCAGGTGAACATTTGGGGAGGCTTGTCTGATGACCTCAGCCACAGAGTGGACAAGTCTGTCACGTTAGTGGATTTTCCCAACTTCTAAATCTCTTTCAGTCCCTCCGACTCTCCCCTAGATCCTTCTCTGTCTGTCTGCCCCTATTGCTTGGTTAGGACTTCACCTTCCCCAAATGGCTATCTCATCTCAGAACATGTGCACTCTGCAAAAGTATGTTCTGAGGAGGTTCCTTGATTTTATTTTACTTTATTTAATTTTTTTCCCCTTTTTTGGTACAGGCAGGCTCTCACTATGTTGCCTAGGTTGGTCTCCAATGGCTGGTCTCAAGGATCTTCCCACCTTGGCTTCTCAAACTGCTGAGATTAGAGGTGTGGGTTATCACACCTGGTCTTGGATGCCTCTTATTTATTTATTTATTTTTTTTTTTTTGAGACAGAGCCTCAAGCTGTTGCCCTGGGTAGAGTGCTGTAGCATCACAGCTCACAGCAGCCTCCAGCTCCTGGGCTCAAGCGATTCTCCTGCCTCCGCCTCCCAAGTAGCTGGGACTACAGGCGCCCGCCACAACACCTGGCTATTTTTGTTGTTGTTGCTATTGTTGCAGCCGTCATTGTTGTTTGGCGGGCCTGGGCTGGATTCAAACCCGCCAGCTCAGGTGTATGTGGCTGGCGCCTTAGCCGCTTAAGCCACAGGTGCTGAGCCACTTTATTTAATTTTAATTAATTATTTTATTTCTTTCCTGAGGCTGGGGAAAAAGCACCTTGTGTAGGAGGAGGAGAATTACAGAAAGGGATATAGATGCAGGGGACCCATTGCTTGAGAAGGCCTCATTCCATGTTTTCCATCTTGCCCAGTACCCTGATGTTTATTGGCTGTCTTAAGAGATCTTAGGTGGAAAAAGCATTAATGGCTATTGGCCTTCTTTCAGCTAGCTCTGAGAACTCTCATCCTTTCTCTGTGCTGCAGGAAGCCCAAATGTGAGACCCCTCCACTACCGCTGGGGCGCAGCTGCCTCTCCCAGGGGCTCCTCCTTACCCTGACCCTCCTGGGATGGCCTGGCACTGGGCCAGCTGCTTGGTATGCATTATTGTATTTTAAACCCCACCAGAACAAATGCAGTGAATGCCATTTTTAATCTTTCTTTCATTCTAATCACCCTCCCGCCCTGTGTGACTACATTTGATGCACTTGGCTAGGAGAACTTTTAAAAATGGAACAAATGTGACATTTCTCCCAAATTTCCGAGAGAGTTTGGTAGTGTGTTCCGTTTCCTTCCTCCCTCTCTTTGCCTGCCTTGCTTTCTTTCCTTCTTTTCCTTCCTCCCACCTTTCCTTCCATACTTACATAGCACTTACGATAAGCCAGAAGTAGCAGAGAGCAGGACAGCTAAGGTCTCTGCCCTCCTGGAGCTCCCATTCTGGTGGGCAAAGACAGATAGTAGACAGATAGATACACGGACAAGATAAATACAGATTGGGATAACTACCACAGAAAAACGAAAGGGCGATGAGAGGGGCAGGGAGGAGAGCTACCTTAGATGGTCAGAGAAGGTTACTTTCTGGAGGTGAAAGTGGGTTTGAAAATTGAAGGCGGAGAATCAGCCAACTGATTGAATAGCTGTAGGAAGAACGCATGAGGTACATGGAACACAGCAAGGGCAGAAGGCCGAGGCAGGAAAGGGTAAGTGTCAGTGAGCACAGGAGAAGAGGCCGGCATGGCCGCAGCAGGTGAGCAAGGCGGGAAAGCAGAGCAAAGTCAAGTCCCTATGGCGGGTGGAGCGGATCCCACGGGCCTGATGCACCGTGGTTAGTAAGACTTCGAGTTTCCTTCTCAACGTGATGGGTGTTTTTCTCGTGATGCAGGAAAGGAGCGACATGATTTAATTTTCACAAGACCACTGTGGATGCTGTGGGGAGGGTGGATGACATACGCCAGGTGGGAGGGGGAAGCTGTTGAGGGTGCTTTTCTGTGCCGTCCTTCCCTGAAAACAGAAGCGATGATGAAATGACACTGAGAGAACCACCCAGTTGTTGGTCCTCTGATTGGGATTTTTGTTCATCCTGTGTCCTGCCCTCCCTCACCAGGTTTGACTATGTGGGGCTGGAGCCCAAGACAACATATTATGTCATGAGGGACCTGGAGGCCCTGGTCACAGGCAAGTCCTTCGTCGGCCAGCAGTTTGCTGTGGGGAGCCATGTCTACAGCGTGGCAAAGACAGATTGCTTTGAGTACGTGGACCCTGTGGATGGCACCGTGACCAAGAAACAGGTACTCACTGGGGAGGCACGAAAGCAGGTTATTAGAACCAGTGGCCAAAGTGTCTAGAATTGGAGATATCTTTAGGGAGGATTTGTTCTGAGACTTTCATTTTAGAGATAAGAACTCTACAGCCAGCAAAGAGGAAAGCCCTTGGTGAAGGTTACTGAGCTAGTTAGTGGCAGAGAGAGGATTAGGAGAAAAGGAGATTGTTGTTCATTTTCCCAGATTCCAGGGCCCAAGTGACATTTTCATTGGCAGGTGGCCCTGAGTCACACTGAAGCTTCTCTGTGGGTCTGGATTTGGCTCAGTGAGTGTGATGAGAGACTAGTTAATACCCAGTGACATCCTCATTGTCAGCAAGTCACAGATGGTTCTCTTGTCACAGCTGGTCTTTTTGGGTACAAGGGAATCCCTGTACCATGTGGGCTGCTGATGTTAGCAGGTATCAGCATCCAACTCCAGCAATAGTGAGGTCTGGGGCATATTGCAGGTCACGTTGTGCAAAATGAGCATCAGTTTTCAAACTATCGGTACCAAAAAGACACATTTGAATTGTACTGGTCTAGTTTTGTTTTGTTTTGTGTTCTTTTATTTTTTGAGACAGAGTCTCACTTTGTGGCCCTTGGTAGAGTGCTGTGGCATCACAGCTCACAGCTCACAGCAACCTCCAACTCTTGGGCTTAAGCAATTCTCTTTCCTCAGCCTCCCAAGTAGCTGGGACTACAGGTGCCTGCCACAACACCCAGCTATTTTTTGTTGCAGTTGTCATTGTGGTTTAGCTGGCCAGGTTTGAACATGCCACCCTCTGTGTATGTGGCTTGCTCTGTAACCACTGTGCTACAGGAGCCAAGCTGTGATCTAGTATTATTATTAAAATATTCAAAGCACCTTGGTGTGTTCATTAATGGATATTTATTGAGAGCCTACCAATTCCATAAGTTGTTTTTCTCATGGTGCAGTTTTTAAAACATAAGCATATAACAGCTTTATTGAGATATAATCCATATACCTTTTACTTCACCTGTTTAAAGGTGACATTATCATTGGCCGGTGACCCTGAGTCACACTGGAGCTTCTCTGTGGGTCTGGATTTGGCTCAGTGAGTGTGATGAGAGACCAGTTCACACATCACACTCAGTGACATTAGAAACACTTCAGTATATTTACAGAGTTTTGCGGTCATCACCACAATCCATTTCAGGACATTTAATTGCCCCTCAAAAGAAACCCTATGTTCTTTGGCGTCGTTGTTCTTCTAACACCCCTCTAACCCCCAGCCCCTGGCAAGCCCCGATCTAATTTCTGTTTCTATGGATTTGTCTACTGTAGATATTTCCTATAAACGGAATCATATAATCTGTGGTCATTTGTGACTAGCTTTTTCACGCAGTGTGATGTTTTCAGGTCCGTCCATGTTGTACCATATATCAGCACGCCTTTCCTTTTTTTTTTTTTTATTGTTGGGGATTCATTGAGGGTACAATAAGCCAGTTACACTGATTGCAATAGTTAGGTAAAGTCCCTCTTGCAATCATGTCTTGCCCCCATAAAGTGTGACACACACTAAGGCCCCACCCCCCTCCCTCTATCCCTCTTTCTGCTCCTCCCCCCATAACCTTAATTGTCATTAATTGTCCTCATATCAAGATTGAGTACATAGGATTCATGCTTCTCCATTCTTGTGATGCTTTACTAAGAATAATGTCTTCCACTTCCATCCAGGTTAATACGAAGGATGTAAAGTCTCCAACGCCTTTCCTTTTAATGCCAAACTACGTTCCATTGCACAGATATAGCACATTTTGTTTACCTCTTCATCAGCTGATGGACATTTGGGTTATTTCCATTTGGGGTTTATTATGAATAATGCTTCTGTAGACATCATATACTAGTTTTTGTGCAGACACAGGTTTTCAGTTCTCTTGGGTATATACCCAGGAGTAGAATTGCTGGGGCCAATGGCAACTCTGTTTAACCCTTAAAGGAACTGCCATACCATCCTTAGAAGTAATTGCCTCCCATTTCACATCCGTGCCAGCAGGGTGAGAGGGTTCCATTTTTCCCACACCTTTGCTAAGACTTGTTACTAGGGGCTATGGTTTGGATACTTGGCTCCTCCAAAGTTCATCCTGAAGTTCCATTCCCAGTGTTGGAAGTGGGACCTGGTGGGAGGCATTTCTGTCACAGGGGTTGACCCCTTATGAATAGCTTCACACCCTCAGCATGATGACCATTGAGTTCTCACTTTGGTAGTTTTCACACGAGAGCTAGTTGTTTAGTCCCCTCCCCCCAACCCCAGCTGAACACTTATTATTTCTTTGTGTTAGGAACATTCCAAAATTCTACTCTTTTAATTATTTTTTAATTAATGAATTAAATGTTGACATATAACTTTCTATTTTATTTTTTAAATTTCTTTTATAAAATCATAACTGTGTACATTAATGCATTTATGGGGTACAATGTGCTGATTTGATATACAATGTGGAAAGCTTACGTCAAACACATTAGCATAACCATCACCTCACTTATTTGCCATGGTAAGATATTTATACTCTACTCTTAATAGTTTTAAAATGTACTGTTGCACTGTGCACTATGGATGAAGATTAGACTCTCTCGCCCTTTCTCTCCCCATATGACATGCCTGCTCCTCCTCCTCCTCGCACCACAACCGGAAGCTCCTTGAGTCTTCCCCAGAAGCAGATGCTGGGGCCATGCTTCTTGTTCAGTCCAGAGAACTGCAGGTTGAATATATTAATACTTTTTTTCCTTTATAAGTTACCCAGCCTCTAGTATTCCTTTATAGTAATGCAAAACAAACTAATGCATTATGTCTTTTTTATTTTAAGATACTGTTATTTTAAAGCAACCTACTACATTATGGGTTATTTTTTAATTAATATAGAAGGATATTCTATCTCCATAAGAATAAACAGAAGTATGTCTGTTAGCAAAGCCCATGGGAACCCTAATACTGAAAGTCGCTGCTTGCTCTGCAGCCTGCTATGGTCCTCAGCATTCTGTTGCACTGGAGTCACAGACACAGGTTTGAAGGCTGGCTTTGTCACTGCCTAGCATTGTGACTTTGGGCATGTTACTTAACAACTTAACTTCTCTGAACTGCAGCTGGGAGAGGGCTGGTGATATTTACCATATATAGGATAATGGAGAAGGTTTGAGGAGAAAACCCGGGTACCTTGGCTGACACCTAATTGATGCTCAAGAAATATCAGTTCCCTACCCTCCCACTTACCAGCAAAGGATAAATCTCTTATTCTCTCAAACAAATATATAAATATTAAAAAATAGTCTTCAGTGTGTTACTGGACAAAGAGGGTCGGCTGCCTGTCACTGTCAGCCAATATGCAGAGACAGGGACGGGTTCACCACACTTTGTCAGAAGGCCAGCAATTCTGGAGAACAGGGAGAGGACCCTCTCCAAGACCATTCTGTTCTTCCATCTCTAAAACCACAGTTTTATACGTGAAAGTTCAAAGCAAAGACTATGTTAACCCTTATCTCCTTAACTTAAACAATAATTGGCATAACCCATGACCCATAATAAACAATAATCAGAACAACCCATGACCCAAAACAACATTCCAATTCAAAAGTTAATCTCCTAAATCAATTGCCCTAAACTACTCAAGGTACAGCGCTTTTAGGTTAAACCTGAATTTACAAAACAGCAAGAATGAGAGACATGAGATAGGACCTAAACTGACCAGACCAGCTGTGTCACCTGAGCCCTAGCCTGCCTGACTCCATCTTATTCTCATATGCTCTCAAGTACACCATCAGGGTTAGAAAACATTTTTCTGTTGTTATGTTAAAAGAGCATCCTTAAGAAAGAAAGATCTTGGCATTTAATGAGTCACATATGATAAGAAAAGCAGAAAAATAAATGCAACTATGCAGAGTGTCATGTGAAGATATGAAAAGATGTCTTCACTTTCTGAGTCATCTGTGAGCTGATTCAAACTCGCATTTCTCTGTCTTCCCCTGGCTCCCCCCCACAACACATACCACTGCTTCAGAAAGGAAAAGGTTTTTTAAGGTGGCTTAGTCTCCTTTTTGTCCTTGACTTGAGCTCAGAGTCAGGAAGCAGACTGGGGGTGGGGGAAGAGCTGTCTCTAGAGATAAAGTAGATATGCCTTTCTACCCAAAATGAAATAAAAATCCTGTCCTGGGGACAACCACACCTCAACCCCCTTTAATTCCGCTGCTGTGAAAATGTTCGCTGAAGCCTGTCCTGCCTGTGAGACCCTGTGCGGTCACTCAAGGAGCAGGAGGAAAGGCTGGAAGGTCTCAGCCCTGCTGTGAAATCCTGGGTACCTTTCTGGCCTTGCTGCGGCTGCTCAGGTTCCGTGGGATTTGCTGTAACTACCCCCAAGTGTCTGATATGTTTGTGACCTTAGGTGCCGAAAGAGAAGCTGTTGTGTGTTTTCCCACAAACAGGGCCCAAGAGAGACTCTGTTTGATTTAGAAATAGCAACTTAATGAGGCTCAGTTCAACAACTGCACTTCTTCCTTCTCTCTCCCCATGAGGAAATGTCCCTGTTTATTTTCAAGTAAAATCTAGTCACATGAATGACTGATGCCAGTCCCCTTAAATATGAGTGGGAAAAACTAGCCAATAGCTACTGTGAGGGTAGGGGATCAAATCGCTGATTAATAGATTAATAAGTTCTCGATTCACGCCTTGTAAAGAGATGGGGAAAATGAGGGAAGGGTAGGGAAGAGTGGCTGACTCTTTCTCAAGGGTGAATTCATTGTGCAAACGTCAGGGGTTCCCATGGTGCTGGCTGTTCTCTCTCTTCCCTCCACCATTAATATCCTGAGGAACATTATCAATACCAAGGTTGTAATCCCTTCCCCATTTCTTACCTGTGATTCAAGTCCCGAAATCTCCACATCAGTGCTGGTATTTATACCCCAGTGCTGATAGAAGGAATACTCCCATCCCGGTGTTGTGAGTGACGGACAGTATAACAGAAATGGGCCCACTCTGACAGTTTGTCCCGTGATGCTGGACAGCAGTCCAGAACTATGGCCTCTATTTTGAAAATTAGCTTTGAAAATGCAATACTTTGACACTTCAGGAATAAAATTTTAGCAATTGAGTCTCTTTTGCCAGCTCCTCCTCTAACAAGCTCAAAGCATATGAAATTCTGCCAGTGCTAAAGTTATTTGCAAGTAACAGTTCAGCTAACATTAAAAACCTGATGTAAATAAATGCATACCAGTTAGCTGATGTGGAAAAGCAAATCCAATTTAGGTCAGGCTCGCTCTGAGCTTAGTAATGCCTCTTCAAGTTATGCAGCTGTGTGGAAACATTTTAATATTGTCCTCAACCTGGAGAGAAAAAGAACCATTTGAAATTAGTTCAGACAGCATACTTTGAAGACTGATTCTGAAGTCAGCTTGCTTGTAGAGTTGTAAATGTGCAGGAAGGTGTCTGCATTTTTAATTTCTGTATTTAGAAATAATAAAGTAAGTTAGTAATCATGAAGTCACATTTTAGCTCCAACATGCAGTAGTCTACCGTGTACTGTGGATCCCACCTCCATCAGCGATGCGGGGAAATTTATCCAGGCATTGTTACAGGCAGGGTTGCATAAAGGCAACCAAATGGTGTCAGTAGAGCTTGAAAACTGAGTTATTCCATCTTCAGAGCTACCTGGTCAACCTTCAACTTCAACTTTGATCTCATTTTAATCCATGAACCAGTTGAGAGACTGTACTAGTAACAATTTATTATGGTCCCTTTTGCTGGAGTGCCATTTGCTGGGATATGGTTTGTCCATTTAGAAATAGAACCTTGGAAATCATTTTCTGTTGCACTGATTAGCCCACTTCTAATAATATTTCGTTAAATCTGAAAGTTAGTATATCTGTAATAGTCCCTCTACACTGAGCTCCAGAAATGTTTAGAGAGTAGGGTGTGCATGCTTTAGCTGTAGTACAGTGTGATTCAATGTGGATTAAAACATTCCTGTTCTTTTGCAAGTTGTGATGTTGGAGAAAAAAAATCCCTGTAATAAATATGCATTCCATTCCTAACTTCATACGATGTGGTGAAAGTAGTTGAAATTTGACTCATTCATGTTTTTATCTATTCAATGAATATTTTCTGAACACCAAAACTATGCCAGTCACCTGACTGAGGTGACAATGAGGACACAACAGCATGAAGGACATTTGAGATTCTTGCCCTCTGCGTCCAGTCTAGCAGGGAAGACATATTGACATTCAACTTGTAATTACTAGAGTTTATTGGACAGTATTACAGAGAAAGAACTTATTTGGAGACGTATAGTGGGGAGGAACTAATCTGAACTAAGACTCTGGAAAGCTTTCCATGAAGAGGGGACACATGTATTCACCCAGTGCCCTGAAGAGTAAGTAAGGAGCCAGCCCAGGCGAAACTGCGTTCTCAGAGGACGGGCTTTTCTTCAATCAAATGTGGTTGTATGCTTGTTTAGCTTTCCATAAAGAGCTGCTATGTTCTGTAAGCATGCTCAGTGGGTTGTTAGAATAGCTGTGACCGTGATTCTGAACTTCAGTGCTCATTCTACCACACTAGCAGAACGTTGCGGTAAGTAAAGACGCTTGGGCTATATGTTGTACTGAATATGCCTCTCTGTAGGACATCTTGAAAACCATGGTCTAAAAAAAGGTAATTTTTAGTAGCCACTTTTCTTGGGATTTTCCTATTTGTCCTTCAAAGACCAGATACATATTCGGTGCTTCATAATGACCTGTTGGCTGATTTGAAGAGTTTCTGGTTAGTTGGGAAGTTCTCATTCTCCTGCATCTGATTAAGTGAAGTTCTGTTATAATGAATTACCTTTCTTCTGGCATAACTTGATTGCTTTAGAACTATCTTCTAAAATTAAACTATCTTAGGGTAAAATTGCCCTAAGATGGATAGTAAGAATCTAAGCAAAGTTACTTTCTACTAAGATACTGAAGTTTCTGTGTCATTAAGAGGGCGGCCTTCACCAGGAAACATCAATATGAAAAGGAAAAGCAGGGTGCTGTAGGCTTTTTTAAAAAAAGCAAAAAATAAAAAAATGAAAAGGAAAAGCTTCACACTACCACTGGAATTAAAAGAGGAAGCTACACTATTATCTGGACAATTGTCTGAATTCAGAATACCCCAGAACTTGGGTGAGTGTTACGTGAATGGGGATCGCTCTCTTTCTGGCCAAAGAAATGGGGAAGCAGAACGTGTGTGACCTGGTTCCCTGGTTCAGTTTTGATGGTTGGAATCTGGATGAAGAGGAGCTCTCACGTTTTCCCTCTCTAAGCAGCTTTCCCATCATCTACTGTGGTTTTTGCCAAGTGGGTACTTTAAAAGTGTGTTTAAAGTGTCCTTTGATCTTGATTTTGCCAGGTAGTTCTTTGTAATTGTTGGCCTGCAAGAGGCCCAGTTGGTTGGTTCTACAAAAAGGAAAGGATGAGAATTGTTCCAAAGAACAGGGCAGCTAGGTATGGCTGTGCACTGCACAGAGGTACCCAGCCTAATGGGGGAGGAGAAACTGAAGTCCGGGGCAGACAAAAGGAGGATGCTTTTCTGTAATTTGTCCATGCAGAGGGGGCAACTTTTTATAACTCTAAGGCACCTTCTGTACTAGCTGGTGTTTTATTCAACCACTGTGAACTCATGCTCACAGCTGACTCTGCAACTTCATAAGGCATAATTCTAGGTAAATTTTTTTGTAGAGAGAGTTACCTGTTCAATCCAAATCTGCGTTACAGGCTGCAGTATTTGCTTCTACAAAATATGGGTCAGATGCTGCAAAGCAACATTTTCAACTTGAAGCTTTCCAGATAAATCGTTGAAGTTTCCCATGGGAGATAATATTTGAGTTAAGATCACAGAGTCTCTCTCTTCTCTCTTCCAAGGCTGTCCTGTCTCCAGGTTTGCATGCCTGGTGTGGCCAACTAACCATGTATGTGACAGTATACCAGATTTCATGGCCATATGCTGTTTTCCCCTGGAATTCATCCTAAATCAGTATTTGACTAGGTTAGAGGCTGCCAAGTAACTGTTGGTAATGTAGAGTTCATCCTTCCCCGCCTGGCTGCAACATGTTCTATAGTCTCCAAACTAACATCTGGCAACTCTGTGTGTGTTTAGCAACTTGCAGACTTCCTTGTATTGATTTAAAAATACAGTTTTTTAAAAAAACATCCAAATCAACAGAAACCCAATATTCATTTAGCAAACATTTATCAGATACCTATATAAGACTCTGTGTCAGATTTGAGAATCTTAATGTGTAAGGTATTATTCAAACATTTCACATGAGAAGCAATATATGAACATCAATATGGTTCAACTTCAAATATAAGCCTGGAGTCAGAAGACCTAGACCGCAGTCCTAGCTTCTCTATTTACTAAATATGTTACTTTGAGCAAGATTTATTTTTTAACTGCTTGCAATTCGTCGAGGGTATAAAGAATTAGGTTACACTGATTGCATTTGTTAGGTAAAGTCCCTCTTATTTTGTGTCCCACCCCAAAGAGGTGTGCCAGACACTGTGACCTCCCATCCCCTCCCCTTCTCCCCTCTCCCTACTCCCCCATTCCCCTGCTCCCCATCTTGTATTAGATCATTTATTGCCTTCATGTTAGAATTCAGTACATTGGATTCTTGCTTCTCCATTCCTTTGAGCAAGTTTTTCTTTTTCTTTTTCTTTTTTTTTTTGTGATTTTTGGCCGGGGCTGGGTTTGAACCCACCACTTCTTGCATATGGGAACTGCGCCCTACTCCTTGAGCCACAGGTGCCACCCCGAGCAAGTTTTTTATAATAACTTCCAGGAAGTGGCCTGGATGACTCTAAGGTCCTTCCTTCAGGACCTTAAGGGTCTAAATCAATCAGTCAAGAGCTTTTTTATTGCTAAAGAAGCCAGTTCAATAAGCAGTACGGAGAAGATAAATGCTAAGAGGTCCATGATTTTAGCAGTGATTTGAAAGAGCATAGCAAAGGTCTCAAAGTTAATGTTAATTCCACCTAATGTAAAAGAACAAATAAGTATGAACTTTCGCATCACAAACCATCAGCATGGAGGCTTTATTTAGTCATCTGCAAAATCTGAGCAGTTCGGAAACCTGGTGCATAGCACCATTTTCATTAAAAGTTTAGCATAAGGCCAGGCATGGTGGCTCACACCTATAATTCTAGCACTCTAGGAGGCTGAGGCAGGATCGCTTGAGCTCACAGGTTTGAGACCAGCCTGAACCAGAGCAAGACCTTATCTCTAAAAATAACCAGGCATTGTAGTGGGCGCCCATAGTACCAGCTACGTGGTGGGAGGCTGAGGCAGGAGAACGGCTAGAGCCCAGGAGTTAGAGGTTACTGTGAGCTATGATGCCACAGAACTCTACTGAGGGTAGCAAAGTAAGACTGTCTCCAGAAAAACAAAAAATGTTTAGCATAAGAATAATACTTGTATAATGATAATTTTCAAAGCACTTTTCATATAGTTTATGATGTGATGCTTTCAGCAACCTAGTAAGCTAGGCTGTATTATTTTTCATCTGCTTTTTAGGAAACTAAGGCTTAGAGAGCTTAAGTGACTTACTCAAGACCACCAACTAAAGAGCAGCCAAGCCAGAATTCCAGCCTGAGTTTATCCAGTTGCTATTCCTGTATCATTTCCAAATTGACTGTCCATAAAGAGTAAATCAAAGGTGGGGCAAATCTAGGGAGAAAAAGGGAAGCGACAATGATAACTGGAAACACAAACTGGAGGATTTTTGTGTAGAGATAGTCGCATGTGGACGAGGGACATGAAATCTTTTACCAGTTGTTCCTGCTGGGGCAAAGCTCAGGTGTGCAGAACTTCACTCTCATCACCGAAGCACATGTGCACAGGCACTCCAAAGGAAGAAAAACGCCAGGCTGGAACAGAAACGCTCTGTTGATACGCTACAGCCTGCCTCAGAATTAACATTGTCTTCTAATGGAGGAGGGTGTCTTTTTCCACATTTTGAGCTAGTGGCTGTTGTGTCATCCTGGATATGCCAGTTACCACAGCTGCCATGGTTGCTCTGGGAAAATCTTACAAGACTGTGCTAAAAACAATTAGTGTCAGATGGCTCAAGAGGAGGTACTTCTCACGGTTCTGCTGCTGACAAGGCCCTAGGAGGAAGATTTCGGACCTCAGTAGCATGATTTTTTTTTTTTTTTAATTAGGTCTGCTATGTTACAGTCCTCCTGAGATCCTAGGGCAATAGTAGCATCTGCCTGAAACCTCAAATCCTGAAGGGACTTTCCTACCACTCACGTGTAGCATAGTCCAGTCACTTGATAGATGAGGCAGGTGCCCCAGAGAAGAGAGGTTTCTGCAGTGGTTCCCACATTCAACTGCACATTGGAATCACCAGGACAGCATCTATGATCTCAGTGCTCAAGTGACATCCGTGAGGATTCGATCACAGCATCCGGGGTGAGAGCCAGGCACCACCATTTTTTAAAGGACCTTCCCCTGATTCCAGTGTGCAGTACTAAAGGGCTAAAGATTTTTCTGAGGTCACACAACTCCTTTGTCTTTAGCCAAAACTGTCCCTTGTTTTAAGACATGTTGAGAAATAAAGGATGAGCAGTCATAGTAGAGACACTGCCATAATGATATGCCAGGCGATTTGTATTCATTAGTTTATCTTTCCCAACTCCTCATCAAGGTGTACACGTCAGCCCTTCATTCCCCATGCAGACTGTGAAGGGCGGCCTTCAGAGACCGCCTCAGGGGGACCTCCATGGCGCTTCTGTTGGTTGCTGATCATGCAGTGACATTCGTTCGTTTGTGGAGGGTGTACACATACTGTGTGCTGGGCATTCTCCTCGGCTATGAGAATAAAATGCTAGTGAACAGGTCTGTAAGGCTCTGCCTTCCCAGAGCTTGTTAGCCAGTGAAGGACCCAAAGATGGAGCTCAGCAATGCCAGAATTTTAGGGCTGACATTGCGATGGGAACTTGTTTTATTCATTTTCACTGGGCCTTGTTCTCAAGAGGATTTGTAGCAACAGAAACACATGATGAAGTTGTTAGACTATAAATAAGGAACAGAAATCAAGACTTGGGAATATATAAAGAGTAGAGAGTCAAGAACAAAAAAAGAAAAATTTATAGTTATACAAGTCGTAAGGATCCACTTGGGCTGAATCTCAAATTTGGCATTGAGTATCCTGGCAGCCATATTGAAAAGGGAAATATGGTTAGTTACAAAGTTCTTGTTGTCAGAAGGAAAAAGAATACTAGTTCCTCAGGGAAGGAGAGGCTTTTCTGGTACTTGGGTTTTAAGGAAAAGTCTCATGCAGGACATCATACAGTCTCTAACAACGTTTCCATAGTGTCTACAGACTGGGATTTTGTAAGACAGTACCTTGTAGAACCTTGCAATAAAAGTGAGAGTGCAAAACTAAAATGCCATTTAGTAAGTCCATTTCTGTCAGGAGTAGGTGGTCAGAAATAAGTTGATTTGGGCCAAATGTAGTCGAAATGAATTAGCTAGATGTTTCTGGGACACCTCGGGAATGGAGGAATTGGACATTCTTTTAACGGTCTTCATAAACATAGTTTCCCTCTACTGAGATCTTGATAAAGAGATGATTATATCTCTATTTTCTGCTGTGGCACTGAAGGATAAACATTCTAAGTTGTAGATAATATAATGGTTTATCCTAGGGTTCAGGAAACGTTTTCTGTAAAGGACTAAATATTAAATGTTTTAGGTCTGTGAGATGGATGAACTCTGTCACAACCATTCACTCAGCTTCTACAGCACAAAAGCAGCTGTAGGTGATATACACAGTATTCACGTAAGTGAATGGACATTTCTTTGTCCCAGTAAAGCTTTATAAAAATAAGTGGCAGGTCAGATTTTTACCCACAGGCTATGTGTATGTATGTATGTGTGTAGTTTATACACACATACATACACACACACATTAGGAGATAGCTATATAGATATATAGATATAGATCCCAATCCCTAGAATATCCTAAAAAATAAAAGCAAATTATATACTTCATTGTTGAAATTCATGAAGTATTAGAAACTTGGCAAGTCTTGGTCAAGGGTGACTTTGACCTCGAAGTTTTTAATTGATGCTAGGTAATAACACATGATAGGAAGACTATGGCTCCTGTCTGGGTTGCAGATTCATTAAGTTCATTTTGGGGACGCAGATCCTAGAACGGTCCAGTACAACTCTTCACCCATCAAAGTGTCACTCAACAGACATGAACCTGGGACCATCACAGCACAGAATGAGGCTGGCTCTAAAAACCCTTTTATTCCATGTGGAGGAGAAGGGTGTTGCTCCTGACGTGAAAAAGCAACACGGATTCCCAACAAGGGTCTCATGGTTGGCTTCGTAGGAAAGAGAAAATGTTGGACCATTTCCGGTCGGCTGATGTGTGGTATTCACATCTTTATCATCTTTTCAAATGCAAAACTTATTCCTGGTTACCAGTTACAGTTACCAGTTACAGTCTAACAGTTTTCTGTGAGTGTGTCATGTAGTACAGCCATAGATATTATAGCTACCGTCAGGGGGAAAAAACCCATTTCCTTGTACAAAGGCTTACTTATGAGCACCTAATATGTACTGATGATTTGTTATGACCTGGATTCTTGGGTACCTCCCACTGGTCATAGACTAAGCTGGGAGGTTAACTGTGTAATGGGAGTTATTTTAAAGGGTTTGGTTTAGGAGATCATCAGAGGAGTTGGCTCCAAGTGACTTAGAATCTGCAACAACAGGTGGGTTAGGACCTCAGCCTTACATATTGCTTTAACCCAATTTGGGCGTAAGCCATAGTCCTGAGCAAAAGTTAACTTGTTTGCATGACCCTGGCATATTGACACTGGGAATGTGACATAAGTAATAACTTCAAAAAGGGTTACAAAAGAAGCTTGTGAACACAAGTATGAAACCTTTGAGGCTTTTTTGTCAGTTTGAACATAATTTGGTAATACAGTGCTTTCTGCATAGTAGCTAATTGGTTCATTTGCTCCATTTGGAATTTTGCAGCTATTCACCTCTTGAGGAGGGTAAGGTGGTTAAGAAAACAGTTTCTGTTCATTGTAATAAACTACTCCTGGATTATGCGGGGCAGCTACTCTGTCTTTATCTTCCTGTATACCCAGGTTTCAGCCCAGTACCTAATCCATAAGGGCCACTCTAAAATGTTTGCTGAGTGAATATCACCTTGTTTACAAAACCAATATTGTGGAATAATCAGTTGCCAGTAGAAAGGATGGCTCCCATTTGGGGCAGACATTGGACCCATCCAAAAAGAAACTAAAGCTTTTTGTTTGAGAATTAAAACAACCTTTGCCTACAAAACTTAAAAGCAGAAAGGCACTTAGGGGGAACCACAAGGCCTCTAGCAGATCTCACCAGATGGGGGTCAGCGTAAAGAACTGGCAATCAGATGTATGTAGCAGGTATACATATATTTTAACAATGGCTTGTTCTTAACAGATAAGATTTGAGGCCAGAGAAGTTTCCAGGGTAAATTGCCTAGGGAAAATGTTGCCAGAATTGTCTGCTTTTCAGAAGTAATAGGTCCTTAAACATACTGTTTTTTCCCCTTCTCTTCCTTCCCCTGCCCCCTGCCAACACATTTATTTATAATAATTACTTTACCAGTTGTCTTAGGAGAACAAATTTCCTTCAGCAGAAGTCACTATGATCTTACGGTCTTAGTTTTAAAATATCCCTGCTTCTGTGTGGAAGAGACACAGAGAGAGTGGGGATGTTCTCACCCGACACCCAGTCAATATGAGGGTGTGCAGGTCTGGAGAGAACCAAGAGGTTGGCATTGTGCACAGCAACCCTCAGAACCCAGCTGAGGCTCCAGTTGGGTTCAGTTGCTATCCGAGGACTATGCAAAGTCTAGCAACATTTGTGGCTAACTTTATTGTGGGTAATTTGTCTGACTGTAACAGGTGAGTTGTCTACCCCCATGGCATCCAGCACATTTACCAGGGACCAGCTTTGGCCCCGGGGATATTTATCAAATGTCATTTCATTTTTGTTCCCTCCGCTTTTTCTGATTCCCGTACCACCAGGCCAAGAGACCTTGAGCATCTGTTCACAGTTCCGCTCGTAATTCTTCCCCCAACATGACTACAAAGCAACAGAAATAGAATAGAGACAATGGCTAGAGGTGAGCAAGTTTGTGCACTGTCCTGCCCAGGGGACTACCCAGAGCCACTTATCAATTATGATATCTCTGTGTTTAGATCATAGAAACATGCTGATTTCTTTAGTAGGTATTAATTATTCTGACCTGTGTGTTCATTTGCTCACTGACCATTCCGGATGTTCTTGGTCTCAGGGCCTGAGAATCATCTTCTCAGATGCATCACGGCTCATCTTCCGGCTCAGCTCCTCCAGTGGCGTGCGGGCCACCATCAGACTGTATGCAGAGAGCTACGAGAGGGATCCCAGCGGCCACGACCAGGAGCCACAGGTACCAAAGCAGAGCTGTTGTGTGTCCCACAGACCCTGGAAAGTTTAGAGAGCTCCCCTTTGGTACAGGTGATTTTACTTTCTGGAAAGGCATATTCCTAGCTTCAGTTGAAGGGCAGGCTTAGGGCAACTCCAAGCAAGTTTGATTCACACAGTACCGTGTTTCAGACATAAAAATTGCTCTCTAGTACCTAAAAGAAGTTTAGACCAGCATTTCCCAAATAGCATGCCTGTCTTGACTGTTAATTGGGGTGAAATTAAGAGGAAGTACTTTTTATAGATAAGGAAATTCTGAGTTAGAGTCAAGCTGGTTAAATGACACAGAGCCTTGATTATGCCCATGTAAGTTTTGACTCTCAAGGTTTTGGTTAACTCTGGGTTGGATTTGTGACTTTGAGGTGCCAATACAGGTGCCACCCAGGGTGTCCTCTCTGAAATGGCCTAAAATCCACCATGACAGGAGGGTTTATGGCCATCCTTTGAGGTTAAGGGAGGACATTGATGAGGCTAGGCCAGCCTGTGCTTGGCAAAGCCTCCTCATGTTCTCAGCAATAGAGCTAATTAAGAACTCAAGAAGATCATAAGTAGACAACCATAAGCCTTCCCACTCCCATATTCATTAAAGCTCTAGGCAATGTTAATTAATAACAGAAAGCTTCACTCTAAAGTTAAGTATTTCAAGCTACACTGCTGGCTGCCCCTGTCTTCGTCACTTCATTTTGGGTTTTGAAGCAGAGTCCTTGATGAGATGATTATTTGAAATGAAAACATTGGTTCCACCTGTGACACTTGTTTGTGGGAAAAATAGAGACACAGAGAAATATTCACTGCTACTCATTTTAGGGATGCTTGGAATTTACAGCTGTAATTTGCCCTGATGGAATAAGAAATCAGGGAGGGTTCTCTTTTTTTGTAAGTAGTTTATTTATTTTTTTCATGGTATCATTCTTTGGAGAGTCTCAAAGAACTTGGTGGTAATGGTGCAGTAGATCCTTCCTTACACCTGACCTTATAAGCAGAAGATCTGTCTAGAGTGAAATCCTTCTAGAAGGGGGAGCAGAGGCCTGGGAGGCTGAGAGCTGTTCTCAGGGTCACCAGGAGCGTGAGAGGGCAGAGCACATGAGCAGCAGAAAGCCCTTGGCTCTTCCTCTCAAGATCATAGCCTTTCCATGCAGGGGATGGGCCACGTGCTGCCAAAATAATTTGTTAGTGAGTACATTTCGCCCAAGATAGTACCAAATCATGCAGGAATTGGAGGATTACCCTCTCTTTCCGAATAAAACTCTCATCTACATCTCATGTTGGGAAGGGAGATTAAAACAGGGGCCTGAACGTCCAGAGAGCTACGTACAGGGTAAGGAATGATATTCCTGGCCTCACCGACTCTGACTCACTCTGACTCTAGGCTATTTTTTTCTCAGCATTCTTTTCCCTATTTGCACAGGCTAAGTGGTTGTGATTTTTCCTTATTTTTATTTACCTTCCATAGTGGACTGAATCCAGGCCATTAGACAAGCATGAAAATAATTCTATATAAACTTGAGCCTGTCTCTTTGGTGGTCTACAAAAGCAAAGTGGTACTTTCATTAAGCACTTCTTCTACAGCTGGAAATCTCCATAGGCCTGCTCTTAGAAGATCATGTGGTAAAGATAAAAATAAATATTGTTTTGGTTCCCGTTACTGCACATTTTCTATCCTGTTGGTTTAAAGGGTTTGCCAGTTGGAATGGTGCGGGAATCCCTTCATTGATACTGCTCTTCTGATTGCACACATTCCCACCCTGATCATCAGCAAGGGTTTTCCCAGACCTGGCTATGTGGACTGCAGGGTATTTTAGCACACGATCTAGCTCAAAATTTTATATTAAACTATAACTCCTTATTAAAATATCATATATCATTGATGTATCAACTTAAGCCCTGTTGCTTGATACATTTAAGTCAGGAGATAATGTAGAGTAAGATTACAGAAGACACTTAAATACCTAAACAAAGGGAAGAAGATTCTCTCAGCAGGACTTAATTACTACCCAGCTTTAAACAAGCCTTGAAGGGGGAGTATGGGGCTCTTTAGAGCATTGCTTCCAGGACCACCTGCCTCTGCCCTGGAGGAGCTGTAAAGGAAAAGCATTTGGTTAACAGTGAACAGAGATCGAAACTAAGCGATGCTCCTCAAAATGCTCCTGTTATTACTACCCCAGGGCCTGACAGGGCAAGACAAACCTGTGTTGCTTTCTTAGCTGCGGAGAGAACTTCTTCCGCCCTTTTAGTTTGTTCTTATTTGCAGCCCAGAAAGCAGAGGATAAACACCCACGCCCCCCACCCCTACACATGCAGATACCCATTAAAATACCTCTCTAATTTGCGAGGATATCATCGATAATCTTACTCCAGTTCAACAGGTAGTTTTCAGTGTTTTACTAGCTAACTCAATACCCATCTATATTCAAGTTTTTTTGCAAGAGGACAGAGAGTTCCCTGGTTCGTCTGCATCTGGGTGTTTTACTTTGCACATGGGCAGGTCCTTTTTCCAGGCATTTTAAACACATATGAACAGAAAATGTTTACTGGTTGCCCTGCAGAAGTGCTCATAACTATCCTAGTGATGCAATTAGGAAAACTTGTGATATAATCTATATGCCCATGAATCTCTACTCCCACATGTAGGATTTTCCACTTGCATCCTTATGTGCAGTGATTATGCTATTTATTTTAAATTGATGTCAAATAATTTCTTACCAGCATCAAAAAATATTTATAAACAATTCTGTCAGTATGCACCTACAAAGTGGTGCCAAGGTGAGGAAGGACATGGGAAAGGCCCTGAGGAGAGGAGAAGGTGTTTCCCCTGCTCCACTCTCTCCTTGCTAAATCTGGAAGGAAGGCTTCCAAAGGCCTATTGCTGGAAGATCACCTGGTTTTAGAAATACAAGATTACTTTAATGTTACTGGCAATCAGTAGACCTTCAGTCAGCCCTCAAACCAGCTGGTAGTAATTTGGAAAAAAGGGATGATTTAAAAGGGTTTAAATTCACAGGTAACTAGAAACAGTAGGATTGTTTCCAACTTCTTTCTCATTCATTGTATTAGCAGGGCTGGTAAATGAGCTTTTTTTTTTAATCTTTTTTCCTTGACCCTGCCAGCCATGGGTGGAGTAGCTAATGAACAATAGAAGATCCAAAAGGAAAAGGAAGGAGAAGTTTTGCTAAGAGCTAGGCTAATCACAGACTGATAATCAGCAAGTGGCTAATCAACCCTTGGCTCTGTCCTTGCAGAATGCAGTGACTCCTCATCCACCCCAGTTCTTGGGAGGAGCCTGATTTTCTCCAGCCTGCAGGAAATTGAGGAACTTATATATGTGTTTTAGATAAAGTGTACTTATAGGACTTTAAAGAGTAATATCTAAGCAGCAGTAATCCCTCTATATTTGATTCATCTGTCAACCCAAAGGTCATCTGTTCTTAATATGACTTTATAATCCAGAAATAAAATGTAGAGCCATCTTGTTGTACAAAGGGAGAAAATATGATTTATCATCTAAACCAGGATACAGATGGTGCTAGACTTATGGCAGGGTTGTGTGTACCATAAGTTGAAAATGCCATTAACTCAGAAATGAATTTAATACACCTAATCTACTGAACATCATAGCTTAGCCTAGCCTCCCTTAAATATATTCAGAATACTTACATTAGCCTACCGGTGGGCAAAATCCTCTAACACAAAGCCTATTTTATAATAAAGTGTTGTCTATCTCATGAAATTTATTGAATATTGTACTGAAAAATGAAAGAAATGGTTGTATGGATACTCAAAGCATGGTTTCTGTTGAATGTGTATCACTTAAATACCATCATTGTAGAGTTGAAGAATCATTAAGACAAACCATCATAAGTCAGGGACCATTTGTGCTTTGAGAGTGCAGAATAATTATAATTAGGTTGAGACTGACCTCAATGAACCAGGAGGTTCGGTTACTCTAGTAACAGGCCTTCATCTTATCTTAAAACTGCACATCTCTATAGAGATGGGTTTCCAGGAGCCCCAGCTATATAAACCAACTAGCAAAGAGGAAACATACCAGGAGCAAAGAGTCAGATCACTGGTTCTGCCCCGGCTGCACATGGAAACTACTTGGGAAGCTTGGTAAAAATGCCCATGACTGGGGCCCAGTCCTAGAGATTCTGCTTTAATTGTTCTAGAGTGGAACTTCTATTTTTTAAAAAGCTTCTTGATAATTAGATGAGTGCTTCTCAGACTTTAATTACATATTAATAACTTGAAGTTCTTGGGGGAAAATGCTGATTCTGAGCCGGGTGTAGGGAAGGCCACACAATCTGTGTTTCTGACAACTTCCCGGGCAGGGCTGTGCTGTTGGTCCACAAGCCACACTTTGAATAGCAACCAGATGACCTGGGAAACCCTAGTGGCAGGAACTTGAATTCTTTCAACCTGTTAGAATGAGTGACACCTGTTTTTAGTGCCGTTCACCCTTACACAGGTTGGTCTCTGTCTTCTAGACTTCTATTTCCACTCCTACTGGACTCCACGTGAATGTTTTCTAGGCAACAACACCTTGACACCTGCAAAATTCATTGTCCACCTCCTGTGTCCCCCAAACAAACCCAACATCCTGCTTCCTTTAATGTCTTCTCCATCTCATAAATGGCAGTTCCATTCTTCCAAATGGTTCAGACAAAAAACCTGTAGGATTCATCCTTGACTTCTTTTTCTCTTTGTCACACATCCTACTTCCAATTCCTATCAATGTGGCCTTCAAAACACATTCAGAATGACCCTGTCTCGCCTCCACCATTCCCACCCAGGGCCAAACCACTGCTCTCTTTTCTAGAATATTACAGTATGGAGTCTTTTAACTGGTCTCCTTACCTCCACCCTATTCTCAGCACCCCAACCAGAGTGATCCTTTTCAATCATGTTGGACTACCTCATCGCTCTGCCAAAATCCTCCCTTCTGCTTCACTCAGAGATAAGCCCAAACCCTTACCATGGCCCTCCTGGAATTGGCCCCTCCTCACCTCCTGTCTCTCTTGCTGTTTCTTTTCAATCTAGTTACTGTTGGGTGAACACGCACAGATGGTCCCTGACTTATGATGGTTTGTCTTAATGATTCTTCAACTCTACAATGATGGTATTTAAGTGATACACATTCAACAGAAACCACGCTTTGAGTATCCATACAACCATTTCTTTCATTTTTCAGTACAATATTCAATAAATTTCATGAGATAGACAACACTTTATTATAAAATAGGCTTTGTGTTAGAGGATTTTGCCCACCTGTAGGCTAATGTAAGTATTCTGAATATATGTAAGGGAGGCTAGGCTAAGCTATGATGTTCAGTAGATTAGGTGTATTAAATTCATTTCTGAGTTAATGGCATGTAATTATGGACTTACAATGGCTGTTCTCACTGCCTGGAGTGCTTTTCCCTTTGACATCTGCATGGCTTCCCTCCTCACTCTTCGGCCAGGGCATCCCTGCTGACACTATAAAATAGCTTCATACCCTGACACTTCCTGTATCCCCCATTGCTCTACTTTTCTCTGTGGCATGTATGGCTATCTCACATATATATTTATTTATGTTTTTGTATATTTTATTGTCTGTTTCCATCCAGTAGAATGAAAGCATCAGGAGGCTAGAACTTTGTCGGTTTAGTTCCCTATATCCCCAAAGCACAGAATAATACCTGATGTCTGGTAAATGACCAATATTAATGCAATATTGAGCATTCATTTCTTTGGAATATTTGGAGCAATTATGTCAGATAGGAAACTGAAATATTCTGTATTCAGTGTGAGCCTTGATACTACCATCCGATTTCTTATCATTGAGGGTTTGAATAAAATAAGGTCCCTTACAATGTGCCAGGCTCCATCCTAGATATATCCAGTATCTTTCATCATTCCAATGGGCCCGATGGCAGAATTATCATCTTATTTTTGAAGGTGGGGAAACTGAGTCTGATAGCCATTCAGGCTCACAGAACAGGTAAACTCTGGATTTGAGATTCAAACCAGGCCTTTCATATAACAAAACTCATGTTGTCCATGCCAAAATTGGGGTCCAGAGGAGAAAGAATTTCTTCTTACCTAGGCTTGAGTCCAAGGCTACAACTGGAGCGTCAGTTCAGTGTTACTGCGAGGTTTTTTCTCAGACCCACTAGTCCAGGCGTCCTCAAACTGCGGCCCGCGGGCCACATGAAGCAGTGTGAATTGTATTTGTTCCCGTTTTGTTTTTTACTTCAAAATAAGATATGTGCAGTGTGCACAGGAATTTGTTCATAGTTTTTTTTTTTTTAAAACTATAGTCTGGCCCTCCAACGGTCTGAGGGACAGTGAATTGGCCCCCTGTTTAAAAAGTTTGAGGACGCCTGCACTAGTCTTTGATTCTCTGACACTACCTAGGTGTTCAACAATTCAATTCAACTCTGACACTTTCTGGAGTTGGCTCAGAGCCCACATATGAAGGGGTCAGTCCCACAAGACTGCCCCTACTTCAGATGCCAGCACCGCCTTGTGTCCACCAGCCTGGAAGCTCACCAGACCCTGTTGTTTAGGGGTTCTTCCAGAGGGCTCATCACGTAAGCACAATTGATTTAATCGTTGGCCCTTCCTGGTTGAACTCAATCTCCAGCCCTTCTCCCCTCCTGGAACTCAGGGGGTAGGGCTGAAAGTTCCAACTCTCCAACCAGAGGTAGGTGCCTCTGGCAGCCAGCCCCCAACCAGAAACTACTGTGGGGCTCACCCAGAGTCACCTCAGCAGCATCAAGTCTGGTGTGAGGGAGGAAATATGAATAACAATGGTCACTACTGTCACTCAGGAAATCCCAAAGGTTTTAAGAATGTGTGCCAAAAACTTGGGGACAAAGACCAAATGTACCCTTTATTATTTCACACTGTTAAATTGAGTTTGACCTAAAGCTTCCTCCTTGCATATTTTAAGTTTGGCCTACAGGTTTCAACAGACATGGTGAATTGCAACCCAACAGTAGGACAGACTGTAACCTTCTCTTGTAACAAGTAGCTCAGTCTCAGCCAATCACAGCAGCCCAGTTTTGTCCAGTCTCAGGCAGCCATTTGTCTAAACCTGTCCTCAAATAAGGCCAAAGCTGTTTCTGTACCTCACTTCCATTTTCCGTATGTCACCTGGCTTTTCTGTCCATAAATGTTACCTGTTTGTGCAGCAGCCCAGAGTCTTTCTGACTCTCTTCCAGTTCTAGGGGCTGCCTGATTTCAAGAATCATTCTTTGCTCAATTAAACTCTGTTAATTTGTCTAAAGCTTTTCTTTTAATGATGTTTATAAAAGTGAATATAGTAGATGAGTGCTTAAAAAAGAACCAGTTTTCTCTCCCTTAATTTTAATTAGCAACAAATAGATTTTAAAAACATTATTAAAAGAATGATCTAAACACATACTGGTTATGTTTTATAGTTAATAAGGGATCTGGAGAGAGTGGTCAAGACTTTGGAGAATGAACTTAGAAATGGAAATAATAGATGTGATATGAAAGAGTTGGAAACAGAATGGAGTCCAGAAGTGACACATAATAGGCATTTACTTAGCCATTCAATTATCATGGCAAGAAAAATGTTGATATATGCTCATATGTGTATTTATGTAAGTGTGTGTATGAGAGCATGAGTTTGGAATCATACTATATATATATATATATATATATATCTCAAAAACATTACATGGTTTCTAAAAAGAAAACCTGCACAGTGTTGTATTAACAGTCATAGATGCAAGGAAAATATGAGAAATATTTTATTTTTTCCCTTGGAATTTTGTCTGTACTGCTGCAATTCAGAACTATGGGGGAAGGGTGGAACCATGCAGAGAGAGTTTAGAAAAGAAACACCTGGTGAAAAGGTTGGGTTATCAACTCTATGACCAAGCTAAAGAGCTGGCTCGGTTTGCTTAGAAGAGAGGCGTGGCTTGGAGGTGTTCAGGAATTTAAAGAATAAGATGAGGAAGGAAAGATGACCAGCTGTTCTCCATAACTAATGAATATGTAATTTGAGGAAATAAACTCAAGCTGAACTGGAAGGCATTCAGATTGACTGTTAGAACAATTTCTCAATTGTGAAGGCGCCGCTGGGTTAGGATAGCTGGTTTGTGCTTTTCCAGAAGTCTCGATGACCACATAGATTTAAACACTTTTAAAATATGGGCAAGAGTGGAAAGGACTGAGCAAAATAATGTCTCAAAGTATTTTTCAGCCTTAAAATTTTGTTTCTGTGATTATATATATTTAATTTTATTTATTTATTTATTTTTTAAGACAGGAATAAGAAACAAGTTCTGGTCAGGTGGGTTAGATTTCCCTCTAGTGGTGTAGAAGGGAATTTAATACAGCTGTGTTTTCATGTCACTTGGAATGAAATGAAATTAAACTGGGAAAGAAGCAAAGATATATATGTTGTCTATACTTTTACTCATTTAGATGACTTACTTCCTAGGGAAAAAAACCCAGGAAAAACATAGCTCCTTTTTCTTTCATAGATATTGGAATGTGAGCTCACTCTGCCATCACTGTACAGTGTTTTCCTGGGAGCTGAGGACACTCCTGGGATGGCTAGTCATGTGATGGCATGTGAAAAAGGCCCCTGGGTTTGGAATTTGGTCCACGTCTCCCAGGGGCTAGTGTCTGTCACAGATTAGGGCTGTTCAGAGTTTTGATGATAGGCCTTTTTCTCAGCTGACCATTGTGATCTGATCTCCCTTTAAGATACTGAGTGTGTGACAACCTGGTCACCCACATTATGCCTGGTCTAGGACATGTGGGAAAGTGTGTGACTGTCACTCTAAAGCCATCCCATAGATAGCCCATCTCAAAACTCCCTTTCTGGTAATATGTACAAAAGAAACCCTTACTCTAAATCTCATTAGAATATCTTGGCATTACCAACTTATCTCAAGAAACGAGTGGCCTTAAGAACAGAAACTGGGGTGGCACCTATGGCTCAGTCAGTAAGGTGCTGGTCCCATATACCAAAAGTGGCAGGTTCAAACCCAGCCCCGGCCAAACTGCAACAAAAATATAGCCGGGCGTTGTGGCGGGCGCCTGTGGTCCCAGCTACTCAGGAGGCTGAGGCAAGAGAATCGCCTAAGCCCAGGAGTTGGAGGTTGCTGTGAACTGTGATGCTACAGCACTCTACCAAGGGTGATAAAGTGAAACTCTGTCTCTAAAAAAAAAGAACAGAACATTAAAGGGCAAACGTCCTGCCCTAATCCTGTTTTGAGGTCAAGTTTGGGTTATGGTTTACAAACTATAAACCCTGAAAAATTTGTAGTTTCCTTCCCTGCTCTCCCCCATATATAATTCAAAATAAAAGTAAAATTATCTTTAAAAATAAAGAAAATTAACACCATTTTGATTTTTTCCTTATGTTGCCATTCCAATTTTCTCTAAACTATTAAATATCAACTTCTTACCAAACTGTTTTCGATTTTGTTGCCCTTGTTTGTGTTTTGCTGTGTCTGAAGCACATGTTTGACCAGCTCTTGGTTAGCCCAGTGCTGCTTATGTCCACAAACCACCGAGTCTCGCAGGCTCTTGTTTACTCAGCCTGAAAAGGGAGCATGAATGAATTTGCATTGGTCACACAAGTACAGGGGTCACTGGGTCACTGGCCATAACTGCTCTTGCCAGATGAATGGATTTGACAAGCTGTGCCCAGCACAATCTGGCTTTCCCAGTGTCCTCTTTGTTCCAGCCCAGATGTAGAGCACAGCCACATTGCTGTGGCTTTCTTTAACGTGGTGTATAGTAATCATTTGCATTACTTGTAAATAAGACTGTAGCTTAATAAATGAATACTGATGATGAACGTAGAGACTGGCCGTGACCCTCAGAAAAAGCTCTAGATTCGTATGTGCCATCAGCCAGCATCTGGAGGAAGCTTCACCTGGCTTCCCACCACAGTCAGGCTTCATTAACATGGGGAATACAGGACCTGGGTTGTCAAGGGGAGTATGCAGCTGTTTTAGCTCTCCTGTCTAGCTGTGGCTGATTTTAAGTTTGATGTCAGAATCCCAGAATCAGAACTCCTGTTCAGGATGCAGGTGAAGGCACTCTCCATCCTCTGTGTTTGCCTGCCAGGAGCTGGGAGGCCTCACAAACTCCAGGGAAGCAGCATTCCCTGCTGGAATGTATAGGCCTTGGGCAGGAGGGAAGGAAATGAAAGATTGATGAAATTCTGGCTGTATGTCCCTTTTTTGGGTTTCATTTCTGAGCATTTTAGTTGGTAGAGACCATCACGGGAGGCATTGTTTGGAAGGCTGGGCCTATGACCTGCATACTTTATGCTGCAGGATGGTTTTAATAATTTCAATAGGCTCTGGGGCATAGAAATATCCCGAATCGTCTGGTACCTGGCGTGGGGTGGTTAGGCAGGGAAGTAGTGGCCCAAGGGTGAGAGTCCCATGAGGGCCTGATAAAGGCAGTGGTTGGTTTGCTTGTGCCGGGCACTGCTCCAGGGCTGGTGGTTTGTCCTCACTCAGCTAATGTGCACAATGTAAGGGTACACAGCACACCCCCTGGATGAAGGGCGCAACTACAACTTGGACTTTACCTAACAAATGTAAACAAGGTAACCTAATCATTTGGATCTTCATATTAATCTGAAAAAAGAAAAATCAGTTAACCCCTTCCAGTGTCAACAAGGCCTCACGAAGTCAAAGCAGCAGAATCAAAAGACCCATTAATACAGAGAAGAAAAGGTAAAATCACTGTCATTTTTTTGCTGCCCTCCTGGCTTGGAGTAAGCGGTACTGAGTTGGGAGTTGTTCAACAATCCTATTTTATCCAAATAATGTACAATCTGTTGGTTGTTCCAAGGTGATTTGCTGGGGAGAAAGGGTTTAAAACACTAGAATGAGTGTGGGAAGGAAGGCGGTTCATTGAAGGAAGGATTCTTGGTGTCTGTGGCTAACCATGAGGAGCGTGCTTGCTGGCTGCAGGGGATTAAAAATAAAAATTGGTCATTAAGCTTTCTCTGTCAAGGCCCAGAT
Source organism: Nycticebus coucang (assembly GCF_027406575.1). Taxonomy (NCBI): domain Eukaryota; kingdom Metazoa; phylum Chordata; class Mammalia; order Primates; family Lorisidae; genus Nycticebus; species Nycticebus coucang. The sequence continues at coordinate 79,088,063 of NC_069781.1, forward strand.
AGTAAATTGCTTAGGGTTTGCTGTATTCATTTCCTGGGGCTGATGCAACAGAGTACCCCAGACTGGGTTCCTTAAATAACAGACAGTTATCAAGTTGCGGTTCTGGAGGCTCAAAGTCTGAGGTGAAGGTGCTGGCAGGGTTTGTCCCCTCCGGAGGCTGTGAAGAAGGCATGTCCCAAAGTCTCTCTCCGCTTTGCACATCGTTACCTTCCCTCTATACCTTTCACTCCATCTCCTTCTACGTGTGTCTGCTCCTGGGTTCAAGCTTTTGCTTTTTATAAGAACACTAGCTGTGTTTTGTCCGTTTAGGGCCCACTCTCATGACCTCATTTAACTTGATTACCTCTAAAGATCCTGCGTTCAGGTAAGGTCACATTCAGAGTTTCTTGTAGTAAGGGAACATGTGAAACTTAGTAAATGTAGAATATAAATGTCTTAACACAATAACTAAGAAAATGCCAGGAAGGCTATGTTAACCAGTGTGATGAAAATGTGTCAAACGGTCTATGAAACCAGTGTATGGTGCCCCATGATCGCATTAATGTACACAGCTATGATTTAATAATTAAAAAAAAAGGAACTTCAACATATGAATTTGAGGGCAACACAATTCAATTCATAACACTGGTCATGTGATCAGTGCTACAGCTTCTCAACTTCTCAATTGTAACATAAAAGCAACCATAGATAATTAGTGAGGCTTTATTCCAATAAAACCATATTGATGGGCATCGAAATTTAAATTGTATATGATTTTAACATGTCACAAAATGTTCTTTTGATTTTTTTCCCAACCCTTTAAAAACCTAAAAACCATTCTTAGCTCATGGGCTGTACCTAAACCAGCTTGGATTTGACCCAAGGACTAATCCTTGCCTTATGGGTTTTTGAAAATGACACGTTATGCACAATTTCTGGTTATATTCAGTGAAGCATGCATCAACATGAGTTTGGCTAAATAATACATTGTGTTAAAGGTGAAATTATATTTGTATTTGTGTGTGTACATATGAATTTTAAAGTTTTAGAAAAAATAACAAGTCTCTCTAGAAATCTCCACCAGTAACCTTCTGAGATTGAACCCCAGAGTTTTTTGATTGCAACATGAAAGGAAAAATATTTTACAATAGGTTTGCATTTATAAAATTAAACTCATTTTTCAGGTCTTTGGTTTCATGTTGGAGAGTTTCTCCTTTTTTTATTCAAAGCACTTGCTTATAAATGACTTTCAGATGAGTAGCACCATATCAGAAGAAAAGGGGAAAATGTTAAGGGATAAATGGGATGAAAAGAGAAATGTAGAAAGGCGACCCTTGGTGAATACTTGTAACACATGGAAAGTCAACATGTGCTATTTTGGCAGTTGCCCTAAGCCAGGGAGTGCCAAGACAGGTCTGCTGGTGTGAATGGGGCTTCCAGGAATTAGTAACAAGCACCATTGCATTTCAGTCTCTTTAGCAGTGATCCTCAGATCCACTCTCCAAAGAACGCCCCTACATCCTGGAAGCAACAGTTCTATCGGTTTTGTTCTTTCTTTGCTTTAGTTACATCCTTGGGAATAGTCGGGACCATCAGTGTGGTGTTCTGTTAAAAAAAGAAAAAAAAAGCTAAGATTTCTTGATAATATACTAAGATCTCCCAGTAGTACATTTTACACTGTCTTTGTAAGTATTTCTATATTGGTAAATTAAGCCGCTAACTCCGATCAGCGTGATCTATTTCATATTAACATTGTTTAGAATTTGTAGTTACTGTGAATTCACTTTCCTTTTAATGGGTAAGATTTAACAAAAAACATTTAAAGCAGGCCAGACATGGTGGTTCATGGCTGTAATCCCAACACGTTGGGAGGCTGAGGTGGAAAGCTCTCTTAAAGGCCAGGAGATTGAGACTAGCCTAAGCAGCATGGCAAGACCCCTCCTTTCCATCACTACAAAAAAAAAAGAAAAAAGTTTAAAAGCAGGTATATTTTATGCAGTAACTAACAGTGCTTTATGCTTTTGCTACCCAGGGGTTAAGTTCTTGGACCAGCAGCTTCAGCATCACGCAGTTGCTGCTCAGAAATGCGGAATCGCAGGCCCCAACCCAGACTAACTAATTTAGATTCTGCATTTTAACAAGCTCTTCAGGTGACCTGGGGTCCACACTGAAGTATGAAAAATACTGCAACAGCAGTATTTTGGGGAAGCTTATTTCTCCCTCTGCTTAACGGGATTGACTTTCCCTCCAGGACCTGATAAAACCCTCTAATAGCAAAACCAACAGGGCTGCATTTATAGGGTAACTGGCCTCTGCTTTTCCCTCCCCCTTTTTGAAAATTACAGAACATGCAGAAAATAACCCAGAGAAATGTTCCATGATTCTTCATGATCTATCCCTGCTTCTCAGGTCAGTTAACAAACAAACAAAAAGAAACAAGAAAGTCAGTCTCACTTTGCACCTCCGTGGAAGTCTTCCCTCAGTATCAACTCTACAGTGTTGGACTGTTTTCCTCCTACTGCCTTAAGCTGAGAGATTTGGAATAACTCACCAATGAAGTAAAAAAATTTCTAATTTGATTTTGCTGAGACGTGAAGTTTTGCTAAAATCCTGGGTAGACAGTCTAGTGAAACTTCAATTACTAGGGAAAGGTAAATTATTTAAAACAGTTCAGGATTAGGTTATGGGTCAGCTGAGTCTTAAAGGCAAAGATCATAAAAGAACACGTTCCTTTGTCCAAACTACACTCATAAAATGTGTATTAAGCATCCATAAATTCCACTGAGTGTCTTCATATCGCAGGGATGAATCTGTCTTTGTGTAGAGGGCTCCTTTCCATCTTTTTAATACCTGATGTTAATAGAGTCCTGAGTACTGTCTCCTCCCTAAGACTCAGGTGGCCTTCACGGCAGAGGTTCCCTCGCTTCTGCTCCTCAACTCTGCCATTCAACTCTGCTCAGTGTGGCCATCCTTACTAACTGTCCTCAACGCGCAGTCCTTGCTAACTGCTTTGGAAAATGATACGCCCTGAAGGAATGTGTTCCAAATGCTGTGACGTCTGTCCCTTCTGTTTTCAGCATTGTCTTATCCAACTGCAATCTGGATTCTCTTGGCTGGATTTATGGGGCTCCAGTGCGCACAAAGAAAAGGAAAGCTGGCTTTCCTAGGCTCAGAGCAGCTCACTGACGCAGAGGGAGGCTGCCTTTCATTGGAGAGGCTTTGGGTGTCTTTCACTCAAAAAGCAGAGAACGCTCAGTCTAATGTTTTCTTTTCATTTTATCTTTCATCAGAAAAAAATAATATGAACTTTGTTTTGTGTACAAAGAAGCTGAAGCCCGAGGGGCTATTGTCTGTCTGTGATAGGTCAGCCCGTTGGGACTGCAAGGCTAATCCACTCACTTCTACCCTACTTTTCTAGCAAGCCAGGATTCCTTCTTCAAATAACGATGATGACGATAGTGTTCACTGGCATGTGTGAGGTACATGTCTGCATCTGGGCGTGGTGGAATCCTGTGTATTTTGTGTGTGGATGCCTCATTTTCTGCAGTCCAATGCTACAGGTCTCATGCTTCCATCCATGGTTTACCCGGGAGAAAACTTAAGCCCTGAGAATTTGAATACCCTGCTGTTCTAAGTAGTATCGCTACTATTTGCACCTGGACTCTGGCTCCAGAGTCTTCAGTAGGGTATTATTCTGTGTGCCATTAAAAAAAGGATATAGGGGGCGGCGCCTGTGGCTCAGAGGGGTAGGGCGCCAGCCCCATATGCCGGAAGTGGCAGGTTCAAACCCAGCCCTGGCCAAATACTGCAAAAAAAAAAAAAAAAAAAAAGGATATAGGAATGCTCACCCACCTATGAGAAATAAAATGGAGAAACCAGGGTGCCCATCTTCAATCTGGCATATAATTAATGCACCCCAGTCCATTATATAGAAAATTAAAATAGCCACGATAACTATAAGTACCATGAGATTATGATTAAGATCCTTGAATATATTGGAGGAAAGTAAGACATAAATGTTAGACTTTGATATAGGTCAGGCTTCTTATAATTTCTGGGTAACCGTAAAAAAAAGTAGAAGAAAATTATATTACTTCCTATTGGAGAGGAAAGCATAGAAACTTAGAAAAAAATCAGTCTAAGAAGAGAAAGAAACACAGGTCCAGGAGAAAGCATATAAGATGAAAGTTTTAAATTCAGATTTATTGGCTATTACATTAAATGTATGTGAACTAAGTATTCCAGGAAAGAGAGAATGTCTAGATTTAAAAAAAAAAAAAAGACAATGATAAGCTCACTATAAAAGATAAATATTTAACATAAAAATGCAGAAAGCTTGAAAGTTAAAAAATTATAAAAAGATTTCTATAGATAATAACCACCCCCCCAGCTCTATTGTGTTCCAATAAAGTAGACTTTAAGTTTGAAAACATTGCTGAAGATAAACTCTAAAAAGGAACTCTATAAAGTTATAAAAGATTTAATTCCCCCCGACAGTCATAAAAAGTTTAAATTTATAAAGCAAAAAATGACAAAAATATAAGAAGAAAATACAGACATCTACAGTCATCCAAAGTATTTTAATACTCCTTCTTAGTGATTATTAGAATAAGTATACACAGCACCTAGGAAGAATATAGACTATTTAAACAACATAGTTAACAAACTGACTTAATGGACATGTATAAAAATATTACACCAAACAACAGCATATAAATTCTTTACAGCCAGGCAAGATAGCTCACACCTGTAATCCTAGCACTTTGGGAGGCTGGTAGATTGCTTGAGCTCAGGAGTTCGAGACCAGCCTGAGCAAGAACAAGACCCCGTCTCTCCCTAAAATAGAAAAAGTAGCTGGGCTTTGTAGCCGGTGCCTATAGTCTCAGCTACTTGGGAGGCTGAGGCAGGAAGGATTGCTGGAGCCCAAGATTTTGAAATTGCTGTGAGCTATCACACCACGGCCCTCTACCCAAGACAACAGAATGAGACTCTGCTTCAAAAAGATAAAAAACTCTTTTCATGCTAGAGGGAACATGTATAAAAATTAACTATATACTGAGGAATGAAATAAAACAGTATTATCACAAGAGCAACTAAATTAGGGTGTAAAAACAAAATGGACACAAATAACATTTGGTAAAATGCCACGTTTACTCATGATAAAAATTCTGCAAATAAGAAATCAAAGGGAAGACCTTTAATCTCATAATCTCAACACTGTTAAAGGGAAATCTCAATGTAGGCTGTACGTGCTGACTGTAGTTTTTGCTAACCGGGGAGGACAACTTGACAGATTCATGTGGAAACCAAGTGAAGTACAAGCAGCAGTGTTACATATAATTTGAGCGTTCACTATGTTATATTTTACGATTCTTAAACAGGTCGTTTTCAAACAGTGCACCTAGTAAAGAGAAACTTTTGACACTATGACAATTTTTTTTCCACGTTCAGAAAATGAAAACCGTTCCCCCAGAATAAGGGCGGTGTAGGATTGTGTGATCCAACCCAAGTTTGGAATTAAAATCACAGTGATTACTGGGTTCCAAGCTCAGCTTTGCTACTTGTTGGCCACGTGACTTTGAAGAAGTTATGTTAATGCCCTTAGTTCCCTTTTCTGTCAAATGGGGGATAATGCCAACTGCTTTCTAGACTATTATAAGGAGTAACTCAATGCATGAATTCGGAATAGTGCTTGATACATAGTGGGCACTCAGTGTCAGCTATGAAAACTTGCTAAGGAAGAATCAAAACCTCAGAACTCAAGGACAAATTATAGATGGGGATTAAGAGAAAATGTTTCCTCACTCTCTATTGATTTGCCATCTTGCTGTAGAGCCAATTGCATTGCCTGTGACCTAATCCCAGCCAGGAAACATCACAGTTTTTAGGGAGCTCCCAAGTCTGCTAAGGTAAGACTGAGGTGTATTTGATGTTCAGCTGTGCGTGCTGCGTGTCTCCCTGGATGAGGCCTCCTGGCGGCTTTCAGTGCAGAGACGTGACTGCAGAGCTGGGAGTGATGCTAAGGGCCATGCTGTTCCTACATCTGCCTGCCTGTCACCACTGTGGGAGCCTGTGTCTGAGACCTGTTGTCAGCTGTGAAATGCGTGGAGAAAGAGGACCCGCCCCCACCATATGATGATAGGAAAAAGATCTCTACCATGCTCATTAATGCCAATTCGCAAGGACCACTCTGAAATAATCCTTGGTGACAATTTAGGGGCACACAGGGTATAGCCTTCAGATCTGGAGTCTATTTGCTGGTCCACAGAGAAAAAAAAGCTACCCTGTTTTCCCGAAAATAAGACATCCTCCGAAAATAAGACCTACTTACAGGAAAGATAAGATGTCCCCTGAAAATAAGACCAAGCGCATCTTTGGGAGCACACCTTAAAATAAGACACTGTCTTATTTTCGGGGAAACGGGGTAGCTAAAGAGATTTCTCTATGTCTGAGAATTGTTGTAATGCCTGTACATAATCAGGCGGTGAAAATCCCGATTTAAAACTGACTGGGAGGCTTGGCGCCCAAAGCACAGTGGTTTGGCCACATTCATCAAGGCTGGCAGGTTTGAACCTGGCCGGGCCAGCTAAACAACAATGACAACTACAACAAAAAAATAGCCAGGTGTTGTGGCAGTGCCCATAGTCCCAGCTACTTGGGAGGCTGAGGCAAGAGAATCACTTAAGCCCAAGAGTTAGAGGTTTCTGTGAGCTGTGATGCCATGGCACTCTACCCAGGGCGACATAATGAGACTATAAAAAAAATAATAATGATAAAATAAAATAAATAAAACTAACTGAAGCATTTAATATCTACACTGTTAATACCTAACATCATTTACTATGTGACAGATACTTTGCTTCATGCTTTACTTGTATTATTTCATGTTTACAACAGCCCTGTGACGTAGAAACTCACACGAGCATACCAATTTCAGTCATACAGCACAGAGAGATAATATTTCATGCACAGAGAGATAATATTTCAGTCATACAGCACAGAGAGATAATATTTCAGTCATACAGCACAGAGAGATAATATTGACTAGTTAGTGCTAAAGATGAAATTAAACCCAGACCCCAGATTCATGCACTTCACCAACATACTACATGATCTCCTAAGTTATTTAGCCCTTGACTTCTTCTTTTCCCACTTAATGAATGGTCAAGCAATATGTCAGCCCAAAGCACTGTTCAGACTGTTTACCTTTTGTTATTGCAAGCTATTGTTGCTTGACAAACTGGCTCAAAACTTTGTGGCATGCTACAACAATGATTTTAACATGTCCATGGGTCCTTTGGGCCACAAATTTGGACATGGCACCATCAGATGGCTTGCCCCACCCTGCTCCACGACATTTGGGGTCCCAGTTGGGAAAACTAGGAAGACTGGGAATGACTCAAAAGACTGGGGCTGGAATCATCTGGAGACCTCTTCACACTCATGCAGGGCCAGACTTCTTAGCTGCTCTAGGCTTCCTGTGATCCAGTCTCAGAAGTCACATAACATCAGTTCTCCTGAACTCTTTTGGTTAAAGTATTCGTAAGCCAAGTTCAAGGGAAAGGAGAGTAGACCCCGACCTCCTTTTTTTGTGTGTGTGGTTTTTTTTTGTAGAGACAGGGTCTCACTTTATGGCCCTTGGTAGGGTGCCGTGGCCTCACACAGCTCACAGCAACGTCCAACTCCTGGGCTTAAGCGATTCTCTTGCCTCAGCCTCCCGAGTAGCTGGGACTACAGGCGCCCGCCACAATGCCCGGCTATTTTTTGGTTGCAGTTTGGCCAGGGCCGGGTTTGAACCCATCACCCTCGGTATATGGGGCCGGCGCCTTACCGACTGAGCCACAGGCGCTGCCCGACCCCGACCTCTTAATGGAAGAGCTTTAGCAGCATAGAGTCTCTAAAATTTATTGTCTGTCTTCCTACCTTCTGGTTTGGAAAATGTTTTTGAAAGAGCATTTTCTGCTTCATATTAGTGAACCATGCTTTCCTCAGTCAGGATGGAGGAGGTAAATTCCATGGTAATCAGTAATGCAAAAAATCCCAGTGGCCTAGACCCACTGATAATCAGGTTTATTTCTTGCTCACATTATATATTCATCATGCCTTGGGTAGGTATGTTCTTCAAAGTTGTATTTACTTCAGGGTTTATGTATGTGGAACAGACATCTGGAATGTTTCTGGTCATTGTACAGAGAGAGAGAAAAAGTGCTTTGGCTAAAAACTAACTATCTTCTCCACTCTTAACCTACTGCACAGAAATAGTCACAAGGGCTCACCTGACCATGAGAAGGCCTGGAAGCTTAGTCCTCCCATGTCAGGGAAGAGAGGACAACTAGATACTGGCATGTGGCATTAATAACTAACAATGATCAAATAAGGTTGTGCATAGAAGGGGCTTAAGTTTATTGTTTTAAATAGTCGTTCCAAGCCTAGGCCTGAGAGGGCTTTGGAACCAAATCATTGTAACTCATCTTTTAGAAGTGTGTAAATGTGTGTAAGTGTGTGAAAAAAAAAGTGTGACGTGAGAGGATCTTAGATGTGCTTTGAAAAATTTTAAAGATCGTTAATTAAATTATTTTCAAAAGAAATTCCAAGCACAGTAAGTACATTCTTTGTTTTGCTCTTTTTTTCCCCTAGATTAACATAATTTAAGTGTGCCGTGGAAGTTTTAACTAAGTTCAAGTGTGTCATAAGATAAAAAAAAGCCAGAAAAACACTGGCTTAATGAACTAGTGTGTGAACGTGCTCAGATTCTATCCTACAAACCAAACTCAAAAGTCCAGCGGACAGCACAGTTTGAGGACATCCAAGGGAGGCTAACGGACGTCCCAGTTATTGTTTCACGACACTCAAGTGTGCCTTGAGGAAAAAGCTACGACTAGACAGAGTCTCTGGTAGCTACTTAGCTATGACTACTAGGAGTCACTGGTCATCAGGGATGCCTAGTGGTCCTGGCATAGCTTCTGATGGATAGGGCTGTGCGGCCATAAAACCCAGGGGCTCTTCCAGAGTGAGGAGGGGTAAGATTTGACCTAAGGATACTTAGACACTCACTCAGAGCTTCCTGGTTCATATCCCTCTGTGAAGCCCCCCCAGGAGTGTCCTTGTACATGTTCACCCCCATACCAGCAACACGCCGCCCACTACAGCCAGCTTCCCAGATGAGGCAGGGTGACTGTGGAGCATGTACCCCCGCAGAAAACCCTGGGGGTCGGAAACTTATACGGCAGCCTGATAGAGCTCAACATAGCAGCAGGGCCTACGACGATAAAAAAATCGTTGATTTGAACTGAAGTGCTCTGGAAAGGCATTCAACTTGACATTTAAAAATACATATAAACAGTAGAACCTCCATAGTTGACCAGCTCCCTACACTGACCACCTCCTTAAGTTGACCTAATTTTCATAGATTGGACATGCACCCCATGTATATATCACTACAGCAGACCTAGTTCCTTACATTGACCACCCCATAGGTTGAGGTTCTACCGTATTAATTATGTGCCAACCAAAATAAAAAGATCATAAAGTGGATCCAGAGGCCTTTGGACCACCAGTTTGCATGCCCTGTGTGAACCTTGTGGGTTACATTGAAGACGTTCAAGTGTTAGCTGAATTCAATCTCTCATTTCTGTGATAATAGCAAATGCTTATATACCCACTCATGGTGAGGCGTGGTTCTATTTCCTATCCATTAGCTTATTTAATCTTCACATCTGCTCTATGATGTAAGTCTCCCTAGTTCATGCAAGGAAAATTAATACTTAGAGAGGTTAGGTAGCTTACTTAAGGTCGCACAATTCAAAAAGGGCAGAGGCAGGATTTGATCCAATACAGTTTAGTTTTAGAGTCTGTGGCTGTAACCGCTGCCCTGCACTGCCTGCCTGTTCTAGGGCGAGAAGCACAACACTTTATGAGAGGGACCCCCAGACTTGAGTTTGCAACAGAATCGGTTTGGGAGCTTGTCTGCTATACGTTCCCTGCTTGGTCTATAGATGCAGTGAAGCAGCCTCCCCATGACTGGAGCCCACCACCAGTATCCCCAGGTGGTTCTTATCTGGCCTCAGGTAGCAACCTGCTAACCAGTCTTTGGGAGACTTCTGTTGATCCCTTTAATTCATCCCTAAGAAGCCAGGCTCCATAAACAGAAAGCCAAGCTGAATCATATCATTGTTCTTACCAAAGGAACCCAGTTTAAAAAAAAAAAGACAGTGAGGACTGATCACCTTGATTTTGGCATCTAAAATCTTTTGGGAAACAAAAAGGGAGAAAAAAAGAGGCAAATGGAGAGAAAATACTTTGAATAACGCACACTGGAGGGGCAATGGTGCTTTTGTATTTTTTTTTTTTTTTTTTTTGTGGTTTTTGGCTGGGGCTGGGTTTGAACCTGCCATCTCCAGCATATGGGACTGGCACCCTACTCACTGAGCCACAAGCACCGCCCGGTGCTTTTGTATTTTTAACCTCTGGTTTTAATCTTGCAGTTATATTTCTGTAAGCAATTTTGAAAGGATGGGAGGGAGATATTGCTTTCCCTTTAAAATAGCAAGTGTATTGCTACTCGGGAGGCTGAGGCAGGAGAATTGCCTAAGCCCAAGAGTTGGAGGTTGCTGTGAGCTGTGTGAGGCCACGGCACTCTACCAAGGGCAATAAAGTGAAACTCTGTCTCTACAAAAAAAAAAAAAAATAGCAAGTGTATTCCACGTGAAAGAAAGTTTTGAAGTCTAGTATGGTTATATCCAAGGAAGATAAATGTAAAGACATGAAAGGGACATTTGGGGGGATGGGAATCAGAACCGATTAGGAATTCCCCAACCTTTTGCAACAGTTTTTGTGGTAGAAGGTGGGGAGAGGGAGGGAGAGAGAGAGAGAAGAGAGGTAAACGGAAGCCATGACTAGAGAAGCAGTTCTGTGCAGTTTAAACTGTCCCCCTGGTTTGCAGGGTGTGACAGGACAGTGACAGGGCTTGGAGAGTCCTCCTGGTGCCTGTCTGCTGCACTGTGGGCACCGGCCAGCAGGCCTGCTCTCTCCCCTCTGTCTCCACATGGTGTGGATCCAATTGGGGCTCACAGTTGAATAAGTAGAAAGATTGACTTCATGACTCTTCTATTTCATTTTGGATTTGCAATCTAAATGCCATTCTTCACCTCCTAAAATCCCAACTCCTGTTACAAAGGTGGAGGAGGGAAAGGAGGCTGACGGGCCAGTCTGGTTTCTGTTGGGAAGGTCACTGTGTTCCCACATGCTAGCTCAGTTTTGCTAGCTTGGTTTTGAACCTCTTAGGGATTATTTCCTCTATCTTGGAATAGCTTTCTTCCTTCTCAGAAGAAAGCTTTTGGGCAGGCCTATTTTTCTAATATTGACAAGGCAGATGGATTCTCTCAGTGTTGGGCTCTAAATTCAGATACACCTATAGTCATTTTTCTTTTTTTTTTTTTTTATTATTGTTGGGGATTCATTGAGGGTACAATAAGCCAGGTTACACTGATTGCAATTGTTAGGTAAAGTCCCTCTTGCAATCATGTCTTGCCCCCATAAAGTGTGACACACACCAAGGCCCCACCCCCCTCCCTCCTTCCCTCTTTCTGTTTCCCCCCCATAACCATAATTGTCATTAATTGTCCTCATATCAAAATTGAGTACATAGGATTCATGCTTCTCCATTCTTGTGATGCTTTACTAAGAATAATGTCTTCCACGTCCATCCAGGTTAATACGAAGGATGTAAAGTCTCCATTTTTTTTAATGGCTGAATAGTATTCCATGGTATACATATACCACGGCTTGTTAATCCATTCCTGGGTTGGTGGGCATTTAGGCTGTTTCCACATTTTGGCGATTGTAAATTGAGCTGCAATAAACAGTCTAGTACAAGTGTCCTTATGATAAAAGGATTTCTTTCCTTCTGGGTAGATGCCCAGTAATGGGATTGAAGGATCAAATGGGAGGTCTAGCTTGAGTGCTTTGAGGTTTCTCCATACTTCCTTCCAGAAAGGTTGTACTAGTTTGCAGTCCCACCAGCAGTGTAAAAGTGTTCCCTTCTCTCCACATCCACGCCAGCATCTGCAGTTTTGAGATTTTGTGATGTGGGCCATTCTCACTGGGGTTAGATGATATCTCAGGGTTGTTTTGATTTGCATTTCTCTAATATATAGAGATGATGAACATTTTTTCATGTGTTTGTTAGCCATTCGTCTGTCGTCTTTAGAGAAAGTTCTATTCATGTCTCTTGCCCATTGATATATGGGATTGTTGGCTTTTTTCATGTGGATTAATTTGAGTTCTCTATAGATCCTAGTTATCAAGCTTTTGTCTGATTGAAAATATGCAAATATCCTTTGCCATTGTGTAGGTTGTCTCTTTGCTTTGGTTATTGTCTCCTTAGCTGTACAGAAGCTTTTCAGTTTAATGAAGTCCCATTTGTTTATTTTTGTTGTTGTTGCAATTGCCATGGCAGTCTTCTTCATGAAGTCTTTCCCCAGGCCAATGTCTTCCAGTGTTTTTCCTATGCTTTCTTGGAGGATTTTTATTGTTTCATGCCTTAAATTTAAGTCCTTGATCCATCTTGAATCAATTTTTGTGAGTGGGGAAAGGTGTGGGACCAGTTTCAGTCTTTTACATGTAGACATCCAGTTTTCCCAACACCATTTATTGAATAGGGAGTCTTTCCCCCAAGGTATGTTCTTGTTTGGTTTATCAAAGATTAGGTGGTCGTAAAATGTTAGTTTCATTTCTTGGTTTTCAATTCGATTCCAAGTGTCTATGTCTCTGTTTTTGTGCCAGTACCATGCTGTCTTGAGCACTATGGCTTTGTAGTACAGACTAAAATCTGGTATGCTGATGCCCCCAGCTTTATTTTTGTTACAGAGAACTGCCTTAGCTATACGGGATTTTTTCTGGTTCCATACAAAACGCAGAATCATTTTTTCCAAATCTTGAAAGTACGATGTTGGTATTTTGATAGGAATGGCATTGAATAGGTAGATTGCTTTGGGAAGTATAGACATTTTAACAATGTTGATTCTTCCCATCCATGAGCATGGTATGTTCCTCCATTTGTTAATATCCTCTGCTATTTCCTTTCTGAGGAGTTCATAGTTTTCTTTATAGAGGTCCTTCACCTCCTTCGTTAGGTATATTCCTACGTATTTCATTTTCTTTGAGACTATGGTGAAGGGAGTTGTGTCCTTAATTAGCTTCTCATCTTGACTGTTATTGGTATACACAAAGGCTACTGACTTGTGGACATTGATTTTATATCCTGAAACATTACTGTATTTTTTGATGACTTCTAGGAGTCTTGTGGTTGAGTCTTTGGGGTTCTCTAAGTATAAGATCATGTTGTCAGCAAAGAGGGAGAGTTTGACCTCCTTTGCTCCCATTTGGATTCCCTTTATTTCCTTGTCTTGCCTAATTGTATTGGCTAGAACTTCCAACACTGCGTTGAATAGTAAAGGTGACAGAGGACAACCTTGTCTGGGTCCAGTTCTAAGAGGAAAAGCTTTGAGTTTTACTCCATTCAGTAAAATATTGGCTGTGGGTTTGTCATAGATAGCTTCAATCAGTTTTAGAAATGTGCCACCTATGCCTATACTCTTCAGTGTTCTAATTAGAAAAGGATGCTGGATTTTATCAAATGCTTTTTCTGCATCTATTGAGAGGATCATGTGATCTTTATTTTTGCCTCTGTTAATATGGTGGATAACGTTTATGGACTTGTGTATGTTAAACCAGCCTTGCATCCCTGGGATGAAGCCTAGTTGATCATGATGAATGACTTTTTTGATGATAAGCTGTAATCTATTGGCTAAGATTTTGTTGAGAATTTTTGTGTCTATCCTATAGTCATTTTTCATGTTGTCTATTTTGTTTATTGTAGGTCCATGTGGGATCAAGAGAGAGAGATAGATCTAGGACATGAAAAGGGATTACAGTTAGGACTAGTTGTATGTACTGTAAGGAAGATCAATTTGTCCACAGTGTGAAGCATTTCACTTCATTTTTATTAGCAAAAATGTATTTGATTTTGTTTTCAGTAATCCTTCTCTTCTATAACTTCCCAAATCCAAATGGATTTAAAATAGCCCGTCATCTTTGTTCCCTAGCATGTGGGCTACTGTAAACTAGCAGCATCTAGCCTGTAGGACACTTTTGTGTAAATTAGGAAAAGCCACCCGCAGCAGGAAAGCAAGGGGCACAGGATGCTGGTGGACATCTTTGTGAGAATGAAGGCACCTTTCTCTGGGAAGAGGCAGCCCCTTCTGGGACTTCTGCTTGGCAAGAGCATCTTCGGATGGATACCCACACCCACTCACCTGTTGGGCAGCGGCCTTATAAAGTGATCTGGCCAGATCCTTGTACTTGGCTCTCTCTGTTACATTGCGTGAGTGTTCAGGATTTGAAGGGCAGTGTAGTCAGAAACTGTCTCCAACACTGAGATATATTAGAAGTGAAGCCAAAGGATGACTCCGATTTATAATTATAACAGGTATGAATTACTTGATGACTTTTGGGATGTCAGAAATGCACATTTCTATCTTATATGAATCCAGCAATCTCTAGCTCAGCCACCCCCATCTGAATTGGTAGGAGGCTTAGTAGTGGCCATTTGGGGCTTTCTGTCCTCTTGCAGATCATTTAAGACAGTCCAGATGTGCTGGAGGCAATGGGAAGGCTCATGCTATCCTGTGGCAGAGTGGGGGTCTCTGTGGTTGCTATTGCCATGATGTTTCTTACTGCTCAGCAATGCCACCACTGAGCATGACCCCCACCACCTGTCTGCTGTGTTATCCTGGACATGCACACAGGGTCTTTTCCGCAGTGGTCCTCACCACTTCCCACAGGCCATCTTTGGCAGTACTGCATCCAAGGAGTCTCAGGTTCCTGGAACTCACTATCCTTTCCCTTTTACTATATCCTTGGATTAGACAGCTTTCTTCTCCTTCAGCTCTGGATTCATGAAGCCATCATTCCAGCCCTGTCTCCACATTAGCACTCTGTTGCTCAACCAGAACCACCCACATGTCTGTTAAGCCTAACCAGGTTACTAAGTGAATAAAGATAGCTTGAGAGGGAGGTGAGTGGTGGAATGGATGGATGGCTTCACCCCTTCCTGATGAATCTTCTGGATGAAGGGGGTGCAAAGTGCAAGGTGGTTCCTCATAGATCACCCAAATGCCGTAAACACTCCATAATTCACCCTGTGACATAATATTCTAAACCCACCCTTTGTTATTTTGAGCATTTCCTATGGGGCACATGTTGTAAGGGAAACAAAAACTTTCAAGTTTAGAGTTTAATTGGAGTGTGGTGGAGAAGAAGAAAATCTCCCCCATAAGTTCCTGAAATTCAAGGGAAAAAAAAAAAAAAAAACCACAGTCATTAACAGAGAAACAAGTAGGGACTCAAGTGAATGGAAAGATCCCACTTGGGTGGCAAGGGGTATCAGATTTCACAATGGAGGCCTTGGCAGAGGATGAGATTGTAAAATCACTCAAAGCAGAAAGAATAATGTTTATAGAAATGCAGGAGGGAGCAAGTGTGGGCCTGCCACAGCTTAAGGGGTACATAGGAGCAGGAGAGAGAGGCAGGAGATTAGGGAGGAGGAATGGAAAGGAAAGGTGTATTCGTTTCTTGTAGCTGTAACAAAGTACTACAACCTGGGTGGCTTAAAACAGCAGGAATGTACATTTCGGAGTTCAAGAGGCTAGAAGTCTGAAATCAAGATGTTGGCAGGGCTACACTCCCTTTGGACCCTAGGAGACGGTCTTCCTTGCCCCTTCCAGCTCCTTTCTGGTGGCTGCAGCCATTCCTTGGCTTGTGGCCACATCACTCCCACCTCTACTTCTGCCTTCACAAGACCTTCTTCTCTTTCGCTCTCTGTATATGATCTGCCTCTGACTTTCCCTTATATATAATTATGATTGCATTTAGGGACCATCAGGATAATCCAGGATAATTTCATTACTGCAAGATCTTTAATCACATCTGTAGCTCCCCACTTGTTCCCCAAATAAGAGAATATTTGCAAGTTCTGAGGATTAGGACCTGATATCTCTTGGGAGACCATTCTTTTGCCTACCACAAAGGGTAAAAACCAAATGTCAAGAACCTGACAGTCAGGCTCAAAGTGGCTGACTATAACCTTGGAGAAGCCACCCAAGACTTTTACCTCAAGAGATCCCGTGAACAAGTCTCTTTCAAGTTGAGGCTGAGGACACACAACAGAGACCTGATGCGGCCTTATCTATGTTAAATAGTGGGGATGAGAAGGAGAGAATGGGTGGAGAACCAGTGAGACAATGTGATTTGAGGGTTTGACAACTGCATGGACATGTGCAGAAGGGATGAAAGACCCATCAAAGAATACTTCCAGCCCAGCTGATGGTGACCTTGGTGGGATCTGCTCATAGCAAGAAGGGTAAGGTGGCACCAGGAACTGGCATGGTGAGGAAGTTAATTTTGGATTGCAAGAAGCTTAGTCTTATAAGGAAAAAGGGCTTTTTCTTATTAGTAGTAGAAAGCCAGGCAATGATGGTTCCTTGAAATGACCTAAGAAAAACATACTTTGGGTGTTTATCTTATGAATGTGATTTAATTTTACTATAATTTGTTTTAAATTTTTAATTTACTTTAATACACAAAGAGACCACAGCTCAAGAAACCTGAGAGTAGAGTCTGTTGTAGAGACTCTCAGAGACTAGACCTGGAACAGCAAAGTCTCAACTCAGGCTCTCCTAGCAGAAGTTCATGAACCTTTACTTTAGGGACTGTTGGGATTCATGCCATTCTTTTCTTTCTACTAACTCTTCTATTATTTCCTTCCGCTCTCTTTAATTCTTCTCCTGGTTTCATTATGCTTTCTTATAGTTTTTTCCTCACCTTTCTAAGAGTCTCTACTTTCTCATAACCCTGGATTAACAAGTCTTATATGCCTTCTTAGTTAGTTAATTATAACCTCATGGTTTAGTTCCCATTGCTAACTGCCTGTTTTTGTTTTTGTTTTTGTTTTTGTTTTATTTAACAGGTTCAGCTCCCTGAGAGAAAGAACCCAATCAGGGAGGTGAAGTTTTTGCCTCAGGCAGTAGTGTAGAAGTCTCTAGCCAGGGTGTTGATTGGCTGCCTATAGGGAAGAGGGTCACTGCTGGTCCAATCAGCAGCAGCCTGGGGTGGGATCATGTGACACAAAGGAGGAAGCCACTTAGCCTTTGGCTGGAGCAAAACACTTGACAGGCCCAGTAATCAGCACCCCTTAGAGCACTGCTCCTTCAAGTGCTCCTTCCTGGGAACTTGTTATAAATGCCAATTCTTGGGCCCCATCCCAGACTCCTGAATCAGAAATACAGGAGGTGGAGCCCAAGCCTCTGCGTTTTAACCACCCTCTGGAGATTCTGGTGCATATTCCAATTGGAGAACCACTGCCTTAGACTAAGTAAATAGTACATTGACTAAAAACAAATGTCTGAATGAAATAATGAGAGAGAGTTGGGAATTCCAGGTTCAGTGGGTTTTAAACACAGTGGGAATGTGGATGTTAGTTGATCCTAGGGAGGAGGGGGGGGGACATTTGTTATAAATCCCTGTTTTATGGATGCAGAGTTTTCTTTTGTTGGATGATCTGCATTCTCTGGGTTGTATTGCCTGCCCCAAAAGGTGAGCTAAGTACTGTCACCACTACCTGCTCCCTGTCCAGACCCCACTCCTTCCCTGCCCCTAAGAATGCACTTCCTCATAGAGACTAGCCTAGTGCTGGATTCCCTCCTCAAACTTTGACACATCTTGCTTCATAAATGATTATATTTCCGGTTAGGGTTTGTTTTCCTCCAAAAAGTTAGTTAACTATTTACTCAGAGTCCTGTGATTTTCAGATTTTTTTTTTTGAGACAGAGTCTTACCACATCGCCAGTAGAGTGCTGTGGCGTCACAGGTCACAGCAACCTAAAACTCTTGGGCTTAAGCAATTCTCTTGCCTCAGCCTCCCAAGTAGCTGAGACTACAGGCACCTACCACACCACCTGGCTATTTTTTGGTTGTAGTTGTCATTGTTGTTTGGCAGGTCCAGGCTGGGTTTGAACCTGCCAGCTCCGGTGTATGTGGCAATGCCCTAGCCGCTGAGCTACAGGCGCCGAGCCAAGATTTTTTACATCTCTCCTATTTATTACCAGTCAGGGGAGGAAGTTCAGTTAGTTAGGTTTTTTTGTGTTTGTTTTTATGAACATGCATTACAGTAACATAAAGCAAGAGAGAAGATGGGAAAGAGGAAAAGGAGAAACCCTCTTTCACCGCAGTCAGTGTAACCTGGCTCTTTGTACCCTTGATGAATCCCAAACAATTAAAAAAAAAAAAATAGAAACCCTCTTTGTCTTTTCTAGGAATATTAGCATGTTAAAACCGCATATAGGACTAGGATTAGGGTAAAGTGAGCTGGGCACAAAATGCTCAGTAATGAAGGAATATACTGCAATGTAGTATTTTTAAAAAATCAAAGTCATGCAAAAAATCTATGATAAAGTATGAAGATTTGAACTAATGGCAGGACTCAGTTCCTCTGTAGCCTCTTCACCTTGGTGGACAGAAACCATCCACCCAACCTTGCCAGGAGGAGGACGACGTTGGAGCAACCCGGTGAATGGACACATTACCCACTGGGTTTGGAGGAAGATAAGCATTCACGGTTTCCTCCTCTTGACTGGTGCAAAACTATACCAGCACTCTAAAAAATCCACTCTATACCAGCACTGGAATTAGAAACAAGATGCTATATTCTTAACATAAATGATGAAAGTCTCTATTATTTCTTTATTCATAAAGAGTCATTGGTGCTTCTAGTATAGTCCCATAACCCACATATCCGGGAACGCCTCTTCTCCCCATGTCCACCTGCTTTTGGTTGGTGAGAATGCTAGTCCGTCCTATCTCCCCCCTCGCCTGATGCGGCCTTATCTTGTCTAGTTAGGCGACTATCCCACAATTTCTCCCCTATCCCCTCAGCTCGTTTTGTCTTCTGTATTTGTCCCTTTCACTCACAGGTCTTCTGTTTAGAGTTATATGACGGAAAGACCAGGAGAGGAGGCAAGCCTGTGTTCTTATCCTACCTCAGCCACTCAGCAGACTACGCAGCCCTGGGTCAATCATGGGCTTCCATGTCCTTGGCTGTGTATGAAGGGATCAAATTAGAGCATCCTACTTTCTTCTCTGCTTTTCAAACTCTGTTCTTCCAGTTCACATTCAAAGAAAGTATGACATTAGAAATCCAGCCCTGCTGACCCTCCTATTGCCAGGATGCCCTTTGCGAATGTCCAGGGAAGTCTCTGTGTGTCTCATCATCTTCTCATCAAAGTGATACATTGTTCTCTTATTCTACTAATACTTACAGAACATCTCCTAAGCAGGAAGCACTTTTATCAACCCTGAATAGGACCAAGTTCCTCCATGGTGAGGCCATTCATCCCAGCAAATACATATAGGCCTGAGCCACATAACGGTGTCAGCAGCAGGACCACACATCTGATGGCAGTCCTGTAAGATTGCAATGGAGCATATCTATAAACCTGATATACAACACCTGACATTGGCATTGTAAGTCAAATATTGCTCAGTAATAATGCTGGGATTTTTGGTTTTCCATATGAAGAAATACATATTAGTAAAAATATACTGGCTGGCTGCTGGAGCTCACATCCATAATCCCTGCACTTTGAGAGGCCAATGTCAGATGCTCACTTGAGGCCAGGAGTTTGAGACCAGCTTGGACAATAAAGAGAGACCTTGTCTTTACAACAAATAAGAAAAATTAGCCAAATGTGGTGTCACATGGCCTATAGTCCTAGCTACCTGGGAAGCTGATGTGAGAGGATCACTTGAGTCCAGGAGTTCACAGCTACAGTGAGCTATGATCATAGCCACTGTATTCTAGCCTGGGTAAGACCCTGCCCCACTCCCTCCCCCCAGATACACGTATGTCATCTAGGTTTCTGTAAGTACACTCTACGATGTTCATGCAAATTGCCTAATGACACATTTCTCAGAAAGTGTCCTCTTCATTAAGCGATACATGACTGTGTTCATACATTCAAGGAAGAAAAAGCACATTATTATCCATAAAAACAGGAGCTTAACTGACACACTATAAACATGAATTCAATAAAAACATGCAGTGACATTACCTTCTAGCTAAGTAACTTTTGAATGAGATATAAGCTGTCTTGGCTAAGTGTATAAAATTGGCAGCAAGCAAAAGGTCTCCATCATGAAATCAGCAGGACTGATGAAGAATGGGAAATAGCCTGACTTTCTCACTGTTCCCTAATAATACCACGTCCATCTATAATCGCAGTGACGGGTGTGTGCTCCACACTTTGGGAAACAATGCTCCGTCCTATGAGTCACTAAACAAGAAGTGATTCTTCTTCTTCTTTGTGGCCATCACCTTTCCAAGAATCGATTCCTTAGGCCTCTAAAGGACCCCCCCCTCCCCCAGTGACAACTGAGGTGCCTCAGGGGCCACAGTGTTGTGTGATGGGGAGAAATGATCTGTTATTTCTGCAGCATCAGTCGATGGATTACCTGTCATCTCTGAAACATCAGGATTGGAGTTCTTTTTTTCTCTTTCATTGATACATTATAATTTACATATTTATGGGATACATGTGCTGGTTACATGCATAAAATGTGAAATGATCAAGTCAAGGTATCCATCCTTTGAGTGTTTATTGTTTTTATCTGTTGGTATTATTTCAGTCCTCCCTTCTAGTTAACTTTCAAATATACATAATATTATTGCGGAATTATAATAATATTATTATTATCCCCCTAGTCTGCTGTCAAGCATAAGAACTATTTCTTGTATCTAGTTGTATGTTGATATGTTCTTTAGACCCCTGGTCTTAAGACAGAGAGTGAGCTTTTATCCTCAAGTCCCATGTATGTGGTGGCGGGGTGCAACTGGGGACAAGTAGAGCAGAGGAAGGCTGGGGGGTTTCTGAGCTTCCTATTATCACACTGCTCTTTCCATGAAATGTTTCAATGTTCTGGTAGTTGGGCTGTGCACTTTCCTGCGTGAGATAAATTTCTTTTGGAGCTGGTTAAGACTTTGGAGATCATCTTCTTCCCCTACTCCCCTGCACTGCCCGTTCCAATCTACTTTGACGAGGAGGAAGCAGAGGTTGAGAGAGGGCAGGTGCCCTGCCCACAGGGACTGTGTAAGCAGCAAATTAGAATTTGAATCCCCATGCAGGCAACAGAAATCCATCACAAGACCCCACCTTATCTCCTGATTGCCTTGTTCACAGATTTTCTTTCTCCCTTTCCAGGCAGTGCTGAGCCCTCTCATAGCCATCGCGCTGAAAATATCCCAGATTCACGAGAGAACTGGCCGGAGGGGACCTACTGTCATCACCTGAAGGGAAGAAGGATCACTCACCAGGGCCAAAGAGAGTGCTCAGCGGGAGATGCTTCACCAATGCCTTCTTTACCTGTTTGTGCCTCTTATGACTTTGGATAAAACAATAGATATTTTGCTTTCGGGGGGTGGGGGGGAAGGGGATGGGTAGGAAAACTGTTTTGTTTTGATTTTGACCAGTTCCTCCAAATGCTACAGGGTCTTGGGTAGTCTTTAAAGCTGCACTATCACTTGCTAACTATATTTTATCACACAAAGGACCCTCCCCTTTTGAGAAAGAATAAGTGAGCTAGGACACTGTTAATCTGTAGTGCCATGTAAGAAAAGGTTCTGAGATCATGAAAGACAGCACAGCAAGGAGTGAGACTGACCCTGAGGCGTGGGCACCCCTGGACAGGCAGGAGAAGACCCTCCTCAGCACGGAGCAGGGTTCAGCTCTTCTCCTAGGTCAGGTCTGCTATGGGGGAAGGTTTTAGAACTCCTAGTAGCCCACCTGGCTCCCACCAACCATTTGCCAGCCCAGCCTTCCCCATCTCCTCCCCGGCATTCCTGTGCCACCTGCTCTCACGTCTAATAAAGCTTTTCATAGATCACAACGGCACACTTCCAACAAAACATATCAAAGGATGGTTTTCTCTCATTTTATAAATAATAACGATTTTAGCTATTAAACTAGCTGCCTGCCTTCACTTCTAGCCATTCATTGTGCAGGTGGGGAGAAGTTTCTTGACAAGACTCTGTGAATGAATGCTTAAAATCGGGGGGTGGGGGGTGTCCTTGATGACATCATGTAGGTTGAGACATGGGTTATACAAAGGCTCCCAAGAAGACAAAAATACTACCAGGTCTGAGAGCTCTCTGCCTTTTTCAGTAAGGACCTATTCGAATGCACTTATTTGGACGTAGTTCTGATCTTACTTATAATGACTGTCCAAGGAGAGAATGAAGCACTGTCAAAGAAGGAAATGAAGTGGACGCCGGAAGAAAACATTACTGGTGGTCTGTGCCTGATGAGATGGAGGGAAGGGCAGGGACCCCTGCTGGAAAGTAGAGGGGCACAGCTGGTTTTCTTTGCTTGGGAAAAGGATAGTGTAGCTCTAGCAGCCTTGTTCATTCTCAGCCAGGACACTGGGTGCGTGGGACCTGTTTGCATCTGTTTTGCTTCCTTGGGAACAGCACGCTCACTGATCCTGCCATTTGTGGAGATGACCTGGTGCACTTTGACTGTTAAGCAATGCATTATTGCTGTAGTCAAGGCTAGTGCAAGCAGGGAAACATTCCCAGGAAGGTATTTGTTTCCATTTTCTGTCTACGCTTCTGTCACAAACTTGCTAAGACATTTAGTAGCCAATAAAAAAAAAAAATTCCTTATTTCAACCTTATCTAAGGATTGTGGGGTTTTGCTCATTTGTTTGTCTCTCTGTTTGAGAAGCTTCAGCACAGCTCACCTATACTGATAAATCTGCCTTTCAGGATACTTGCAAGGGCTATTTTTCACTGTTATAACCTGGGCAATGGTGTTCAATAAATGAAACAGAAAAGGTGAATTACTGAGAACTGCCTTTGGGAGTCAGCAGAAACTGAACTGGCATCTTTCATTTAACTGTCTTTATTTCAAAGTAATAGGAAAGTGGCTTTGAGCTGAGATTCTAAAGAACCAGTTATGGAATTTATCCCAGTGGAATAAAATTTGCCTTATAGCTTTGGTTCTTATCTCTTAAATGGGGGTCTATGACAAACCAGCCTTCCATTCATTAATCATGGATGTGGTCAGGATAATCAGATGGATTCTTAGGCATACTACCCTGTTTCCCCGAAAGTAAGACAGTGTCTTATTTTAAGGTGTGCTCCCAAAGATGCACTAGGTCTTATTTTCAGGGGACGTCTTATCTTTCCTGTAAGTAGGTCTTATTTTCGGAGGATGTCTTGTTTTCGGGATGTCTAGGTAAGAAAATACAGTAGAACCTCTGTAAAATGGCATTTAGTGGGAGGGGGCCAAGGAGATGGTCAATGTAGGGAAATAGTCAAGTATGGAGATTCCACTGTATATTTTTCTAAAGTTGCAGAACTTTTAATTTTCTTTAACTTTTAAGTTCAAATGTAAATTAGCCCTCACTTAAAAATTCTGTTTATTTTAATACAGTCAGGTATGTTCAATAGCCCAATCTATATTTACCCATTCATCCATCCATCCGTTCATTCGGCAAACATTGTTTGAGAGCAACTAATCTAGGCAGAGTTCTGTATTCGATGTGGCAGAGAAATGGATAAAATGTTATTCCTGCTCTTACGAGTTTATAATTTGGGAACAGGAGGCTCCGACAAACATACACACATATTCAGGCAGACACAGATGTCACAGTATAGGCTTCGACAATGGGCTGTGGGAAGACACAGAGAGGAGTGATTAACTCAGAGAGAGTGTGATGCTGGGTACTAAGTGGGTCTTCCCAAGAGTAGAGTTTCTTGAGATTTGTAACCATTTATATAGCTTCACCAAGGGCAAATGAAACAAGAAAGACTAGGAGTCGGGAGCTAGGATGGCTCGAGAGGAGGCTTGCCTGGGGTCTCGTGTGACTGGGTGGAGTTGAAGCAGACGCAGGACTGTCTGCAGAACAAAGGCGTGGGCCCAACCACAGAAAAAATTAGGTGCACACCTACCTGTATTTGCAGAGCTTTTTCTCAGCTATGCTGCCAAGGGAAGGTCCTTCAGCAGCTTTAGTGCACAGCCTGTCTGCTCCAGTTCCCGTTGCCTAGGTATTATTTGTGCCTTATGTAACCTCCAGGCTCATCTCGCTGAACTGTACACGGATGGTCTCCTGCCTAATTCTCAGGAGAGGCGAATGGCAAGAAATCACTCTTTCCCACATCATGTTCTTTCATGTTCTTAAAGATGAAGCTCTAGCCACTAATTTTTTTAAGAGTCAGTGACTTGAGAGATCCAAGAAATTTGTGGGACCCACAATCGTCAGTCCTGGAGGAAACTATGGCTGTAGGGTGGTGGCTATCAGGCCACTCTGGGGACCTGCTGTTACTGACGGTTCACTTACTACACCATGTGCCTCCAGAGAAATGGCAAGTAACATTGTCTCTACATAATGTAGTGCCGCTTACCCAGGGGTGTTTGGAAATGTGTGTATAGATGTGCCAGGGTGTCATTTAGTGGGAGGGGGCCAAGGATGCTAATACATGTCCCACCAGGTGTCAGCCAGAGCCCCAAATAAAAAGTGGTTTCATCTCAGCCAGGATTCTTGAATTTATTAATTGTCCTTGAAAATGGCTAGGCAGCCATTATTAAAATGAGATCATTTATTGAATCTTCCTAATTCGAGTGCAGCACACGTCCCCAGGGTTTGTGGGACAAAGCGTTGCTGTGGCACGGCATTATAGACTGAAGAGCTTGACAGGAAACAGGAAGCTTCAGACCGATGGGCAGTCTCATGGTGGCTCGTCAGGCTGAGTCGGCTGCTCCAAGCCATGACAGGGATAATGCTATGAGGACTTTGGTTGGCCGCTATGGGTCAGTGTAAGGCCTGGGATTTACTTCACAGGCCAGTTCCATCAGCCATGGCAGGTGTGGGGAAGTGACAAGGCGCCTGCAGGAGCTGGGAATGGCGTAACAAGGTCACTGCACGCCATGTGGCTTACACACCGGATGTTCTCAAAACACAGGGACGCTGACATCTCAGACATCTGCCTTGGGGAGATTCTCATTCCTGGGTATAGAAGAGTCTGAGAAACCGTGTGCTTTTGGAAGTGATGTAACCACCAGTAAGTCAGCCTTTGGCCCTCCAGCAGTTACAACCAGCAAGAGATTGTCTGAGGCAGCAGAGCTTAGCAGAATGCCCGTTCCTCTCCAACCCGCTGGAGTCCTCATCAGTAGAAAGAGCTCATGCAGGTGACAGCACCCTTGGTATGTTGAGTCAGCCTGGGTTGTCATGGAACTTTATGGAACACAGTGAAGACATGAATTATAAACCCTTGTCATTATCCTCTTTTAGCACGTAGAATGTACCCTGCAATGTAGGTGAGCTGGAGCAATGTCTCCTCAAAGACTATATATTTAAGTGGAATCTTGAAGGATGGATGGGAGTGTCAATAAAAGCACTGGTGAGTTTTTGTTGTTGTTTGTTTGTTTTACAGTTTTTGGCCGGGCCGGGTTTGACCCTGCCACCTCTGGCATATGGGGCCAGCGCCCTACTCCGCTGAGTCACAGGCACCGCCCCACTGGTGAGCTTTTATATGGAGGGGTTGAACATGAACCCAATACAACACACATATTCAGAATATGCAGTATTATTTATTCTATAATGACCTTGTCATCCTCATCTGGGATCATGGTAGTGTTTATTTCAATTTTCTGCTCAAAGGGACATTATGAAATGGCAGTACTAAGGGGCCATCAGCCCTGAGAACTCCCTTCCCCATTGTATGTGAAACTGCTATTCACCTCTGAGAGGGGGAAATGAGCAAAGTCTCTGTTTTGAAAGGATATTTTCCTCTTTCCACGCTCTGCTAGGTATCCTCCCCAACATTGATGGAATTATGGTTCCCAATCCATCACCACTACTTTTATCAACAGCGAAGGGAGAGGAGATACAAAGGGAATCCTTCAGGGACGACTAATGTCTTATCATCAACCCAAAGAACATACTTTGACTTGTACGGTGAATTTCACTGCTGAACGTCTCACAGGGAAGATTTGCTTTGGGTTACATCCATGTTCCTGAGGCTTGATTTAGAGTAAATATGTTAAAAATAATCAGTAAGTGCCTATTGGTATTTTTTTTTTTTTCAAAAAGACACTCCCAGATTATTATCTGAACCAGCAACTGATGTTCAAAATGTTTGGGTTTGCAGAAAGATTATCTTATTATCTTAACACTGTTGGTTTCACATGAATATTTTAACTTAAAGGTTTCTGTTGACTTTTTTCTGATACCAAAAAAAAAAAAATGGGAAAAATGAAAGTTTAAGTAAAAAATTTATTAACTTATTACAGCAGATTAAAGCCATTTTTTATAGAAACCAAAATTAACATTTGTTTTACCTGATACCAATAGTTGGAAAAACTACCTTTTACTAGTGCAAAATCTGTAAGAAAGCCCAAGATACTGCTGTTCAGGTTGGTGAATGTACTCAGACCACCAGGCAAAATTTCCGGATAACTGTCTTAGGAAAGGGACAGAAAGAAATGGCACAGGGATAAATATGGCATTAGCAATGAATGGCCAACTTCTTATTGGGCAGCCGTGAATGACCTTCATCTTCAGTGACTTCCTTGATGTCAAGAATTCAAATCACATATTCTCAAATTCATGCTTCGTGGAGTAGGATTTCCTTTTATGTGGCTTTTTGTGTATTTGTCAGGATCTGGTTAATCTACCCACTCAGCGGTGTGGGGAAGAGGAGGCCAACTAAGAGGCCCCATTCCATCTGGTTTGCTCTCTTCCTCCGTGAAGGAGGCACATCTGTCCCTCCAACTGTCCCAAGCCCTTCCTGTGCCCATTTGTCATGGGCTGTCATCCATTAGGAATCATACTTATCATCCATATAGTGATCAGTTTAAGAGAAACTGCACTGCAAGGCAAGGGCCCAGCTCCTAGCAGAAAACATGGAGGGTTTATTTATATTTTAAACAACCCTAAAGCAACCACCTCTGCTGCTCCAAGGGTTTTAAGATATTACAGCAATCCCTGGGACTCTACTTTCTAGTAGAGCCCATCTTCTGAAAAGGAAGAGAAATCCAAATTGCTCCCTGGAACGAGGGAAATGAGACAGAGCTAGCTTATCACAAAAGGACAAAGTAAGTAGATCCTCCAATTTCTTTCTAAGGAGCTTCTTCACTTTCCTGGAAGGCATTGCATGTTATTTTATTGGACAAGTAACTTCTCCAAGTCTCAGTTTTATGCATCTGTAAAGTGGGAATAATCATAGCTCCTATCTCTTAACAATTGAATGTGAATGAGAGCTAAATAACATGCATGAAAAGTCTGTAGCACAAAACCTGCCCTATAAAAGGCATTCCATAACTGCTAGGTTTTAGCCCAGCACAAATGCCTCACCTGAAGCAGGAGGAAGTGAGGCCGGGGTAGACTCTCGTTCAAGTTCAGAAGCATTGGGCTGCATCTCTTTCCACCACCTTGCCACCTGACTTGGCTTCTTGTATTAGAAATACAGTAAAATATAGGAAAGTTAAGGAGGAATCATTAGGTTTTAAAATAAATTTCACATGAAGACTATAACCCAACTATAGCACAAGACTATGGGGAAAGGGCCAAGGAAGGGAAAGGGAGGGGGGAGGTTAGGGTGGAGGGAGGGTAATGGGTGGGGCCATATCTATGGTGCATCTTAGAATGAGTACAGGCGAATGCACTAATGTACACAGCTATGATTTAACAATAAAAAAAAATAATAATAAAATACATGTCCCAAGTCTAAAAGTCAAGATCTATATCTTGAGACGTAAAGAATTTCCTGTTGATGAGGAAAATACATCTTGAGAGTCTCTTGTCTTGCAAATTCTAGAGATTTACAGGGAGATCCTTTGAATTACATACAAATATTTTTAAAATCTCACAAGATTTACATCAGACCATCTATGGCTAGTACAAATTCTTTCCCCCTCTGAATTCTGTGTATTATGAATTCTGTTCTATTCAATGAGCATCTATGAGAACTCTTATCATGTCTGCTTGTATGAGGACCTTTTTAAAAAATAGCTTATTAACATTTTGTGTTTGAACCATTTTGAAAGTGAACATTACCATCATTTTGCCTTCACATAGAAAAAAATATATACATAATTAAAATAAGGTGATACAAAATAACATTCATGAGCTCCAAGGCCATATCTTTCAGGATGTCACTCTGGCCAGGAGAGGTTACTATAAAACCAGCTAATGAAATGCTGAGCAGCCTACATATTAAACATGGAACTGTCTCGTTGTGATTTTTAGGTAAGGTGTACATGAAGGCCCGTGGCTGTCCTGGCAAGCAGCATCTGTTCCTCCCCATCTGGGGTGGTGGGAGGGGAGTTGAGCGAGAGCAGAAAGCCTTCTGTGAGCAGAGCTCTCCCACCAACACCTTTGTAGTCCCGATGCTTGCCTGGGCTGGGATCAGAGGGAATCCCCTGAGATGTCTGCTTGGTGCAGCCACACCCTTGCAGGGCCCCCACACTGCACTTTGATGGCTAAGCACGTGTGCAGAATTGGTGAGCTCTCCTGCAAGGTCCCTGATGTGGCTTTTGCTCCCAGTCCCTTGCCTGCCTTTATGATTAGCAGGTGATTCTGATAGGGTGCGTCCCGAGTGCTGGAGAGCTTTCCTGCCTTCCTCGGCTTTGCCTCTCAGCATTCTTTGATGTCACTGCAGCCGCCAGGTTGGCTGCAGATTTTGCACTCTGCGTAGGATGGAGGGGCTTCTGGGTAAGCGTCATTTTCATTCTGGAATTCCAGGCCTGTCTCTGTGTATAGAGGTGGAGGAATGCCAGAGGCCTCTCCCTCCACAGAACAGGTCTGTTTCTCCGCACCAAGGCTCTCTTCATAAGCTGGAGGGTAAAAATCTGGCCTGGGGGACAAAACATCCCAAATACGCATGCGTTACTTAGACATTAGTGCCAGAGAGGCGTATGGCTGCCTCTCTCCACTCACACTGTGAGAAGTTAAACTGTTAAGAAACACTGATTTTTGAAACAGATGTACGTCTTCCCTGCCATCACCAGTTTTTTTAAAAATGTACTGATCTTCCAGAAGAACCTCTCTATGGATGACAAGGGTGTGCTTCTCCTTGTATTTTTTCTAGCAGGTTACTCCCAGCTAGTCCTTCTCTCTCGCCCCTTCCATGCGGTGTGAGATTCTCACCAGAGCTGGGGCTTCTCTCTGCCCAGTACTCAGTCCACTCATCCTGGTTCCCATCCCACACGGCATCTTCTACTCAATTACACTCCCTGTCTCAGATCTTTACAGCCAATAAAATAATGATGAAAACCAACTATGTGCAGATTCCTGAACCATCCCAGATGTTTCTCCCTTTCCTGACACTCCTTCACATCTCAGCAGCTAGTTTCAAAGACAACATACAAACATACTCACTTCTCAAACTATTTCAACTGACAACTCTATGCAGATTTCAGCTGTAGCTCTTTCTGGGACATTAATAGGTTAATGGTAAAGGAGCCGTCCAGGCCAAGGGCCGATGTGCTGATTGGTAACCTTGCCCAGTGTTGCTAATTGCTAAAACCCTTCTGGCTTCCCCATCATGAATGGGATTGGGACTGGGGTGGAGGGGATGAAGAAAGGTGGGTGAGTTCAGTTGAGTTGTGTATTTATAGAGCGAGTCCTTCAGTGCCTGCAGGGAGTGTTTATGGCGTGTAACCACAACAGAACAGGGACTGCCTTTTGTGGCCACAACTCCACTCCAAATATTGCCAGGCCCAAAGCCAAAGAGCTGAAGGAGCTGTCTACTGTACATCATAAATCTCAGCCCTCACTCAGAATAGCTAAGGCTGCGTCACTGTGCACATGTGTAAAGGGATTTTACACAGCTAGGTGAGCTGTTTCTCAGAGTGATTTGAGAGGCTCTAGGATGACTGCCACCTGTCCCCAAATCTCAAGTACTTCTCTCAGTCCTTCCCTCCTCTCACTGCCAGGTACATTGCTGACGCCCTGAATTCCTCCACCACAGACACATTTGCTTTGATACCTCAACCTGGGTACCTATTTTGAGTGCAAGGGTTCCTCAGAAATATAACTTCCCAGGTTGAATTAATTAGATGCCTTAAGAAGAGGTAGTAAAATGGGACTATCATGATGTCCATCATTTACTCTCAAGTATTTCAGCACAGAGAATATAATATATTAGGCATGTATTCGTAAATTCAAGCTACCTCCTAAGGGCAATCAGTAATTTATCAGGAATCCAGACTCTAGAGGTAGTCATCTAACAACTAGGCCAAAACCAAAAATCATTACTCTGGAAACATCTTCTACAGTCATTTCATTTGTCTTAATTTCTAATCAAACCCAGAAACCTTGCTGGTCAGTATAATAAACATTGGAAATGAGCTTTGGTGGTTGTCATTAGTATCTTACTAATTAGCATACAAATGTCAAAAATGAACCATCACGGGTAACACTGCTTGTATTCAAAATACACGGAGTAGCTAAAATGGTTTAGATACTCCTACCCTTGAACGAGGAGGGCAGAAGGACATAAGAATGTTGCCTAAGGTTTTATTCCTAAATAGTCCTGCGTTCAGCTAAGAGTTAGGAGGTTTCTCTTTGCATGATACAGACCCTAAGTTAACTGAATCTTTTTATTTTCTTGTGGTAAAATATATATAACATAAAATTTGCTGTTCTTAAGCAGTTGCATGAAGTATATTCATATTGTTACATAAACATCGTCAGAACTTTTCCACCATCCCAAACTGAAATTCTCTGTTCGTTAAACAATAACTCCCCATTCTCTCCTCCCCTTACCCCTGGTCACCACTGCTCTACTTTTTGTCTCCATGAATTTAACTATGAATTTTCCCTTTTGACGGGCCTATTTCACTTAGCGTGATGTTTTCAAGGTTCATCCAAGTTGTAGCTGGTGTCAGGATTTCATCCCTTTTAAAGGCTGGCTGACATTTCATATAAACACACATGTTGTTTATCCATGGATGGACATTTGAGTTGTTTCTACCTTTTGGCTATCAGGAGTAACGTTGCTATAGACATGTGTGAACAAGCATCTATTTGAGTCCTCGAATTCAATTCTTTGTGTGTAGACTCAGAATTAGATATAGAATGTACCATTGCTGGATCAGATGGTAATTCTATATTGAATATTTAGGTGAACCTTATTCTTCTCTCCACACTGGTTGCACCGTTTACATTTCCACCAGCTAGGCACAAGGGTTCCGGTTTCTCCACATCCTCACCAATGCTTGCCGTCTTATTTTTGGACAATAACTTCCCAAATGTGTGAGGTGGTAAAGGTAACTCAATCTTACTTTTAGAATATAGTCACCCTGCCTTGAACGAAGCTTTTCTACAAGGTGTGATGGAGACATCTCAAAAGAGAGTAAGCTAGGAGCTACCTGAGCTCACAAAGGTGATGGGTCTGATCTTAAGCCTTCTCGCTCGTTGGTTGTATGGCAGAATTTGTTCTGGGACTTGCTTTCCTTAAAACCTGGGAGCTAGATTATGGGGAGGAATGAACCATCATCTGCCTCTAACTAATAAGATAAAAAGAACCTAAGGGTTTTTAAACTGGCTAAGGTGTGTTTTCACTGATGGGGGGTGGTGGTAGTGTTTCTCTGGAATAAATTCCCCTTCCATCATGATTTTCCCCAAAGATGGCACCATTCTTCCCAATGACTAACCCAGCATAATTCTCCAACCATTAAGCTTCCTACAGCCCATGGGAGACATAGGTCACTCCCCAGTAGGATTAGACATTATTCCACGTTCCACAATTCAGCCCAGCCCAGCCCTTCTCAGGCCCTCTGGCTGTCACACATACCTGTCTACTGTGGCCAGGGTTGGGGCCCCACGAGCAAGGTGTTGTCCAAGCACATGACTGAACACCTTTTTGCTTTCACTCGCTTGGCAGTAGGTGCTCCAGAAAGTTCCACTCAGAAGGATCACGAACCCCAGAGACAGAAGCATGTAGGCTGGGATGAGTTTCTCCTGATGGTTCAACATGGAGACAGAGGAAATGAAGGCGGCTCCCAGGCAGACCATCAGGAAACCTGTCAGAAGGGCAAGAGTGCAGAGAATGAGGCCAGTTCTGTTCTGCATCCTTGCTCCCCGGGAACCCAGCACCCTGACCGTGCCACTGTGCTCAGGAGAATGAGCTCATTAGCTAGCTTGCAGCTTCATATGCTCTGGGACCAACTGGCCTTTGGACAATTAAATGAAGCAGGCACTTAGTAGCTATTCATTAACCATTGGAAGCAACTGTAATATCCTTGGAGGACTGGCCTAAAAACATAGCATTGTGTATTGCAGGAAGGAGTGACGTCTTCAGAGCTGGGTATGACACTTGACTGTTCCCAGTTATTTGAGCGTATGTTCCTCATCCTTTGATTAAAAGGGCACTGGCCTCTTAATTACCCACAGAGGGCAATTCTCTACTAAAAACTAGAGGAATTAGCATTCCTTGAAGAACCATCTTCTCTGTGATTTAGTAAGGAATCCTTTCCTGCTTCCTTCTTTCTTTGTACGAAAAAGGCATTTCTTCAGGGTTCTTAACATGTCTTGACTCCCTCAATGAATCTTGCTTTCATGCGCCCACACGATGATATTGGAAACATCCCAATACAAAAGTGTAAAATGTAAACTCCCTGACTCCTGCTCTGTGGACGGGATGGTGAGCTTCAGCAGGAGGGGAGGCAGAATGTTGGAGAGAAGGCTGGTAAAGGCAAAGCCCTGGGAGCTTTCTTTTTTGGTGTTGCGGGGGGGGGGGGTTCTGGGCCCTGAAGATACTGCAATCTTTTCTCTCTCATAAAATGCCTATTCACTGAAATTTGTTTTAGTAGCTGCTGCTACAAAATGTTCCCTGTCCTCGCCCCCACACCTTTGTTCTATGTAGCACAGCCTTCGTATTTTCTCAGGAATTGCTTCTTTCATCTTGATGGTCTTTGGTTACAGACACTTTACTCCAGATCTGATTTCTCCCCTAATCCCTGCCTTTTTTTTTTTTTAATCTGATGGTTTGACATGTTCCTGCCATAAGTCTCTTTCCCAGAGGAACTCTTTCTTGGTCACGCTCGCCCAGAGAGATGACCTTCAGTTCCTTTTTACTACTCCTCTCCCCCACTCCTCCATTACCATTATTTTCCACTTCCTTTCCCAGTGGGGAAAGCAGTGTGTTCTGCAGTTCTATCTTTCCCCCTCTAGCCTCACACCCATCACCTCCTCAGCTCTACCTCCATGTCAGGGCTGGGAGAGAGAGAAGACACCGGGTCAAAAATGATCTGAGGCCGTCCCTTCCTCTTACTCCTGCCCTTATTAGCCTCAATCCCAACCCTGGGCTACTTCCACTTCTACTCCAGGTATTATCTTTGTAATCTTAAAACAACTCTTTCTTCTTCCTTTTCCAGTTTCCCTTGAGGTAGCCAGATTTCTGAGACAGTCCCCGATGACCTCCAATTCCCAATGTTTGTGTCCTTGTGCAAGTTGTCCCCTTCTCCTGAGTGCAAGCTGGACCTAGTGACTTGATTCTAACCAGTAGACTATGGTAAAGGTGATGGGAAGTCATTTTCATGATTTGGTTACCAAAGAACGTGACTTCTGTGTTGCTCGCAGGCTCTCTCTGTTGCCCTCCTGGCTGCTGCCTTTTGAAGAAGGAGGCCGCCATATTGGGGAGGCCTGTGTGTCAAGGAACTGGGGACAGGTTCTGGTTAACAATCAGTAAAGAACTGAGGCCCTTAGTCCATCGGCCCATGAGGAACTGCATCCTGCCGGTGACTGTGTGACCTTGGAATCAAATGCTTGCCTAGGTGAGCTTTGAGGAGCACCTTGAATAACAGCCCTGAAGTACAGGGTGAGTCAAGTCATGCCCACATTCCCAACCCACAGAAACCGTGGGATGAGAAATGTGCATTGTTTTAAGCTGCTAAGTCTTGTGACAGTGTGTTAAGACAGAAATAGATTACTAAAACAGTTTTTTAGGACTTGGACATCAGAGGAGACCATCCATGTTAAGTGGCTATCACAGCTCCTGGCACAGAGAGAGTGGCCTATGAAAGTTAGCCAAAATCATCCCCACTGCTGTTACCACTGTCTTCCTGTAGTAATTCCAGACAGCTGTGAAAGACCCAGGCTTCCCAGCCGAAAGGCCAGTACCAGGAATTGGGTCCCACTAATAGGTAGATGACAGAGCCTCAGAGCCACCATTAAGAATTATATTAAGGAGGGACAGCGCTTTCAGTGAGAACCGCCCAGCAAGAGGGTTGGGCTTCTTTGTTTTAGGCAAAAATGTGGTAATAAATTAGGCTGCTAATTATGACAGATCAGGCCTCGTTCCTGTGATCACATCTGCACATGAGCAAACAAGTGTCTATACTTTCCCTCCTCTGTACCAATAAAGGACACTATAACCAGGGGCCTTATTATTTCCAAAGCAGGTTCTTCCTTCTGATACTCTTTGGGGAGACTCCTGACATTCTGGAGCAGAGTTTTGGTGGTGGTGGTGGTGGTAGTCATGGTGGTGTTTTTTGGTGAAAGACTGGATAGGAAAGAGCAAAATCCAGGAAGTGGCAGAAGGATAGAAAAACTCAATTCCTCTACAAAAAATGTATATAAAATAAAGAATAAGTTCCTGGTCTCGGGGCATTTTAGGAGCTGACTTGGAGTGAGATGTGGCATCCGGGGTAAAGCTGTAGGAGAATGTGTAGTATTCTAGGGAAATACACGGAAAAAGGAAAAAAATACTGAAATATGAAGTATCACAGGGGACCACATATCTCCTTTATAATAATTAGGAAATACTAGTGAAGTTGAGGTTGTTTTTGTAAGTTTGCGTTTATTATTACTACATCTATGTCATTAAATAATTTACTAAAATCAATGACTTTTAGGGTGGCGCCTGTGGCTCAGTGAGTAGGGCACCGGCCCCATATACCGAGGGTGGTGGGTTCAAACCCAGCCCTGGCTGAACTGCAACCAAAAAATAGCCGGGTGTGAGGCAGGCGCCTGTAGTCCCAGCTGCTCGGGAGGCTGAGGCAGGAGAATCACGGAAGCCCAAGAGCTGGAGGTTGCCGTGAGTCCTGTGACGTCCTGGCACTCTACCAAGGACGGTAAAGTGAGACTCTGTCTCTACAAAAAAAAAAAAAAAAAAAAAAGAAAAGAAAATCAATGACTTTTAACAAATTCTCATTATTTGTGATTTCCCTATTATTTGTGTTATCAGATATCCTCTTTTCCCACAACCATCAGCAGTAAAGCATTTTGGGGGGGAAAAAATGAAAGGAGATGTATGCTCGTTCTGAGGGTACTGAAATATCAGAAACATGGAGGGAAAGAACCCTATTCTTCAGCCATAGTAAAGGGCAGAAGGAACCCAAGCCGAACAGCAGTTGTAATAACAGAAGAGAAAAGCAGGCCACATTTTCAAGGCTAGAGAAAAATAAAAAGAATCCAGCAGATAACTTCTTGGGGGAGAGGGACTTCGGTAAGCTCCCACCTAACAAGTTCAATGTAGGGGTCTATGGTACCCTTTCTGGGTGAAGGACCCAACTGCAAATAGGACATTACCTTACAAGTGCAAATAACATAACCTAATCATATGGACCCTCATATTAATCAGAAATCAAAAAACCTTTTATTTATTTATTTTTATTTATTTATTTTTGAAACAGAGTCTCACCCTGTCACCCTCAGTAGAGTGCTGTGGCATCATAGCTCACAGCAACATCAAACTCTTGGGCTCAAGTGATCCTTTGTCTCAGCCTCCCAAGTAGCTGGGACTGCTGGCACCTGCCACAATGCTTGGCTAGTTTTTAGAGACAGGGTTTTGCTCTTGCTCAAGCTAGTCTCGAACTCCTAAGCTCAAGCAATCCACCTACCTTGGCCTCCCAGAGTGCTAGGATTACAGATGTGACTACCGCAGCACCCCCCCCCCCACCAAAAAAAAAAAAATTAAAAAAAAGAATTCGATAAAGTAGCAAACGCCAAGAAGGTACCTTATAGGTAAGTTGGGCCCTCTGGGGGCAATACCAGCCAGCTTTCCTGTTCTTGCCCCCCACCCCCGCCAATACTCTGCACTGATGATGAGAGTAAAGGGAAACTGCCCAAGAGAGATCGATGATTCATCTGAGTTCAAACAGACATCCCAGCACTGATGGGATGTTGATGCCCAGAGAGGAGTACAGCTCACCTATCTAAAAAAGCACAATTTTAGGACCCACTAGATGCAAGACAAAGCCCTCCTAGCCGCTGAGCAAGAGATCCACTGAGGAAATGATGCCTCATTTTCAAACCAGCCTATTTGTTTCTTCTTATTCTTCTTGAAAATTCACCAATCAGCAAAAGTGCCTGGCTTGCCAGTAGGCAGTAACTCATTATTTGGTTGACAGCCAACCCATCTTAAAACATAATCACGCTTTCAACACTCTGTTCCTTTGAGCCCGACAGCCCCACGAGCATTGTTCTGAGCATGGTTCTGCCTTCCCATTCACGTCAGAGCCCCCTTGGAGCCTCACCCTTTTTTCCAACTCCCTCGTGCAGCACATGAACACCTTGGAACATCTCACGGTCCTGTGCACTCTGGTTTCTGTTTACTGGGCACATGGGCCAGTACCCTTCTCTTGAAAACAGGAAAAGTGTATTGCTCTGAATGAGAAGTCGATGGGGACTTTGGAAGGAAGCTAATGGTGTGTAGAAGCCATTGCACAGGAGGGGCATGGGGCCAGGACACCAGGCTCAGTGGCCAGATACCAGAGGTCACTTTGGTGTGGAAGTGGGGCTTTGTGGGAGGCAGGGAAGGTGAGCATATGTGTAACGAGAGATATCACCCCTGCCCGATGTCACGGTGGTGATTACTGAGTGATTTCTGGATTAGCCTTTCACACTTGAGGGTTCATTGAGCACTGGCACTTCCTGTTCCTTCTCCTCGTTTTTCTTTGCTTTTTAAACCTTCCTCCCACCTCCTCTTTTCCCTCACTCAGATTTATATGAAGCATTTTTTTAGGTCGGCAAAGGACAAATAGCTTCCCAGAAAACACACAGCACAGTAAGGTAAAGGGAACAGCATGTGAGGCCCCCACTCGCTCGGGGCTGAACCTAGTAAGTCTCCAGGACAGAGGACTCAGCACAAGACCACAACTGGGTGGGCCCACGGGACACTCGACCAAAGTGCAAAATTTCTTGGAGGGGAGGAAAAACTTAATAATCAAGGCAAATTCTGTTTTTGTTTTGTTTTTTTTTTAACAATGTTAAAAAAGTATCAAGTCGGCTTCTTGTTTTTGTAAATAAAATTTTGGCGAAGAAATTGGGTTATAGCTGGGGACCAAAGAAGAAGACGAATTCTGTTCTAGAGAGTGCTCAGCTTCCAATTTCACCCACAAAGGATCCAGAACAAATTTGATTTCTTTGGGGACCTGTGGAAAACTGAAGGAAGACCACACTTCAGTGGTCGCTTTGGATCACAGCAGAAGCCTGAAGCGGGGGCAGATTCTGAGTAGCTAGTTTACACAAATTGGTGTGATAGGCAGGGACTTGTAAACCCAAAACAGGTTCTGTGCCCCACTTCATGAAATTCTCTTTAATAGTCATCTTCCATTTTCCCTGCCCTCACCTCCTAGTTTTTAATGTTCTTAAATAGCTTAAATAATAGCAAAATTACATGTTCTTCAAAGATTCGATAGAATTTGCTCGCGAAACCACTGTGTCTGAGACCTTTTTTCCCCTCGCCTTTTAATCTCTTGTAATTGTTTATTGAATGCTAAGTACTGTTGGTGCCTCTATAGCATCTTGTCACCCTTGTTGGTGCTTACTATGGCACCCTGTCACCATGCGAAGGAAACAGCCAGGACATGGATTAGAAGTACAAGCTTGCAAAGGGGAACTTCCCACAGGTGCAGGGAAGCCCCGAGTGACCGCTGCCATGGCCTTTTATTGAGATGATATACAACAGGTGTGGGGGACCCACGGACAAGGACCACCGCGTGCTCTTTCCCCACAGGCTCCACTCCCACCCTGATGCACCCCGAATGTTCAAGGTTCAGCACCTGCTTACTAATGAGCGACTGATCTTATCTCGTTAGAGCACTTAGTTGCTTGAGGCTTGTCTCCAGGCTGCAAAACATCTCCATGTTGGCCAGGAGATTGTCCAGCTCCCAGCGCCTCCCTCAAGAACGAGTGGCCGCTTCTATAAGCCTGGTGCTCGGTCACTTACAAAGTACAGTGTGTAGAATGGTAGATACTGAGATTAGTACTACGTACGTCATACCCGGAAATGGGTACAAGTCCTCCACTGCTCACCTATCAGCACAGGGGGGTGAGTGAATCTAATCAAAGTTGGACTGAGTTTGGGTTTCACTGTCCTTATGGTTCTTTTCAGTGCACAACGGGCTTCCAATTCCTCTTGTGTTAACTGGTGCTTGGGGTCGGGGTTGGATTGCTGGAGGGTTTTTCTCAGTGTACCTCACCAGGAGCCTTGGCCATTCCCTCAGCAATGGACCGCTGTTGCTTACAACTGGTGCTTGCTGTGTGGTAGGCGCAGGGGCTCCTCTGCTGTCCTGGTCCACCTCTGATCCTGGATCTTGGGGGTGGGGACACAATAGCAATGTTAAAAATTGGAAAGGTGCTACGCCTAGAGACTTTAAAAATTGTAAATGAATACAACATACAGTATTACAAGTAAATGCTTCACATATATCAATAAAATTAATAGGTAAATCAACGGAATTTTTTTAAAATTCCATTATGGAATGAAATCATAGCTGTGTACATTAATGCGATCATGGGGCACCATACACTGGTTTTATAGACCGTTTGACACATCTTCATCACACTGGTTAACATAGCCTTCCTGGCATATTCTTAGTTATGGTGTTAAGACATTTACATTCTACATTTACTAAGTTTCATATATACCCTTGTAACATGCACCGCAGGTGTAATCCCACCAATCACCCTCCCTCCCCCCCTCCCTTTCCCCCTTCCCCCTATTCTTGGGTTATAACTGGGTTATAGCTTTCATGTAAAAGCCATAAATTAGTTTCAAAGTAGGGCTGAGTACATTGGATACTTTTTCTTCCATTCTTGAGATACTTTACTAAGAAGAATATGTTCCAGCTCCATCCATGTAAACATGAAAGAGGTAAAGTCTCCATCTTTAAGGCTGCATAATATTCCATGGTGTACATATACCACAGTTTATTAATCCATTCGTGGATCGATGGACACTTGGGCTGGAATTTTTTTTTGTTTGAGCAAAAGTCAAAGGAAGACATCTACCTTATCAAGTGCAGAACACCCTGGGTTAGTGAGATTTTTCCCCTTCATGATAATTTTCCAAATCTATGTTAAGTGGTGGTGGGGGTAATATATTTACTGTTTTTACTGGAAAGGGGGAAAATATCCCAAATGGAGAGTCCTCCCATTTCTATCCCTATAAAGCAATTTCCAGAAGTTGTCATAGTATTTGTTTTTTTTTTTTTTTTTTTATAGAGACAGAGTCTCACTTTATTGCCCTCGGTAGAGTGCCATGGCCTCACACAGCTCACAGCAACCTCCAACTCCTGGACTTAAGCGATTCTCTTGCCTCAGCCTCCCAAGTAGCTGGGACTACAGGCGCCCGCCACAACGCCCAGCTATTTTTTGGTTGCAGTTTGGCTGGGGCCGGGTTTGAACCCACCACCCTCGGTATATGGGGCCGGCGCCTTACCGACTGAGCCACAGGCGCCGCCCCATGTCATAGTATTTGTAAACTGTGATAAAAATTGTGAAAATTTTACTGTGTTTATGAAAATGGGTCCCTTGAGGCTATTGTCACCTTACTTATACACATGCTGCAAAGACCCCTTTTTGTGGCCTTGGCCATATCTCCACACTGGGGCTTCTCTCCCTCTGAGAGTCATTTTTGTGGAGCAAACATCAGTTCAGTTTTTGGAAGCCTTCCTGAAATGCTTTCCTTTCTTGGCAGCCCACTCTGGTAATTTTGTTCCTTCTTATTATGGACAAGTGATCCCCTAGAATCATCTGCCCCTGTCCATGAAAAAAATAAATGGAATTTTTTTAGTATAAAGAAGTATGAGTTTATTTTATAATAGAAAAAGGGAAGAGCGGGGGAAAGAGATGAGAAAGAGAGAGATGAGAGCAGAAAGCAGGGAGTGAGAGAGGAAAGATGGAAGGAAGAAAAGGAGTGGGAGAATGGCATGGCATCCCACAGAAAGAAAGAATGTAAATGGATTTTTTTTTTTTTTTGAGACAGAGACTCACTATGTCACCCTCAGTAGAGTGCTGCAGCATCACAGCTCACACAACCTCAAACTCTTCAGCTTAAGCATTTCTCTTGCCTCGGCCCCCAGGTAGCCTGGGACTACAGACTACCGCCACAACGCCTGGCTACTTTTTTGTTGTAGTTGCCATTGTTGTTTGGAAGGCCCGGTGACCCGTCCGGCAGGTCAGTGGACAGGGATACCTGGAGGAAGGGGTGAGAATGGGAAGGGGCAGGGGGCACGAAGAATGGAGACAAGACAGGAGTCTGATCAAGTCTCCTTTATTGTACTTCTCTCCAGGGTAAATATAGGCATTGCAATGCGGAAAGAGCTTTGAGCTGTCAGCACAAGGTCTCCAGGCAACCTAACCACAACGGAAAGTCCCTTGCTGTAATTAAAACGAAAAGAGCAGACAGTCCCCAGGCAGTTGGTTGTGGTTTTTGTGAAGGAGTTTGCAAAAGGTCAGAGTAGTCCCTTGTTAAACAGTTCCTCATATAATGAGACAAACAAGTTGGCCTTTTGTTCTTATTTTAGATGGAGACTGTGTTGTCAGTCCTCCACAGGTCCCCCTTTTTTATTTTTTCAAGTCAACATCTGACTGGTTATTTTAGGGCAAACGGCCATCCAGCTTTGTAAAAGTGCAGTTGCTCCCGGCTGCACAAGGTGACTGTGTCTGTCTTAGGTCGGAACCTCTCACGCTCTGCTGTCCTCCTTACCCGTCATTGGAAAGTCCAGTAGTCTTTGGTTCCCTGTCTTAGGTTGGCAGGACAAATGTATTTACTACAGGAGCGCGGGGTTCTCCTTAC
Source organism: Nycticebus coucang (assembly GCF_027406575.1). Lineage (NCBI taxonomy): Eukaryota > Metazoa > Chordata > Mammalia > Primates > Lorisidae > Nycticebus > Nycticebus coucang. The sequence goes on from NC_069781.1 coordinate 79,129,182, forward strand.
CCGTCATTCACTAGTCAGTCCCTTGGGTATGGATGGATACATGTTGTTCCTCCATTTGCAGTCGATGATAGTGGACCTGAAGGGGCTGCATTTTAATGGCATCTATTTATTGTTTTATAAAGGCCATAACTTTGTTAAACAGAAAAGGTCCTAGTGACAGTAATATTAATAAGCCAAGGAGGGGACCTAAAAAGGGGAGAAAATAAGGCATCAAGCCATGTAGCCCAGTCCAGGTTTGATCCTCGGACAAAAGGCGTTTTCTTCTTTCTAAATCTTCCTGCAGCTTCTGTATCTTGTCACAGACCATGCCTGACTTGTTGGCGTAAAAACTGCATTTTTCCTGTAAAGCTAAGCAAATGCCGCCTTGGCTGGCAGTTAATAAATCCAGTCCTCTACGATTCTGTAAGGCCACTTCTGCTAAAGAGTCTATTTGATCCTGAAGGTCTCTCATTGTTCCCGATAGAACTCTCATGTCATCTGTCATATCTGTCATTATTTTGTTAGGTGATTATACTTCTGCGTGGCGACGCCTAGCCCTGCAGCACCAGTGGCCACGCCTGCCGTTATTCCTAGTGCGGCTAATATTGGGATGAAAATGAAAGCTCTTTTGGTGTGTCCGGTCAATAGAATGGGTACGGAATTTTTCCCATCTAGGACTTCCACGTCAGGCAATAAAAAGGCAATAATGCAAAGTCCTGACCAACTGCTAGGTAAAAAGGTATAAGCTAAATTAGAGCCACAGACAAACACCGTGTCATCTGGAGGGCACATAGAGTGGCTGATGTTAAATCATTAAAGCATAATAAGACCTGCTGGCCATCCTGTCCTGCGACAAGAATGTCATCCATATAGTGAACCATATACATGGACTTCCAGCGGTGTCTGACTCCTTGGATAGCTGCTGCAACAAATTTTTGACACAAAGTAGGGCTGTTGGCCATGCTCTGTGGCAGCACTTTCCAATGGAATCTTTAGCGAAATGATCCGATTCCCCACAATTGAAGCATCTTCCCTTAGTCTTTTGGGCTAGAAAATCTTTGACTGTATAGCCCTGTAAAGCAGCAGCCATCGCTAGACCCTGCTGGTAGGCAGTGCCAATGTCGGAACAAAGGCGAATATATCCAGATAAATCTGTTTTCTTTTTGTAAGGCCGAATAGCTGCCTGGCAAGTGGCATTAGCATTCTCATAAGCCAATTGTTTAACAAAATCGATCCCAGCTTCTGCACTACCGAAAATCCTGCCTGCTGCTGTCATGAGTCGATGAACAAACTCAGAGAATGGTTCATCAGGTCCCTGTTTAACTGCAGTGAGGGAAGAGCTAAAATCTCCTTTTACAGGAAGTTTCCTCCATGCTTTGGTTCCTGCTATCTGAACCTGTGCATATAATCCAGGTTCATACTGCATTTGAGCATCACTATTGGCGAAGTTCCCCTCGCCCATAAGCATATCAAAGTTCCAGCCATTTCCTGCCTGGGCATTTCTTCTGGCAGTTTCTTTACAAGTTTCAGCATACTCAGACTTCCATAGCAAGTAATCACCCCCAGATAAGGCCGCTCTAGCAAGTGTACACCAGTCGCCTGGGGTGAGCCAATTTTCTGCTACAGAGTCTAATATGGCTAGAGTGTAAGGAGCGGTGGCCCCATATTGGGCTACTGCAGTTTTTAATTCCTTTATTACTTGGAAATCGAACCCAGCATGATGTCTCCATGCTTGACCCTGATTATCTATGGTTTCTGTGACCCAGAACGCCTCATGTTCCTCTATGTCTATGGGTATGATGGTTGGCAGTTTCTTTATTAATGAGCCCCTAACTGGGGGATGGGAATTAGTAACACTTTTTTGGTCTCTACAGGCAGTTTTGCCTACTTTTAGCCTTTCCAATTGGTCTGTGAGAGCCTGGTGCTCTTCCTCCAGCCTTATCTGTTCCTTTAAGTGTTCAATTTTGTTTTGAAGGTCTGCCTTTGGGTCTATTGCAGCCATAGCCATGGGTGGTGCAGAGGGCGGTAAGCTGTACGGGGGAGGTCGTGTCTTAAGAGGGGGCCAATCTGGGTTATGATACTTGGCAGCCTCCTCCTCCAACTCCTTCCAGTCTGCGTCTGAAAGTTCATCATCAGCGTCTATCTTAAAGGCTTTCAGATCAGGATCAAGTTTCCTTTTTGGCTTTAGGATTTTGGCTGTGTTTTTGGGCTGTTTTACTTTCCCTTTGTTGTCCTGCTTGTCTTTTGGCCTGACAACAGGGGGTGTTTTTGGTTTCTTATCTTCCTCATCACTCTCTAGTGAAATAAGGTCTTCCTGATCATTAGTTTGAGTACTGGGACAATTTGCACCCACAGCCATTCCGGGAGTGATCGAATCATTGGAATGATCCGAGGAATTAACATCCTTTTCCTTAGGGCATGTAAAAGTTCCTCCCCCTTTTTTATAACGTCCGCCACCGCGGGGCAAACCCTGCGGTAACTAATGACCTCACTGATGAGATTCCAGTAGGAAAAGGCAGTGACCGGAATCTTTTCGGGACCAAAGGTCTGGTAAAAATCATTCAAGGCATCACCAACTCGCTTCCATCTCTTTTCATCAATTGTTCCCTCTTGGGGAAACCAAGGACAGACTTCTTTTAATAAGTCAAAAAACTGAAATAACTGTTTAATCTTCACCTTTACTCCTCGCTCTTAAGTTCATCTCTTAACTGCTCTACAAACAACTCATGTTGACTAACTTCCTGCCCCATGATCCTACTACTCACCGAGGCCCTGGTTCCAGCGCGGCAGGCTCCCACGCAGGTAGTCCTCTTTTTTCCTAATTGAGCCGGCTATCTCCTGTAGCGTTGTCCTTCGTATCCAGGTCCCATGTTCAGGCGCCTTGTCCTTCGTATCCAGGTCCCACGTTCGGGCACCATGTGACCCATCCGGCAGGTCAGTGGACAGGGATACCTGGAGGAAGGGGTGAGAATGGGAAGGGGCAGGGGGCGCCAAGAATGGAGACAAGACAGGAGTCTGATCAAGTCTCCTTTATTGTATTCTCTCCAGGGTAAATACAGGCATTGCAATGCGGAAAGAGCTTTGAGCTGTCAGCACAAGGTCTCCAGGCAACCTAACCACAACGGAAAAGAGCAGACAGTCCCCAGGCAGTTGGTTGTGGTTTTTGCGAAAGAGTTTGCGAGAGGTCAGAGTAGTTCTTTGTTAAGCAGTTCCTCATATATATAATGAGACAAACAAGTTGGCCTTTTGTTCTTATTTAAGATGGAGACTGTGTTGTCAGTCCTCCACAGCCCGGGCTGGGCTCAAACCCTCCAGTCCTAGTGTATGTTGGCTGGCGCCCTAGCCACTGAGCTACAGGCACCAGGCCTGTAAATGGAATTTTTTAAGGAAATTATAAATTGTAAAGATTGATTTAAGTAGAGGTGAAAACCTTAGAATCCCTAGAAGAATTTGAAAAAATAACCAAAGTTTACCTATAAAGACATAGTACCAAGGATATTACGCTCTGCCTTGGATATAAAAAGCTAGAAAGAACATTGCTCTCCTTCTAACATGAAAATGACTGGTAATCTACTAAATTATAACTTGCCTTGAATCCATTCTGACAGATTTCAGGGCAACTGAATAGCCTGAAATCTAAGGAAAGACAAGGTCCTTCAAGGGAAGAGGGACACAAGCTCTGGTCACCTGTGGAGGGCCCCAGAAGAAGAGGCATGTATATCAAATAAGCTGGTAAGAAGAACTCATGAAATTACTGAGTTATTAGCTGCCAAATGCAGACGAATGAGAAAGTTTAGACAGCCCAGGGTTTTGAAACCACAGCACCGTGGAAATTTTGAATCAGATGATCCTCTCTTGTGGGGGTCTTCTCTGCATTAGTAGTAATCCCAGCCTCCACCCACTAGATGCCCAGTCATTTCCATCAAAAATGTCTCCAGACATTGTGCTAGGGATCAAAATTGCACCTGCCTGAGAATCACTGCTCTAGCCTGACACGGGACCAATGAACCCTAAAGTTTCCAAGACAGAGAAGAACTGAAATGAATAAAATTGATAAAAACTCATGAGTTTGTTTTTTCAGCACTGAAAAATAGTCATCTCTGACTTTTTAACATGTTCATCTATTTCCTCTTTCCCCTTCCTTATAAACTCCTTAGTTGGATGCAGAAGCTTCTGGAAATCTCTTAGTTCTGTGTCTTGAAAAAGTGCAGGCCCATGTTGCAGCTCATTAATTTAATATCCTATGTTTCTCGGATATTCTGCCCAGTTTTTAAATTACAGTGAAGGTATTTTCAGTAATCCAGCAGATGATTATTTCTTTTCCACGGCTGCTTTTCTATTTTGTGGCTATGATGGCCACCCCACGGAGTGAAGATTCTGGTGATGGGGTGGAAACTGGTAGGCATGTGGGTAGATCTTGGTGGGGGGGTCTCCTGTCCCTAGCAGGAGAGGTGTGGAACCTCTCACATCAGAAGCAGCCTGCGGTTTCTTTTTCTTCTCTCCACCCCACATTTGTTGCTGCAGTGTAGATTTCCGTTCTGCTCTGCTTCTGTCCAGAGTCGGTCCTTCTGACAGGAGACTGCCCAGGTTCGCTGTTTAAAGCAGTTACTCAGGGCGGCACCTGTGGCTTAGTGGGTAGGGCGCCGGCCCCATATACTGAGGGTGGAGGGTTTCCAACCCAGCCCTGGCCAAACTGCAACAAAAAATAGCCGAGCATTGTGGTGGGCGCCTGTAGTCCCAGCTACTCAGGAGGCTGAGGCAAGAGAATCGCCTAAGCCCAGGAGTTGGAGGTTGCTGTGAGCTGTGACACAATGGCACTCTACTGAGGGTGATAAAGTGAGACAAGGAAGGAAGGAAGGAAGGAAGGAAGGAAGGAAGGAAGGAAGGAAGGAAGGAAGGAAGGAAGGAAGGAAAAGGAAGGAAAAGGAAGGAAAAGGAAGGAAAAGGAAGGAAAAGGAAGGAAAAGGAAGGAAAAGGAAGGAAAAGGAAGGAAAAGGAAGGAAAAGGAAGGAAAGAAAGAGAGGAAAGAGGGGAAAGAGAGGAAAGCAAAGAAAAGAAAGAAAGGAGTTACTCAGGATTTAACCTGGAAGTAAAACACCACTGTTGCTAGAACTTCAGCATATGAGAGCGGTTCAAGGATGATGACTGGCCCAGCAGCTCATAATGCAATCTTTTAATGTATCAATCAGATGATTATGGACAAAGTCCCCCCTACACTGTTGTAGTTAACCCTGAGCTTGAAATTCCTCTAGGACAGTGGTTCTTGACCTTCCTAATGCTGTGAACCTTTACTACAGTCCAAAGGGGTCACAACCCACAAGTTGAGAACCGCTGCTCTAGAACATTCGTGCACGAAACAGCTCTTACTTTCACAGTAGCCTTTTTCTGGATTTTTTGTTGTTGTTGTTGTTCTGCTTTGATATCTCTGTCAGTCCAATTCTACCTTTGTCCTGTATTCTGGGCAATCTTCAAAATTTCTGATCTTTGTAACTTTTCTCCTTTGGGATGTCATTGGAATTTGAAGAGAACGGGAAAGTAGGCAGGTGTGCACAGTCTGCCAATCAGATCTCCCAATAAAATGTTACTCTCATTTTATAAATGAGGAAATAGACACAACGCATAGGAGGATGTGAGTGAACACAGTTTCCAACACGAGGATCACGTTGTATATGGAATTTTGTATTTTGCTTTTTCCCTGGAAGAACATTGCGCTTTAAGAAAACATTATTTTTAATGGTTAACTGCTTTGAATGAAACTTCATTGTTCATCTTACTGGAGTATAATTACTAATTTCTTCTGCACTAAATAATAAGGTCCTTGAGGATAGAGAAAATGTCAAGCTTTGTAGATCCTTAAAAAAACATTGAGATGTTTGGTGTATAGTAGCTCTATGAGTCTTCCTGCTTCAATCTGATTTTTTTTTTTTTTATTCAGTTAAATAAGTGAGAAGCAAGGTAAAGACTGGACATGAGGGGAAATAGGGAGCAAGATTGATTTCGAAAGTGGAGAAGACTAAATGTGTTCAATTCTGTCTTGATTTGATCCCCCTCCTAAATTTTTTTTGCTGCTATTACAGAAGCAGAATCTTTAGTTGAATTGGGTAAAATGAATGCTGAGATTTTTCCTGCCTCTTATTAGAACTCTAGAAACAGGAACCTGTGTCTGGAACACAATGTTTCCTTTAGCACATTATCACAATATGTATGATGTATTTCTTAGGGGGTGTGTTTCTAAGTTAAAGGTGTACTAAGAAATATAAAGACAGTGTTGATGTACCCAAGTTGCTATTTACTGCCTCAGAAGGATGAGTCACTTTCTGTTTATGCCCAGGGACTGAAGTTTCATCACAGCCAAGAGTGTAATTATGTCATGAATTCACCATAACAGTAACTATAAACTACCGTGGGACTGTGACGGTAGATGGTTAGAAACCTTTACCGTTTGGGATGAATAGTTTGCTACCCTTGAACAAGTGCTGGAAATCAAAATAAGAAGACAAAATACAATTTTTTTTTTTTTTGAGACAGAGTCTCATATGTCGCCCTCAGTAGAGTGCTATGGTGTCACAGCTCACAGCAACCTCAAACTCTAGGGCTTAAGTGATTCTCTTGCCTCAGCCTCCCAAGTAGCTGGGACTACATGTGCCCGCCACAATGCCCGGCTATTTATTGGTTGTAGTTGTCATTGTTGTTTGGCAGGCCGGGGCTGGGTTCGAACCTGCCAGCTCCGGTGTATGTGGCCAGCGCCTTAGCTGCTGAGCTACAGTGCTGAGCCGACTAAACACAATGTTATATGTACATGGAAGATTTATCATCAAGCCCAGGATTTAAAAAAAAAAAAACAATTGTAAATCTAAGTGAGAGCCTCAGAAACAGATGATTCTCATTTTCTAACTACGAAACCAGAAAAATAAATCCTGGATCTATTTTAAATTTTTCTTTCTCTCTCTTTTTTCAATGCATCTTATCTATTTAATGTGAGTCACTGATGTCTAGCATAGGAAGAAATTAAATAATTCATTAAAAATATTTCTTTCTGGGTGGCGCCTGTGGCTCAAAGGAGTAGGGCACTGGCCCCATATGTTGGAGGTGGTGGGTTCAAGCCCAGCCCTGCCCAAAAACTGCAAAAAAAAAAAAAGATGATTAAAAATATTTCTTTCTTGGAATGAGAAAATGAGATTTAGATGTAAATTATTATCTCCTCATACATAGTAATTCACAGATTTTTTAAAAAGTATACTAATAGTGGGGTGAAATGGTTCATACCTATCATCCTAGCACACTGGGAGGCTAAGATCGGAGGATTCCTTTTGAGGTTAGGAGTTCAAGACCAGCCTAAGCAAGAGTGAGACTCTGTCTCTACTAAAAATAGAAAAAACAGCTGGGCATTATTGGGCGCCTAAGTAGTCCCAGCTACTCAGGAGGCTGAGGCAGGGGGATCACCAAACCAAACCCCAGTTTGAGGTTGCTGTGAGCTAGGCTGATGCTATGGCACTCTAGTCTGGGACAACAGAGTGATACTGTCTCATTAAAAGGGGTGGGGTAATAAAATACTTGCTATGTGTCAGGCACTGTTCTAACTGCTAAACAAATGTACTAATGCACTTAATCTATCATCTGAAATAAGTGTTATTGTTACTCTCATTCTATAAATGAGGAAATAGAGACACAAAGAGGTTAAGTAACTTGCTCAGGATTTTAGAGCAGGGAGGTTGGCGACATATTGTAGAGGTTGAGAACACAGACTGTGGAGCCAGGTGGCCATGGTGAGGACTTCCCTGTATCTCTATCAGAATACACACTCAAGATGTGACTCAGTGACACCTAATGTAGTGTAATCCTTTCTTATCCTTCTCTGTTATTTGTCTGTCTCTTTGGCTCCTGGACCAATGCCAGACTGACAAACAGGGGACAGTGAGGCTGCTGGCTTCAGGTGACAGAGGCCTCATTTCTTTTATTTTTCATATGCTTCAACATATGTTCTTTGATATGTCCCCCAGAGACAGACACTACAGTAATCCCCTTGGCCTTAGCCTCTCTTTGAAGTTGAAGATTAAAATGAGCTTTCCCCAGTTACTTTTAGGTAATATGGTTAAACATTACAGTGTGGTTGACCCCTGCCTCCCCAGCCCCACCCTTTTGACGTGATTCTAAGTTGTGCTGATCAGACAAACATAGGTGAGCTGCAGAGAGAGGCAGCAGGGAAAGGCCCATGTTACACTTTAATGAAAAAGTTTAACATTCCCGAAAGAGTTGTCCTGGGACAGGCTATGGGGGTCACGTACTGCATCCTGTAGAAACCACAAAGGCCAAAGCTCACCCAGCATCCACCTTCTGTTCTAACCCAGCCAATGCAGTAGACAGTAGGAGAGCCTCCTTCCTCTTCCCTGCTGCAGCTGGTCCTCTTAGCTAGGCTGGGTAGGTGTCAGAACAAGGAAGTCCCTGCTGTGAGCTGGGACTCTGGCAGTGCCTCTATCACTTGTCAGCCCAGCGTGGCTCAACAGAGAGAGAGCACGGGCTATTTGGCTATCATCCCATGCCACTGACCAGACGCAGATGGGAAACACACTCCTGGTCCCATTCAGCCATGGGAGACCTCTGCTGGTGCAGCAAGTTCAAGTTGCATTCAATTAAAGTCCTTGGCAGTATTTCCTCTGCTCTGTCCATTCAAGCCTTTGGGTGCCAGAAAAGTCCAAGGTGACTGCTATATCTTCTTGAGAAGAACACATACTGAGGTTCCCAGGCAAGCCGCTACGCTCTTAATGACCACCTTGCTCCTGGGTGCTCTGCTCCTGTGGGCTCTTCACTTCTCCTAACTTCACATTTCAGATGCACTCCCCCAATTATTCTCCCCTTTCTCTTTTCTTTGCCCTCCCTCTTTCCAGTTAAATGTGTCTTGGTGAACTTAACATTGTTTCTCTTTCTGTATATACTTCACCATAGGACAGCAAAGCTCTATGCATCAAAGCAGGCTTGGCTTAGACGGGCTTCCCTGGAAGCAGATTGTGTAGTGGGGAGCTGTGTGCAGAAGGTTTGTTGGGAGTGTCAGGAACCACCCCTGTAAGGAAGGGAAGCCAGCAGAAGGGGATGGGGGAGAAGCTAAGCCACCACGGGGCTGCAACCCACAGGACTTAGCCCATCCTGCAGAGAGTTCTGGAGCTGGGTGGTCCTCCAGAAGTCTTTCAAGTAGAAGCTAGGGGCTAGGACTTGGTTTCCCTGCTTTGACCTGTCACTGGCCACAGGCTGTCCCTGGGGAGGGGGCTTATTCTTGGACAAGGTAGTTGCCTTCAGTTGAGGGAAGTTCCAGGTGAAAATGTGGCGCTGAGACTAGAACCTCTGAGAAAGGTGAGTGTTCTGGCAGCTGCTTCTACTTTCACGGGGACATGATAAGGCTAGTTCTAGAAATGGGAAGGAAAACAGGAAATTGAGATCAGCTGTTGCCACTACCAGGGAGAGAGAAATTGCTGGAGTAATGCTGAGGTTCTGGCGAGCAAATAGGAAGAAGTCCGACTTCCCAGCCCCTGCCCTCCAGCCTCCCCCCGGTGCCCACTATTTGCAGAACTAAATGAATGCAGGAGGGTAGGTAACAGTTTATAACGCACCGGCCCAGCTGGCAATTCCGCACCACGTTCCGGCACGGTGATAATTGGCAGGAGCTGCTCGTGAGCTGCCTTTTAAAAAGGGAAACGTGCCCTCGGTTCGCTCCATTCCCACCCGGCTGGGCCCTTGTGGGCGTTTGTTTACTACCCCTGAACAAAAAATGGTTATCCAATAAAAAGTCCAAATTCTTTTTTGGGAAAGGCTCCAGGAGTGCGGATGAGCATACGATTTAATGTTCAAAACTTTAATCGTAGCTAACACAACCTCATGATGTTCTTTCCACTGGGGCTAAGTGACTCCTCCCCTGTCTTCTGAACCGCCCACTGGCCCCGCGCGCAGCCCCTGCTGAGTCAAGTCTGGGCCCGCCCACTCCTGATCCGTCTGGCTCTCCATTGGTTGTCAACCTGTCACTCAAGCTGCTGTGTTCCCGCTCCCCTTCCGCAAGAGGCTGAGCTGCAAAAGCCAGGTGATCTTTCCACAGTGCCGCCCAGCCAGTGCTGTCTCATAGAATAAAACTTCCCTTGAGACAGACGGAAAGCCCCAAGTACAACTATTTTCTCTTTGCATGGATTTGTTTTTTGGTTTTTTGTTTGTTTGTTTTGGAGGAGTGGTGTAATCAGGGCTTGGCAAGAAAGGCACATTCTTCTGTTTTTCTAAGAAAGACTATAAACACTTTAGCAAATTAGTAGCCCAGCACTGAAGCCAATAATTATTGTGTAAATTACCGTCCTGGGGCCCAGACCATGGGAAAAAGTACGGATTCCGTGTCTCTAATGCCTTCCAAGGTTCAGAGCCTGGAGTTGCCCAGGGCCACAGGAGGTGATGGAAGGATCTTGGCTGGGCTAAGGGACCTGGCCTGAAGTGGAGGCATGTGGGGCCCACGTCTGGCTGCCCCTCGCTGCTACGGAGGCTCAGTGGCCGCACTCATGAAAAGAGAGAGACTGGATTCAGTGACTGCCCTTGTTTTCCTACAGTTGTAAGATGTTCAAATTTGAAGTCTTCAATGTTTCCTCTCTACCTTCTCAGGACTCCCAGAAGATGAGCAGCTTCCTTGTGTCAACAGTACTGCAAGTATCTTTACCTTGTGACTGTTGTCACTGCTGAATGTGAATCGTCACCATCATACCTCCTCCTACCTATCTCTGCCCTGTCAATCTTCTAGAATGAAATAAGAACACGTAAGAGCCCAGATATAAAACGCAGAGCTGGGGTATCTGGCATACCTTTTCTCTGCCCCCTCAAAGTGACCATTGATGACTTACTGAGTGCTGGGCCCCCGGCTCCATGTATAGCTAAACCTCTGACGTTGTTCTCATTTTCAGATAGAAAACTAAGTGAAGTTCAAGGCTATTCGGTGACATAGGGCAAGGAGGGGACACAATCAGATTTGCAAACCAGAGCACATAATAGGGAAATTTTTAGGTTTAAAATCTTTCCTTTGTTATAATTATGGAGAAAGTCTCACACTGGTATTAGTACATATTTTTGTGTTTTATTTTATTTTTGGTTTCTTTGCTCCATCTTCATATTTTGGTTCTGATATATTTTTAACACCCTTATCAAATTTGTCTTTCTCCACTGCTTCCCTTTTCACAGACAGCAAATCTCAGACATTGGCAGGCAAGAAAATCAAGCTAGAATTTAATATCACTGTTTTGCATTTGTTGTATCCATTTTCATAACTACCTCCTATTTATGGCAAGTGATACCGATTTTCCACTTGCAGTAGAGATATGAAGTTTCCTTTTAAAATAAACTTAAGTTTAAAAAAAGAAGTTCAGGGTGGTGCCTGTGGCTCAAAGGAGTAGGGCGCCAGCCCCATATGCTGGAGATGGAGGGTTCAAGCCCAGCCCCGGCCAAAAAAAAAAAGTTCAAAAAAAATAAGTCAGTACCTAATATCCAAGGTAGTACTTGACTTGGCAAATATCATGAAGATGTGACTCTGTATAACATTTCTAAACATCTCTGTGCCTCATTTTCCTCAGGATAAGAGTGGTACTCACTGCTTACAAATGTGTTGTATTGAACATGTTGACCTATGTCAAGGGCACAGAGCAGTACCTGGGACAGTCAGCACTACATGAGTTCTACAAAGTGTTATTTATGCAAATGCATGACGTTTCATTCCTGTGTGCCTCCTGAGGAAAGGCTGGCAAAGATAACCAGAGGCATTGAACTTTGAAAGATAGATTTGTTGGTAAAGGATATACTTAGTTTTATCCTGTTATGTAAAACTGTAGAGTTTGGGGGCAATTTTACTGTAATTTATAGTTACTTACATATTGTGTGTATTACTATAAAGAACTTAAGGTTTTTGAAGTACACCAAGACAGAACCTCCAGAGTTGACACCTTGACCTATTTTTCATAGACTGGACCTGCACCACATGTATATATCAGTACAGTAGACCCAGTTCCTTACGTCCACCATCTCCATATGTTCACCAGTTTGTTACAGTTCCTTGGGTGGTCAACTTACAGAGGTTCTGCTGTGTTTTTAACATCCCTCCCTGCCACCTCCTTCCACATAGCCTCACAGGAAATTGAGAAAAGTAGTGAAATTGTGGAGCTTGCTTCAATAATCTTTGCTAAGTATAAAGTGTAATTTAAAACATTCAGAGACTTATAGATCGTACATTTTACTCATAGAAATTATAACTATGATGGGATAAAAGTTCGGCCACATTTTATAAAATCTTTAAAAGTCTGCAAATACAAAATGGAATCAATGTTTTCAAAGTAAACCTTTCTATTTTAGTGTGATCATGGGGTTTCCACGGGAATTAATTTTCAACAACCCAACATGTAATTTTGTAGGGAAAAACCTGGGATGGATGCTGGCCGTCAGAGACTCAAATGCAACTTTCCTGGGGTCTCAGGTGTGAGATACCCTATTTGGTGGTTAAAGCGTCAGTTAAGTCCTCAAGATAGGAAGTAAAGGAGCACAGTCCCTGATATGTGAGGTACAAGGAGTCCAAAAGGGCGCAGAAGAAAAAGTATACAAAGATGGTTAGGTCGGTATTATTTATTTAGGGAACAATGAAAACAGTGGGTTTATTTAGACCGGCAGCAGCAGCACCTGGGAACTTGTTAAAAAGGCAAAATCTCAGGCCTCATCTAGAACTGCTGAGTCAGAAATGGTGGAAGTGGGGCCCAGCGATCTGGGTTTTAACAAGCTTTAAGGGATTCCATTACATCACAAGAATTTTACATATGGCATCTGCCTGAAAATGATTCTGCCCCATGGTGATCATAGGCATGAGTAAGTCTGGAATGATCATTAGCTCCTTTTTCCTTCTTCCCTTTGCATCCTGAAGAAAAAGTATAATAGGCTTCTAGCCCAAAGCAGGACAATTTTGCCCCACTGACTCCAAGTTCTTTAGAGCAACTACTGTTTCCTGTTTCCCCAGAACTTGACAGAGGGCAGAGACTAAGAACATTCTGATTCTTCTTTTAGCAATTCAAGATGCAGTAACTTAACATGTAGGATCTGAGGCAGAGGGATGCCTTCTGAAAGGACTGGTAACTTTATCGTGGTCCATGATAACATGAGTTTGGACAACTCAGAATGGGGAAAGGAAAGCACAGCTGGAAAACAAGGAGAAAGAGGGTCCCTTGCTGGGCGAGGTGGTTGTAAAGAAGCTGGCTGGGCGCCTCATCCGTTTGGCTGGGGTTCTTGCTCTTCAAGGGTCTGCAACCTGTTCTTGGGGCAAAACTGACATTGTCTCTTCACATCTCTGGGTCTTAGTAAATGAAGAGAACAGATACCACGGTGATTATAGCCCAATCTCCCGAAGGCAAGGGAGCCTGTCTTTCTCCTTTACCCCATGTCTCAAAGGTTTATTGCCTGCTACAGAGTTGATAAATATTTGAAAGATTCAGTCAGGCTGGTAGTAGAGGTGGTTCTCAAGGTGAGAGGGCAGGGTTTCCTGTCTTAAGCAATCAGCAGGAAAGAGCCAGATGCTGACACTCACGGAGTTCCTTGGTCAGTCCACGGACATCAGGATTAATCTGAAAGTCCAAAAGGAACTAGTCAGGCTAAAAATTGGAGATAATCAGAGGTCAGAACTTGGGAATAAACAAACTTATATAGAATCAAGGAAAGGAAATAAGGGAAGCATAGCCCTGATGTCCACAAATTGCCTGGTGTATGAGTAGATTAAGTTGGCTTAAAGTTACGTTAGTAAGTCCCTGTTCTGTAACAGGTATTCTAAGAGGCACTTGTGATTTTGCAATAAACAAAATCTCTACAACCATGGATAGCAACTGGTCCCAAAGGGAATATTAATAATAGCTATTTAACAATCATAATTTACAATTACTTACCATGTGCCAGGCACATTGTCATCATCTTACATAGATCTCACAACCAGCTGAGGAAGAAGTAAGTTCCCTGCTATGCCAGCTTTCACTTTTCCAAGGGCTACCCTTCTTCAGATCATCCCCTTGGGGTGCACAAACCTCAGAAGGAAATAAGGTCAGAATTTGGGGCCTGGGATGTTGCATTTCAGTTTGGTTACTAACATGTAAGCAGCTTACTCACTGGTTACTGAAAGAGTAACACCATTGCATTTAATGAAATATTAATAGCCTTTTGGTGGTGTGTTTGTATGAATATTAAGTAAAGAAAATGGTTTGAAAAGAATAAGCATCAAATGTCTTTATCTGAAATCCTCCGTGGTGTGTTGTCAGAGGAACATTAATAATGAACTATTCTGTGAATACTCTTGGCGATGCCTTTACAAAATATGATATCCTCAACTGATGTGAGTTTGGTTAAAAATTCCAGCCAGAAGGTGATTAAAAAATAAAATCCCTATCAGTTAGACATGCACACATACTCTTGAGTATATATATAAAAATAGATACATTCAAAGAAACATTAAGATATGTATTCCAACCAGAAGTGCCTGTAGCAAAATAGGACTCTCAAACATCAGATGAAGTTCTTCAAAAATGTGCAGCTCTCAGAAAGTTTTCATAGTTTGTTCATCTGCCTTATCCACATCCAGCTTGCTATGTTAAAAAGCCCCACCTCACTAACCTCATTGATGTACTATTTAATACCTTTCCGTGTATTTCTGGGGCTGTCCCTGGTAAATGCTTCTGTGGGAAGGAGAATAAAACATTTGGTGAAGACCCTGGCCTGGGGAGGCAAGCTGCCCATGTTCAGTCTTTGGCTCTGTCACTTACCCGCTGTCAGCTGCTGAGCAATTTATTTAGCCTCGCTGTGCCCCGTTTTTCCCATCTGTAAAAGAGAGCAGTTGTGTCCCGGGTGCCCAGGAGACTTGAATGTGCTGATGAAGTGCTGGGAATGGGCTCTGCCACATCCCAAGTAGCCACCAGTGCCACTCTGTGTCTGCACACTTGCCCTGAGTGCCTGTGCCACCTCATCTGGGCCTAGACTGCTGCTCTTCCTTCTGAAGGTCACCGTCCAGCCCCAGTTCACCTTCCTTCACGTGCTGCTGTCTCTTCCTCCCAGTCTTACCCCAAGCTCAGCTCTGCTGCCACACTGGGAAGGCCTAGAGTAGCTTCTCTCTCTGGAGGAGGCCCATGCTCATTACAGGGTTGACTCATGAGCTGGCTCATGACCTGGTCCTGGCCTCTTCCATCTGACCAGAGACAATTTTGTCCAACTCCGGACCACCTCACAGCTCAAGAGCTACCCCATTTCCCCGAAAATAAGACATCCTCCAAAAATAAGACCTACTTACAGGAACGATAAGACGTCCCCTGAAAATAAGACCTAGCGCATCTTTGGGAGCACACCTTAAAATAAGACACTGTCTTATTTTCGGGGAAACAGGGTAGTTCCAGAGCAAGAAGCTAGGTTTTCCCCTCAGCTGAGGCTGAGGTTCACCACCAGAATGCTCGTTTGCCCCTGAACTGATGCCTTCCTAGAAACAAGAAGATCCCTTCTCCTCAGTGCAAGCCCCACTCCACCCATGGGGCTGTGGGACAGACCTAAGTTCCAACAAGACAATTCCATTAGGGTTTGATTTAGGGATTGTTGGGAACTGTGGTCCCAACTTTGTGGGGGCCCCTGCCAGACACACCATGCTCAGCTCAGATCAATTCATATTCAACCATTATGAAGTTTTTCAAAAATCTTAGGGTCCAGTTTCCCTTGGGGTCACCTTGAGGCAGCCAAGTTAGGGATTCTGAGAGTCCTAGGTGCTATTCTAGAATTCAGAGTTCCCTGCTATTCTAGGACTATTTTAGTTACAAAGAATTTGAGGGTCCCTCTGGGAACTGAGCTCTATTTATAACATCGTTTCTGTGGGAAAGAGTATTTATTCCCAGTGACAATCAATTTAAAATGGAATGTTTAGCACACAGCCTTTTCCTCACTGGGAGACAGCTGGTAATCATTAATTCATATGTAGAAATTATATTGAGTTTTTGAAATCTAGTATAAACAAATAGAACAAGGAAAAAGTAAGTGATGCTTTTTGCATTTTTAGGGGGAATTTTAAAAGTTGGGCTTTTTCTAAAGAAAAATGTTTATTTTAAAGGGTAATACTTATTGAGCACTCAGTGTTTACTAGTCACTAAATTAGAGGCTGAGTGTATATAATGTCATTTAAATCGCACAGGAAACCCTCTGAGGTGATGTCATAAAGAACCTGCCTGCATTTTTGATGCTTAGCTGCTGAAAGCTTCCAAGTCCTTCTGCCCTACAACTGAGCAAGCCAATGAAAGACGCCAGGGCTCTACTCTTTGGTGCTGGTGGGAAGTTAAAGCAAGGGGGACCCCCCCTGCACCCAGCCCATCTTATCACCACCATAAAGGTTTACAGCTGTCCATACCTTCTTGATGTCTGCGTGGCATCAGCAGTCTCAATGCTCCAACTGAATTTTGGGGGAGGAGGCCCATCTCCTCTCCATGGGGTGACCCTAGCAGGTGGTTACATTATTTTCTATCTTACAAATGAGGGGACTGAGGCTCAGAGATACTAGGCTTCTTATCAAAGGTCAGACAGCTAGGTTAATATCTTCCCACTCTGCCCTTTCTCTACTTCAGTTCAGATGAGTCTTTCCTTTTAAAATTCAGTGAATAAAGTTACCCAGGAGGGCTTATAGCTCTTGCTAATGCTCAGCACATATTGAACACCTGCCCTGTTCTGCCCCTTCCAGGCATGAATTCACGTTATCCTCTTAGCAACTGCACAAGTCAAAAGCCATTCTAAGTCCCATTTTTATAGATGAGGAAACTAAGAAACAGCAGAGTTAAATAACTCATGCAGGGTCACCCCGCTAATAAATGGCAGAACTGGGATTTGGGCAAAGGCAGGCTGGCTCAGCACCCGGGCTCTTAGCCACAGGGCTTGATACTCCTTAAATGGTATACAAATAAGCCACTAATTCATCCAGCTTATAAGGATTATATTTTTGCCACTATATAACTGGACATCAGTTAAAGAAAAGCCCTATATTAATCATATGTTAGTGGTTTAATTATATTATCTTATTTGGTAGTCATATGCAGGGTGGACATAAAGTTTATGTAAATTTTTAAATAGTTGTAACTTTAAATTGCACACAAACTTTTGTCCACTGTGTATTATCTATATCTATTTCACTCAAGGCAGTAAACTTTTATAAAGAAGCAAAGCTTTGTTGTCTTTGACATCTCTCCTCCCTCTGCTGATAAGTAGATTGCTTTTTAGGCTATGGGGGCTCCAAAAATGCCATTTGAATAGTTTAAAATCAGTAGCTGTTGTGGAATGAAACCCTACAGTTTCACCTTCACCCTAATACTGTGGTACACATCATCACAAGGGGGCCAAAGCGCTCCAGCAGTTGCCATGGAAACTCTGTAGAATTCTCATTTTCCATCTTGTGCCATCTGTTTGACTACAAAGTATAACAAAGAAAATAATCTATGATTTCTCATAGAAAGTATCCCAAATTCACAAGGACAGAATATGTGTTTTTAACCATCTGCTTTCCCTTCAGGCTTTCCGCACCTTCTATATAGTTGATAAATAAAATTGTGTAAAATTTGGGATGTCTGGTTCACTACCCATGGTTCCTGGCTCTAGAAACCCAGTTATGTGGAAAAATTAGACTTAAGCAACATCAAAACCCTATGAAGCAAATAAAATCTGCATGATTTACAGCAGTAAGAGTTGGAGCAAATGTTCTGACTCATCTCTTCTGAGTACTAGAAGCAAGGCTTGCTGCTTTTAAATTTGGTCTTGACCTTGTCAGTGTCAAAAGCTTTGGACAAATAGATTAAAATTTTGTCCGTGAACAAAGTTAGCTTAATAATGGCTTCCATGCAAGATAAAAGAGACTCTAATAAGGGATTTTGAAAAATAAAACTTTATGGAATTTAGTGTCAAATATGGCCATGCCTTTGAGGAAACAGATCAAAGCTAGCGTTCGAGCTGGAAGGCATTTTGTTCAGTTCAGTGGTCTTCAGTCTGTGTTCTGTGGGGCCCCTGGGGTCCCCTGAATTTCCCTTTGCAGTGGCCACAACTAAGAGTTGGTATAGTGAACCTCAGGACTCACCGGACCAACTTCCACTGAGCTCCTCTGCATTTATTTGATTTTCATCTAAAGATTCTCATAAAATTAATGTGAACAAAGAACAGTTTAAAAATAGTTTGATACACTTCTGATATAATCTAGCTCTCTCATTTTATAGATGATGACATAGAACACCAGAGTTTAAGTGATTTGCTAAGGCCTCAGAGATATTAGGAGGTGTAGCTGGGGGGACCAGAAGGTTCCCTCCTTCCCGTGTCTACTATTCTCTCTGCTGTCTTTTGATTGGAAATAAAATGCTAGCACACACCTGTCATTCAAGATAGAAGAACTTCTTCTCAAGCCCCTGAACTTCATCCTCTTTTCTATTAGCTTCTTGCTTTTCTGATTTTATTTTCATCTAGCCAGTTGGATTTGCTGCCTAGCACAGCTTTTCCAACAACAACCTGTTTGTTTCTCAGGTTGATAACTAGATAAATCTTTATTTTCTAAAGGTCCCCAATGTGGGGTGTCCTGGCAGGAATGATGACTGCAGAAGCATATCAGCAAAGTACTGGATCTTGATATTCCCAGAAATTATACTAAAAATGTGACCCCCTTCAAAGAAAACATAATTTTTATCTATAGAGTGAAAAAAATCATGAATGTATCCCTTTGACAAAAACTAAATAGCTAGATTATTTATTAGGTGTAACCTTTCATCAGGTTCTCCTAGGAGAAAATAATAATAATAGGAACCATAATAATAAAGGAGAAAAGTTCGCTTGGTGTCCATAGCACAGGGGTTACAGTGCCAGCCACATGCACTGATCCTGGCAGGTTTGAACCCGGCTCGGACCAGCTAGACAACAATGACAACTGCAACAAAAAAGAAAAAAATAGCTGGGCATTGTGGCGGGTGCCTGTAGTCCCAGCTGTTCAGGAGACTGAGCCAAGAGAATCGCTTAAGCTCAAGAGTTTGAGGTTGCTGTGAGCTGTGACGCCATAGCACTCTACTGAGGGCGATGTAGTCTAAAAAAAAAAAAGAAAAGAAAAGTTTATGTTGACTTTGTTATATGGAACAGGTTCCAGATCCTAGCACTGGAGCTAGAAGCCACCACAGAGACCATTTCTCCTTTGAGAGAATTCGTGGTTTCTAGCAGTGTCCCTTGCCATTATTCCCAACACTGCTACTGTTTTCTGGGCGTGTGCTGTCCACCAGCCTGCTTTGCTAAGCTCTTTACAAGCATTGCCATTTAATCTCCGTAATCATTTGGTATTATTAATCTCCCCATCTACAGACATGGAAACCGAGGTTCAGAAAGGTTAAATAAGGTACAGAGCCTTGCACAACTGCAGGGAGAATCATTTACTTTGTTTTCCTTCTTTCTTTCTTTCTTTTTTTTTTTGAGACAGAGTCTCACTCTGTTGCCCTCGGTAGAGTTCTGTAGTGTCATAGCTGGGACTACAGGCACCCCCCCACAACATCTGGGCAGGCCCAGGCTGGGTTCGAACCCGCCACCCTCGGTATATGTGGCTAGCACCATAACCACTGTGCTATGGGCGCCGAGCCTTGTTTTTTTTTTTTTTTTTAATTGTTGGGGATTCATTGAGGATACAAGAAATTTACTTTGTTTTCTATGTAAATGGCACCTTCCAGAGCACAGTGCAGCAGCCCTGGGTTACGTGACTTCCAGTTTCTTAGAACTGATAAGTGGCAAATTTAGGAATCACATCCAGGACTTCCTGAAGCCCAAACCCATATTCTTTTTTTTTTTTTTTTTTTTGTAGAGACAGTCTCACTTTATGGCCCTCAGTAGAGTGCCGTGGCCTCACACAGCTCACAGCAATCTCCAACTCCTGGGCTGAGGCAATTCTCCTGCCTCAGCCTCCCAAGTAGCTGTGACTACAGGCGCCCGCCACGACGCCTGGCTATTTTTTGGTTGCAGTTTGGCCGGGGCTGGGTTTGAACCCGTTACCCTCGGTATATGGGGCCGGCGCCTTACCGACTGAGCCACAGGCGCCGCCCCCCAAACCCATATTCTAATCACTATACAAGCAACGACTTCAGAAATCTGTATGTGTGCTCAGACTCTGTGAGTCTTGGTAATGATGAATCAAGAAAGAATCAGGTTGGCTGTTAAGAATCAGGTATGACTCAAACTTAAGTTCTCACGGAGGCTTTCTTTATACGGCTTTTCTATTTTTTTCAGCTATCAAGTGTTAGTTTCATGGCATAATTTTTTAACTTTTATTCTGAAATAATTTCAAACATAGAAAAAAGTTGCACCAATAATAAGGAACCCCCAAATAACCTGTTACCCAGATTCACCAATTGCTAACATTTTGATGCATTTGCATACATGATCTGTATGTGTGTTTTTTTTGTGTGTGTGTTTATTCACGAACCACATCCTGAACATATGTATTCACACACACACATATGTAAGTTTTAGTGATCCTTAAAGTGTGGTTCCTGGGAACCAGCACCACCTTGATGCTTGTTAGAAATGCAAATTCCCGGCCCCACCCCAGACCTGCAAAATTAGAAACTTTTGTGGGAGGGGATAGCACCTAACAATCTATGTTTTAACATTCCTTCAGTTGATTCTGATGTTCACCCAATTTTGAGAAATGTCCTTTGGAAAAACACTTGGGGTAAAATTGTTCTAAGCACTTATTATTTGCCTCATTAAAATGAGAGAAGTTGGGACAGTTGGAAAGTATACCTTAGTTTTTCTAGGGTTGGCCATGATGTAAGAGAATCATTGTCAAAATTTTCATGAGTAGATTCAGATAAAAGGACTCTATAGGGTAAGGTAAGTTTCAGGACTTAGTATTCTAATTAAAGATTCAAATATGACTCTCCAAATTATTATTCATTCTAGATGAATTCATTTCTGTGAACTTAATCCCTCTGAAAGTGTTCTAAAGCAGATGGCTCACATCCATACAAAAATATCTCACAGAAATATTCAAATATAGTCATTATAGAGAAACTCCAATAATTATATAAAGTACCATGTTCACCAAGGTGGCTTAATATACTTTATAAGAGAATGAGAGCGTGAGCTAATGCACCCTCTCTGGAAAGCAGTTTAATAAGGTTGTCAGACACCAAGTAACCGATGAAATCATCAACCACATAAAATTTCATTCGTCTTTACAGTTACAAAATCAAATTTATTCCTTTAAATAAACAATTCAGGCTTTTATAATCTGCAAAGTGAAGATTTCCAGCTTCAAAGTGTCCGTGTGCATATTTGCAAGTGAAGGTTGAGTCCCACAATACGTTACCAACAATTGTTTATTTCTGTAACCTGAGTCAGTTCCCGGCCATATAACACAGGCTGATCGCATTTGTGTATAAGAGCAGGGGATAAACTTCTACAAAAGAAACACTGGAATGTATTTCTCTGGAATGTTAAAGTCTGGGTACCTTTCTGTGAAGTAGTTCTTTTGGGGAGGTTTCTTTTTAATTATCATGGCAATTAGTCTAATTACAATAAATACATTTTCAAAGCCTAGATAATGCTCCATTTATTTTAGACACAAGCCAAGTTTTTAAAAAGTAAGAAGAAAGCAGTGCGAGGAGGGCAATCCCTTGTAACTTTTTGAAATGAAACTGACCTGTATTTAGACTTTGTGCAGGAGGAGGAGGAGAGAAGGTGGTTTAATAGTCACTTCTAGGACTGGCAAGTTGTACATTTATGTTTCTTTTAAAATGTTAAAGAGCCCAATCTCGAGACACAAGTAATGTCTCAGACAACAAAGATGGCGGGACAAATGAACTCAGGACACATCCTCATATATTCTGGTATTTTTATTCCCCCTACAGGCAAATCAAGCTTTTGAAAATTATCTTTAACAATATTTAATTTTGATACTATGTTTCTTCCTTCCATAGTCCTAGCCATCATTTATATTTGTAAATCTTCTCATTTCCTTCTCAGACTATTCCCTGCCCCTCTTGGCTGGCTCTCTTTAGGATTTATGTTTATATTTGTCAACTGTTTCTCCTCTGTAAGCCCAAGATCCAGCATTTGAAGGCATGGGCTCCACATCATCCCACGTTTCTGATAAATGGGCGATGAAAATTTTAACAATAAAGTGTCATGATAATGTGAGGGCAAGACCCTGAACCTGGGGTCCAGAAAGCCGGATTTGAAGTTGGGTTTGCTACTAATTAGTTTGTAACGGTAGATTTACTTACTGTCCTCATCTGTAAAATGAGGTGGTTAGAGTGGAGGAATCAGAAAATATCTTTGACTATTCATCTTCTATGATACTTTTTTCACATTGTATCTTAAAAGCTGCAAATCTAAGTTTTAAAAATGGAAAGGAATAAGAGTTGAAAAGGAAACCAACATTTTGAAGCACAATATATCAGAAAAGGTGCTGAGTATATGTCTATAGATTATTTTATGTAATCTTTATAAGAACTGTATAAGATTATTGATTTTATCTCCATTTTATAGACAGAAGAGCTAATTTCAGAGAGAGTTAATATTATAATTTCCCAAGAATACATGGTTACAAAAAATGCCAAGTCAGCCATTTGAACTTTCTGGGTTAAGGTCAAAGAGTTCCCATTCTATACTTATAATTTATTAACAGAAAAGGACTTCCACAAGTTACCTTGGGAGAATTTTTCGGTGACTATACATACCTATACTCCTATAGTCATTAAGGGCAATTTGGAAAGTAGAAATAGGCATTTTTAGAGAGTGAGAAAGTTAACACAGAAAAGATAAGTAGCTTGATTAAGTATCAATTTTCTGCTAGTAGAATCAGGAAGAAAGGCATTTTTTCATAAGCTATTCTGTAGTTACAGAAGAAGTAAAAGAATTCACAGTGTTGTAGAAGCTAGACACTCATTATAGTTTTCTGAGAAAAAAGGCAAAACGTATACTCTAAATTAAGCTTTTTAAAAACGAAGTACTCATTACAAGCTCTAAGTGTTCGGTGTCACGTGAAATGCCCACGGAGAGACGTGCTGGTGGCTCCCCTTGCCTGACACCTCTCAGCTGCAAGAGCCTTGCACATATGTACTGGGATCATTTAAAGAGGGAGAAAATCTTTTTCATAGGACCAGCAGAAGGAGCTGTGCAGATTCCACACCTGCCAACAGAAGGTGCTGTTCAGAAAGGACAGTGCAGATGAAGATACTCTTAATGGAAAAATGCCAGCCAATAAAACATACTCCCATTTGCTTCTCCCTATCCGTCATTCCCTAGCACGATGGTTCAGTTAAAGTCCTTAGAATTGACCCCTCCTGGCCAAAGTCTTTAGCAAAAACAGGATGGTTGGGGGCTGGGTAAGCAGTAGACACTGCTCTTTGCCAGGAGACGGAGACTGCCGGTTGGTCTTATAAACGTCTCCTTGCAACGGCATCAACCAACCAGTGTGCTGGGCCTGTAGGTGAGAAGCTCCTGTATAAAAGACACATATCTCATAGGCATTCAATGTCTGATTATTAAATTACCACTTTTTTGGAATTTAAAAAATAATACCTGTTAATGCCGATATGTAGTCGCTTTAGGGGACTCTACAGCAAATCAGTGGAGAAGGTCTTTGGGGCATTTGAGACTTTCTCTTTCAACTGTTCTCATCGGGGCTGATTCTATGTTAGGAGGCTATCAAGTTTAAATCAAGAAGTACCAAATAAATGCGCTTTCAAAATTGATGTTAATTTTAGATTCTTTGGGTTCTTGTGTTTGGCATTAGCAGCAGGAAAAACATTGTGTATTGAAATTTTTCTTTTCTAATTATGTTTTTATAGACACAGTGGTACAAAATGTCTGGTTTCCTTTGAGAAAGAACCATCCACTTAAACAAAGATGCTAAAACAGTTTCTTTCGTTTTGGTCATTATTTCTGCTCATTGAAAAGAAAGGATATCAGAGGTTGCACACTGGTGGCCTATGGTTAGAATTTGGACTGTAGATATGTTTTTGTTTGGCCAGCACAATATTAAAGTAAGCAAACAAAAAAGTTTAAAAACAGACAAACAAACTCTGATGCACTGTGCTGAATGCCTTCTCAGGAGGCCTGATGCTCAGCAGGCTTTTGTAAAAATTTCTGTTACTCATGGGATTCTTGTATGTATTTGATTACATAGCTCCTGCTCTGCTGAGAACAATGTACACACAGCCCATTGTTTTCCTCTTGCAATAAAGACTATTGGCTGCCTGGCGGTAGAAGGTGGTTGGTGGGTAATCAGAAACCTGCAGATAATCTACCTGAAACCATAACCCCTCCCTGAGAACCCACCCACAACATCCTATTTTTGCTAAAGACTTTGGCAAGGATGGGTCAATTCTAAGGACTTTAATTGAACCATTGTGGTAGGGAATGATGGATAGGGAGAAGCAAAGGTGTGAGCCTACTCCAAGGGATTTGCTCACTGGACCCCTTGGTTGGTGCAGTGAGTTCAGTTGGGGCAGGGCCTCCCAAAGGGCAATTGCTGCAGGCTTCCCTCAGTAGCATTTCTTGGCAATGGAATATTCCCCAAGGTGCAGAAAATCAGAAGGTGAGGATGGACTCAAACGCTTGTGGCTTTTCTACACAGTTTGATATGTCTGAGTATGTAGAAATTTTCTTTCTAGAAATCTACTAATACCTTTATGGCAAACTTTCCACATAAAGAGTGGTTCTAGCCTGTAGCTCAGTTGGGAGGGTGCTGGCCACGTGCACCAGGGCTGGCAGGTTCGAACCTGGCTCCAGCCTGCTAAAAACGAAAAAATAGCCTGGTATTGTGGCCGGCGCCTGTAGTCCCAGCTACTTGGGAGGCTGAGCAAGACAATCGCTTAAGCCCAAGAGTTTGAGGTTGCTGTGAGCTGTGACACCATGGCACTCTACCAAGGGCAACAGAGTGAGACTCTGTCTCAAAAAAAAAAAAAAATGGTTCTAATTCACTCCTAACTCATTGTTTCTACCACAGATGTTCACTTTCATTTCCTTAGAACCAGAGATTGCGTCACACGTTTTTTAACCACCCAGCCCAGCCCAGCCTACCTGCCACTCCCCACACAAGCAAAGTGAGGCATGCTGTAAGGGCTTAATGAATGGCTAATAGATTGAGTTTATTTTCAGTTCCATTATTTTATACCTCCACCTTGCACTATAGAATCTCAGACTTCCCTTGGCACTTTACTATCAGTGGTGAAAGCTCAGAAGTAATAATAGTCTGGATTAACTGTACATTTTCAAACTGTAGAAACATTCCAAGTCTGTGGTCAGGGCTTCTATTGCTGCTTTCTTTAAAGGGTGTGACAAGAGTCAGATCAGTTCTTGTCTTAATCCTTTAAATCAATGTGCACCTGTCCACACTGAGGACACATGAACCGTACAGACCTTCCGATTCAAACCTGGTGCAAAGGACATGGCCTGGATTCTCTTCTAACACACGATGCCTTGAAGCCCCTCCCCCTTTCAGAACTCCTTTATCCTGCACCCTCAACGTTCGGAACATAGTTAAAAATAAGGATGCGCTATTTCGTTTTGTTTCTTATTTGTCTTTGAGAATCTAAAATGCTGAAGATTTTGGCATTAATATTTATACACCAAGAACTTATTTGGGGGTATAATGTCTGCCCAGTGGTCTAGACTGGAGTGATAGGCGATCACCCCTAAGATTCACCTATATTTTTACTACAATATCATGTTAGGGGTCCTCTAACAGGGCTATAAGAATGAAAAGTATCATTATTGAGCACAATCACTTCCCCATAGGCAAACTTATAAAATTGCTACTAGATAACCTTATATATTTGAATGAAAATAGACATCACGAATGGAAGTCATTCTAGTTTTAACCTTTACTCCTTCCCCTGGGATAGTTGAGTAGTGATGTATCTCTTTATTCACAGGTAACTAGGACAAATTCATCATCTTATTACTATATATATATTTTTTTTTTTTGAGACATAATCTCTCTGTGTTGCCCTAGGTAGAGTGCCATGGTGTCACAGCTCATAGCAACCTCCAACTCTTAGGCTCACGCAATTCTCTTGCCTCAGCCTCCCAAGTAGCTGGGACTACAGGCGCCTGCCACAATGCCTGGTTATTTTTTTGTTGCAGTTGTCATTGCTGTTTAGCTGGGCCCGGCCAGGTTCGAACCCGCCAGCCTCAGTGTATGTGGCTGGCATCCTAACCACTCAGCAACAGGCACTGAGCCCCATCATCTTATTTTGAGTGTTATGGTTTTCATTCATGTGTCCATACTTTCTCTTCACCATCATGCAAGAGATTCACTGCCATTAAGATTATTTTGTGGACTTTCTGCACTGACATTCCTGCTCATCACAGGAACCTTCACTCAGATCTCTTCTCCCACCCTCATCATGTTGCGTTCCCATTCACCTTCTCAAGTTGCCGCCTGTATGGACTTCCAAGGCCCCATTTTCTCTGGTCACCTACTTATTGGTGTAGGCCTGGGGTCATCTTAGGCCCCATCCCATCATGACCTTATTAGTGACATTTTTCTCTCTCCCAGATCATGCTTGTCATGCACTGGTTATTTCATTTCTTTTAGAAGGTCTGACTCTGGCAAGACTCACTCTGGCTCTCTTAGCTATGAGAAGGTCTGTTGCCTTAACCTGAGTGCGATGGTTAATTTTGTTTGTCAGCATGGCTGGGCTAAGGGATGTCCAGATAGCTGGTAAAATATTCTTTCTGACTATATTTGTGAGGGTGTTTCTGGAAGAGATGAGCATTTCTATCAGTTGACCAAGTAGAGAAAATCCACCCTCATAATATGGTCGGCCTCATCCAATCTGTTGAGTGTCTACATACACGTAGAACAAAAAGGTGCAGAAAGGGCACATTGGCCCTCTGTGCTGGAGCGGGGACATTCATCGTCTCCTCCCCCGGGGCATTAGAACTCTCAGGTTCTCAGGTCTTCACGCTCTGAGACTTATACCAGCAGTGCCTTGGGTTCCCAGGCCTTTGGACTCAGACTGAATTCACCACCAGATTTCCTGGTATATCGTGGGTATATACCACGGCTTCCATGATCACCTTAGTTCAGCAGTTCTCAACCTGTGGGTTGCGACCCACAGGAACTGTATTAAAGGGTTGCAGCATCAGGAAGGTTGAGAACCACTGCCTTAGTCAATTCCCATAATAAATCTCCCCTTATATTGGTTTTGTTTTTATGCAGTATCCTGACTAACACACCCAGTGTCCTGGATAAGGAAAAATTAGCTCTGTAACTCAGCATAGAATACCATAGAAGACTAGATAATTGGGATGTAAATAAGTATAATATAAGACAACAATAAAGATGACCTATGGTCGAATTAGATATGGAGGAACTTTTGGGAGCCTTTACTCATGTGTGTATTCACTTGTTTTATTATTTTTTTTAACACATATTTGGTGGGAGCTCTAGAAAAGAACCGTGGATTCCCTTCCCAGATTCCTACATATGCCCTTGGTTTTGTGTGCCCACCCCAAACTTCTATGTGCTTTGCTGACTACTCACAACTTTGCTATTCTTCAGAGCTCTTTGCCTGTGGCCACTGACACTACTTTATCCATTTAGAGAGCTGAAGCACCTAGGAATTTATGATCCACAATCTCATTACTGGCCTCTGCTACCAGTGACAGACTGGTGCTGTGGAAGGGGACATTTGAAAGACCAGCTTCCTTGCCCCACAAAGAAAACAAATTCTGCAGTGTGATTTATGCACCAGTGCACCCACAGGCACCACTGTGTGGCCTCCTAACACTGCTGCCCCACTCCCTTAGCAGTTTCTCCTGGAAGCACTTTTTTAATAAATCACACAGACCCACATTTTTGGCTAAGAGCCTGCCTCCTAGAAAACCTCATTTAAGACAAGCATCTTCTGTGTGCCAGGCACTGTGATATTATGTTCTAGTGGGAAAGACCATAATGAACCAATTAAACAATATGATAAAAACAATTTAAACGCCATCAGGCATCATGGTTCTCTAATGAAATATATGATGTGTTAGGGTCCTGGGAGGACACAGATGGCGTACTCAATTGGGATCAATTGAGTACAATTTTATTAAAAGGATTGTAAGGTGTGGGTAGGATGTAGGGAAGTCACAAAGAACAGTGCCATATCCATTGGTTGTGCTAGTAGATAGCAGCATCCCTCCAGAGAGAAGCCTGCTTGCCTGAAGTTGTGCTCTTTTGGTCAAGAGACAGAATCAGACCAATGTGACCTCGCAAGGAGTTCAAGGAGAAGAGGAGTAGAGTGTGGTTCTGCCTGGGTTAGTAAGCTTTCACAGCAATAACAAAAATAAGTGGGACCCAATCAAATGAAAGCGTTTCTGCCCAGCCAAGCACACGATAGAGTAAATAGCCCCCAGAATGGGAGAAAATATTTGCATGCTATAGATCTGATAAAGGGCTGAAAACCAGAATCTATAAGGAACTGGAGCAAATCAGCAAGAAAAAAAATCAAACAATTCCATGAAAAAGTGGCCAAAAGATGCGAACAGAAACTTTTCGAAGGAAGATAGTCTGATGGCCAACAAACTCATAAAGAAATGCTCAACATCTCTGATCATTAGGGAAATGCAAATCAAAACCACAATGAGATATCACCTAACTCCAGGGATATAACTCTTATCAAAAAGTCCCAAAACAATAAGTTATGGTGTAGATGTGGAGAGAAAGGAACTTTTTCCTGCTGTGGGTGGGACTACAAACTAGAACAATCTCTATGGGAAGTTGTATGGAGATATCTCAAAGAACGTAAAGTAGGCCTACCATTTGATCAGGCAATCCCACTGCTGGGTTTATACCCAGAGGAAAAAAAGGTCATTTTATAAAAAGGACACCTGCACTTGAATGTTTATAGCAACACAATTCACAATTGCAAAGATATGGAAACAAACCGAGTGTTCAACAATATATGAGTGGATTAATAAAAGGTGGTATACTCAGCCATAAAAAATGGTGATCTAGTATCTTTTGTGCAAACTGGATGGAACTGGAGATCATTCCTCTAAGTGAAACATGGCGAGAATGGAGACACTGTGACATATATACCAAGTCGGAACTCATTGATCAACACTGAAGTGCACATAGGGAAGTAAATCTCAATGAAAATCAAGCTGGAGGGAGAGGGGAGGAGAAGATGGGTAAGTTCACATCTGCTGGGTGAAGGGCACACTTACAACCGTGGTTCAATCTGTGCAAAAACAAAATATATAAACAAATCATGTATGCCCCTAATATTCTAGTATTCTGAAATAAAACAATTATTGGATATAGAAAACCATCTTTATGGACCTCCTGATGATGTGTGGAACCCTGATGTTTGTGAGAGATTCGGTTTGGGAAGCACCGTAGGAGAACACTGTTTGAAGCTAACCCCCTTAAGAAACACAAGATCTCTTTTTCTACAGACTTTTTCTGTTACACATATCCCCTATCCCACTGACTTTGTACGAGTAATTGAAGTCATAGGGCCCATTCCCAAACAACAAAACCAGTGCCTAATTAAAATATGGCCACTCCTGAGCTCACTTGTATGTGAAATGTAAAAATGTCAAACTCGTGGAAGCAGAGAGGAGAGTGGTGGTTGGCAGAAATGAAGTGGGGGGAGAGATGGAAAGATGTTAGGTGTCCAAAGTGTCAGTCAGACAGGAAGAAGGAATTCTGGAGCTCCCTCGTGCAGCTTGGAGACCTTAACTAATAACAATGTGTTGTGTACTTGCAAATCACTAACAGTGTGGATGTTAAATGTTCTTGCCACAAAAAAAGTGTTCGAGGTGATATATATGTTAATTAGCTTGCTTTACTCACGTTACAATATACACATATCACAAAACATCACATTCTATAAATATGTACAATTTTTTTTTGCCCAAAATAAATAAATAAATAGCTTATTAGGAAAAAAAATACGTCCATTCTAACTAGCTACCACATCCACCACCCTTGTCCTGGATCACGTCTTAATCTCCAGGTGCCACAAGGCCACTTTTCACCTTGTAATTTATGCTCTTGATTACAGACACACCGTGCCTTTTCTCAGTATGGTCTTTGTTTGCACTTTGACTCTGGTTTCAGTGCTCCTCCTCTTGGGCTCCTGGAGCAATATAACTGCCTGCTGTCCTGTGTGCCCCAACCTGCAGTACTGTGTTCTGTGACACTGCAGTCCTGCAGCCCTCCCTACCACCTCCAGGGGGCAGAACCCAGAACCCAGGGGGGGAAGTGAGCATCACTTCCAAAACTCCCAGCTCATAGGAACGGCTGCATATCCTAGAGAAAATTCTTATATCTTCATTCTTTTAGCTCTTTGCTACTCACTGCATGGGGGTCACACTCCACAGCATATGTGTAATTATGCAAAGAGGATAATGGTTCAGGTGTTGACTGGAGTCTGTTTAATCTGCTGATAAAGTTGAATTATAAACTATGTTACTTCTGACCCCCCAGCAGGTTAGAAAGAAGGGAGTGGTCAGGGGCAGTGTTAGTGACAGTAAGATAGAGAGGGAAGAAATGGGGTGGCGCCTGTGGCTCAAGGAGTAGGGCGCCGGTCCCATATGCCAGAGGTGGCGGGTTCAAACCTAGCCCTGGCCAAAAACCAAAAAAAAAAAAAAAGCAAATGAGAACTGAGAAAAAACATTTTGGGCTGCAGGCTGTTCATGTACAGACTGTCAGCTTTGCAGTGGGAACAAGCAGGAGAACCGTGCTCAGATCTCTGCACCTTCTCAGCACTTGGTTGTTCTTATTTATGGGGCCAGAGTCGCTTTTTGAAAGGAAAAATCCATGTCTCCAAGACAGTGGCTAATTTCAATCATTGTGCGCTGTTTAAGAAGGCAGCAAAGAATGTGACACACCTTTTAAAATTTCTGATCTTCATGGTTAAATAGTAATAGTTAATATTTGCTGAGGACGATGAGGTGAACGCTGCCCAAACACCTCACTTAATCTCCTTTAATCCTCACAATAATCCTTCCAGGCAAAGGATTATCCTCATTTTACAGGACAAGCAAGCAAAGTTTTGAGAAGTTGAGGCAGGTGTCTGTCTGCCACACGCTTAGCATGTGACAGAACCAGCTCTGGAACCAGATACGGTGGAACGGAGCCCAAGCCTTGGATCACTGTCCTTATCTGCAAATACCAACAAATGTTTAGTGGTTCAAGGGTTACACCCTCAGCTGACTGGAGCTGCCCCTTCACCCACGGGCCATGTCTCACTAGTGAGGCAATATTGTACTTCTTTTTTTTTTAAAGACAGTGTTGCCCTCAGTAGAGTGCGGTAGCATCACAGCTCACGGCAACCTCCAGCTCTTGGGCTTAGGCGATTCTCTTGCCTCAGCCTCCCGAGTAGCTGGAACTACAGGTGCCCACCACAATGCCCAGCTATTTTTTGTTGCAGTTTGGCTGGGGCCGGGTTTGAACCCGTCACCCTCGGTATATGGGGCTGGCGCCCTACTCCCTGAACCACAGGCGCCGCCTTGCGATATTATACTTCTTAAACTAGCAGACTCTGAGATGTTCCAATATAACCAGATAAGTAGATCCATAAGAAAAGCTATTTCATAAAAAAGACATACAATTCAATCATCTTAAAAGAATGAATGAGAACTGATTCGACTGTGCTTTCAAGAACTTTTTGACGTGAAAAAATAATCCACACGTGCTGGCAGAGGTAATTCGTGTTTAGCCACCCTTCAGGCAGGTCTATTCTCTGCCAGTCCCCTGGCCCCTCTGCAGCCTGCCTGCCATCTCGGGAATGTGGAGACCGCCTTGGGCCCTCCACCAGAAGGCACTAGAATTCCCAGGACAGGACCCACGCTGCTATCCACGGACCCGATAAAACATGGCATGACCACTAGAGGGAGGCGGTGAGGCCCTTAGGCTTCATCTGTGGGATTCCAATTTGTGTTTGTTTATAACGTCATCATTTGAAGGATGCTTTCATTTAGGAGACATGTTTTATAGTGCTTGGATGATGACAGTGAAAAATGTGCTCTGACAACCACAGGAGCACGTGTCAGCTTAGCTGTCCTCAGGGCTGGTCTGACAACAGCAGGTAACTTTGTGGAACGCCCCCCATGCAGCTCTCCTAGCAGAAAAGGCGTTTTCTTCTGCTCAGTCTTTTCATATGATTTTGCAGGATTAAGCCCATTAAA
Organism: Nycticebus coucang; assembly: GCF_027406575.1. Classification (NCBI taxonomy): domain Eukaryota; kingdom Metazoa; phylum Chordata; class Mammalia; order Primates; family Lorisidae; genus Nycticebus; species Nycticebus coucang. The sequence continues at coordinate 79,161,357 of NC_069781.1, forward strand.
GTTTGCCTTCTTTCAAGAGTGAGTATGGATCACAAACAACGATCCGATTCGTGCCATTTCTTTTCGAGCGAGTTGGCGTTAATATAGACTAGACAAACGACGAGAGGGCCAAGTTCTGGGGAAACTAGACCACACACTCCGCACCGCGCCCTCTCTGTTCAGAAGCAACTGTGCCGTCTAACAGCGCCACCTACAGCCTCTCAGAAGACTGCAGCATGCTCCATCTGTGTGCATTGAAGGGAGCTCTGTCGTTATAAATATGACAAGAATGATTCCTCTGGGATTTACTTTTCAAGTACCCTCTTTTTTGTGTCTAAGAATACATCCCTTAAATGGATGCACTTAATGTTTTTATACAAACAGTAGTGGGAGATTGGAGAAGGTTCAAGATGTTCTTTAACATGGAATAATAAGCAGTCATTTTAAATGATGCTGGGGGGTATCTTTATTGATACGGGAAGATAGTCACTGTATATAAAAATTTTTTAAAAATATGTTCTAAAAGCCGGGAGAGGGCAGGAGAGGAGGAGATGGGGGATCGCGGTGTTTGGCACACCTCTTGGGGGTGGGACTTTATCTAACAAATGTAATCAGTAACTGCATTTTTGCCAGATTTTATTAATCAAAGCAAGTCACAAGACCAGCCCTCATTCAAAAAGTAGTGAAATAAAAAAAAAGTAGTGAAATACTAGACATCACCATTTGATAGTAACACATCCTTAGTAAGAGGCGCCGTTAGTTTATGAGACAACAATCTTAATAACTTTCCTATATCATTCTTTACAGTTTAACAAAGGTCTTCACAAGCATTTGCTGTTTGACCTTCGCAACAACCCAAAATTCCTCTAAGGGAGGAAGGAAAGGAATTACTGTCTGTAAAACATAGACTAGACAGCTGAAGTTACACAGGTTTCCAGACTCACACAGCCAATTCATAGAATTGTACTCATGTGCAACAGTTTCCTTTTTTTTTTTTTTTTGTAGAGACAGAGTCTCACTGTACCGCCCTTGGGTAGAGAGCCGTGGCGTCACACGGCTCACAGCAACCTCCAACTCCTGGGCTTACGCGATTCTCTTGCCTCAGCCTCCCGAGCAGCTGGGACTACAGGCGCCCGCCACAACGCCCGGCTATTTTTTGGTTGCAGTTTGGCCGGGGCTGGGTTTGAACCCGCCACCCTTGGCATATGGGGCTGGCGCCCTACTCACTGAGCCACAGGCGCCGCCCAACAGTTTCCTTTTTTATTATAAAATATCTCAGCCAAACAAAAAGTATACAAAATATTACAAATACCCACTCAAGTATCTACTGCCTGGCCTAAAGAATGGGATGTTAGCAATTCACCTGAATCTCCCTGCACATCAGCCCCCACTCACACACCCTCCGGCTCCGCATAACCACTCTCTCCAGGATGACGGCCATCTTAACTCTGGCATCCATCACATCCATGCTTAGGTTCATACATTTATCTGTCAGTGACAGCTGCCATCTTATTTCATTGCTTCTAAGGCACTTATGTTTTTTTTCACTATCTCTGAACTCATCAATGGAAGATCATGGTAGCTGCCAGCCAGGTGGCTGTTGTGTGCTGCAGCCATCACAGCTCTATATTCTCCAAGGTCAAGAGGGCCAGGCACACACTTAGAAAATGTGTGTCAGAAGTGTGGGGGAAAATTCTGGAGACCATGGTAGAGACTCTTCTTACCCTCAGGAACGAAAAGGCGGTGAGGAAAGGATGAGGAAGGTAGCCAATCAGAAATGTGTAGCAATGTTCCAGAAGCAGGGACCTAGTGCAAGAGGCCAGTGGCAATAGCTTTTCATTCTTTTATAGATTCTTTTTGGAAATGCTGTATCACCAGTACTCTGGGGGGATGCCAGATTGTGTGAGAAAACACAGACATCAGAAAAGGATCCCAAAAAGTCAGACTGGAAATTTGAAAAAGTTTGGGGAATACCTGAACTGATTTTGGGCACCTAAAACTTCTTCTTGTATGCATTTATAAGAGCAATATATAATTAAAAAAAAAAACCAAACCTCTGTCAAAGAGGTATAGAGTGTCAGATTATAAGTGACGAGAAAGCATTTTGTCACAGTTTAATTCTTAGCATTTTTTTGTCTTAAAGGTGCACAAATAATTGTCTACATTATAAACTTTAGGTAAATGGTGTCAAATTGTGCCTGTATTTCTGTAAACCATGCTTCTTTACTCAATAATTCTCTTTCTTTCTTTTGTTTTGTTTTTGTTTTTGTTTTTGAGATAGTCTCACTGTATTGCTCCAGGATAGAGTGCCGTGGCCTCAGCCTAGCTCACGGCAACCTCAAACTCCTGGGCTCAATCCATCCTTCTCCCTCAGCCTCGCGAGTAGCTGGGACTACAGGCGCCCACTGCAATGCCCGGCTAGTGTTTTTATTTTTAGTACAGATGGGGGTCCCGCGCTTGCTCAGGCTGGTTTGAACTCCTGAGCTCAAGGTATCTTCCTGCCTCAGCCTCCCAGAATGGCAGGGCAATATTTTGCTTTTAATGTTTTTCAGTTTGATAAATCTAGGCCTATTTTCCTTATCTTAACTACTGTATACCATTTCATGTTTTACGTATCCATTTTATTCACTCTATCAATGGGGATTTAGACTGCTTCCAATTTTTCTATTTCAAAGTCTACAGTTATGAGCACCTTGCATATACCTCCTTGTGAACGGGGTTTCTGGTTCTCCAAAGTGCTGTCTAATCTGCACTCCCACTATCTGTGTGTAAGGTCCCCACTGCAAGGTTCCCCACCCTCAACCCCTCTCCCTCCTCTCTAATGCCCTCCAACACACTCTCTTACATAGCTCAAGTAACTGCCAAAAAGAACTGCAGATAAAACCGTATCTCAGCTTAAAACCCTCCACTAGATTTCCATTATGCTTCTTAACATGGTAACGTGGTTTACCCGGCTCTTACTTCATCTCAGAGCTTCAGCTCTTGCTGTCCCTACAGCCTCCCAGTCTCGCCCTCAATGTTACAATCCAATACTTAAAAATCTCCTTAGTTCCTCTAGTACGAGACATACTCCTCTCCCTGCAAACTCTGCTGTTTCCTCTCCTTGGACTGCTCTCTCTATTAAAGCCCCTCCTGCCCCACCCAATGCCAAATTTCCCTAACTCGACTCCTCACATCTAAACTTGGTCATCCCTTCCCCCACCCCCACTGTCACCACTGGAGCAGGTGCCTCTCCTGTACACTTCTCATCATATTTGACAGACACTGTCCCATCAAAGTGTTGCCAGACAGGGCTGAAATCACCTCTTTGCTTCTTTGCTCTTTCACTGGTCTTTAAACTCCTCCCAAGCAGGGAGGAATGGAGCCGTGTCTATCTTGTTCATTGTTAGACTCTCAGTAGTTTACACAGCACTCAGTAAACACTATGCTGAATGAGCAAGTGCGTGCATGTATCACACTTGAACCCAGATGATTTTCACTCCTAATTCCTTGCATTTTCTGCTACACGTTCCCTCATCATCCAAAACCAATTTTCTTCCTAATCTACAAATTATTAGCAGAGGGCCAGGTGGGCTACACAAGCCACCTGGAGGGGGAAATGCCAAAGATGAAATTTGTACTGGAGGTGTTAAATTATAGAAATTTCTTTAGGCTTTATTGCAACTTCAAGCCTTTTAAATGGTCTCTTGGGTTATAGGCATGTCATATTTACAGCACAAAATCTGTACTGCATGAAGGGGAGTGAAGGAAGGACTCAGCTGGGATGATCTTGTTTGCAGCCACCTACAATGTTCAGCTTGGGTAAATGGAAAGATGGAAGGCACATCTGGAGAAGTTTGGGAGGCAATTAGTTATTCATAAAGAGGATAGAAACAAAATGGAAACAGTTAAAGTTGGCACGGAGGGATTAAAAACAGTTTGGGATTATTTTGAAAGGATGTGTTATAGTTTTTTGCTATGATATATAAATATTTTAAGGTAAGAAATGAATTTTCCAGACCCTGACAGCTCTCTCCTATACCAAGAAAAAGGAAAATACATTTTGTTTCTAAAATACCTATGTCAACTGTGGTTTTCTTTTTAAGCTGAATAACAAAATCCTGAATTTAGGGACCCAACAACTTCCTTCTACGTTAAACAGTATAGATTGACATTTACTAAGTTAGTGGTTCTTAAACCCAGGCATTCATCTGAAGCACTGGGAAAATACAAATTGCTAGGCCTCACCCACAGAGCTTCTTATTAACTAGGGTTGGATAAGGAAGGAAATTTGCATTTCTAAAAAGGGTTTAGAACCGTGAAAGGAAATTAAATACTAATACATGCTATACCATGGATGGACTTCCCAGGGGTGTCTAATCTTTTGGCCTCTCTGCATCACATTAAATGAAGAGTTTGTCTTGGGCCACACATTAAATACACAAACACCAAAGAAAGATGATGAGCAAAAAAAAAAGTCCATGCATAATTTTCATGATATCCAACACCACAGATAAGCAAAACAGTCCTCATGTAATTTTCATGCAGTCCTTGGGCCCCAGGTTGGACACCCCTGCTGCAAAACACTGTGCCAAGTGAAAGAAGCCAAACGCAAAAGGTCGTGTGTTGGATGCTGTGATTCCACTTGTGTGAAATGGCAAATCTATAGGGACAAAGTGCAGACTCGTGGTTGCCGGAGCCTGACATGAATGGAAAATGGGAGGTGATTGCTTAGTGAACGTGGGCTTGCCTTTTGGAGTGATGAAAGGTTTGGAACTAAACAGAGGTTGTAATTGCATAATTTTGAGAATGTACTAAATGCAAGCAGATTGTTCACTTTCATTTTATGTTGCGTGGTTTTTACCTCAATTAAAAACTAAGGAGTTTCCAGGTGATGCTGATGTGGTCCAGAGACCACACTTTGAGAACCGCTGAGTAAAGTGACGCACAGAGAGGAGAGGAGATGGAAGGAAGCTGACCTCCAGAAGGGGTAGAGCCTCTGCGTGTGATCCACCACGCTGGTCTGCATCTGGGGACTCCAGGACTCTGAAACAGGTGGTGACGTTGGGAATCTCTGTCCTCAGTTTGGGCTGAAGCCAACAGCTGGAAGTCCTGGAGCACCCAAGCAAAGGAGGTGGCTGAAATCAGCTCTACTCTACTTGGCTGACCTCTCACCTCTAGCTATAAAGGGGGTGTTAGGAGTGAAGGGAAGTTGGCCAGTGGAGAGACGATTCCTTCGGATGTATTCACTTGTGTTCTGAGAGGCTGACCCCATGTTTTAGGAAAGCGGGTTCCCTTTTATCTCTCATCTACCAGCCTGCCCAGTCTTTAGACACACTGTTTGCAGTCCTAAGGCCATGAGTCTTTTTAAAGGACTTGATTAAGTGGAGACTCTTTTATCCCCAGCATCATACATAAAAAGAAGGACAAACCTGGAGCCAGAACACTTTCACTTCTAACTACTTAAATGCCTTGACCAATGATTTACTTTCTCTGAGCCTCAGTTTTCTCATCTGGAAAATGGGACTAAAAATAACCCCTTCATAGGGCTTTAGTAGGAACTAAACAAGATAATCCTAAGAAGCACTGCAATGTGCTTTTATGTCTCCGGGCTATTATTTTCCACAATTATTAATAGAATGTTATCCTACTTTTGCCCCAACTGATCTAATGTGTCTAAAATGCTCTAAGGGCTGTGCCTCCTCATTTGGGGGTACAGTTCACCATCCTTTTTCCTGTAGCTACTCATAAAAAATGGCATTTACATTTGTCAATCTGTACTGCAGATCTCTTTATCATTGGAGAAAAAAATCAGTTCTGCTTTAGAAGAAAGACAAATGGGAAGTATGGTTGGCAGGTTGGTAACCTGCGACACGTGTTAGGGTACATAAAACATGTCAATACAGAACTTGGAGAGGAGAGAATGGGAGGACCAAGGGCCCCTAGTGTTCTCAATACAGTCAGTGTTCGTGACACTTCTGAGTTGACCACGCTCATGATGGGTGTACTGGTCTCTTATATTGTCTGCCCTAGAAACTCATAGGAAGGCCACGGTATTACTCATCAGGCTGAGGGGTGAGATTTAGGAATAACCCGGGTGTAGTTATTCCTGTATTTCACTGAAGTGACAAATGTACGTGTTGCTGACTCTAGACATCTTTGCTATGCCTGTCTCCCTTGTTCACACATTCAAGGGGAGGAGAAAGACAACAGGAACAAGTGAACTTTGCTAACACAGGATGCAGACAGTGCGGTCCTTCCATCCATGGAGCCCTTTCTGGGGGTGTGGCAGCCTGTACTATATGTCTCCTTGTTTCTTCCTGTTTGTTTAAATGGCATCAATAAACCGTCTGTAATAATTCAAGTATCTTACTTTGTCCTGGGAGCCTTTCTGTTCCCTAACCTTGAGAGAACTCGGCTGGTAGCCTATTGGAAAGCTACCACTGCATCAAGGAAGTCTCTCATGTGACACCCTCTTTCCAAATGCCTTTGCATACGGCTGGGCCCTTCTGCCCAGAATGTCCCTTGTTGAGAACACCATTCTCTCTTTAAAACTCCAGTTAACGGGCGGCGCCTGTGGCTCAAGGAGTAGGGCGCCAGTCCCATATGCCGGAGGTGGCACGTTCAAACCCAGCCCCAGCCAAAAAAAAAAGAACCTCCAGTTAACTACTTGCTCCTTTGCAAAACCTGCTCTCATCCTGTCCTAACTGTCAATCCCCTACCGGCGTGTCACTTGACACTGTCTCCACTGTGGGACTTCCCACCTTGGATCACACATGCACACGTTCGTATCTTTCCCTGTTTCTCTGTACGATAATCATCGTGAGGGCGGGAGCCAGGCGTAGCTCCTGATGTACAGCAGCGGGTCCCCAGCATCTGAAAGGAGGACTGAGGGGTGACGACGGACATTGATCAGACCTCCGCTGGCAGAGGGGAGGACACCATCGGGAGACATACTTTTTCTTCTTCATCTAAAAGTTGAGTCAGAAAATGTGGACACATTTTACTCTTTGAAATGTTTTCATGGCAATATAACAATACAGCAATGTCAGAAGACAATTGGCCAACAGGGAAATTGTGAAAATTATGTCATAAAGGGTTAATGTTGCTAACATATAAAGAACTTCTAAAAATAGAAAAGTGGACAAAAGTAAGAAAGTCAGATCAGAATGCGGATGGTTCAATGTACCCCCCAAATGCCAATCAAAACTCTTTGGGAAAACCATTTTTTTCTATCAGATGGGAAAAAACCCAAATGTTTACCAAAATATTAAGGCAAGGCTATGGGGAAACTGAAACACTCATATATTGCTGGAGGAAATGTAAAATATTATAAACTTTACAGAAATAATCTTGTAACCTCTTGTGGGTACCCCTTCACCCTTTGCCTTGGCAACCACATTCTAGAAATATATTTCTTTTTCTGTTTCTTTTTTTTGGTTGCAGTTTGACTGGGGCCTGAACCCACCACCCTTGGTATATGGTGCCAGTGCCCCGCTCACTGAGCCACAGGTGCTGCCCTAGAAATATATTTCTAAGTTATACTGCAAAAATACAAAGGAAAAAAATCCAGTGTGTGTGTGTGTGTGTGTGTAAAAGACTATTCATTGTAGCTCTATCTAAAATGGCAAATAAATGGAAAGACATAAATGTCCAGATAGAAGGAACTGGTTAATTAAACTTTGGCACATAACACACAACAATGTCATGCAGTTTTGAAAAGAATAATATCTCTATTGTCTATGGTGTCATTTCCCCAGGATATAGTTTGAGTAAAAGAAGCAAGAGAAAGTGAAGTGGGCATACTAGCACTTAGCAAGATAGGGGATGGATGAACATACATTCATATATGTGTATATAATGTATAGTTACTTGTAGTTAATAAACTTTAAAAGGATAATGTAAAAACTTTTCAGAAAAGGTTAGCTATGGAGGTAGGAGAGAAGAGGGTGGAAGAAACAGGGTTAGAAGATACAATTCTCTATATGTTCTTTGCTGTATATTAGACTTTGGAGCTATCTACATACTTTATATGCTAAAATACACATTTAAATAAAAATAGGAACAAGCACTGTAAGTCTAAGGCAAAACAAAACAAATGAACCTAACCATATATCAAATAGGAGGCCTAAATACCTGGTAAGGAATTTATTGAAGAGTTTTTAAAGATGGTAGTTTGACTAAACTGTCTTAGAATGAAAAGATAAAAAGAAGTGGAAAATGAGCATTGTCAGTCACCCTAGTTTCCTTCATAACACAGATATTGGTACTCTGTAGCCATCAGGACCAGCTCCTCTTTTCAATCAAGGACCATGCTAAGTATCTCAGGCTAATGGTCTGGGGCTTCTTGAAAAGGTTTTGAGACCCTTCCACTGGCTAGTTCCCTCTGATTGGAGCCCAGCTCGTCTCTCTTCCTCCTTCTAAGAGCACAGACCCCCAGCGTGACCCCCACACCCAGGCAGGACACCCGCAGCACGTAGCACGCTGGGATGTCCTTTTGATGCTCCAGATGATGAAATGACCTCGCGGCAGGCCTGCTCCTTTCAGATCGTGTGAACTGTGAACCAAGATCTCTGTTTTTCTCTTACATTGGCAAATCCACATCACTCCTAGCCATTATTCCCACACTTGGTTTTTAACCCCAGGAGGACCTTACCTAACTGCGATGACGCTGGATTTTTGTTTCTTCTTAGAAAGCCTTCCCACATGTTGGTTCTGTCTGTGCTCACACACCCACCTTCACCACCACTTCCAGCAACCCAGCCTCACACCCTGCACGGATCTGAAAAGCTGGCCTTCTCTCGCACCATCCATGTCCCCAAGGGCAGAATTAGAGTCAGGGTCATGAAGCTAGTCCTTAAAACCACAGCACCGGAAATGCCTTTCAGTGCACTAAGGCCAGACTGCAGCTCTCTGTGCTGCCTAGGAGGAAAGGCTGTGTGGGGAAACACGGTGCTGGGCAGGAAGCCCCCTTCTCTCATTGCAGACCCACATAATGGGACTAAACTCAGGATCACATATCTCTCTGGAATCCCTTCAAAGCATCTTCCTTTTCGGTGAGGGAGAATAGCCAAATCTCCCATGCCCAGAAGTCCAAATAATAGATGCATATACTGTCCCCTGGAGGATGGGAAGCGAAACTCCCTACTGCGTAACGATGGGCTAAAAATAGTGACTTCCTCCCAAAGACTATAATTAAAAAAAAAAAAAAGGGAGAAAAGGAACGATAGAGTGGAGAAACCCAACTAATGTTACTTCATCGAGTGTCTGAGGTCAACATTAATGGTGATCGGGCATGTTGGTAGTACGTACCCTTACGATAAGGTTAGAGATTGGCACTCTTCCTCCTGAGGCCCATATTCCAAATCTAATTATGAGGAAAGCATCCTCTGAGCCCCAACTGAGGGACATTATACAATATACCTGACCAGTACTTCTCAAAACTGCCAAGGGTATCAAAATCAAGGAAAATGTGGGACACTGTCCCAGTCTAGAGGAGCCTAGGGAGAAAACTGTTACCTTATGATCTCTGGAATGAGATCTTGGAAGGAAAGGGGCATTAGACAAACACTGAAAGAGCCTCAAGAAAGTATGGACTTTAATTAATATTAGCATAGAAATACTAGCTCATTAGTTGTGACAAATGTCCCATACTAACGCAAGATGTTAAAACTAGGAGAAACTGGGTGAGGTCAATATGGGAACTCTCCCAGCTTCACAACTTTTCTGTAAATTCAAAACTAGTCTAAAATGAAAATTGGATTCTAAAAAGCTTTATTCTTTTTTGAACTTGGCTGTGGCTTTAAAACATGTGACTGCATGTTCCCTGTGAACCAGACCGCTGTGAGGAACTCCCTGTTCCGATATTCTTGTAGCTTGTGTACAAGCATTGTATTCACTGGAACACTGGATACCAAATAATAATACCAAGAAAAAGAAACTATTTAAATTCTATTAACAATAAACTTGTTAAATAAATGATGGCACATCTATGTATGCATTAAAACATGCAGTCACACAGCCGCTACAAAAAAAAAATGAGATAGGTCAAATGTGAAAAGGGGTCCATGACATATTAAAAGAAAAAAGCAAGGCACGGAACATTGTGTATAGTAAAATCTTTCCTGCGTAAGTAAATAATTAAAAAATGAAAAAATATAGATCTTTTTATATATCCTGATATATACATTAAAGATTTCTAGAAAGATGATATGAAACTATATGTATGTACCTATTACCTCTGAGTGTGGAACAGGTACTGAGAGCTCGAGGGGCTCTTTTCTTTCAAAACTTTCTTCTACTGTTCAACTTTTTGTGCATGTATTTTAATTTTTAAAAATCATCATGCTTTTGGATTACAATGAATCTACTGTCAGGATGATACACAGCTGAAACTATACTTTTTGAGTATTTCCAAGAATTACCCTCTGTCATGCTACCCATTTTTGATGGCTAATTTTACACATAGTTTGACAGGGCTCAGGGATGCGTTATTTCTGGGTGTCTCTGTTAGGGTGTTTCTGGATGAGATTGATATTTGATCAGTAGACTGACCACAGAAGATTGTCCTCACCACTGTGGGTGGACACCATCCAACTCACTGCAAACTCAAACAAAACAAAACAAAAAGGCAAATTTCCTCTCTGCTTGAGCTGGGATATCCATCTTGTCCTGCCCTGGGACATCAGGGTTCCTCATGCCCAGGCTTTTAGACACAGACTGATTTTACACTCCATCTTTACTGGTTCTCCAGCTTGTAAACAGCAGATCATGAGACTTTTCAGCCTTCACAATGGTGTGAAGGAATTCTTGTCATAAATAAATACATACACCTATACACTATTAGCTCTATTTCTCTAGAGAATCCTAATATGCCGTTAAAGAATTAATATTAATTATCAGTTCAATGTTATTATCTTATAAATTCAAGTGGAGTTTATGAGAAATTGGGTGTGGGAGGTCTGTGTTTTGATGAATGGGTGCACATAAGCTATGGGGAGGCTGGCACATGGGGTGGCTGCGTGAGTGTGCCAGAGAGGGAGGCCGTCACCAGGAGAGTCTAAACTGACTGGGGACCCTATAGAATAGATCATATGTTATTTGCTAAGGCAAAGGAGGCTACTGATACAGAATAACCTGATTTGAAGAGGGAGATAAGCAGCAAGGGAAGGGGCCTAATCTTTACCTTAATTTGACTTTTACCCAGTTTTACCTACCCCAGTGAGTCTCAACTCTGCAGGTACATTAGAATCAGCTGGGGAGCTTCTTAAATATGTGTCTTTCCACTGAGGACTCAGTGTTTAAACAAACTGTGGTATAGCCGTACAGCAGAGTAACACTCCACAATAAAAAATAAAATGAAGGGCGGCGCCTGTGGCTCAGTCGGTAGGGCGCCGGCCCCATATACCGAGGGTGGCGGGTTCAAACCCGGCCCCGGCCAAACTGCAACCAAAAAATAGCCAGGCGTTGTGGCAGGCGCCTGTAGTCCCAGCTACTCGGGAGGCTGAGGCAAGAGAATCGCTTAAGCCCAGGAGTTGGAGGTTGCTGTGAGCTGTGTGAGGCCACGGCACTCTACCGAGGGCCATAAAGTGAGACTCTGTCTCTACAAAAAAAAAATAAATAAATAAAATGAAATATCAAGACACTGTATCAACCAAATTGATGAATCTCAGATACACTATAATAACTGAAAGAAGCCCAAATTTTTTTTTTTTTTTTTGTAGAGACAGAGTCTCACTTTATGACCCTGGGTAGAGTGCCGTGGCCTCACACAGCTCACAGCAACCTCCAACTCCTGGGCTTAAGTGATTCTCCTGCCTCAGTCTCCCAAGCAGCTGGGACCACAGGCGCCTGCCACAACGTCCGGCTATTTTTTTTTTTTTTGGTTGCAATTCAGCCGGGGCCGGGCTTGAACCTGCCGCCCTCCGTATATGGGGCTGGCACCTTACCAACTGAGCCACAGGCGCCGCCCAGAAGCCCAAATTTTTTAAACACTACATATTTTGACAATGCAATTGATAGATCATTGTAAAAAAAGGAGAAGCTAGACCTTATGTGAAGAATTGCTAACGGTTAGTACGAAATACATTGGTAATGACTCTAAGGTGGGCGGCGCCTGTGGCTCAAAGGAGTAGGGCACTGGCCCCATATACGGGAGGTGGCAGGTTCAAACCCAGCCCCGGCCAAAAACTGCAAAAAAAAAATGATAATAATAATAATTATGACTCTAAGGCAACTTGAAATATGTATGAAAAGCCATAAAACTGTTCACAACATTTAACCCAGGATTTGAATTAAGGAAATAAGAAATGAGCACAGCTGTCCCACTTTCTCCACGCCATAATAGCAAGAGCATGGGAATGAACTCAATGTCCCAAGCCAGGGAGCTGGTTGCACAAATTGTGCTAGGAAAGTAAAAGAAAGAAGAAGAATAGATAAGGCCATCTAAAATATTGTTGTAGGAGAATGCCCAATGACAAGGGAAATTTTGTTAGCTAAGATGCTTCTGGATACAAGTAACAGAAAACTTTAAACAAAAATTTTAAACTGAAACAATAAAGCTATTTATCTAATCGCCTATCAAGATGCCCAATTTTGGAATGGTTGCTTCTAATTCAGAAGCCTCACAAAGGAGCATCAGTCCTGGTTCTGTAGCAGCTCCTGTCAATCTGGCTCCTTCATCCCTCAGGTTTGCAAAATGACTGCCATGGTTTCGGCCAGACAGGAAAAGGGGAACTTTCTTTTTGTAAGTTTTTTTTTTTTTTAAGCAAAGAAACTTTTCTCAGAAGCTCCCTACAGACTTCCCTCCTCTGTCTTTGGTCAGAATAATGTCACGTGCTTATTCTCATGACAATCACTGACAAGGCAAGAGGAATTATCAAGAAAGGCCTACACCAATTAAGTTCCGTTCCCTCAGGCTGGAGAAGGTCTCAGCCTGCCCCTGGCAGACAGCTGTCCTACATCTGAACAAAATCCGGGTTGGCTGGCAAAGCAGAAGGGAGAGAAATGAAGGTTAGCTGGGTTAGTGACAGGAGACACAGATAGTAAATGCAATATACTTCTATTTTTATAAATAAAAGTGAGTGTAGATGGTTCTGGAAAAAAGAGGCTATACATTTTTAAAAATATTATCCATGTTAGTGGGATTACAAAAAATATTTATTTTTCTTCTGTTTTTCTTTTCGTCTTAAATGTTCTGGAATGGATATGTAATACATATGAATTCCATCCTCCCATCCCCAAATAACCAAGAAACGTAATTTTAAAATATGAATAAAACATTTATAGTCCTCCCTGTGGATTTTTTTTAAAAAGTAAATAACAAAGAGCAATTAGGTAAGATCAAACCCAGGGGATTTAGCTGAGGTCGGAATCTGTCTCTGTCTGATGCAGCCTCCAAAGACACGAAGCCTCCTGCACCTGCGTGAATCACAGGGCCGAGGCCCCACAGAGATTCCAGCAACTCTACCTGCCAGGTCCTTCTGCTGCTTGGAGTACTGTGTCCCACCAGTTCCTTTCCCACACTAGAGGACTGGCCAGCACAGACCTGCTTCTAAACCAATCGTCACTGTCCAGGGCCAGGAAGATAACTGTAGACTCACCCAGGGAACAGGGTGATGCTGGACCTTTGGTCCCAGCAGAAGGAAGAAGATAAAGATGAGGAATGAAATGGAAGTCATGAAAAAGAAGACAATTAAAGAACAGTGATGTCACTGCAGGCCCCTTGCCCACATGCCCAGTAACTTGTAACATAAGCACATACATTTTGTGGCCAAGTCAGACTACAATTCTATCTTGTGTATTCTAAGTGCCACCTGTAGTCACTCCTCCGTCTGTATACCTAGGATTCAAAAACATGAAGAAGATTATAAATGAAGGAAGACATTCTTGCTGCCAAAGCAGGGACAGTCCACATTCACTTATAAATCTCAGAGCTTCTCCTAAGCCTAACCTAACCTAGCCCTCAGCACCAAACCACAGTCCCCCAACCAGCCCAGTCTTGGAAGCACCAGCAGGCAGCCCTCTGCAGGAGATGGGAAAAGCGGCTCAAGTGGAAAAGCTGTAGAATAACACAGACCTTAGTTCTAATCTGATGTCACCAGCTCTTAGTTGTGCACACTTGGGCAAGCCATTTCACCTCCCCATGCCTCAGTTTCTTCACCTGTAAAATGGGAACAAGGCTGTGACAGCATTAACGGAGCTCGCTGATGCGAAGTGTCACAAATCTCAGCTCCACAGAACTGGGGTAGGAGGCTGCAAGTCATAAAGGCCTGCAAATGCACCGCCAGCAGCCACCAGGATCTCCCTCCCTCCCCACTGTGGACTCGGAGCATGGAAGTTAATCAAGAGCTCTGCGGCCAGGAGTCTGGGGCTGTCAGATTCACTTTTCTGGACTGAAGTTTTAATGGAGGCAGATCGCTGGGGCTTGGCCAACCTGCCAGAAAAATAAATGGTTCTTTGAAATTATATCCAGCTAACTTCACCTGCTCACAGCTAGACCACCTGGTACTGGGGAAGTGAGCTTTGACTCCAGAGAAATGCAAATCATGCCTGAGGTGCCAAAGGGGAAAAGTAAATTTAAGTCACTGGAACTGTTTACCCATCTGCAACAGACTGTGTTCTCAGTGAGAATGACCAGAAGAGGGAGGGAGGGAAGGAAGAAAGGGCTGCTGGAGGCAGAAACTGGAGGGAACACCCTGTCTTGGAGTAGCTGCCACTTTGATCTCTCTCCTTTTTTCTTGGAAATGCTCTTTGCGGCTCCTGGTTTGGGAGTGTAGTGCAGCTAGGAAAGTGAGGAGAATGAATTCTCTCTAATGAAAATCTCCAAACCATCAAAGTGCTTCATCAGTTCCACCCAGGTCCTCTTATGCCTGCAGTGGACTCTCGGGGGGCTCTTCCGTGGGAAGATCACTCCCTGGTAGATTGTCTGGATGCCGAATTTGGTTTGATTAAAACTGCCTTGAGGGGAAAAAACAGGGCACATGAAAATGAGAACGTTCAAGGTCATATTTATCCACAACGCCTAGAAGGAAAAGTGTATCTCAGGCAAAGCTTGCCTGGCTACTGAAACTACTCCATTAAAAGACAAAAATCAAAAAACCAACGAACAAACAAAAATTGCATCCAATATGTCCAAGGCTTTGTTCTTTGTTTCTCCCCCCCTCACTCCCCAGACAGAGTCTCACTTTCTCACCCTTGGTAGAGTGCTGTGGCAGTCATAGCTCACAGCAACCTCAGACTCTTGGACTCAAGAGATTCTCTTGTTTCAGCCTCCCAAGTAGCTGGGACTATAGACACTCACCACAATGCCCAGCTATTTTTTAGAAATGGGGTCTCCCTCTGGCTCAGGCTGGTCTCAAACCTGTGAGCTCAGGCAATTCATCTAGCCTTGGCCTCCCAAGTGCTAGGATTACAGGCGTGAGCCACCACAACCGGCCCTGTTCTTCGTTTCTTGTAACCTAAAATTTTGGGTTCATTTTTTAGCATTTTATCTCAGAAAAAGAATGCACTTGTAAAAAATAAGAATGGCCTTTTTCAAGGTATTTTACGACTTTGCACTTTGATAATAGTGCAAAAAGCGAAAACAGTGAAATTGCCAGTGAGTTCAAACCTGCTTGTAGATGGGGAAACTGAGACCCAGAGAGGTGACAGGACTTACCCAGGTTCACAGAATGTGCTGCTCTCTGACCCGGGTCTGGAATCCAGGGCTTTTTTGTAAATATTCATGGTTTAGGTTTGCATTTATTAATTTTTAAATAGTGACTAATCTTCATCTCAGTATAACATATGTTCATACTTTAAAAAGCCAAATAGCACTCTGTGGTGTATAGCTGGGAACAGTGTTCTTAAACCCTCACAAGCAGCTGCGTTCACATCTGTCACATGCTTCCTGGGGCAGGTGCCGAGAGTTCTGAATTAGCCACTGATCCTAGATTTCCTGTCTCACTACTTTGGGGCATTCTCTATTGATTTCTTAATTTGAAACATGAAGAGTCAGCACTTCCCTGGCTTCACCTCCCCTGTTCCATGTTCCGCAGTTCTTTTTACATTTTTGATTAAATCAATAATTAGTAAGTGAATTATTACAACCTTGCAAATAATCTTTGCTGAGTCAAATAGTATGTTAGAATTGCATTTCCTTTCTTTTAAGCATTGTTCTTGTTCTTGGAGTTAGTGATACCATATATATATATATATTTTTTTTCTTTTAGTTATCCCTGTACTATCATTATTTTTCCTCAAACTTTCCAACAGAATGTACTCTCTCTCTGCACTATTTTCCATACACATCAGGTTTCCTAACAATTTCATAGTGTTCCGATTATGTCTCTGTGAAGCCCCACTCTCCTGCTCTAGACTGGCCACTTGTTCACTGTGTCCTACTCAGACAGCAAGTTAGAAAAACTCTACATAGGAATTTCCTCTTCCTTGGCTTGGATTCTCCTGTTTCCTAGACCCCTTGGATTCTTCCTGGACAAATTACTCATCCATTGAAGACCTGCATGAGCAAGACTATATCGCATGAAAACTTCTCATGAGAATGTACCCTCATCCTTAATTGACAGTTTGGCTTGGTGTAAACTTTCCTACTTAAATGACAGTTTAGCTGGTTATATTGCTTCTTAGACATCTAGCTTTGAGTGATGCCATTCAGACTTCTGGTTTCTAAAAATACAATTTGTTTCTAGGATGTTCTCTATCCCTTTGGAAGCAAAGAATAGTATTGAATATTATGTATTGGGCATAATCAAAGCTTTATACATACTTTTCTTGATAGTTCTTACAAAGAAAACTGTGTAATTACTTTTTTGATAAAAGGGAATTGGAAGTCAGGGAGGGTAAGAAATCTGCTGGATATATGGGGGTCTGTCACTGTAGGCTATGCTGAGTGACAACCCCTCAAGCTCACACGATTTCTTCCTGCATATTACATGGATTTCGGGAATTGCCAGTGGGCTCCGTGCTGGACGTCCCAACTCAGCGTGGGCTTCCATGCTTACTGCGGCAGGGCGAAGGGAAGTGGCAAATCTCATACTTAGTGCCAAATTTTCTGCCTGAAAGTAACATAGGCCACTCATTTCCATTTCCCCTCGGCCAAAGCCTGTCATATGGTCATCCCTCATCTTGAAGGCAGTGGTACGAGTTCCATGAGGGAATTCCTTCCTGTTAGTTTTCTGGAAATGTATAAGGTTTTTCCAAATTCCAAGTCCTGATAAAATTTAGCCAACAAGTTAGGAAAACAGGAAAAAGTATTATGATTCTTCCGTAAGAATTAAAGTATAAGAATCAACATGGAGATAGTGTTGGCTCTCAGGACTCACTCATGGTAAGCTGAAAACAAGGCCAAGCAGTCTGGGTGTGCGGAATCAAAGGTTAAGGTCAACACTCTTAAGAGCTGGGGACGGGAGGATGTACTAAAGAAGTGAGAACCCTCTAATCCAGTGGTTCTCAAACCTTCCTAATGCCGCAACCCTTTAATACAGTTCCTGTGGGTTGAGAACCGCTGCTCTAATCAATCCATCTTGCTGGTGGCTGTTGCCATATTGTGGATGTATGTTCATGGCTTTGCCTGCTGGCTGAGTCATCCTCAAATAAAATAAGCATTAGTGAGTTTGTACATGTACTTCATACAAATCCAGTAAGTGAGGTTCTAAGAAACAGGTTTTGGGAACAAAAGTCCTTAAATTGGTGATTGCAACATGTGATTCTATTTAGTGCTGCTAATTTTGCTAAGAGATCTGAATGCTGCATTATTTGGATACAACCCAGTAATGTCCACTGGTGTTTTCCAGTGTTTGCATATTCCTTCTAGGCTACAGTTCCTTGCAAATATTTTAACTAAAGAAACACAAAGAGCAGATGACATGAATGTTGTATAATACTCCGACAAGAAATCAGAGACTGGACAAAAATCTGAATTAGCAAAAGCAGTTGTCAATTTCAATGGCAAAATCAAGACTAGAGCTAGCAGACAAGAGAGATATGTTTATTTCAATTAAAAAGGAAAGTACTGGCGGCGCCTGCAGCTGTTTGTAGGGCACCAGCCACATACACTGAGGCTGGCGGGTTCAAACCCAGCCTGGGCCAGCTAAAACAACAGTGACAAGTGCAACAAAAAAATAGCCGGGCATTGTGGCAGACGCCGATAGTCCCAGCTACTTGGGAGGCTGAGGCAAGAGAATCTCTTGAGCCCAAGACTTTGAGGTTGCTGTGAGCTGTGACACCACAGCACTCTACCCAGGGCAACAGAGTGAGATTCTGTCTCAAAAAAAAAAAAAGAAAGTACTTATATGAAGCCATAGATACTCTAATGTTCAACTTGAAGATGCTTTCAAATGAATTCCTAACAACTGAACAAATGTCGATGCAAACCAGGAAATTGGCTAGGCCCATAATGTTTTGTGGGTTTTTTAATTTTCATTTTAATAGTGATAACTTATAGAAGTAGTTCTGGTGATACATTTCACTTTTATAATGATTTTTGGTTTTATCTTATGTTTTATCTCCATCTTTTAATATTTATTAGTATCAGATGTCTATATAAGGAGGAGTTTTTTACCTGTTATTTAAATATATAGTCTTGTTAAAATAAATCAATTCACAATAATATTAAACCACATATTTATTATTATTGCATTATTTTTTACAGAACACCTCCAATAGTATAACCCTATCACAGAAAAATGATTCATCTGCTCTTTGCATAATGGTTATGGCTGCTCATTATTATATAAATACATGTAAAAAAGTATCCTGGAAAATAAAGAATAGGCTTGGCGCCCATAGCTCAGTGGTTAGGGCGCCAGACACATACACTGAGACAGGTGGGTTCAAACCCAACCTAGGCCTACAAAACAACAATGACAACTGCAATAAAAAATAGCCAGCTGTTGTGGCGGGCGCCTGTAGTCCCAGCTACTTGAGAGGCTGAGGCAAGAGAATCATGTGAGCCCAAGGGTTTGAGGTTGCTGTGAGCTGTGATGCCACAGCACTCTACCAAGGGTGACATAGTAAGACTCTGTCTCAAAAAAAAAAAAAGGAAAAAAAGAACAAAAAGTAATTTAGAATTTCAGGATTCCTTGAGAATTTCTGGGAATTCTGATTTCTTATTCCCAAGTCCTGAAGACTGATGCCTCTTGGAAATTTGAAGACACTAAGTAGTGGGATATGTTACTAACCCAGGCTTAAAATGACCACCATCAGAAATATGTGATGAATAGCACAAAGTACAACCCAAATAAGAGAGCCAGAATCCAAATCTAGCTTCCTTACTCCAGAACCTCCTCTATTGTCACTGACTTAGTATTTTTTCTTTCATCTTTTCATTCATTCATTCATCCAACAAGCATTTAGTAAACACCACGTATACAGGAATCACATCAGTCTAGCATGGTAATGTTCAATAAGTATTTATTGACTACAGGGTGCTGCAGGGTACTCTGGCATGAAATATGATCCTAAAGCAATAAGGCACAGGATAGGCCACTTTTGATTGGGAATAGAAGGTAAAATCTAGGACACAGTGGGGGAAAGTTGGATCTGGAGTATGGTGGATGGGTTCTGGAGTCACTCCCAGCAATGTAAATATACTCATGGAAGAAAGGGAAGGAAAAGAAAGGGTCCTAAAGAGGGGGAGGTGGGCTCCTAAGAGAAAGAACCACACACTGAGGAGTGGACTTTTGCACCTGTTAGTGCTGCATTCAAATCCAAGTTTTGTGATCTTAGTGAACTCACTAAAGTGCTCTGGGCCTTAGTTTTCTCATTTACAAAATGGTAACAAAAATACTTAACTTCAAAGGTTATTATGTGAGCTAAGTCTATTTATATTTTTTTTACAATACAAATAAAACTCTTACTATAGTACGTGGAATGTGGTAAATGGACAGACAGAGGGAGCTATTAATCATACTTTATCATTTCGTCTGAACTTCAATATTGTTTTTTTTTTTTTTTTTTTGGCCGGGACTGGGTTTGAACCCACCACCTCTGGCATATGGGGCCAGCACCCTACTCCTTTGAGCCACAGGTGCTGTCCGAACTTCAATATTCTTGAGAATTTTCTAACATTTATACATTCTGTACCTTATGTATTCTTAAAATTTTCTTCAGTGGGTCAAATGTTCTGAATGTTCTCAAGTTCCAATAGTTCTCAGGGAGAGACTATTTAAAATGTAGTCAGACTTTCTGGAGAAAAAAAAAAAAGAAAGCCAAGGTTAGATATTTCCTTTTCCATTCAGGGATGGAAAAGGTTTTTCTTTTTGCATGTTTGTCTTGAAACCATGAATGTGGCATAAAAATAGAGTCTTTTTTTGCTCTTGAATTTGGGATACATGTGGTAGTCAGAAAGAGTAAGTAAATATATCCAAAGTTTGCAGTGACTTTTCTTTCAGGATATAGCAAATGTGGAACCCATTCTTTCTCAAGCCTGTAGCAGGGTCATGGTGCGCCCTCTGGTGGCCTGTCTTTTTAAATGGCTTCCCTTGCCCTGATGAGCAATCGGTCCAAGTACTTTTCTGTTCAGCTAAAAAAAGGATCCACAGTTTGGGGTGAGCTTTCCACAGTTACAGCCCTGGAAATGGCCAAGTCAGTGTTCCTGCTATGATTTAATAAGGGATTATTGCTTTTAATGTGTACATTGCCAAGTTGCACGTGTTTTTTCAAGACCACATTTCAGACATGTCACACTGTTCCTATCTTGATCTGTTTGGCCAGAAATGAGGCCAGTAAGAAGTGGCGCCAAGATGGAAAACCTATCTGGGGATGTGGGCCAAGTCTGCCTTGTGGGGACCTTGTACATGGTCCTTAGAACAATGGAGAGCTACCAACAAGTGTGTTAGAGGTGGGTTTGGAAAGACACGGTCAGATTTATACTTCAGAGAGGTCACCCTGGTGGAAGTGAAAAGAATGGATTGCAACGCAGAAAATCTCACAGGCAGGAGGGGAGGCAAAAGGCCATTGCAGAAGATGAGGTGAGAGACGGTGGCATCCTAGAGCAGGTGGTGGCAACAGAGATGGAGACAAGGGGACACAGTCTTAGAAATGTTGGAAGACCTTGTCATGTAGGATGGGTTGCTGGGTACATGTGGAGTATAGGGAAGAAGAAGGGGTAGAAAATGCTGCTCAGGAAAGGTGTGGATGGCAGTGAAATCATTGAAACTGGAACTCTGGAGGAGACAAAGGTTTGAGGGAGTCAGTGAGGAGATCAGCTGAGAACATGTTCATTTTGCATCATTCTCAACCTTCCTAATGTCACGACCCTTTAATACAGATCCTCATGTTGTGGTGACCCCCAACCATAAAATTATTTTTGTTACTACTTCATAACTGTAATTTTGCTACTGTTTGAATCATCCTGATATGCAGGATGGTCTTAGGCGACCCCTGTGAAAGGGGTCGTGACCCACAGGTTGAGAACCACTGATTTAGAGGAACCTGTGGCTCTTCCACGTGGAGGTGCCAGGTTATTAGCTCTCTGATTCTCAGTGTGGGGCTCTCTCTGCTGCTCCACAGCTGCTCTGTCCTTCAGACGTGTCCTACACTTTGAAAGGTGGGAGAAGGTGTGTCAGGGACCTTAACTTGTAGCTGGTATATATGGCCCCAAATGGCTTGGCTGGGCCATCCCTTTTGGTGTTGGTGGGGGGTGGATAATGTAATGAGGGGGTATGTATAGGGAGGAAACCTCAATATTGCAATATCCCCATTTCCAAAAGCTTTTATCCACTATAGTAACATTGTAATTGATTCAGGCAAGTGTCATCAGTAGATTCTAAAGCCAGTTTGTTTGTAAATAAGCTATTTAGCCAGTCTAAAAGTATCTCCCCAAAGATCAGTATAACAAAAGAAAAAGAGTGAAGAAATCCAAGTGACGCCACCAGCATCTCCCCATAAGTCACTTATTATAAAGTGAGAAAGATTCACCTAAAGTGGAGGAATTATACATACACCCCTTTAACCACAGGATCAAAGTTAACTTCACCACTAATGGGGCAAAATGACCTCAGGTTCCCCCTCCTGTGACACCCTGAGAAGGATTCTTCATGTGCATAATGTGAAGCTCGTCTACAGAAACACCAGCGCAGCCCAAATTGAGAGGTGTGCTGAAAGATAACTGGCTTGCTCTCTGTAAAAATATCAATGTCAGAAAGACAAAGGTTGAATGACCTTTTTGTCCTGAAATTAAAGAGACTAACGAAACATGACAACTAAGTATGTATACAAAATTCCGGCTTGGAAAAGCGCCATAAAAGCTTGGCAAAATGATTGTGTTCAGTAATAGATTCATATCAGTGTTAAATTTCCTAAATTCGATCATTGCACTGTATCTTTGTTTTTAGGAGACATCTGCTGATGTGTTGTGGGTGGGAAGGGCTATGATATCTGCAACTTGCCTTAAATAGCTCCTAATAATCATGATATTAATAATATGCAGATGTGTATATATATATATAGAGAAGGCAAATATGGCAAAGTGCTAATAGTCGGTGAATGAGGGTGAAAGTGTACAAGTATGTGATATATTCTTTTTACATCTTTTCTGAGAGTTATATGTTTTTTTCAAAAGAAAAAGAAAAGGAATACATCCTTCCAGCTCACACACAAGCAGAGTGGGTTCTGTACACTGAAGATTCTAACCAGTGTTTCTTTTTGTAAGGTCAAATATTTTAATATAATCTTTCTTAGCCACTAAATTCCACCTTGATGAAATGCCAAAATAGGAAACAGGTGAAGGATTACACATAATTTCCTGCCCTGCCAGGCTCTTAAGAATGTACAGTATTTGCTGTGAATTTAAAACCTATAGTGTTTAGAGAGGAATTTGTTTTCCTTTAAATCCAAGTACCAAAGTCGAAAGCTGCCAATGTCCACAGAGCAGCTGGAACAAGAGTTGCTGCCTGCAGGCGCTCCTGTCCACAGCCACGTGTCAGTGGGCAGCTCCGGAACCACCCAGGGTGTGTGTGTACCACTGGTCCCTGCTGTGGGGAGTGGGAGCCGTTGAGATGCTTCTGTTCACAGGGCCCCCGCTCTGGGCTTTCTCACTGCCTAGATGGGCACACACAAGAAGTCAGGGAAGCAGAGCAGTGAAATGGATCTTTAAAGGCCCCCAGTCTAACTCTCCCCGCCTTCCCATCTAGGACTCTTATCACCACTATAACCCGCTGGTCTCCTAACTAACTGGTCGACCAACCTCTGCCTGAACGTAGCCAGTGGCTAAAATTCCTAAGCAGCCTCTCCATTTTTTTTTTTTTTTTTATTGTTGGGGATTCATTGAGGGTACAATAAGCCAGGTTACACTGATTGCAATTGTTAGGTAAAGTCCCTCTTGCAATCATGTCTTGCCCCCATAAAGTGTGACACACACCAAGGCCCCACCCCCCTCCCCAGCCTCTCCATTTTTAAACAGCTTAAATTGTCTGAATATGCTTTCTCTTAAATATCAAAACAAAATGCCTACTTTCACTTTTTGAGGTACCTGATAACTTTTTTTTTTTTTTAGAGACAGAGTCTCACTTTATGGCCCTTGGTAGAGTGCCGTGGCCTCACACAGCTCACAGCAACCTCCAACTCCTGGACTTAGGCGATTCTCTTGCCTCAGCCTCCCGAGTAGCTGGGACTACAGGCACCCGCCACAACACCCGGCTATTTTTTTTTTTTTTTTGGTTGCAGTTCGGCCGGGGCCAGGTTTGAACCCGCCACCCTCTGTATATGGGGCCGGCACCTTACCGACTGAGCCAACAGGCGCCGCCCTGATAACATTTTTTTTAATGAAGAAATATCAAATCTTTTTAACTGAAATTGTGGAAACATATCAAATATTTACAGTCATATACTTCAGACCCTTCAGCAGGACATCTCCATATAATATCATTCAGAAATCACAGAAATTTACATTTGAAGAGTCTTGTTTGCTCATCACCTTCTGAGATATGTCCATTTTATGGATGGATTTTTGAAAATAAACAAAAATGGAGCAAAATTGCATGGGCGCACATAGTAGGCATATGTATGTGTATGGCCGTGAATTTGCTTCTGCAAATATACTAGATAGGGCTGTGGCAGATCAATGTCAAAGGTTATTTTAAGGGGGTGGGAGTGGGTAAGAGAAAGGTAGAGGCTTTTATTTCCCACCGTATACATTTTATTATTGTTCGAATTTTCTTTTATGAAGAATATGTGCTGTTTTTATCCTTTAAAACATTTTTTCTCAAAAATTTGAAAAACAGCAAGAAAGAGAAGTTGTTTACACTGCACCGAATCGGATTGCCTGGAGTTTCCACGTTGTAATGCACTGTGGACAACTTACGCCTGGCTCCTTCTTGCAGGTGGTAGCAAATCAGCTATCTGATGCCAGCCCCTGAGGCCCCCGTGTTTCTCTTCTCCACACTAAATGTCCCCATTTCCTTCAGCTGTCTCTCTGTTGGCAGAGTTTCAAGTCTCCTCGGCTTCCTGTCACCCCCCACTGAACTACAGCATATCAAGTGGGCTCAGAGAAAAACCCATTTGGAAGTTCAGGTGGCAGCTGGTCATCTGTTGAGAATTAGCAGATCGGTGGCTCTTTGTGTCCTTGTGTTAACTTGGCCTAAATTTGGGGGTCTCAGGTGCTCTATTAAAAGTGTGCTATTTCGTGCATCAGTGATGGATGGAAACAGGTCTGCTAACACACATGCAGTGGCTCTCCGAATACCGTGGTGAGCCTTCACAGCACTTACTAAACCTGCCTGACTTATCCATGCCCACCCAGGACAAGAACAGCAAAGGAAAGGCATAAAGGAAATGGCAGGAAAATTTATTCCAGTAATCAGAAGCATTAACAATGGTATAGCCAAGAGATATTACATCAGTACATAACCAGGATGAGAGGACATGGCCAAGTAGTCAAGAGTATCAACTTCACATACTCAGTGTGTGACTTGGGAAGGTTTCCTAACAACTCTATGCCTTGGTTTACCTATCTGTAAAATGGGAACAAGAGTGGACCCTCCTTCATATGGCTAACAGGAGGCTTACACGAGTTATTATTATAAAACAGTACCTGGTGCATACAATGTGTTGTATGAGTGTTTCATAAACAAAAAATAAATGAGGCATCTTGATCTTGATCCTATGGTTTCTGACTGCAATGGCCAGAAGAAAGAATATAATAAACAAGAGATGTGTGAGTGGATCTGCTTGGCAAATTTGAAGGTTGAACTGGGCTCTGTTTAGGAAACATAACCAAAGATTAGAGTTCTACCAGCTGGAAGCATCCCACCCACTGCGAACATAGAAGAAATTGTAGATAGAGCTCTGGACCCCTGCCTGCCTTCCATTTCTTCCTTATTAATAAAGGCTAACCTGGACCAACTTCATGAGCCCCAGGAGGGTACAAATCAATTGAATGATGGCTACATCATTTACATGGTACATTGTTCAAATTATGTGTGTACATTGTCCACAAGTACAATGATTGAGAAGGCAACAACTACATTCCTAGTTATTGCCATTCCATGTTTATGTGAAGTCCCCAGTTGTTTATTTGGGACACACTATTGGAGGACATTTCTCTGTAATTTTCTCTTGCAATGTAGCACCGGTTTTTGTGCATAAGGCAGATTGGATGTTTGGAGGAACAAGGATTCTTACTCTGCTAAACATACCAACAAAATGCAAGTTATCCTTGAACTGGGTCTTTCCTAATTCCAAGTTCTTCATCCATTTTCTTTAAACTTCTCCCTCTGATCTAATTCACAACCCTGAGATGGTTGTGACATCCACCCAACACTGTGGGATCACTCAGAATGCTCAGTGTAGGTTTTTGATCTTGATACAGTGCAAAGGACACTGGCTCTGCTAAGTAGTAGGGGGGATTCTGGAAAACCATCTTTCACTACTGAGCACATTTCTTTATCAGTCTTCATAGCATTGATTAAAATCTACCACTTCTCCTATCCACAGTCATTAGGAGTCTCAAATGATACTGGTAAGAGAGCTTTTCAAGCACCCAACCTGGAGCTGCAAACTCAACTGCCTGTGGTGGTCAGGTAGGCAATATAAATGTGTTGGAGGCAGGCATCATACGACAGAGAGTGGTAGTGACTGTGACAAAGTGGAACGTGTCTGTCTAACCTAAAGACATTTGAATTCAAGGGTTTAAAAAAGTAATACTGGTGAAATAATATTGCCTGATGTCAGATTAGTCCATGAGTGGGTTGGACCTACAAAATATCAGCCACAGCTTTTATCTCGGAGATAAAAGGCAACGTGGATGACAGAAGGAAAGGGAATAGATTTGGAGTCCAACTGGCCTGTGTTTAAACCCTGTGTAACTTCAGGTACGTTTCTGAATCTCTTTGAGGCTCAGTTTCATTCATCAGCAACATGAAGATAATAGTACCTATCTCCAGGGTTGTTGTAAAGATTTTAGAACAATGAAAACCAATTACCAACAATGATAATTAAGGAAGTTCAAACCTCTCTTTGTAAAGAACCTGTCCACTTCATGCCACAGTGGCACTTTCCCCCCTCCAGTTTATTCTTTTCCACAGTCTCAAACTGTCTGAGTGTGTGCTGAAGTCAGAAAGGGGAGGGCCTGTTGCCGTGACAGGTGAGCCTGGGGGAAGACGGCCACCACTCTGTGCTGTGCTAGCTTCGTCTTCACGTCATCCTGAGACCTGGCCCTCAGCCTTCCAGCCCAGCAATGACCTTCCTTACAACACTCGAATGAGAAGACCCAGAGTGATGAACTCACATGAAGTTCTCATGCAACTAATCCATGAAGCAGAATGTCTACATATGAAAAAAATGTATGGCTCTCCAGGTGGAACTCTTTCCATTCCCACACCAAGGCAGACCCCCGTCAATATTAGATATCCAAGAAACTGAGATGTCTCCCTTGGCCTCCCTTCTACTGATCATGGTTGATTGTAGATTTTGCTCGCTTTAAAATTGTTTTTAAAGGTGATTTTTTTTTTTTAGGAAAAAGTAAAAATCAGAAAAAACCCTACATTTTCTCTCGATTTAGAACCAGACTTTAATTTATTTCGGATGAGGACTGAAGGAAATGAGGACTACCCTTCCATGAAATGTTTCCCTCATGACTTCTTTCAGCTGCTTCAAAATATTTCTAAGTTTTACGTCTTTCTTTGGCCAAAGGCTGGTTTAGGTCATATGTTTTCTCTGTGCCTGAGTCAATGGAGGTGGAGGGAGAATAAATAACAGCAAGAATCTATTCCAACGGAAGCTGCCAGATTTAGCACATAAAATGTGAATTTCAGATGAAAATAAATACATTTTTAATGTAAGTATGCCCCCCTTCAAGTCAGCAATCTGGGTGGTTTATGGAACATATTTATACTACAAATTGTTGTTTATTTGAAATGTAAATTTCACTGAACATCCTGTATTTTCATTTGGTGACCCTAATTCCAGCCCACAAGGTACCAGTTACTTTTCAGTGGCCCCCACAGGTGTCTGTGGAGAGGAAACCTTCTCTCTCTCGTTAGTGTCTAAAGGTTGAGGAGAGAGATTTCTTTGGAGACTGATTTCTGAGGGGTAAAGACTGAGTCCTGAGTATTCCCCAGGGCTGGAATAACATCTGTTAGAGCTTTCTGGTCTTCCAGCCAACTGTCATACCAGAATCTATGATGGAGACCAAAAAGGAGAGAGCTTTCAGACAGGTAAGAGGTGGTTTTAGAGATAAGATACAGGCTATGGGGACAATCAAAGAGATGGCATCAAATAGGATACAGAAGAAAATTATCTAGAAAATTAAAGTTGTGTGTTTAACCATAATTCATGGGTGGAAATGGTTTGGGAGATAGTCTCTTCTCTTCCTATCACTTGACAAATGAGAAGGCAGAGATTCCCAGAAGTTTCCTTTTTGGAAAGGAAGGGATATGTGTCTGTGTGCATAAGAGTGAGTGTGTGTGTGTGTGTGTGCGTGTGTATAGTAGTAATAGCAGCAGTAGTGGGAAGAAGAGGGGAACTGAGGCAAAAATACCTGAAGTCCAACCACCCTTCCACTACACCTATCTCAACACCAGATTGTGGGTTTCTACAACTTTTCTATAACATTTTTTAAATTACATAAACAATACACATTCCTGGGTGAACTATCAGGAATACATATATAAACAAAAAGAGAAATTTCTTTCTTAAACCCAAATCACAGATATTACTACTGTGAATATTTAGTACTGTACAGAGACAGTACTTTGGTGTGAATGGTCCCATTCTGCCTGCTTCAAGGAGCCACACCCATGGACTATCCTTTCTCTTGGGACTGCCAATCCAGTTGAGGTCATATTCTCTTCTGGTAAAGTGGTAGACAAGTGACCAAGGTCTCCAGCTTAAGTGAGCCTCAGGGATGAACATTCCGGAATTTCTTCATCCTAAGGGAAGAAGAAACCCTCATGAGATTAGCCATTAGCTCCCATCACCCAGCTACCTGGAGCAGTTGGGCCTGCAACTTCTGAGAACTAATTCTCCAGCTTTTCCTTCAATTCTAATGTGGCAAAGTGATGGAGTTGATGGCTCCTGTTAGTGGCCTCCACATCCATACTCTGCAGGGAAAGGTGGGGTCCCATCAGGAGCTGAGTCTAGTTCCCCGACCCCTGAATCCAGAATGGTTTGTGACTCGCTTTAACTAGTAGAATTCAGGGGAAGTGATGGTGTGAGAGCTCCCAGTCTCAGCTTCCAGAGGACTGTGTGCTTCCATTCCTTCTCTTGGAACCTTGAACCTGCCATAAGAACAAGACTAGTTAGGCTGCTGGAGGATGACAAACCATTTGGAGGAAAGCCCAGGGACTTCAGTCAGCTTGCAGAAGCAGAACCCCCTTGGGGACACACAGTTACCCTCAGACACATGAGGAAGACCAGCTTGCATCATGGGGCTAACTAAAATGATTTCTTTGTAAGCCGTGAAGTTTGGAGTGGTCTGTTTGCAGCAATAACTAGCTTGTACTTCTACGAACTTCCACAGCCTCCCAATTCCTTCTCTTGTGAATTTCTGTAGCTGCAAACAAAGAACTCTGATTGATGTTTTCTAACTAGTCTCTCATTCTTTTAACAGAATATGATCATAGCACACATCCTCTCTTGTGATCTGCTTTCTTTCACTCTGCAGCTGATTTTGAGCATCTTTTCCTAACAACACATTAGGCACAGTAAAGAAGAGGAAATCTCCCAAATGCTGCTTCTGAGCCTCTGCCCAAATCATGACGTTATGGCCATTGGCCAAAATACTACTCTTAGGTAGGCCTAGTGCGATCTGTTTTCTAAAGCAGGAAGTGGCTTGAGCCTAGTTCTCGGTGAGATTATCAGACAGCACAACATGTTTTCACAGCCCGATGCCCAAGAGAAGGACACAGTAATGCCTTGAAGGTGCTTGAGAACATGCACCTTTCCAGACACCTTCTTTCTCTTTGGAGAAAGAGGCAATAATTTCATGCTGAATATTCTTCTATTCTTTTCAGATTTATAAACATGGTGCAACCATGTTGTGAACATGCAAATACATTAATGTTTTCCAAGAAAAATGAGTGTTCATCAAAATGAATGCCCTGCAACTCTGCACATGTTTCTAGCAGAGGGACTTTTCTGAATGTGTTATCTATTTTGGACCTTTCCAGCAAGTTGCAGTCTCAAAGTCTATTCTTAAACTGATTGCTTTTCCTTTAATATTTTGCTGATAACAATAATGCCTACATCATTTATCTCATTTAATCCTCACAAAACTCCATGAGGTAGGTATTGTTATTATTCCCCTTGGAATAAATTGAGGCTTAGAGAAGGCAAGGGTGGGAGGTCCCATTTACCTTGCACAGAGGTAGGATTTAAACTCGTTTGTCAAACTGCCAAGTCAAAATGCTTTCCCTGGGTGTTAAAATGTCTCAATCTCTATGGAGTTTTAAAGAAGGAATTAAAAAAAAATTATATTGCTGAAGTACAGGTTAAATCCTTTTTAAATGTGGGAAACAATAGGTGGTCTCCATGAGTTTTCTTCTAGTCCTTAGAGGGTATGAGGGTGACATTCCACCCTAAGCCATTTCTCCAGACTTCCACATACACCTCCAGGGTCAGGGGAACACACAAGATCTCCCTGAATTGGCACACAGAGGCTCTGGAACAGAACCTCATTCACGAGTTTGAGAAACATTAGTGATAGTACTGCAAACAATTGCTTAGTCCTTGACCATGAGCAAGAATACAAGACATGTGGGACACACCGGCTCTTATTTTTAAAAAGGATGTCACCTTATGTTGCATACCAGTAGGGGTTGGGAGTTAGGAACGTAAGAAAACAAATGGGTCCTTGCCCCCAGGCCCCATTGGTATGCAGCTGCGAAGAGGTAAATACTCATGAAAAACTAAAAGCATCCATTAGAAAACAGATAGTACATTCTATAGATCAGCGCTGTCCAAAAGGACTTTGTGTAATATGCAGAATGTGTTATATCTGTGTGGTCTGATGTATGGAATGGCCGATATAGCCATAGTGGCTTCCTGGCCACTTATGGGTTTGGAGCATTTGAAATGTGGCTAGTGCCAGGGAGGAACTGACTTTGAATTTTTAATTAATCTTAATGTAGTTGACTTTATTAACTGAAATTTGAATTTAAATAGCCATGTGTGGCCAGGGTGAAGGTGGTCAGGGAAGGTCTCATCAAAAAGATACATTATGAGCAGCTTTCAAAATGGGACAGGGAGGGGAACTGGGTGGGGGCACCTGGTGGGGACTTTGGAAAATTAGAGACCTACCCCCGCTAAAGCGGCCGTCACCAGCCTGCTTTAGTTATTGCCACACAGAAATGCAGACCCAGTGTTGACTATCTTATTTTTCAGAAGAAGTCAGATTGTTATTTTAAGTCACCTAATTTTAAATCTTGGCAACAGTATTGGTCAGTGTGGGCTACCTGCTTTTAGCAGGTGCTGTGGATGCCCCCCCTTGAATCCATTGGACACTCACCTCTGTCTACATGGCCGCCTCCGACCACCTGAAAACACTGTGCACACACTTCGCACCTGGAGGCCAGGCTGGGAATGCCGAAGAATCAATGCCCTTGGAAGCAGATGTCACCCACCGAGAGGTGCAGAGGTAGTTCATAGCATAACCTCTCTGCTCAGTCAGGATGGCTCTGAGGTATGCTCTGTGCTGTCCCCACAGTGCTCTTGTGCCATGGCACTCCAGCTACAGCAGAAGTGGGGAGGTTGATGTGCCATTCGTAGGCTTCCATCCTTTCCCCATTCTACTGCCGAATGATGTTTCCTGGGACCACCTCCAGTCCATACCTCAGAACTTGGAGACCAATCCATATCTTCGCACCTGGCTCTGGAGGGACCTGCACTAAGACAATTTGTAGCAAACAAACTCAAAATTGCCGTAGTGAACAAAATGATGTTTCAAGTTCACTCACATCATAGTCCCCTGAAGGTCATTGTGGAGACTTCATGCCTTCATCACGTGGCTCTGCGTCCTCTGGGACGCTTCCTTCTCCACACTTGGTTGCAAATGGAAAACAAGAACATGGAGGATGGGAGGAGGATTTTTAGTGGCAAGACCTAAAGGAAATGGTGACCAGCACCTGAGCCCGTGCTCCACTGGGAGAACTCTGCCATGCTGTCCCCACTGCATGCTGGGGACCAGAGAAAGGCCGGGCGGCTGTGCAGTCTTTATAAAAGGAAATGTATTTGGTGAACACATTGCAGTCCCTGCTGCTGCAACTTATTTAGATTTTGTAAAAATACTGTCTAGGCTAACAATATTTGGAATCTGTGGTCCAGATATTATTCTCTAGAATGGGGGGAAGGGCCAACTTATCCAATGACTTCTTAACAGAAACAAGTGTGCCACATTTTACCCAACTATGTGGTAAAAAGTTTTCCACTGAATGAGTTTATAATTTGGGGGAGAAAATTATAATTTCATTTCTCATAGGTCTTACCTGAGTGGTGACTCCCTCACAAGATAGCACTTCCTTCCTTCCTTCTCCATGAAGTGACTATCTATTGGTAAATAAAGATCGTGTAAATACTCAGCATTCCCACCTGTCTTCAAGCTCCTTCCCCACATTCCTGGCACTCCAGCCATTCTGTCTGGCTTGCCAAACTTTCCCCCACTTCCAGTTCTTTGCCAATGCTGCTCCCTCCTCCAGGACCCTGTTGTCTCTCCTCTCTTCTCTTTGCCTCTTTCTTTAACCAGCTGGCTCCCGAGTCTGCCAAATCTTCCCATAAATTTTTTTTCTCAGAGAAGCTGTCACTGACTAGCCAAAATAAAGTTACTTTTTTTTTTTTTTTTGGCCTACCATTATTCTTGCTCCTTTCATCCATCACAATTTGAAACAATATTTACAGGTTTCCCATCTCCCAAAAGGTGGCTCACCACAGCACCACACACGTAACACACGGCTCAGTGTCTGAGACACTTCTGGCACTCAAAAGATATCTGTTGAGTAAATAAATGAATACCAAGAAAAGTCCAAAACTTTATCAATACACTTGGCTTTAATAATATTTATATTTTTTAGTAATTCTTTTTATGTATTTATTTATTTATTTTTTGAGCCAGAGTCTCACTATGTTGCCCTCAGTAGAGTGCTATGGCATCATAGCTCACAGCAACTTCAAATTCTTGGACTTAAGCGATTCTCTTGCCTCAGCCTCCCGAATAGCTGGGACTACAGGTGCCTGCCACAACGCCCGGCTATTTTTGGGTGTAGTTGTCATTGTTGTTTGGCAGGCCCAGGCTGGATTCAAACCCGCCAGCTCCGGTGTATGTGGCTGGTGCCCTAGCTGCTGAGCTACAGACACCAAGCCAAGTCCAAAGCTTTAATGAAGTTCGTAGATGCCAGGCGGGGTGGCTCACGCCTAACACTCTGGGACATCCAGGCAGAAGTGAAGAAAAAAGGAAGAATCAAGGTTGACTTTTATTTTTTGCCCCCAAAACAACTTGTTAAAATTTTTAGGTCAGTTATGCTTTTAGCAATTGACACTTTGCATTGTAATATCTCTTTTACTTTTCCAAAGACTTTTTATCCCTCCACCCTTGTTGACATAAATGATGACACTGAGTTTTATCTAGGTTAGTTTTCGAAGAGACTAAGTTCAAGGATGTCTGGGATAAAGAGAGGATTTTCATTTTATTTCTTTGCCTCAGGTAGCATTCAATATATAAATACTTTTCTTTCTTAAATCCCAGTAAGGTTTATCTAAACTTTCAAAACAGATTGGGAAATGTTATTTTAATTATAAAAGGTATCCTTACAAACTTCTTCATTTTATATTTTATATATATTTATTTATTTATTTACTTATTTAGGACAGAATCTCACTCTGTTGCCCAGGCTAGAATGCCATGGTGTCAGCCTAGCTTGCAGCAACCTCGAACTTCCAATCCATCCACCATCGTACTCCCAATTACAGCTCACATTCACCTCTTTCCTGTTCCACTTTGCCCAAGATTGTGTCACTCCAAACTCCTGGTGCATAATGAAGCCGTCTATCTAAAAAACCCAGTTACTTGTTTAGGGAGGGAAGTGATTTTCGGTTTTTAGGTTTTCTTTGGGAGGGATTTGTTACCAACTGGTAGAATTTGAATGTGTTTTCCCCGTAGGAGGCAGATTCAAAAGTCTGGCCTGCTAAGACTCTTTGGGAAGCTGAAACTAATTAAAATATTTATTTTAGCCCCTGTAGCTAAGACACAGCAGGGGAGAGAGCCCAGCATTCATTTTTATGAAGGTGTAATTATATCCACTAACCTCTTGTGTCCCGTGCTCAGGCTCTGCCCCAGGGCTGCCACACCTGTTCAGCACCTGCCCTGTTCTGTGACTACTTGGCAGAACAGTATTTAATGCCTTACCTCAGAGCACTCGGGGTCACCTGCCTTTACCTGAGGATAATAGAGCCTTGTTCCTCCTTTCATTATCTATAGACTCCCTGCTGAGTGAAGTACTTTCCTAGTCTCACCTTCAATGAGATCTGTAAAGCCACACCAGAGAGGGAGAGAGAAAGAGGAAAAAGAGAAACTAAAAAATAGTTGTTATTTTTTTTTTTTAATCACAGAGGTTGAGAAAGATACGATAACATAGAGTCCTTGGTACTTTTCTTTACTTTCTTTTTTTTTTTTGTTATTAAATCACAGCTGTGTACATTCATGTGATCATGGGGCACCATACACTAATTTCATAGACCGTCTGACACATTTTCATCACACTGGTTAACATAGCCTTCCTGGGATTTTCTTAGTTATTATGCTAAGACATTTACATTCCACATTTACTAAGTTTCACATATACTCTTGTAAGATGCACCGCAGGTGTTTCTGAGGGCTCACAAAATACTTAAAGACAAAGCCAATGTAAACATGCAGTGGCTCCAATGGTGAAAACGAATAATGATGCCCCTTCTGAAGACCCGTTCTGAGCAGGGATGGACGAGATGCTTTACTTAGAGTGTCCCATTCCTTCTCGCTACTCTCCATCACAGAAGCGAGCATCAATATTTATGAATATTTTATCATATGTATTATCTAATTTTTAACATTGACCAGTATTTTACAAATGAAAAAAACTGGGGTTGCAAGAAGTTCAATAACTTGGAAAATGGCAACGAGTGGGCCAAGGGCAGGCTTGAGGTCACACAGACCTGGGCATGCGTTCGGCTGTGCTACTGAGCAGCAGGGCGATGTTAGGCCAATTACCTGATTTCCCTAAACCCTCATTCTGTCACCTATAAAAAGGAGGTGGTCGTAGGTGATGGACTGAAGGAATTACCTTACCTGTGAAGGTGCGGTGAGCTAACACACGCGTGATGCCTGGCACAGCACGTGTTGCATCAAGGCTTGCCATCATCATCCTCAAAGACCACCCACAGCCAGCAGGTGGGCGAACCAGGCTGCCAGCGCTGGTTGTTTTATTTTGTGCATAAAGCTTCTTCGTGTTCCATCCTCAAAAGCTGAATTCGGAAAAAATAATTGGAAATAGAAGAGGATGGAGCGTGAGCACATGAAGGACAAAGACCAGCCACTTCTCTCTTCAGAACTTAACCTCTGTGGGGCCTTTGCCTCGGGTCTCTGGCCCGGGAGGAAAATCTGTTCGGTGAACTATGAAGGTTTTTAATCAAGAGAAAAGACTTGGTAAGACTTGGTAAGACAAGGTTTTAGATTCTCAACCTTGATTGTGAAATTACGATGTGTATGCTTTTACAGGCCAGCTCTCCATTTTCCTTCCCCCAAGCTCCTTTCCCCACACTGTCCGCCCCCCACCCCGCCTTCATTCTCTTCCCTCTCCACCTCTGACTTAACGTTGGCCTCATCCCTCAATTCAAACCCCATCACCTCCCCAGGTTTCTGGTCTCCCCTTTCTGTGGATGCTGAAACATATATTTCTAGTTTAAATATTTCATTGATTTCTCTGTTTCATATGAACTAATATCTCCACAAATAGATTATGACTTCCTTGGTCTACTCCACAGGGATTGATTCTGAATTACAAACCTAGGGGTTCTAAACAGGCACTGTGTGTAAATTCTTGTTGGGAATTGGACTGATGACAGCATTTGTGAAACACCCACCTGGTAGTGAGGAACCAACTGAGAACTTGGCACAGAATGTCAAGGCTGGTCCCCACCCTCGAGGTGCTTTCCTCCCTAAAGAGAACAAAGCTCACAGCATTTACACCTGGGAGGCTCTGTGGCAGAAGTGAGCATGATGGGTCCTGAAGCTGTTTTATATAGAAGATCTCTTGCTTTGTTCAACAGTATAATGGAATACAGCAGTGGTACCTACTTCCTGGGGTCTGGTTTAAAGGAGATAACACAAGTAAACCTCAGTACAGAGCCTAACGTGTACTAAGATCTCAAGGTTTGTTTGCTTCAGGTGGGTTCGGAAATGAGGAAAGCAATTGTTCAAATGCCAGAGTGGAACAACAAACATCTTAGGCATAAGAGGCTCACCTGGGCATATTTCAGGGACAGCTAAGCTGTTGTCAAGTTATTTTTGAGGTATTTCATGATAACTACATAATTTACAGTAGAAATAAGTACTTTTGCCCATGCCAGGCTCCATGCAGTGGGGCAGGGCGAGGGACACTTCTGGGCCTGCAGTCCCAGGTGGGAGGAGACTCTGAAAGTCAAGGCCATCTAGTGCCCTCTCTTACCTGAATCACAGTAAATGGGAGACACACAAATTGGCACAATACTAAGTAGCAAACCTGGAGGGAGTTTGTTGCTGTATATTTCATCAAGAGGAGGATGTTGGGTTGAGCACGCTGACCTCAGCGGGACTGTGTTTCACTCTTTCCCATGGAGGTCCCATTTCTAC
The DNA here is from genome assembly GCF_027406575.1 of Nycticebus coucang. Taxonomy (NCBI): domain Eukaryota; kingdom Metazoa; phylum Chordata; class Mammalia; order Primates; family Lorisidae; genus Nycticebus; species Nycticebus coucang. The sequence goes on from NC_069781.1 coordinate 79,197,607, forward strand.
ACAGGCAACATTTCCTTTTTCTGAGGCTGCTGCGAGGAAAACTAGCATGCAGATCAGATATTACTGAGCTAAAGTCTTTTGGCCACAGAGGCATCTTGCAAGGCAGCAGACTGGCTCAATGATCGCTGTGTCCAAATGTGTCCAAAGCTGTGTCCAAAAGCGGGGAGGAGCTCAGCTCTTTGGGAAATGGCTTTAGCCAACATAAACATGCTCTACTAAAAAAAGCTAAGGGCTCCTTTGGAGAGGTGTTGACTTGGTTTCCAGCAGTTGCCGATCCAGTTGAAAGTATCATAACATAAAACGCAGCCCTCCCAGCTATTGCATCTAGAGCAGCAGTTCTCAACCTGTGGGTTGCGACCCCTTTTTAACAATGAAAATACTTTGCAGCATTAGGAAGGTTGAGAACCACTGATTTAGAGGAAAGACGCAAACAGAGCAATGGTGGGTGGAGGATAGGGTTCTGGTTCAAAGCCTCCTGTTCTGAATTTGACTTGGTGAATGTGGTTAAGGGTGGAGTTGACACCTGCCCAGAGGGTCCCAGGTTGACCCTTTTAATATGCATCCCTGTAGCTGGGGAAGTTACAGTGCTAAGTTGCACTTGGCTGAACTATGGCTTTGAACATGATCATCCTCCTTGCCTGAATGAAGATAAAAGAGAAAACACCTGCAATTACACATCAACAGAAGGATGTGTTGAAATCTACAGAGGAAGCTTTGTAGGCTTAGCGATGACGAGCTGCAACTGTATTAGGAAAGCAATGAGGTAGATGCCCTAATAACAATAATAATTAGACAGTGACCACTTCCTACATACGTACTCTGTGCCAGGCATTGAGCCCCAGACCATAGCTACCTCATGTTGAAGTCTTTGCATCACCCGGTGAGGTAGTTACTATGACCTTCCTTTTACAGTTGAGGTGCCCGAGGCACTGGGAGGTCAGGTGCCTGCCTAGAGTCACACAACCAGAAAGTGCAGAGGCAGCATTGAATGCAGATGGGCCCGGTTCCAACATCTCTGCTCTTTCTACCAAGCTGGTGCTGTGAGACACTGACGCAGGCTTCACTGACACCAAGAGGTAGAGCACCTGCTGGGTGGAGGAAAATGAACGAAATTCCCAGGGTACAGAAAGAAGTATAAAATGGACTGTGCTTGCAATATAGTTACCCCCAAAAAACACAACAGTAAACCATTTGTGTGGTTATTAATTGGATAAGAATAAAGGCATTTCCCAAAGAAAATGGTAATCCTTCAAGAGTGGAGACCGTGTCTACTTTCTTTTTTTTTTTTTAATTAATACGAGGGTACAATATTTGGGTTACGTTGTTCTCACTTCCAGGGTAAAGTTCCATTTGTAGAAGAGCCCCTCACCCAGGGGGCGTGTTACATACCCTCACAATGTGCACTTTAGGTGAGATCCCACCCCATCCCCCCCCTTCTGCCAAACATCCTCCCCACTCCCCCTTCCTGCTTCCCTCTACCCCCGAACTGGACTATAATAGTGTTTTATTGTTCTCATGAGCATGTAATTGTTTATGTATTGATTTCATATTAGTATGGAGTACATTGGATATTTATTTTTCCATTCTTGTGATACTTTAGTAAGAAGAATGTATTTCAACTCCATCCAGGTAATTGTAGGAGATGTAAAGTCTCCATCTTTTTTAATGGCTGAATAATATTCCATTGCATACCACAGTTTGTTGATCCATTCATGGGTTGATGGGCACTTAGGTTGCTTCAATGACTTGGCAATTCTGAATTAAGCCGCAATAAACATTCTAGTGCAAATGTCTTTGTGGTAAAATGATTTTTGTTCTTCTGAGTAGATACCTAGTAATGGGATTGCAAAGTCAAATGAAAGGTCTACTTTTAGACCTCTGAGGATTCTCCATACTTCTTTCCAAAAAGTCTGTATTAGTTTGCAATCCCACCAGCGGTGTAGAAGTATTCCCTTCTCTACACATTCACACCAGCATCATGTGGGCTAATTTTGCTGGGATTAGATAATATCTTAGAGTGGTTTCATTTGCATTTCTCTGATGATTAAAGATGATGAGCACTTTTTCATGGGTTTGTCGGCCATATGTCTGTTGTCAATGGAGAAGTTTCTGTTGAAATCACTTGCCCACTTACAGAGAGGGTTATTTGCACTTTTGAAAATTGTTTAATTTATGTTCTTTGTAGATTCTAGTTATCAGGCCTTGTCAGGTTCATAACATACAAAAATCTTCTCCTATTCCAAAGTCTGTCTGTGTGCTTTGTTTGTACTACTCTTAGCTGTGCAAAACCTTCTTAGAGATGTAGATCTTTGGAATAGGAAAGAGAATCTAAAGATAAACCCAGCCACATATCATCATTTAATCTATGGTAAGCCTAATAGTGCAATGGGGAAAAGAATCCTTATTTAACAAATGGTGCTGGGAGATCTGGTTATCCACATGAATAAATGGTTTAAATTTAAGACATGAAACAATAAAAATTCTAAAAGAGAGTGTTGGGAAAACACTTGAAGATATTGGCCTGGGAAAAACTTTATGAGGAAGACCCCCTCCACCCCCAGCAATTACAGCAACACCAAAAATAAATAACTGGGATTTGATCAAGCTAAAAAGCTTTTGCACAGCTAAAGGTAACACGAACATACCTACTTTCCTATCCTGAGTACGTTGCCCAAAGGCCTATACCTAGCAGACTCTGGACACACATCCCTTGATCCTGAATGGAGCTACATGCTATCATAGGACAAATTGAACACATCAGATCTTAAGGTTGAAACTCCCAAGTAATGGTCCCAGCCCTTCCCCCAAACTAACTCATTGCCTTTGGCAAGTTAATTCATGTCTTTGGGACTCTATTTCCTAGTCTACAGAAAAGTAATAATAAAAATGAAGTTTAGTGTATGCCCTGGCTTACTTCACAAGATTCAGTGTAGATTAAATGAAGTAATGGTATGAATGTGTTATAAAACACTATAAAATTTTTCTTTAATTTTTATTCCTTAGAAGTACTGCAGAAAATGGGGGCAGGAGATATCCTTGAGGGCCGAGTGCTTGGGGATGACTTCATGGATGAAGGGGAAAAAGGAAGCTTTACAGTCTCCTACATTCTAGAAGCCTTAAACTGGTCAATTCTCATTCTATCATATGAACAATACGGATTAATTCTATTGTAGATCACAATCACGTTTGAAAACCTGCGGTGGGGTGTGAAGGACTGGGTAAAGGATTCTCTCCTGCTTTGGATTCCAGGGTCTCCTTTCTCAGTGAAAGTAGCCTGGACACTTTCCTTCCTGTAAGCTTTGCCATCTTCCTTCTGGGCCTGGCAATCCTTGACTAAGACGTAACATTTCATAGGAGCAAGGTAACGTAGTAGGGAAGGACAGATTCTGGAATGGAACTATTGAGAGAATGGCTTTTTGTTTACTGTTCTAAACCTCAGTTTCCTCAGCAGAAAATAAGGAGATGATAATAGTACTAACCTTATACAGTTATTGGACTTTTTTACATTTGGTAACTCTTGTATGGAGCTTAGTCCACTGACCAAAAAATATATGTAAGTCATTGTTAATATACATTTGTAATCGTAATGAACTATTTAGTTCCTGATTTTCTTCTAGCATCCTCATCGCCAAATACTCTTCTTGTTGATTAAAGTTTAATATCCTAGAAAGAGATATTAAGGCCTTGGGACAGGTTAGTTGCTAAAATGTTACAAAAGCCAGAAACCAGAAGAATCGCCCTGGATCTGTGATTTTCCCCAATAATCTAAACTGAAAAACATAAATTAGGGCAGAGAAATATGCTTCACAAGATTCTGAATAAATAACATGCAATGTATTTTTAATTCTGTAGCCCCTCTGAGTGCAGTGCCGCAATTGTGAGACACTCACTATCATTTGTTCTTTATTGCCTTAAATTTCTAGCCTCGTGGGAGCCCAAAGTTAACCCCCAAGGATCCACTGAACCAAAGCACTCTTTGAATAATTAAGCCTTAGAAACTTTCATGATTCAACCTCTAAAGGCCATAAATTTCTTCCAAAAAAGAAGCTGAAGTGAATGAGAAGAAACTTCACAAATATGTCTATTTTTGTTATCTCTTTAAATACTTTCAGGGTTTATAGGTTCAGAGAAAGTTTTTCTTTTAGGGTGGAGTGGAAGGAAAGAAGACTGGAGACTAAAAAGCGTTTCTTAGAGATCCAGAAGCCGTGATGGAAAATCCCCTCTCTAGAGGCTTTCTTTCCCCTAGAAATAAACGTAATGCCTCTGGAGTTCCCTGGGAGGGTCCCCAGGGCACGATGTCCGCCATCCCATCCTCCATTTTGCAGGTGGAGTCACAGGAGCATAAAGAAGAGGAAGTAAACGCGAGCGCTCGTCCTAGGACATATTTCACTAAGGTCAGTTAAAAATGACCAAAGACCCACGCTTTGAAAAAAGCCTCTGTGCAGCCATTTAGTCACCAGAAACTGCCTAGATCCAGTGTAAAGTAGTTCCAGATACTTCTCCATGTGGACAGCATTTCCTTGAAATAAGCAACCCTTTGCCAAAGGTCATAGGGCAGAAGAAAGTGAAGCATTCTGTGGTGAAGTGGACGCAGACATGGCCTTTCTGTCCTGCAGGAGACTCGCCCTCAGGCTGCACAGTGAAAGGTTGGAAATCCCAGGGCAGCAGCGTGGAAATCCCCCAGCGGCACCTTCCCCTGAGTGTTCTAAGGTCGTACTTGTCCTTCTGTGTGTGCAGATTAACCTCGTTCCTTTTTGGGGGGTGGCATTTCTTGTTTTGTTTCTCTTGCTTTTCTATTTCATAATTTTTTTTCATTCATCCTGTGACACTTCAAGAAGAGTAAATCTTTGACTAAAGGATGATGCTGTGAGAACCTCCACGCCACAAACATAGGCTTTCGTATTACCTGGAAGACGCCTTCCTACCTTCTCAGACGGCTGTGTCTGAAGTGATTTGTCTGTCACCCTCTTTTCTGGTGAGGTGTGTAGTCTGACACGGCAGTAAAGAATCTTGTAGCAGGCACATCAAGCGTTCTTTTAATGTTTTTATTTTTGATTCACAAGTAATAATTGGGTATGTGCGTGTATGGGGTACAAAGTGATGTTTCAATACCTGTAGACATTGTGGAATGATTGAATCAGGCTAATTCACATGTCCATTATCTCAAACACATTTTTTGTGGTAAGAACTTTTAAAATCTATTCTTTTAGCCATTTTAAGATATACATTACTGTTAATTATAGTCACTATGCTGTGATAGTGACTATAGATTACCGTAATTTACCCCTCAGATAAAGCTTTGAATCCTATTATTTCCACAGAATAGTGAGTGACCTCAAGCCTATTACTTAACCCTTCAAAACCTTAATTTCCTCATCTCTAGAGTTAATACTATGGAAGTGTCCAGCCCATAGGAATGTTGTAAGAATTACATGATTTCATGAAGGCTCAGTAAATCCTAACTCCCACTACAGTATTTTATTGAGGGCTCATTGGACTAGATACGTGAGAGAGACAACAGATGAAATGAATGTGCTTAGCATTTTATGACAATTTTAATGGGATTTGCATGGTTCCTAAAAATTATAACTCTCATGAGGTTTCCCCAAGAAAATACATTTTGGAGAGAGTATGATAAGACATCCTGAACCACAATACCCAACTTTCTGGCCCCAAACCCTTAACTGTCCTTCAGTTCTGACTATATCTTCTCTTCACGCTCGCCCCATGGCCTGTGCTTTGGAGCCCAATATACGCCAGTGATCCCTTGTCTCCTCTCAACTAGGTCCTTCCTGTCGGTGTCTAGGCCCTAGGCCACTCTAGACCTTTCTGTATTAAAAAGTATCATGAAAAGGGCCATCTCTCCCCTCCTGCTACTTCTCCTGTCTCTCTTTTCCTTCAGAGTCAGTCACTTAGCAAATTATGTCCTCATTGCTGCCATTTTTTTTTTTCACATCTGACTTATTCCTTAGCCCATTAGAATCTGGTTTCTAATCCAAAGATACCACCACAGAGCCTTCACTAAGACATTCAGTGGTCTCTGTGGCGTTAAATCCAAAAGACTCTTCCATTCTTCATCTCTCTAGCCCCTCGTTGACATTGGACTTGGTCCCTCTTGCTTGAACTTCCTTGGCCCTGGGATGTTACATCTTGGTTTTCCTTTCATCTCTCTGGCTGCTCTTCTTTGTCTCCATTTCTGGTTCTTTTCCTTCCTTCATTAAATATTGAAGTTCCCCAAGTCTCAGTCCTGAATGCTCTTCTTACTCTGTGGACTCTCTCTGGGCAATCCTTGTCCGTCATGATTTCAGTAACGTGATACCAACATACGTCTCCAGCACAGACCACTTACTCCTCTGTGATCCACACCCAGGCGCCCACCTACTTGTTCACTACATCTCCTTTGGAAGGCATTGCTCTTCAACTTGTCCAAGACAACTTCATCATCTTTCCCAGCAACCTGCCCCCCTTTCTTTATTCTCTCAATGACCAGCACCATCGTCCATCTCATCTATCCTCCAGGTCTCATCCCTGATGCCTTCCTCTCCCTCACTCACCATTCCTAATTCATCACCTAGGCATAAATGTTTTATCTTTTAAATGTCTCTCAAGACAATCTTGATTCCAGTATTTTCACAGTCATCACTCTAATCTAATCTGCTATCATCCTTTCTCTATTCTCCTGGGCTTTGCAACCATATTCCTTTTTCTACATTGCAGCTAATCATATCCTGCCCTTCCACAAAACTTGCCAATGGCTTCCTGTTGATCACAGGAAAATGAGCAAAATTCTTAAATGACATTGCAAAGACTGCCTTTCTACACTATCTGTTTTCTCCTTCCTCCTCACAAAAAAAAATTTCATTACTGGAATGATAATATATCTTCTACACACACAAATGACATTTTCTAACCTCCTGTACAGAGAAGGATAACCTCTGAGATATATGCAAAAGTCCTTTTATCCTTGCCCTACGGGTTCTTCATGCCTGGAATACAGAAGTGATGACTGGATCTCCAGCTTTTACCTTGAGACCTTGAGGGTAGAGGTTAGAACTAGAGATGGTAAGACAGAAAGATGGAAGTATCCTGATGACTTGGGAGAACCGACATACAAGACTTGACTTTCTACTTCTGGGCTTATTCTATGTGAAAGAACAAAATCCTTATATGTGTAACCTCACTACAGTTGGATTTCCAGCACTAGAAGTAGAACTCAATTTCTAATTGATAAACACAAGATTTGCAAGGCATAGTGTGGTCTCTGCTCTACCTCTCAAGCTTCTTCTTACCTGACTCTTACGTGTATGCTCGTCCATGCAGCGCCACTGGCCTGCTTTTAGTTGTTCATATGCACCAGGCTGCCTTTCTGCACAGGGATTGTGTGTATTCTTTCCTCTGTCTATAGGATTTTCCTATGCTTCCATGAAACTATATTCTTTTGCTTCAGAATACTTTCCTTAGGTTTAGAGATTAGACATTCATTTATGCAATTATTTGATAAATATCTGCCTTCCCTATTAGACTTAAATTTCGTGAAAGTAAGGGTCATGTCTAGCTTTTTTCCTAACATTTTATTCCCAGCAGCTACCACCTTGATAAATATTCTGTGTCTAATAAATAATGTTCCAGTGAATGAATGAATGGAGAGCAGTCCCTTTTTTTATGATTTCTATCAGGTCTTCTCATTCTGTCTTGCCTCAACAAGTCTCTTGTCAAAACTCTCAACAACCTTGTGTTGACAAATTATCTCCTTTTCAGTAGCTCCAGCAGTTCTTTAAGATATGCAAATAATGACAACCCTTTTTCAAGCAAGAATTTTCAACATAAAATCACTTGCTATTAATATGTTCAAATGGTCCCTGGAATTCTTTGACCTTATTTCCTCTCATGTAAGTCTTGAGCCTCAGTTGTAAATTGCAAATTTGAGAATTATCCAACTGGTCTGTGACCATCCAAAACATAGTATATTAAGGGTGGTGCCTGTGGCTCAAGGAGTAGGACACCAGCCCCATATGCCGGAGGTGGCGGGTTCAAACCCAGCCCCGGCCAAAAAAACAAACAAAAAACCCTGCAAAATATAGTATATTCAAACAAACAGATTAAAAAGACCAGCCATGTAAGAAACCCTCACATTACCATTGCCTTCCCACATGGCTTTCTGCATCCAAATATCGTTCTCTGTATACAATTTGATTCTCCTAACCTTCGTTTCTTTGCCTTCTCAAACTTGAAAAACATGCAGCAGAATCCCCTAGAAGGCTTTCTAAAGCATAGATTGCTGGTTTCTGGTTCAGGAGATCTGGAGCCAGGCACAGGATTTGCATTTGTAACAAGATTCCAGGTTATGCTGATGCTGTTGGTTCAGAGACGCTTTGAGAACCACTGTTTTAGTGGCTCCTTATGGAAATATGATCTGTTTCTTTAAAGGAATCCAGCAATAGATACATTTACTTGTCTGCATTTTTAATAGCAGCCTGCAGAACATGTCAACTTGGGTATAATCCAGTTTGCCAAAAGCAAAACAGTGCAGTTGTGACCATCCTAAGAACTAAAGAGCCACTGCATGTCACCCTATGGGCAATGAGGAAGAGAAGTCGTGGAACCTCAGTGTAGAGCCCAGCAGGGGGGTAGGGGGGCTGTGTAGCTTGCTCAGACCTTGAAGCTGCCCTTCTCTTAAGATTTGGGGTGATACAGCAGCAGCTACATGTGCTGATAGGTAGCCTGCATCTCGGTTTCTATTTCAGCAGCTCAAATAGCCCAGGCCAACAACGACCGGTCCTCAAAACACACACAGCCTGAAGAAAGCAGGATTGCATCTCTGACTCCACCCACCCCTGCTGATGGCTCAGAAAGTAGAATGGTGTCTTCCATGATCCTAGCCACCCAGCCTCCTGGGTTATGCTCGGAAATTTCAACATCTGCACATCTTACAGTTTTCCCCCAAGATGTTTGTGTTGTTTTACCTTTTCATCATCTATTTCCCTCCTAACATGGTCTGGAGAAATTAGTTTGTTTCTAAAGTGTGGTTTTGTCAATTTTCATAATTGATTTTGAAAACGTATGTTAGATGTAAGGTCCAGGGCCAAAATAAAGATGGGTAAGGATTCGTATTCCTTTCATCCATGGAGCATAATAATAATGACCCCTGTCTTCCACAGTTGTTGTGTAGTTAAACAAGATAATACAATGCATTTTTTTAGCAGAGATTCCAGTGCATTCTAGGCACTCCGTACAAACTGGCTGTTATTAAATTAGGCCAAAAGATGATAATATGTAGTACTGGTGCTTAAACTGATAGGCAAAAGGTATATGGTAGTTTTAGTATGGTTTACATAAAGAAGTACTTAAGAGGTGTACAATTTTATTACATTTTCCATTGCTGACCTTTCCATCCTAGTACGTATTTAACGTTATTGTTGTAGGCCTTTGCTTAATGCGGATTGCATAGTGCCTTATAAAGCAGTGTACGGGGTGTCTTCCCAGCACTGCTATCTACCACATGGTCAATGACTGCTACTACCAAGAAACAAGCACTACTTAACACTTCTCAGCCCTCATCACATACTTCCCGCTATTCCTAAATGCTTTAAAAGTATGATTTCGTTTCACCCTCAAGACCACGCTGAGAAGTAGACACTGTTTTTCATAGTCCTTTTACAAACGAGGAAACTGATACCCAGAGAGTTTAAGTAACACAGAAAACTCTGTGAAGCTCTTACTATAAACATGTACAAATACTTTTCGGCTCTGTGCATGTGAGTGTATTAGGCATGCACGTGTTAACCACGATTTACACTGAAGAGGATTTGGGGCCTACCTGTCCCATTTCTTCTCTTCGTCCCACCTAAGGAAGGTCCCAGCTTGCCAGATGGTCCACCATATTGGATGTCTGTGACGCAAAATTGGTAAGAAAGGTGGAGGAAGAGAAGAATAGAGAAACTCGGGTCAGGGCTATGAGAAGAGTTTGGGGAGTGTTGAGAAGTGTGGGAGTCCAAAGTGGATGAGAGACGAGAGAGAAATTGAGAAGTATGTATGCTCATGTGTTTTCAAAAGGCAAGTAAATATCTTGAGTTATTTTTAAATGACCTTTTTGGCCGTCAGATTGGGTTTCTTTGATGGTGAGACTGCTTTCAAACAGAGCCAGATGGATGGACAACTTTTCAATATTACAGATGCATATGTAAAACATTATAACTTTATCAAGCTTCTTCCAGTTTTATGTGTTTATTTGCAATATAACACGCTGGTGATGACAAATTTTCAGAAACTTTGCTCTGGGATGTTTCTTATATTTTTCATGGGTCAGAACTCTTAGAAATTATAGTGTTCTTTCCAGAATGCCATGGAATATTGATATGTCTAATTCCCTCATAGAATAATTTTAACAACATTATCAGTGAGGTTGGAACAAGATTAATAGAATTTGAGAGCAGAAAAAAATAAAGAATGGAAACACTCAGATTTGTAGAAAAGTTTACTTCGGGAAAACAAAGACCTTATTACAAAAATCCTGCAGGTCTCTGCATCTTCACAGGAAAGAGTATACACAAAATCCTTAACAAAGCAAGCTTACAAGTTTTTCGTTTACTGTACATTTCCTACTAATTTGTCTATTCTTAAACAGTAGAAAACAAGCAATGGTGGGCACAGAAATCTTAGAAAAACATCACGGGGAAATTTTTTTAATTGAGAAAATTGATATTCATTAGCTCAGAGTTTTCTAAAAATTGGAGATGAGCTTCTTCTATTTTATATTAGTGGTAGAAGATGGTTCTGATCATTGGAGCTAGTGTTCAGTGGTAGCCAAATATGAAAACCACTGTACTAACAACAAAGGTAGTTACACAGAGATCGGTCTGGGAGATGAGTGTGTTGAAGGAGGTATCGATGTGCCATTAGGTAGGTTGAAGACATACATCCACCCGAAAATCTGCATGCAGATGTTTAAAGGAAGTGGATTCATAATTGCCAAAACTTGAAGACTACTGACATGTCCTTCCCTAGGAGCATAGATAAATAAACTATGGGGTACCCAGAAGGGAGGATATTAGTGCTACATAGAAAAGAGCCATCAAGCCACAAAAAAACCATGGAGGAAACATAAACATATATTACTAAGTCAAAAAAGCCATCTGCAAGGCTGCATACTGGAGGATTCTAACTATATGACATTCTGAAAAAGGCAAAACCATGGAGAGAGTAAAAACATCAGTGGTTGCCAGGGGCTGAGGGGAGGGAGGGGTGAACAAGTGGAGCACAAATGTGTAGGGCAGGGAAATTACTCTGTGGGATATTGTAATGATGGATACAAATCCTCAGAATGTGCCACACCAAGAGTGAGCCCCTCCTACAAGCTATGGCCTTTGGGTGATAAGGATGTATGTGTCAATGTAGGGTCATCAATTGTAACAAATGTGCCACTCTGGTGGGGAGGTTGACAAAGGAGAGGCTATGTGTGGCCCCAGGGAAGGAGTATGTGGGACTTCTCTGTACTTGCTATTCAATTTCTCTGTGAACCTAAAAGTGATCTTAAAAATAAGCATGCAAATCAAATACTGTTTTCGAAAAAAGAGACAGTGTATCCATACTTAGATGGATTCATCTGTGTACCTGCTTAAGGCAAGGTTCATAAGAGAAATGGGGGGAAAGTTTGTTACCTCCAGTCTAAGCTGGCTGCCATTAATGATACTTTTTTTAAGAGGAGAAAAAGATGATCTTTTACAGATGCTCTTCTCAATTGCCAGACCATCTCCAGGTTTCTTTTCTAGTGCCTACTGTTGCCAGGTATTTGCTGCTCAGGTGCCCTAAAGATTCCTGAAATAGTGTCCAGGGGAAGGTCTGCCCAGAACTACTCTATTTACTGTTGGCCTCACTGTGGAGTGTTGGAGTGTCACCAACCGTGTCACGGTTGAAGGACAGTGACTTCTTGTCAGTGTCCTCTTCCTTTTAATTTCCCAAAGTCACAAACTATAGGATAAAGGGTGGGTTGCCAGAAGTCACTAACTTAGCACAGTGATCAAGCTCCTGCTTCTGGCTGCCTGTTTACTTCCTTCTATGTGGCTGCGACCCCTTCACTGCTGTGAGGTTGGCTAGCTGTCTCGACTGTCTGCTATGGGCACCATCAGAGATAAGCTTTCCCTGGGACCCTGAAGACCTCATATCTGTTCAACGGGATTTTTTACTGGTTTCTGTGTAGAACTCAGCTTTGCAAAGAGTTCCATTTCTTTGGTTAAAGGTCTCCTCCTCCATTAAACGTTATTGTTTCTGGAATGAATGATATCATAAGCCTGCTGTCCCAAACACCTGGGCTGCAGACCAGTGAGTGCTGTTCTGTGGCCTGTTAGAAAGCAGGCTACTGGCAGGAGAGTGAGGGAAACTTCATCTGTGTTTACAGCTGCTCCCGGTCACTCACATCACCGCCTGAGCTCCGCCTCCTGTCAGGTCAGAGGCAGCGTTCCATTCCCATGAGGTGCGTACCCTAGTGTACACTGTGCATGTGAAGGGTCTAGATTTGTGCTTCTTATGAGAATCTAATGACATCCCCCCATTCCATGGAAAAATTGTCATCTGTAAAACTTGTCCCTGGTGCCAAAAAGGTTGGGGACAGCCACTATAAGCTGTACAATTAACAGGGATGACAGATAAGAATGAGCTGAAAATGATATTTGCAAGGGGTGGAGGGTACTAAATCTTGCCTTGGACCAGTCACCTCCTCATTCCCCACAGATCCCTGAAGAAGATACCTACAAAGAGAAGGCAGAGCTAGACAAAGTGATGGTTTTGGTGAACTTCGTCAATAAGGAAGTGCAAATCTTGGTGTCAAGGAAAGCTTCATCTCATACCCACCAACAGGTCTAAATATGAACCTCAGAATATATCATCTAATTAACAGCCACACACCTCCAAGGCCAGAGGGAAGGAAATTTAGGAATCCTAAAGAGCTGTCTCCCTCCTCCCCACCCCGCCCTTGACCCAGACCTCTCTCAGGCCTGCCTGCTGCAGCAGACGAGAGAACATCTAAAGATGGGGGAAGAAGGGGCTGCTGCTGGCCCAAGCAGCCCCGGGCAATTCTACCATTCTAGCCAGCAGGAAATCAGCAGAGAGACACACACCATCCCATGCACTGCCCTGAACTCCATCCAGGGCCCTGCCCACCCACTAAAATTTCACCCCATCATTATCAGCGAAGCTGATCAAAGCAGATTAGCACATCCTCTCCTTGGAGTGAAAAGCTCGAGGGCGAGAAGAGACCGAGAGACTTTTCCCCTAAAGGGCAAAATTTGCCTGCTGTGTCATTTGTACATTAATATAAATTAATCACAAAATGTTGGGAAAGTAAACATAGCTTGGGAAAAGATGGGAAGAAGAGGTCCCTCCAGGGAGAGCTGGGGAAAGCTGTGGGGGTTGCTGTGCTCACCTGCTCAATGCCCCAAAGCTAGTAGGTGGCAGAGATTTCTCTCAAGCCCCTCTAGATTTAAAGACAGTGCTCTTCATATCACCCTGTTTAGCAGCAAATGGCGTCTAAGAAAGATCCGAATGCATCTCTGCTATCTAAGATATTGTCACACTGAGAACGGCTTAAAAATAAATTTTCTGTATCTGGTACTTGACAATCACCAGAAGAAAATGCACCACTTGACTTGAAGTTAAACATATTGGAAAATCTCTCGAGAGAGCTGTTTTCTCATCTTCTGTGCATACTTTCTCTTAAAAATCTCTTGAAACGCAGGATTAAAAGAGATGGAATGTATTATCGTGCATTTCAATTTAGCACTGCATATTTCGAATGCCTGCTAATGATACAAGTTGTACTGTGTTGCCAGCCGAGAGAGATTTCAAACGGACTCACTGTGAAGAAGCTGGTGACTGTTCTAGAAGTCCATGAATATTTTCCTGAGCTTCTAAATGAGGCAAGCCACCACATGACCCCCCAAAAGTTTCACCAGCGAGTAGGTCAGCGATGCTGGCAGTGTGTAAGGGAGCAATGAAACGGCACACGTTGTCACTTTTCTTTAAGAGGGAGGACTGGCAGGGAGTTTATTATGAAAAGGGGCTCACTGTGCCATCCTGTTGTCAACTGAGGAATATGTTCCCCAAGAATCTCCTTCCCGGTAATGATTCTGCGTTGGAGTTGGCCAAGAGTGACATTGCCCAAGATTTGAGAGATGAAAGTGAAGTGGCTGCCATTACTCTGTGAAGATAGTTGTTATGGGGAGGTGATGAGAGACACTCTGAGAAGGCCTTCGTTGGAGACAAATTCATACCTCCTATTTTGAGAGGCCCCTCAGGTTCTCCAAAATCATTTCAAAGATGTCATAGACTATTAGAAATCACACTGGCATAAGAATCAGAAGCCTGTCCTGCTACAATTAATAAGAACGACACACTGACTGTTTTCTATGTGCTTTACATGAAACATCTTATTTGGTCTTTGCAACAAGCCTATGAGCTAGGCTCTATAATGATCTTCATTTTACAAAAGAGGAAACTGAGGCACGAGGAAGTTAAGTAACTTGTTCATGACTGTAGAGTTTGTAAGGGGAAGGGCCAGATGTCAAGCTTACTGAAGCACTAAATTTCTAACTGTGCAATCATGGTCCAATTACTTCAACACAGTGAATCTCATTTTTTTCATCTATCAAATGAAAGACTTGGACTACACGACCTCTAACACCCCTTCTAGGCCAGACTTCCTGTTATGTTACTTGCCTCCTGTTAGGGAGTGATATTCTCCGCAGCAAGTATTTGATGTCACCAATTTAAAAGTCCTTCATCAAAAGGGGACTCCTAACTACCAGCCCAGGGAACTCATTCTAGCTAATTTAATCTTGCCTTCCCCTCTGGCCTAGAAGCACCTCAGGAAAGGGACTCTTCATTCATCTTTGTGTGTTTTCATATAGAACCACAATGCAATGGGACTTAATGAGAAAGTGTAATTCTATATACTGGTGCTTGTTTGTTTGTTTTTACAGAGATCTTCTTAGGACAGTACCCCAAGTGAGTATCTAAACTGTTTTATAATCTTGGCATGTTTTGTTCCTCCACATTCCAGCATGTAACAAAATGTATAGATTAACTCTATTCCTTGCCATAGTACCTGTTGTGTAACTTGTTTGTAGAAGCCAAATGCCTCTAGTACTTCTGGGTTTCATTTCAATGGAGAGAAGGAGTTGTGAAGCTGTGCTAAGTACAGAGAGATCAGCTGACATTCCATATCCCCCCAGAAATGCCAACAAGGCATACAATATGGGAAATATTTGGAGTCTTTCAAATTCAGCAGGTTTCACAACCTCGCTCTTTACCTTTTTTATTTCAGATTAATATCAGGGTACAGATGATTAGGTTAAAATATTTGCGTTTGTTAGGTAAGATCCCTGTTGTAGTCATGCCCCTCTCCCAGGAGGTGTGCCGTGTGCCCTTACATTGTGCCCATTAGGTGAGAGCTCGCCAGTCCTCCTCCCTATGCCCGCCTCCCCCAAATTTGAATTAAACTGAGTTTTTCTCTTGGATGGATATGTATTAGTTCCTCTACTGGCTTCATATTAGTATTGAATGCGTTAGATACTTGTTTTTCCATTCTTGTGATACTTTACTAAACAGAATGTTCTCCAACTCTATACAGGTCAAAAGATATAAGGTTTCCATCTTTTATGGCTGAATAGTATTCCATGGTCTACAAATACCATAGTTTATTAATCCATTCATGGGTTGATGGGCACTTGGACACTCCACTCTTTAAATGGGCTCAAGGTTGACAACTGTTCCAGTGAACGCTTTTCCATGTGGTAACTGGTAAAGACCATCAGCAGCCATTTGCTTTCAGCTGGCAGGCTCAGAAATACACCTTCACTATCTACCTCAACAGTCTATAAACACTCCAGTCTTCTGTCAAAATCCAGGTTGGATTTATTTGTTTATTTTATTTTTTTTTTTTTGAGACAGAGTTTTACTTTGTTGCCCTGGGTAGAATGTTGTGATGTTGTAGCTCACAGCAACCTCAAACTCTTTTGACTTGAGCAATCCTCTTCCTCAGCCTCCCAAGTAGCTGGGAGTACAGGCACTGCCACAATGCTTGGCTAGATTGTTTGTTTGTTTGTTTTTAGCTCTAAGGAAAACCCAGAGTAACCTGGCTACTTTTTATATTTTTAGTGGAGACAGAGTCTCACTCTTGCTCAGGCTGGTCTCAAACTCCTGAGCTCAGGCAATCCACCTGCCTCAGCCTCCCAGAGTACTGGATTACTGGTGTGAGCCACTGCACCCTGCCCAGTCTGGATTTTTTTTTTTTTTATTAAATCATAGCTGTGTACAATAATGCAATCATGAGGTACAATGTGCTGGTTTTATATACAGTTTGAAATATTTGCATTGAACTGGTTAACATAGTCTTCATGGCATTTTCTTAGCTATTGTGTTCAGACTTTACATTCTACATTTAGGAAATTTCATCTTTACCCTTCCCAGTCTGGATTTTTATTGCCTTTCCAGTCCACTGAACATGACCCTGCTCTGCTACATTTATGATATCATGCTCTTTGGACCTACAAAGCAAGCAGTAGCCATTACCCTGAACAGTGTGGTAAGACGCAGTCATGGCAGAGAGTTGGATATAGCTGGTCAAAATTCACTTAGATGTAAATTTTAGGAATCGACTTGTCTAGTGCATGTCAAGATATTCTTTCCAAAGTGAAGGACAAGTTGAGTTGCTGCATCTAGGTCCCCTTACCACTAAGAAATAGTAATAAAGAGGCTAGCAAGCCTCCTTGAATCTTGGAGGTTACATATATACCTTATTTGGGAGCGCTGCTATAGAAATCCAAAGGCTGTCAGATTTGATGGGTGTCCAGGCTGCCCTTCAAGCTATGCCCTTCAAGCTATGGCCTGATTTGTAGAACATCCTGCCCAATATGCTACCTGAACGTTGATAGCTAGCTGAGCACTACAGCCTTTCTCAAAGCCCTTACGGGAAAGCCTGCAAGTGGCAAAATTTTGAGCAATATATCCAGTTGCTTATTCTTTTCTGAAAGGTTGCTATTCAATTGTATGATTCACTGATCGATGACCAGTGGGTAAATGACCAGAGACTTGAAGGCACATGTTTGGAAAATTAGTGACAAGGGGATCTAGAAAAGGGTTACATAGATAAACTTCTCTGAATAAGCACAGAGCCTAAAGGTACTTAAGTCCCATATAAATGTTCAGCAAAGGAAGACCTTAATAACCAGGTGAACGAGGCAACCTGTTCTCCAACTCGTTTTGCTTGATGGGGTCATCAGCAATGTAACTATGGGAGCGGATGAATATTGCCCATGTGCTTAGCAACATGGAGTTATTCTAACAAAGCCAATATGGCCACAGCCAGTGCTGTGCAGCAAGCCTTCCAACAGCAGAGACCAGCAGTGAACCCCGATGTGTCACCGTCCCCCGAGGGTTCAGCAATTCAGCTGGTGGCAGGTTGACTATGTTGGACCTCTTCCATCACTTTATCCTGCCTATGGGTTTCCCTTCCCTAGCCACGATTCTTTTACCAAAACCTGTATTCTTGGACTTACAAAATGCCTCATTCAGTGTCACAGTGCCCTGCACAGGATTGTCTCTGACCAGAGAACTCATGTGCAGCAAGTCAGGTGTGGTGATGGGCTTACGCTCATTGAATTCTTCTGTCTCACCTGGTTCCTGAAGCATCTGGCTTGATAGAATGGTGAGATGTTCCTTTAAACCCAGTTATCATTTCAGCTACATAGCAACCCTTCTCAGGGCTAGGGTAATGTCCAGCAGGATGTAATACATACTCCAAATTACTGGCCAGTATAGGATCATGTTTCTCCCATAACCAGATCTTGTGTGTCCTGGAATCAAGAGGTAAACGCAGAAATGGCTCCTCTCTCCATTATTCCTAATGATCCATTAATCAAATTTTTACTTATTGTCTCCTAGGCTCTGTTGGTTAAGAGGTCTTAAATCCTAAGGGCTAAGATGCTTCTAGTGGGAAATACAACAGTGCTTTTTAAAACTGAAATCTGAGATGACTTTCTGGTCACTTTGGGCTCCTCACACCCAAGAATGAACCAGTTAAAAAAACCAAAGTATCTGTACTCCCTGGCTGGCCGGGAAGACTGATTTTCACCATCAGGGAGAACTGGGGGTGGGGGCAGGGAGGAGCATGCCTGGAATGTAGGAGACCCTTTAGGCTACCTCTCAGCCCTCCTGTTTCCTGAGATCAAAGTTAATGGGAAACTACAACACTCTGATACAGCCAGGATTGAAGAGGCTTGAACAAGAGGGTTGAACATCACTTGGTGATGGAGGCATCATTTTACTCTTGTCTTTATTTGAAAATTAAATGTAGTCCTTGACAAAAGAAAAACACATGCCAGTAAAAGGAATGATAGGTAGTGGTGGTTTGTGCTGCCTCAACTTGGTTAAATTTGGAGCTACATTTCCCAGAATTACATTTCACGTGTGGCTCCAGATTATAGTGGGTCAAAAGAGGAACTTTAATGAAATTTAGGAGGCAGAAGTGAGGCATTTTGTTCTACAACATGGTAAAAGATGGATGTGGAGGTGGAACTTTCTCTCCTCCATTGCCTGCCCAACTTTTCTTTTCAACTTCCAATCCTGCTGACCAACAGCAGCCACTGGCCACCCTCAGATGCCTGGCCTAAAGGGACAGCAGATTCCTACAAATCTCTTCATAAGCTGTCCCTTCTCAGCCCCTGTTTAGCAGATGAGTGTGCTTGGTTTGTCAAAATCACCATTTGGTGATACTTTCTCTGACCATCTAGCTTTCCTCAGCTCCTCCCACATAATACAAGGTCTATTTTTCCATAATAAACACTTTACGCCACAATACTCGTAATGGCTCTGACTCTGAACTCATGCAAGTTATGGAAAATAAAGAGAAGACTTTCCCTTCTTTATTCATTCATGCATCTCATCAGCAAACATTTATTGAGCCCATCATGGAATGAATCCTTTTCTGATTGCCTGCGCCTGGGCTTAACTTTCTTGATGCTTGTCCCTGATCCCTGCTAACTCAGAGGCAACTGCTGGGATGGTTCAGACTCCCAACATGATTTCTGCTGTGTTCTTCATATTCTTCTCTCCACTGCCCTGTTCCTCTCCCCAAGTTTGGAATTCAGTTTGTTTCTTTATTCAAAGCTTGAATTATTTTCCCAGGGCTGCTGTAACAAAGGACCACAGATTGGGTAGCTTAAACAACAGAAAGTTATTGTCTCACAGATATCGAGGTTAGAAGCCCAGGACCGAGCTGTCAGAAAGGTTTGTTCCTTCTGAGCGCTGTAAGGGAGAGTCTGTTCTCAAGCCTCTCTCCCTGGTTCATAAATGGCTGTCTTCTCTTTGTGTCTGTCCTTACATGGTCTCCCTTCTATGCGTGTCTGTCTGTGTGTCTAAGTATCCTTTTTATAAGGACACAGCCTTATTGGATTAAGGCCTATCTGAATGACCTTCTCTTAATTTGACCATCCAAAATTTGGCACCTGTGGATTCAACTAACTGCAGATGGAAAATAATCAAAGAAAAAAGGACGGGTGTGTCTGTATTGAACAGGTGTAGATGTTTTTCTTGTCATTATTTCCTAGGCCATACAGCATAACAATTATTTACATAGGATTTACTTTGTTTTAGGTGTTATACGAAATCTAGAAATGATTTAAAGTATAAAGAGGATACAGAGAGGTGAGTAATATGCAAATACAATTCCATTTATATAAGAAACTTGAGCATTCATGGATTTTGGCACCTGCTAAGGGTTCTGGAATCAACCCCCCGTGGATACTAAGAGATGACCATGTTTCCAAATAAAGTTATATTCACAGGTCACTTTTGGGGGACACAATTCAACCCCTAATAGAATCCAAGATCCTATCTAATTACTCCTTTACTGCTCACACCTCCCCCGCAACGTGACAATTAGGAAAGCCAACACCAAGAAATCCTGATGCCGATGCTTGGGATTTTTTAAATTGCATTTCATCATTAAGTCCGTGTTGTTGCTGGTTTATTGTTTAATGGAATAAGATAGAACAGTGAATAACAGAAAATTCAATCTGAGGTGGCAGAAAGGCCATTTCCATTTAACTTTTGCAGATTCCCACTGTGTGCTTCATTCTCAGGAACCATGGAATTGAGCACATGAGCCTACCAGGCCAGGCCTTGCCACTCGCTGCTGTCAGAATGAACATCTTGAGTAAATAATGATCGCTGGAACACACCCAGAGATGGGGCTGTGTGAGGCTGTGCAGATGGTGCCATCTCAGCAAGGATGTCTACGGTGGGCTGCTTGGAAGGAGGTTCCCTTGAACATCTGTACAAAGAATTAGGCCTCAGCGAACAAGCAAGTTGTTCACTGCTTAAACAGAACAGGCTGTGACAGCTGGACAGGTTAGTAAACCTGTTCCAAGGGTTCTTAACCTGGGCGTATGGATGAGCTTCCCAGGTATAGTACTGGGAAGCTCAGTGCCCCACCAACATCCCCTCAGCCCACCCAGAGGTTACCTTCAGCTTTGGTGAGCAATCCCATAAACCTGAAAGTCTTCTCAATCACCTGTCTCCTTTCTGCCTGAGGGTGTCCTGTGGCTGCAGGGGCACATTTTCCCCAGGGCAGAGCAGGCTGAGACAGTTGGAGAGTAAACACCACAGTCTTCAACCAAGAAAGGCCAAGAGAAACCAAGCCTCTGTTGTCAAGGCTGATACCAATGCACGCTTTGCTGGTTTCCTCTCTTCCCTTTCTAAGTCCTCCTCCTGGGGCCTGATTTGCCTCTCATGTAAATGACTCCTACCCAGATCTTTATCTCAGGGTCTGCTTTTGAAAGAATCTAAATTAAATCGGGGTTTACAAATCCGGGAAACTGTGTACAAAGGTATTCATGCTGTGCATTTTTTCTGAAAGAGGGCTCATAGCTTCCATTAGATCTTACAAGTTCTCAGTCAAAACCTGAAAGGGGTAAGAACCACTGCTCGTTATTTCACAGTGAGACCACCTTGTGTTTGTTGGTTTTTTTGTTTTTTTTCTTTCCACATTTCATCTAATCACGCTCAGCCCGGGGAGCCAAAAGGCATGTAGTCAACATTTCAACTCGCTGACACATGGGCAGGACCGGAGCCGGGGTGGCAGAGAGAATGGACCTGGGCTGTGGGTGCACACAACAGGAAAGGCCTTCCTGCACAGCCCTCAGGGGCCTTCCCAAAGCCGGGACTGTCTATCACTAATTGGATGTATGTGGGTATTTTATGTCCCCCAAAGACAAACCTTGTATGCTTCCGTTTGTCTGAGGTACCTAGAGTAGACAGATTCACAGGGACAGAAATTGAGGGAGGGGGATGGGAAGGTGTGGGGTACTGGCTTCACAGTTTTGGTTTTCCAAGATGAAAAAGTTCTGGAGCTGGGTGGTGGTGGTGGCTACACAGCAGTATGAATGTACTTACGGCCAATCAGCTGCATACTTTTATGATGGTAAAGTTTATGTCGTGTGTCTTTTACCACAATTGTAAAACAATGTACTTGAAAGTCACTGTTGTCAGTAAACAACGACAAAAATCAGTAGAAAGAACTTGACCCAGCACATTGGCATTATCTTTTTTCAGGGACTAGCACTCACAGTGGGTAACAACAGTCCCAGGGGACCTGACTGAGACAGGGGTTAAGGGGGATGGCCTCGATCCCTGGCCTGAGGAGTGAATTTAAGCGACTCCCTGTGCCTGTATTTCTCTGGCGTTGAAGAAAACAATTCCTGCTGTCAAGCCTCCCAGGTGAATGCCCAGAGAACCATCAGCTGTGAGGAAGAGGGCTGCACTGGGCTGAGAAACTGCAGGGAGGGACTGAAAGAGAAGAGAAAAAGGTCGTGTGAAGAGTTAGATGTCAGCTCTGAGAAGCTGAAAAACAACATAATCTGGAGGTGGGAAATATTATAGTGAGGAAGGAAATGAAAGTGTGTGAAGACCAGGTAGCAAAACCACTGGCTAAAACATTTTAATAATTTGCATAATATATTTTATATTGTACATAAAATGGCATTCAGGTATGTATCATTGTGAAGTAGATTTCTCAAGTTAGAGATTTTTACTTTTATTGACTTTTAGTGTCTGGGCACTGTTAAGTAGCTAGGTCCTAAGGCCAAATCCTAACAGTCTGCCGCTGTCCTCTTATTAAAGTCCCATCTGGTGGTAATTTGCCATTGAAAAACCTTTCTTCAGGGGAATAGTTTAGACTTTCATGTTATTTAATAAATTGAGGCAGATTTGTCATGAACATCACCAGAATTTGCAGCTCCACACTGCTGTGACTGCTGCCAGTCCGTGAACCGTGAGGGAGTCAGATTCCATGACTCACCAAAGGGCACGTGGCTTCTCCACGTGAGTAAAGGTTTCTAAAGGTTTCGCAGGAGTTAAATATCCTGGGTTAAAGTCAAAGTGATCTTGATGTAAAGAAAGCTTGACTCAAGATTAAAGTGTTTTCAAAATTCTATTTCTAACACTTGCAAGGACTCTGTCAACATTCTTATCATTAACACTTTAATAAAACCAAAAATTTGCTTTTGAAATCTGCAGGGGAAAAAGAAACCCAACTGGGATTTTCCTATACCGAAGCCACAAATAACTAAATTAGAAAAACGCAATTAGTGCGGATTTGGTAATATAGTCAAACTAACAGAATGTAAGTGAATATAATTTTTCAAGAGCATAAAAAAGCAGTGTGACATTAAAATTGCTTGTTAATTTTGCTTAAATATAAGCTATGCTAACCTGGAATTAGCAAGCAAAACTTGATTGTTACTAGTACAGCTTTGTACAAAATATTTTGCATATAGAGATTATTCACATAAATATCGTTGGAATCAAAAAACAAGAGCAGGATAAATGTAGATATGGACTTTCTTTTTAGTCTTAAACCTCACATTAATAATTTAATTTCGGCCAAACAATTTCTGTAATAAGAATGGAATGTTGTAAATATGAAATTGATGGTTTTTCTTCTTTGATTTGCATTTAATTCTACTCTCCTTGCTCCTTTTCCCACTGTGTAAGGGCTATGAGCCCAATGAGAGCATACCTAGGCTTGCTTGTGATTAAAACGATGTTATAATGGAAGGGCTCAAATGAACCATAGGGGATCTACTAGAATTTGGTTTTATCAGAAGGGCTTTGCACAACACTCAAGCTAGAGAAACACTGTCTTAGAAAGTCAGAAAAAGACAGTATCAATGTAGCATGGGTTATCCATATTGAGAGACCATTTTCCAGCGTATTCTCATGTTTCTGCACTTCTTGGGGGCAGAGGCGCTAACAGCCTTTGTTCTTGGCTGTCTTTTCAAGGATCTTGAAACCCTTGGGAGACAGATAATGCCTTTCTAGGGAGCAAAGCACAGGTTTGCCTACAATGTTGGAAGTTAGAGATAGTACAAGGGAAGCCTACTTAGTGTCCATTATAAAAGATTCATGTTCCCTAAGTTCTGTGCTCCTCTCCTATAACGCAGCTTACTGTATGTGCTGGTGTCACATGGCCCTCTTCACATTAACCTGTGTAACTTGGGGAACTGAGACAAAAATGCTGATTCTCTGACTACTACTATTGCTGAGTTAAAAACTGTCCTTTGTCTCTGACCCAGGAGATTCACATCTTCTACCGGCATTCATGAAACTCTGGCTGGCTAAAGTGTTAGCTTGACAGTAGAGTGAAATCTCAGATCCTTCTTTGTTTGTTGGCTGGTTTATTTTTTATTGACGCCTAATATTTGTATATAGATATGAGGTACACCTGCATATATATGCATAGAATGTGGAACGATCAAGTTGGGATGTTCAGGATCCTTGTCATCACAAACATTTGTCTATGTGTGGAGAAATGGTTAAGTCCTCACTTCTAGTTATTCCAAAATATATAATACATTGTTGTCAATTATAGTCATCCTACTCTTCTGTTGAACATTAGAAATTACTCCTTCTGCCTAGCTGTATGTTTTTGTTTTTTTGTTTTTTTGTAGAGACAGAGTCTCACTTCATGGCCCTCTGTAGAGTGCCGTAGCCTCACACAGCTCACAGCAGCCTCCAACTCCTGGGCCCAAGCGATTCTCTTGCCTCAGCCTCCCGAGCAGCTAGGACCACAGGCGCCCGCCACAAGGCCTGGCTATTTCCTGGTTGCAGTTTGGCCGGGGCTGGGTTTGAACCCACCACCCTCGGCACATGGGGCCGGTGCCTTACCAACTGAGCCACAGGCGCCGCTCTACCTAGCTGTATGTTTATACCCATTAACCAGACTCTGTTCATCTCCCACCCACCCACACACGTCCTTCCCAGGCTCTGACAACTATCATTCTACATTCTACCCACATGCGATACTTGTTTCTGCCTTCCTTGTTTCACTTAACATAATGCCCTCCGGTTCCATCCATATTGCTGCAAATGACATAATTTCACTCCTTTTTATGGCCAATTAGCATTCCATTGGGTAAATATACCACACTTTTATCCACTCATCCACTGATGGACCCTTAGGGTGATTCCAGCTCTTGGCTATTGTGAACGGTGCTGCAATAGGCACGGGGGTGCAGGTGTCCCTTCAATATACTGCTTTCCTTTCACGTGAATAAATACCTAGTAGAAGGACTGCTAGATCGTATGGTAATTCTATGTTTAGGTTTTTGAGACATGTCTATAGTGTTTTCTGTAATGGCTGTACTAATTTATGTTCCTACCAACAGCACATGAGAGTTGCCTCTTCTCCACGTGCTCACCAGCATCTGCTGTTTTGGCCCACAGAGGAAGAGGGGTTTGAGCTAGGATCTGGATGTAATTTGGCTAGTTGGATGGGCAGCAGTGGGGAAGGGCATTCCAGCTGGGTAAATGTCACAGAGAGTTGGAGCTGGGAATGGGCCGTGGTCCATGGCGTAGTGGTGAGTAGATTAGCCTGACTAGAATAGAGGGTTTGGGCTGAGAAGTGCCGAAGATTTCATAGAAAATTAATGCAGGGCTGAATTTCCATGTCTTTATATATTAGGCTGAAAGAAATCCTACATATAATAGAAAACTTTTGAAAGTTTCTAGCTCTTTTTTTCTGAAGTTGTTGATTGATTTTCTTGTTTATTTTTTTACTTAAATTTCTAAGCAGGGAGATGATATATTGAATATTGAAGTCTGATGTCACAGAAGAGTTATGTGCTATAATAAAAGTATGTAATAAAAGGGTATGGTTTAATAAAAAGATCACACGGTTTCTCATCTTGAGTCTGGCACTTAACAGCTGTGTGACCTTGGACAAGTTACTTCTCTGCGTCCAGCGTCCTCATCTGCCGTAGGAGGAGTAATATAAGAGAGGTGTTGCAAAGGTTATAGGTGATATCTCTAAAGTGCTTGGTGTAGTGCCCAGTACGTAGGAGGTCAATAAATGGTAAGGAATTTCCAGCCAGCTACATACAGCATGGATTGGTATAGAAGAATGAGGGCATAGATTTCCTCTGTTTTGAAGATTACAGTTACTACTAGAACTTAGAGACCAGTTGAATATAATGATAACTAACATTTATTGAGTACCTAGTATGTGCCAAGTGCTATTCTAAACACTTTAACATATTAATCCAATGCTCCTAAAAAATGCATTCAGGAGATTCTTTTATTGCTGCCATCTCACAATTTAGAAAACTGAGATGAAATAATGTACCTAAAGTCAAATAACTAAGGAAAGATCATCAGGGACCCAAACCCGGTGGCACAGAACCAGAGGAACCAGAGGCCCTGTGCTATGCTACCATGGCGCACTGTCTCACACCATGGGACGGGGCAAAGTAGCAATCAGTGAGCATCCGTGGGCCTGGGAACCCAGGATGGCAAGAGGAGCAGAAGCTTAGAAAATGATGCTTTGGAAAATGACATGAGCACTGGTATGTTGAGCCTGAGCTGGAGAACATCAAGGGAGGTGGCCTAGAGGGAGTCTGAAGGTGGGGCCCAGAGCGTGGCCACGTGAGAGATGGGGTGTGAAGGCGAGTCACCTACATACCTGTTTACTGCAAGGGAGATGGCTGAGCTCTTCTACCAATATCACCCTTTTCCATGGTCAAAGTTGTGGTGACCCTGGGTAGAGACTGCCTGGTGTCACTGATCAGGAATTGGAGAAGAGATAGATCTGGTACCCCTCACACTGGGGTTTCAGGAGTCAAGACATTCTTTCTTATCAGGAGGAGAGTCAGGGGCCTGTTATAATGAATAACTATTTCCCAAGAGCAAGAAGGCAAAGGCCATGGCTTTTCCCTTTACCCCCATCAATGCTCTGTCTGCCATGGTTGACTCTTCTTTATTTCTTTATGATAGGCATTATAGTATAATGGGGAAAGCTCCAGAGTTGGAGTTAGACAGACTTGGGTTGAAATCACAACTCCATAACTCACTAGCTCAGTCATCTGATATAAGTTAATTATAAATCATTTCACCTTAGGTGCATTTTTAAGCTATAAGACAGGAATAGTAATAACTTTTTTACAAGGTTGTGGTGAAATAACTAGGAAGAGCCTTCAGCAGACATTGGTTACCTGCCCTCAACTATTTCATCCTCTTTCCCTTTGACTGGTGTGAAGCCATAATTCTTTGGTGATTTCCCTTTGAGAGTTGGCATCTATGTCCCCTCCCCTTGAGTCTGAGCAGGCTCATGACTACTTTAACCAATAGATGAGCATGAAGTGTCACATATGACCTGTATAGTTAGATCATAAAGAATAATGCAGCTTTTGCCTATTTTTTGAAAACTTCTGGAACCCTGAGCTACTCTGAAGCTAGACATAGCTGACCAGCCTCAGGAACATTCCCACCAAGGCACCAGGAATATAGCCAATAGATACTATGGACCTTTAAAACCAGCACATCTGTTAGCTGAATGCCATCCGTGTTGTCCATTGACACTACATGGAACAGAAGGATCACCCGTCCAAGCCCTAACCAAATGTCTAACCCACACAATCATAAGATACACTAAAATTAAATAATTGTTTCATTTTTTAATTAAATAATTAAATAGTTATTAAATTTGGGGGTAGTTTACAGCTGACAATAGTTAACTAGGATACTCCCTTTAATCCCACCCCCTACAATCCCTCTTCAAATGCCTTCTTACCTGAAACAGCCAATCCTGAGTGAATTCTGACTCAAATCCTTTTCTTATTTATATTCTTTATGCATAGTGTGATTTGGGGGCAATTCATTTTATCTCCCTGCACCTCCTTCCTTTTTCTCTTTTTTCTTCTTTCCTCCTTTCCTTGCTTCCCTCCATTCTTCCTTGCTTGAATAAGCATTTCCTGAGTGTTATTTATTTTTTTTTAGACACAGTCTCACTCTGTCACCTTGGATAGAGCACCATGGCATGACAGCTCACAGCAATCTCAAACTCTTGGGCTTGAGCAATCTTCTTACCTCAGCCTCCCAAGTAGCTGGGACTACTGATCTGCACTACTATGCCCAGCTAGTTTTTCTATTTTTAGTAGATATGGGAGTCTCACTTTTTCTCAAGCTGGTCTTGAACTCCTGAGCTCAAGCAATCCACCTGTCTCAGCTTCCCAGAGTACTATGGTTACAACATGAGCCACTAAGCTGGCTTTCCTGAGTGTCTTTACTGTGTCAGATACTAGATTGGGCATGATCCCTTTCTTCTCAGTGAGGCATTAGCATACTTGTTTAAAAGACCAGAAAGTACATAATTGAGATATGCAGACAAGTACCCAAATCTGCTGCTGAAGCATGCAAGTAGTCATAGATGTAACCAAAAAGTGTGGCTAGATGCCAATTTTCATTCATCCCAATAAATTTTGTATTCATTTACAAAACTAGGCACCAGGTTAGAGTTGGCCCAAGGCCATAGCTTGCTGACCCCTGATTTAGCTGCTTAGTACCTGGCTGGGAACCTGTTATCTCTGCAGATATCTTTCCAGGCAATACGTGGTCCATGGGAGTACTATCTAGCAGCTAGACAAAGAAACTCTGACCACCCCAACTCAAAGAGGCCCTGGAATTTAAGCTACAGAGGAATGGATATTCACACTCAGGGATGGAGGCACAAAGGCACTGTAGTCCCAAAGCACAGACGATGATGTCAAAGGGGCTCCTTGATCCGGGGATGAGAATGGGCCTAGGAGAAAAGTGAGAGATAAGGCAGAAATGCTAGGAGCTTCATTTTCCAAAATTGATGAAATGCTTTCTTCTCTCCAACGAGTCATGAGGACAAAGATAAGGCAAAAATGACTATGAGCTCTATAGATTCCTGCCAGGTATATTGAAGCAATCATCTTTCTTTTTCAGAAAAATAGCTCCTTAAAGTAGATGTCTTCAGAAAGTGGTATAAAACCTCTTTCCCTCCCTCCACCATAGCCCGCACTCACAGGAGGGGACCAGAATAGTATGTAATGTTCTAACAGCTCTTCCAGCAGTGAGACTAAATACACATAAACTATTCTAAATTTGTATCTGCTGCAAACACGAACAATGACATAGTGTCATTCTGCTAGGAGGTTCATCTAGACAAATTATATGCAAAGGACACATTCCCTCACCTTCCTGACTTGTCCAACTTTAACATCAGATCTTCAGGACCCCCAAATAACTCTGGCCTCCCTATTATTCTCCTTTAATTGATAGCCCTGTCGTGAAGATAATGAATCCAGATTGAGAAAGAAATAGAAAATGCAGGGAGATTCAATGCGAGTTGTTCTGGCTATCTCAGCTTGTGTCTTCAAATCAGCTCAGTTTATCCCAGTTAAAGGGGGTTGTCAGGAGGTTGCACAGGAAGGTAAAGAGGGAAAGATCTCAGAAGCTGCAACACCAGAGAATCTCATAAAGAACTGAGGAAGTGTTGGCTATAGCAGCAGCTCTAACCCTGCGTCCAAAGTCCTGGAAACCCAAGAGCAAGTGAGCTGTGTGTTTTCTCCATCCACCTGCTTCCTACCCTGACTCTGCTCTCCCTGCTTCTTCTGCCTGGCAGGTTTGTCTTCTGTTTTCTAATTATCTTTTTCCTTAGTGTCTTTTGACTTCTAGCTTGACTTCTGACTGCTCACTCTCTCTTTCTAGGTCTCTCATTCAAATTTCATATGAGAAAAGATGTGATAGCCTTATTAAGAGTAGGACACCCCTGGGTGAAAAGTGGTGCAGGACTACTGGGTGGCCTGTCAGAGATAACTTAGGATCGGTTATGCATCCTTGGTTCCATTAGCTAAGGCCGAGGTGCAGGGCAGGAAATACAGAGCCATAGCCTCTTTGCCACAACACAGCTCAACTCACCCAGGCCCCAGTGTCAAGCCAGGGGCACCAAAGGTAATGGTCTAGGTCCTACCTCTCTTGCCCCCGCTCTCATCCTGGTCCATCAGTTTTCTGACTCTGAATCCTCTTTTTATCTTGGTTCCATTCCTGGCCACTTAAGTATCTGTGTCTCTGGCTTCTGATTCCTCAAAACTCATCAAAGGCTTTGACTCAGTCTTACTCTGCCAACTCTGTCCATTTCACATCTCCTCTGAAGTCAATCCTGTTGCAGCTACAGCTTGAGCCCTTGAAATTAAAAGACCTCAAAAGTACAGAAGGTTAAGTGAACTTGAGCTTATGTCCTTCCCAAGTAGCAGTCCAGAGGGTATGTGGTTTATGACTACCTGCTATAATTAACATGGCTTCTTTTTCTGGGCCCAAGGTGGCTATTCTTTTATCAGCCAAAAGAAAAGGCAGAAAGAGCAAAAGGGAGTGCTCACCCTTAGAAAAGGGGAAACTCAGCAATTGTTCTTATTACCTCTGCTATTGACATGACATCCCAGTCACATGCCCCCGCTGAGGCCTCAGGTTACTTTAGATGAGCACACATGCCGTCTAAGACTTGGAGTGGAGCGAGTGGTTAGGTCACTCAAGGAATAAAGAGTAGCACCTATGGTACAATGATGGGCTCTGCCATGGGGCAACTTTCCACTCTTGCCCAGGGACCTAAGGTTTCTGCAATTCTTTGCGGTCCTCCTTGAGATAAAGAATGCACACTGATAACACAGAATTACGAGTCCAGGGCCTTCGAAGGAGATTGTGCCAGTGCAGGGCCGGAAAGCTTAAGCTTCATTAACTTCTTGGTAAATCCATCTCTGCTCAGGTTCCCTAATTAACATCCCAATCAAGTTCTCCTCGCTCCTACAATGGGGTTGTTTAGACCATTTCTATAAGATGGATTTTGTCAACTTTCAAGATGTCTTCACTATAGTTCCTAACTACACAGTGCCGTTTGCTGTCGGGCTGTCCCCACTATGGGCCAATGCTCTGCCACTGATGGGTAACCAGCTTATAGTCATAAAAACTGCTGCTGTGATTTCTCCTTGAGTGCAGCCTACTTCCAGCCCCTGATTGGTGGAGAGGCTTCCTTATTTATGGGCAATTGTTCTGTACAGACAAGATACCACAAGGAGCCTATTTGGCAGCTGCTGGTGGAAACTCTTACTGTGACTTCATTTTCATATCAGCGAGCGCGCCATAGGAGATGAAGAACAGACTGAGGACTGTGGCGTTAGCCTGCGTACAGTCAATCAAGATCAGACTAATTAGATTTTCCAGGTGCTTAGGCCCTGTGGGACCGCATAATACATAAATACATAGATAAACATTCCCATCCACAAGGACCAAAGAATTGCTGCAGAAGGCTGCAAAATACAGCTTTAGAAAAGGCTTCAATTCTCTGGCTTGTGTGTTCATGCTCTCTCTTTTAGGAACGTAATGAACTTCAATACAGTTGAAATGCTTGGACTTGTGTATTATTAATGAGTTTCGTGGGGTATAGCAGTGTTCCTCCCAAATTGAAAATCTGAAAATACACATGCCTGAGGTTAAATGAAATCAAATATATGAATACCAGCACATTTAGGGAAATATTTAAGAAGAGTTTGCTGTGAGGGATAATGATTACTATTCATGTCTGTGTTCAGCCTTCCCTCAACAACATGTTATATCAGGGATTTAAAAAGAAAATTTTGTGCTCCATTCATTGAAGACATAACCCACTTCTGCCTACTGGGAAGCCATTGGTCTACTGGTCAGCATGTGGCTCACGTGTAGGAGATTCTGTTTTCAGTGGCTTTAGCATACCCCCAAGTCTCCTGTCCATGTATCTAAGAGTACAATGACTTCATGACTGTACAGCCCCTGATTGGTGGAGAGGCCTCCTT
The DNA here is from genome assembly GCF_027406575.1 of Nycticebus coucang. NCBI lineage: Eukaryota > Metazoa > Chordata > Mammalia > Primates > Lorisidae > Nycticebus > Nycticebus coucang. The sequence goes on from NC_069781.1 coordinate 79,228,779, forward strand.
ATTTATGGGCAATTGTTCTGGACAGACAAGATACCACAAGGAGTCTGTTTGGCAGTTGTTGATGGAAGATGGTCCCTGGCACTTCACCAGCCTTTATGCCTGCCGTGGCTGTTCCTCAGGGGTCCATCCTTACTGCACCCTTCCTTCTCATTCATTTAACATCTGTATGTTGATGACTTCTCATACTTTATCTCCTACTCAGAACTCTTCTTTTCCCTCTATGAATTTTAAATAGGTTCTATGGAGTATCTCCACTAGCACAGTAGCACGGCACGCTCAATCCATCCCAAATATGAACTCATTTCCTCCCACCCTTCTGGCCCTCCTCTCATATTCCATATCTCTGTGAATGGCTCTGGCATCCTACCAGACTGGGAGCCATGCTTAATTCTTCCTTCTTGTTTGATCTGCTTCCTATGTTCAATCAGTCACTAGATTGTGTGGAGTCTACTCATTTATGTCACACCCCCAAATTCTCATTCTCCACTGAAGAGATCTTTAGCCAGAATTTTGTTATTTCTCACCTAGATGATTGAATGAGTTCTTGTCTCTGCTTCTCAGTGCCTGGGTGATTTTTTAAAGACATCAGTATATTAGTGCCTTGTCTACAACTCATTACAACTCACCACAACTTTTAGGATAAGCCAAAGTTCACAGCATGGCAAACAAAGCTGTTGATCTCCTGTCTCTTGTCCTTGACTCTTGGCAAAATCAAGTTATTATCAGAGTTCAGAAAAGTAAGTGGTTTCTGTGTTTTCTGGAATTGTAATTGCCTTTCCCTCCTTCACCTGGAGGCACCAGCACCTCCAAGACTTCCTCTTACCCCCACACGATTATCCATGAGTCTTCCTGCCCCATCGCTCCTGTCACAATGCAGAGTACTGCCTATTCTTTTTTGAATTCTCCACACTTATGCTAAGCCCCAAGCAAACTTGCTTTTGTCAGAAATAGATGCTGTGCCTTGCTTTTTGTGTTGCCCACATCTTACCATGGTACTGATTCACAATAGGTGCTCAAGAACAAGTGAATTTGGTAGAAGAGAATCACATACAGATGCTCTCCAACTCATGATGGATTATAGCTCTCTAAACCATCATAAATTGAAAATACTGTAAGTCAAAAATGAGCACAGTTTAGGACATTTTCTAATTATGATGAATTATCTAGACTCAATCCCATCATAAGATGAGGTGCTTACTGAATTCATATTGCTTTCATACCATCATAAAACCAAAATATTTTAAGTGGAGGCATAATAAGTTGGGGACTGTCTATATTAGATGGATAATTGAACTCGATGACTAGAAATTTCTAGAAATTATGCATGTAAAATTCACTGAGAAGACCGCAGTCTACTATTGAAGCTGTTGCTTTCCACATCCTCAGAGCCTGGTTTCTTATCCCTTAAACACTGTGTTTGATGAACACCCTACTATGATTCAGGAACTGCACAGTACACTAAGAATGTCTAAGATGTAAAATCATCTACAGCATTATCACAGCCCAGGTTAGAGACATGGATAATAACAAAGAATTACATTACAATGAGACAATAGCTATTTATGTAACACAGGTAATATAGGAAGCCAAAGAATAAACACCTTATTTTTCAGGTAAGAAATGAGGAAGAGGTGATATATGAAGATTGAAGACTAGGTTGGTATTTACCAAGATGATACAGGATTAGAGGCCTGGCTGGGGAGTACATTAGAGGCCTGGCTGGGGAGTACATGAGAAAAATCAACTCTCATGTTTGGAATATGACTCAAGTTCAGGACATGGAGCATGGAGAGCTCAGCTAGGGAAAAATCCTAAAGAGCAATACAGGTTGTACCAGTCAGTGTGGATTTTGTCCTATAGAAGATGAGGAATTAATGGTTTTGAACACATTTAATCCAATCTGCATTACTGAGGAATATTTTGGGTGGCTAGATGAAGGGTTTAGAAAGAAAAAAGATGCAGCAAAAAGAGTGAGGAGACTGTTGGAATATTCCAGGCTAGAGATCAAGGAAGCTGCCGATCCTAGGGTTACACATGTAGATGCCTGCATTCAAAATCCCAGCTATGCTGGTCATGAGCTTGAGCAGGTTACTCAATTCCTCTGTGCCTCAATACCTCATCTGAAAATGGGGCTTATAATAATAACTGATGAGATCAGCTATTCAGGATTAAATGAAAATTCATATGAAGTGCTTGGAACAGTGCCCATCTAAAAGTAAAAATATTTACTCTTTTTATTCTATGAGGGTCTGAACCAAAGAAAAAGATGTAGCCTGGAAAAGACAGGTCCACATTTCTTAAATATTAAGAAATATTTAACAAATAAAATTGAAAACCTTTGGAGTATGATAGAATGTGGGGGTAAACACGATGGAGAAGTGTTGGGTGATTCTCAGCTTATAGCTTGAGCATTGGGGTGAGTGATGGTATCTTTTGTAAGAGGAAGAGCAGGAATTTTTTTTTTTTTTTGAACAGCAGGAGTTGTTCGTTTGATTTTGTAAGTGTTGAATCTGAGTTGCTTGCAGCGCATTCAGGAGGACTTACTCAATAAGCTCTCGGCAATATAGATCTGTGGCTGTGCGGAGAGATTCCCAGGTGGAGAAAGGAGATGTGGATTCCATCTGCATCCAGATGTGAATGGAAGGCATGAAAAGTCTGTGGCCAGACAGCTTAAGGAGACAGTGTGGACTGAGAAGGGGGCTGAGAGCAGAGCTCTGAGGACACTGACAACAAAGCTGTAGCTGAGGCAAAGGCCCCAGACAAAAAAGTTGAGCAAGATAAAACAGAAAGACCAGAAGAGAATCACAGCAGAATAAATTAAAGAATGGTAAAGACCACCTGTTGCTTAGTGATGGCATGAAGAGTAGGTGCCCGGTACTATGCTATACCAGAGCTGTGGCTCCAGATTTCAAATTCTGTAGAAATGCTGCTTTGTCTGTAGCCTGTTTGGTTGAGTTTAGCCTCAACTCTTTCAGACGGTAGGTTTGCACTAATTAACATAGATTGTTTGGATCCCAGAAGCAAAGCAAATCTATGACATTGTAGCTGCAGTACTTCAATTTTTTATTTCAGAAAGCAGGCTGTAGATAATTCAGTCCTTAACAAATGATCGTTGTTTATTAAATCAAGAGCTAAAGCACTTTCACGGATTAAATCTTCGACAGTGCAATTGTACAAGTGATGGAAAAAGAGCCATGTGATTCTTTGGTTTGACTTTTTGATAGTTCAGGAATTCAGAACAAACTCCTGAGTCTGACTCATTTGAACCAACATCTAGTCTAACAATGCATGAAAAAATTATCAGTAGGCAATATTTGGTCACAAGGAAATCAGTGGTCCCATAGGATTCTCAAAATTAGAAATTTCTCTACTTAGAGTCTAACAGAAGGCAGAGTCAGAAACTCTGAACACAGAAATTTATTTCCCAAGAATTCTAAGATTTTAAGAAACCCCAAATCAGTGTAACATACAGAGCGAACATAAGAATTTGGGATTTATTTTGGGATCATATTTACAATATATGCATATTGTATATGTTTTAAAGTACTACTTTTGCCAGGCACTACTCAGAGTCCAGGGCAAATGATGGCATTCAATGCCCCCATGGCATTATAACCCCATGGAGGATAACACCACGCCTCCATGGAGCGCATACTGATGCAAGGACAACTTAAAAGAAATAGCAAAATAAACAAAAATGATTTTAATTTGTAATAAACCCTATGGTGGAAATAGGGGGCTAAGCAAGGGGATCATGGAAAAAAGCCTTCTTTAGTTAGGAAGGTCAACATGGAGCCTCTCTTAGGATGACATTCAAGATAAAGACAGAAGGAAAGAGGTAACCCTGGGAAGAGTGACAGGGAAAGACTCTGGGAAGTGGTTAATAGCACAGGCAAAACCCTGACTGGTCATTCAGGCAAGGGACTATTGTGAATGGAGTTTAGCCAATGGGGGTTAGATAGGAGAAGAGGCATTGAGGAGAGGGCTGCAAAAAGGATCCTGGTACAGATTTGAATGGCTCCCTAAATGCAAGGGAAGGGTTTACTTGGGGGAGGGAGGTGGCTTAATTCTTAATAAGTTTGGAGAATGGATGGAGGTAGGGCTGGAATGGAAGAAGGTAGGTCAATTAGGGACCTCTTTCAGGAGTCCAAGTAAGAGATGATGATGGCCAAGAGTGAGATGGCAGCAGTGGGGATATAGGGAAGACAATGGCCTTAATAGATATTTTGGAGACAGAATTGACAGCACTTGTTGCTGGAATAAGGCTGTCCAGAAAGTATCCAGCCAGGCAGGTCTCTGTTTTTCGTAGTATGTGGCTGGATACTTTCTGGCCACCCCTTGTAAATGATGGGATGGGAGAGATGGTGGGAGGGGAGAATCAAAGAACAAAGAGAGACTCCCAAGAATTGTTCCTTGACTAATTAGATTTTGCAAACAGCTAGAAAGGACCCTAGCATAGAGCAGGCTGCTCTGACTATTCGCTACACTATACACTGTTTGCGATGGCCGAGGGGAGGTGTTGAGAAGGCAGTTGGTGGGGTGAGTCTGGAATTCACAGGAAAAGCAAATCTGGGAATGAACATTCCCACCTTATGTTTTTGGAAAAAGTGAGTCTCTGATTAAAAATTTATTTTTAAAGGTGTCCTTTATGTGTTCCATTTGCAGAAGCATTTCCCTTCAAATGCATGTAACCCCTTGGTTATGTGGACAATCCTGGTAAGGATATGAGGAGTCAGTCTGTTACCAGGAACAAAATGATAGCTGCACGTGGAGTCCAGGTGATGGAAACATTCCGTTTCTTTCAGTGGGTCTCCCGATCCACCTACCCAGTGTGCACCCAGAGTGACTGTCAGGACGCCCTCCTCTCTTACCTAGTGCTACTTCCTTTCTCTCTTCATCAGAGCCTTTTGTTTTTGTCTGTGCCTTTCCATAAACCTAGAGCCCCCAAATCAGATTCTTTTTCTTTTTCTATTTTTTTTTTTGTTTTTTGAGACAGAGTCTTAACTATGTCACCCTTGGTAGAGTGCTATGGCATCACAGCTCACAGCAACTTCAAACTCTTATGCTTAAGTGATTCTCTTGCCTCAGCCTCTCGAGTAGCTGGGACTACAGGTGCCTGCCACAACACCTGGCTTTTTGTTGTTGTTGTTGTTGTTGTAGCTGTCATTGTTGTTTAGCAGGCCCAGGCTGGGTTCAAACCTGCCAGCCCCTAACCACTGAGCTACGGGCACTGAGCCCCAAAGTTAGATTCTTTTGGTGTCACATAGGAGGCTCCTATGATGTATTTCTACACCAAGGGCTTTCAACGTTCACTTGGGGATTCTGTTAAAATGCAGATTCTGATTCAGCAGGTCTGGGCTGCGGCCCGAGAGTCTACATTTCTAATAAACACTCAAGCTGCTGGTCCAGGGGTTTCTACGAATAGCAGCCACCTCCTAGATCATACTTTTCATGGCGTATGCTAACAAAGAGTTTGTCACTTAGCTCTTGCTGGGGGTGAGTAGGAGGATTAGGCTAGGAAAGAAGGAAATGAAAAAGAGGAGGGAGAAAAATCTCATGCTGACACCTATATTTGGGCCCCCTTTCTTCACATTTGGTCCTCAAAAAGGCATCAGAATGAAAAATAATCTTTAGAATCTGAACTCCAAAATGTTATATAACTGCTTAATAAAATGCTTTTTGTAACTTTAAAGGTTTTTTGAGGCAGGGTGCAGTGACTCACATTTGTAATCTTAGCATGCTGGGAAGCCTATGCTAGAGGATCATTTGAGGTCATGAGTTCAAGACCAGACTTAGCAAGAATGACACCCTGTCTCTACTAAAAAATAGAAAAAAAAAAAAAATAGCTGGCCATGGTGACAGGCACCTGTAGACCCAACTACTCTGGAGGCTGAAGCAGTAAGTCACTTGAGCCCAGAAGTTTGCAGTTGCAGTGAGCTATGATGCTACTGTACTCTACCTGGGGTGACAGAGCAAAGCTCTTGTCTTAAAAAAAAAAAAAAAAAAAAAGAAAGAAAGAAAATTTATTTGAACATGTTCGTATGGGCCAGGATCTGAAAATGGTATAGCTGTCCATACCTTGCAACACATCATGAGGCATAATAATAGCATGGCTGCCTTTAGAAGGGGCAATTTGGCTGGGTGCCTATAATTAATCCTAGCACTCTGGGAAGCTGAGGTGGGAGGATACCTTGAACTCAGGAGTTTGAGACCAGCTTGATCAAGAATGAGACCTTGTCTCTACTAAAAATAGAAAAACTTAGCTGGGCACTGTGGCAGATGCCTATAGTCCCAGCTACTCAGGAGGCTGAGGTAGGAGAATCACTTGAACCCAAGAGTTGGAGGTTGCTGTGAGCTAGGCTTACACCACGTACTCTAGCCTGGGCAACAGAGTGAGACTCTATCTCCAAAAAAAAAAAAAACCAGAAGGGCCAAGATTCATTCCTGGCTTGCCCCCCCCTTCCTTCCCCATTGGTGATAGATGGTTATGGATCAAAATAGCAACTAAGAGGACTAAGAACTCCTTTGGAGCCCTGAGCATTCCTACCTTACATTGTTTAGATGTTTACTTCCTGATCTTGACTGGTCTGAGCAGCACGCTTACTCTGTTTGAATGAGAGCTTCCTACACCTCTCTTGTGAGCTGATTAAGTCAGTAAGGCTGAGCTTCCATTCACCCTAAGAGAAGCTCACATTCAAAAGTAGCATTCATGAGCTGTAGTGAGTTGTGATTCTAACAGTCTTATAAACAAAATTTTAAAAAACTAAATGGATTTTAAAAGATTGTACAGCTCTTTGCCACTTGGTGACAAATACTGTTTTGTTTTCAGCATGTTTCTTAATAATTAGTAGATGCTATGTGACTGGTGGGCTGAATGAGGGAATAAGTTTGGCGTGAATTTGGAGGTAGGCTGGTGTCATAGAAGGCAGCTGGACTTCAGAGGCAGACACACATTGCCACACTGGGATTCTGGGATCCTCTGCTTTTGCATCTGTAGTGTGGGAACAATGATACCCCTGGGACATTGAAATAAAGATTGGAGATAATGTATGGAAGCATCTGGTTTACTAATTAGCCTGGATAATTTGGTTGCTATTTTTATTAGCATCATCTTGGACTCCCTACTTGGTTCTTTTGGCTCTCATCCATCCCCTAAATCACTCAATTGGGGTTTCATCCTGTCCCCCTCTTATTGCCAGCTGGTCATTCATCTGCTGGACTGGGCAGTTTTGCTCATCTCCACCAATCCCTGCCCACCTTCCACCCTAGCCTGCAATCTCACTTCTATCCTTCAGACCCTCCAACTTTCCTGCCATTCCCCCAACAAAGCCAATTCCTTCTTGTCTAGAACCATTTTGCTTTTCTTTTCAGCCCTCTCACCTTTCAAGTGGGAGAGATATTTATAAGGCAAAAGTTTAAGGTCCAACATCTGAGTCTTGAATGAAAACAAAGAAGAAAACCCACTATGGCCTCATTTATCATTCTATTTGCCAAAGGTGGTTATGGAGGTCTGTGGTTACCTAAGGTTTTTTTCATGTTAGTAACTACATAGACTCTACGCAGTCTAATGGTTTGGTTATTTTTCAGATCCCTCCTCATAAAGCCATGTTTCAGAGCCCAAAGTTACAGGGCAAAAATACTTTTCTGGGAAATATGAGGATTCCCTAGTTCATGTTGAGTAAATATGATTCTGTGAGTCGCCCCCTTTGTTAATCTGAACACACCAATAATAAATTGATTTGGTGCACCTCACCCAAATCACAATCAACAAGTATACACGAAGCTTTAAGAATCTAAGAAATGGGTCAGGTGCAGTGGCTCTCACCTGTAATCCTAGCACTCTGGGAGGCTGAGGTGGGTAGATTGCTTGAGCTCACAAGTTCAAGACCAGCCTGAGGGCTCGGTGCCTGTGGCTCAAGCGGCTAAGGTGCCAGCCACATACACCAGAGTTGGCAGGTTCAAATCCAGCCTGGGCCTGCCAAAACAATAACAACAACCAAAAAATAGCCAGGCGTTGTGGTGGGTGCCTATAGTCCCAGCTACTTGGTAGGCTGAGGCAAGAGAATTGCTTAAGCCCAGGGATTGGAGGTTGCTGTGAGCTGTGATGCCACAGCATTCTACGTAGGGTGACAAATGAGACTTTCTCAAAAAAAAAAAAAATCTAAGAAATGTACTTAGTCAAATAAGAGACCCTATCTTAGCCCAATTGTGTCTTTATAAAGGAATACTTGAGGATGGGAAATTTATAAAGAAAAGAGGTTTATTTGGTTCACAGTTTTGCAACCTGTATTAGAAGCATGCATAAACATCTGCTTCTAGTGGGGGCTTCAGACTGCTTCCCCTCATGGCAGAGGTGAGCAGATGTGTGCAGAGATCACATAGTGACAGAGAAGCCACGAGAGAGGGGAGGGAGCTGTTATGGTAACTGATAATGGAGTGAGAGCTCACTCATTACCAGGAGGATACCACCACGCCATTCGTGAGGACTGCACCCCCATGACCCAAACACTTCTCACTAGGCCCACTTCCAACATTGGTGATCAAATTTTAACAGGTTTGAGAATCAAATATTCAAACTATAGCAGTCTCCTTCCTTGGATCATTAAATTTATGAATAAATCCAAAGAGGGAGATCCAGGAATGGAGCTCCCAGACAGCAATGTAAACAGGGAAGCCCCATATGTGTGTGTGTGTGTGTGTGTGTTTATACATGTGCACACACACATACACACCACATTTTGTTTCTTCCATTCATCCTAGGATTGGCACTTGGGTTGCTTGCATCCTCTTGCAATTGTGAATAGTTTTGCTATGAACATGAAGATACAAATATCTCTTTGAGACCTAGTTTTCAATTCTTTGAAGTATAAACCTAAAAGTGGGATTGCTGAATCATCTGACAATTCAATTTTTAATTATTTGAGGAACTTCCATACTGTTTTCCACAGCAGCTGTACCATTTTATGTTCCCACCAACAGAGCACTGAGGTTCCAATGTTTCCACATCCTTGCCAACACTTGCTATTTTCTGGGTTTTTGATAGTATTTATCCTAACAGGTGTGAGGTCATCTCATTGTGGTTTCCCCTATTGTTGAGCGGTGGGGAATCCATGTTGAACTTGAAAGTAGAAAATGCCACTTCCTTAACCTCATTTCTGTTAGACAACCAGTCTCTGGGCCATTCTACAGATGCCCCGACTACATCCATGTGTAGCGCTGAGTTCACAAAAAATGTCCATGTGTCAAGCAGCGCTGTGTGAAACCTAGATCTTACTCAGCACCAAACTTTGCCAATGATTCAAAGGATGTAGACAAGCACTGGGCACAAAGGGAACACTCCTTCCTTGCAAAGTCTTCCAATAGTGTCTTTTTCTCCTACATTAGGACACATTTTAGTGTCAGATCAACAAATGGGTATTGGACCATGTATGTGATTGCTCTCAAAGGAAGCTGTGTCTGATTTGGAACCTCTCAGTTTTAGACATCATTAATTATGCAGGTAGGAAATGCTGATCTCACTACTCTGCCCCCCATCCCCCAGCTGGCTGTGCTCTTTCATCCATAAATTCCATGTTTATTTTCAGAGACCAATCTAAGCAGAGCAGGAGATTCCTACTGAGAACATTTTACAGGTAGACTCTCCCTGTATCTTTCTGCTCCTAGATACCATTGCCTGCTCTACAGGCTTCTACTGGCGAGGGAGGAGTGAGTTGTAGGACTGTGCTGGCCCTTCTCTCTTTTCATTCTGGTGATTTATTATTATCTTGCCTGCTGAATTTCTTAGAAAAGTTTCTTATACACTCCCAGGGAATCTGAATGCATATTTGGCTTGGGGACTCTATTCGGCTTAGCTGTTTGGGGGGGGGGGCTCTTTATCTAATAGAAAGAAGATCACCCTTTTCTTCCACAGGCAAGTTTGTACTTAGTCAGTGTCTTAAAACCAAATATATTTTGTTTAGATACACATAGACAGCTGTCCCTCTGTATCTGTAGATTCAACCAACCACAGACTGAAATATATTCAGAAAAGACAATAAAAATAACAATATAACAAAAAAAAAATACAGCTCACACTTGTAATCTCAACATTTTAGGCAGCTGAGGTGAGAGGATCACTTGAGGCCAGGAGTTAAAGACCAGCCCGAGTAGCATAAGCTGTCTTTACAAAAATAAAAATTTGTAAAAATTATCCGGCTATGGTGGTGCATGCCAGTAGTTCTAACTACTCAGGAGGCTGAGCCAGAAGAATCACTTGAGCCCCGAAGTTCAAGGTTACAGTGAGCTATGATGATGCCACCCACTGTACTCCAGCCTAGCTGACAGAGTGAAACCCTATCTCTAAAAATGATGATGATGATGATACAGACTTCAAAAATATATGAGAACAACTATTTATACATTATTTACATTGTATTAGGTATTAGAAGTAACGTATAGATGATTTAAGGCATGTAGAAGGATGTGGGTAGGCTATATGCAAATACTGTGCCATTTTATATCAGGGACTTGAGCATCCATGGACTTTAGTATCCATGGGAGAGCTGGAACCAATCCCCTGTGAATACTAAGGGATGACTGTATATGTAGGAAATCTGTAAAGAACAATAAAGGACTGAATAATCCAAAGAAAGGAAAATGCTTACTTCAAGGTGGGAAGGAGAGGATGTGATTAGGGAGAGATGCACAGGAGGCTTCTAAAGCCATAGGAATGATCTACTGCTTAACCAGGAGATTGTGTGCATGGATCTTCATTATTGTTTCAAAGTGTACAATTTTATACTCTTCTGAATATATGATGCATTTCATTATAATACTCTGGTGATAACCACAGTGGTTAGAAGACATATGGCTGGATTACTGGAGAAGCAAGAGGATTATCTTGACCTGCATATACTGTGCCATTTTCCCCCAAATTAGAATAGGATAGGATAGCAAAGGACAAAACCCTAACCTAGAAAAAGGCAGGGTCCCTGGGATCATGAGGTCCTGTCTTGTTACAGTTGCACCTCATTGGACGAGTCACTTACTCTTTCCAATCTTTACGCTTCTGTGAAATAGGATGCTAATATCTGTCCTTCCCTCCTTCCCAGGATTGTGATGAGAAGCAAATGAGATCAAATTAGGAGTGTGCTTTTTAGTCGCTAAATCACACAGAAGTTTATTTCCTTACATTGAGCATTTACTGAACACAAAATGAATATCCTGTGTCCTCTAACGTGCATTGGGGGTATAATGAGAAATAATGCTAGGAGGTTGCCTTTGGGAAGAAACTCAGAGATTGGTGGGAAAGAAGAAAGCAAATACTGCATACAGGTTCTACAGAGCTAGACTGAGGAAAGGCAGAGGGGACAACAGAAGCACAGAGAAGTGCTCTCTGAGACGGTGCTGATGTGTTATAAATGCACCTGCCTGCAGCCCTCTCTGTCCCTCCAGGCTCTTCTCGCTCAGAGGGTTTTCCAAAATCTGGTCCCTTCCTGTTCCTCTGGTTTCTCTAGAAGCTAGTTCTGTCTGGACATTCCCTGGTCCCTCAGTTCCCAGTGTCAAGAATGAGTACTGGTACGCTGAGTTGAGATGAGGGTGGCGTGATCACACACACATAACATTTATTGCAAAGCAAAAGTACATCTCAGAGGGAGAGAGGGGTCATTCTCCACAAGCAGAGAAAGACGCGGAAGTCCAAGCACGCGCTGTCTTTTATTGTCCCGCCTTTCTCTTGGCAGGATTGGTTGCTATGTCCTGCCTTTAGGTGATTGATAGGTTGGGTGATATAATGGATTACATAACATATTATACAACACATTAGGTTATATGACAGTTTCTTTTCTTCACGTGTGTCCTCTTAGAATCCTTCATGAAAATTCCACCCATGCTATGCTAATTAGATGGTAATGAAGCCCCCAGGTCAATTAAAGGTCACGAGGAACTCTGACTGCGCATGTTTCCACCACCAAACAGTTCTGAGCCGCAATTGGATTCCTAGCTGCAAGTCTGTTCCCACTCGCTGCCCTTAGCTTAGCCAGTTACTTGCCACCTGTTTACTCTCCGCCGGACCTAACGATGCAAGTTGTTCCTTTGTATTTGCTGTTGACTCTTCTGGAGTGCCCTTGCTCAGTTTGCTCTTGTGACCCGAGTCTGAGCTTAAATGTTGCCTCTAAGGATAGGTCTTCCGTGATCTCTGTATCTAATGCTACTGTTGTTATTACTTCTTCTTCTTCTTTTTTTTTTTTTTGTCTTTTCACCTGTCTCTTGTGTCCTATTAATTTTGATTTATTTTCTCCAAAGCACTTCCATGAACTGAAATTAGCTCATTTACTTACTTATATATTTGTTCTCTCCCTCTCCCTCCATCTCCCTCCCTGCCTCCCTTACCAGAATTTAAGTTTTATAAGGGCAGGGATCTTGTGGTTCCCTCTCCCTCTGCCACACTTCTCCTCCTCTCTTTCCTCCCATCCCTTCCTCTCCCTCTTCCTCTGCCTCTTCATCTCTGCTGTATCTATCTCCAGTAACTAAACTAGTGCCACAGGTACTCAATACATTTATTGAATAAGAAATATTAGTGGACAAATGCATTTAAATAAATGTTTCTATAGCATTTAAATAAATGTTTCCTGAAGAATTTTGCAATGAACAAAACCAACTAAAGATTAGTAAACAAATATAGTACCTAGAACAGAGTAGCCCTCAAATATTTGTCAAAAGAATGAATGTATAGAACAGATATAGAATGCTTGAAAACCAATCAGAAAATACCACAAACAATACATAAATCGGCAAAGAAAACCTTCTAGAACTAATTAGCAAGGTTGCAGGATTCAAAGTCAGTATACAAAAATTAATTGTATTTCTATACACAAGCAATTAACAATTGGAAAGCAACAATTTCTAAAGTACCATTTAAATTTCACTCAAAAAAGAAAATACTTATGAATAAATCTAACAAAATATGTGCAGTATCTGTATACTAAAAATCTAGAAAAACTGAAAAAAAAAACTAAATATATAAAACTAAATATATAAAAAGGAACTTACTATGTGTATTGTTAAGATATCAGTTTTTTCTAGATTGATTTACAGATTCAACACAATCCTTATCAAAATCTCAGTAGGATTTTTTGGGGAGGATATCAAGCTGATTCTAACACTGATATGAAAATGCAAATAAATTAGAATAGTCAACCCGTTTTGAAAAAGAGGGACAAATCTGAGGACTCATGCAACCGTATTAGAAGAATCACTATAAAGCAATAACAGTAATCAATACAGTGTGATATTGGCAAAAAGATAACATACAGATCAATAAAACAGAAGATAGAGCCCTAAAATTGACCCACACACATATAGTCACTTGATTTCTGACAAAGATCCAAAGGCAATAGGAAAAAATTGTCTTTTCAACAAATAATGCTGGCACAAGCAATTAAAAATACACCACGGGTCTAAATGAAAGACCTAAAACTATAAAACTTGTTAGAAGATAACATAGGAAAAAAATCTTTGCAAAGATTTCTTCAGTATATCACCAGAAACATGATTCAGAAAAGAGCAAACTGGTAAATTTAGCTCTATAAAAATTAAAAACTTCTGCTCTGCAAAAGACACTGCAAACTGGAGCAAAATATTTGCAACTTACATATCCAACAAATGGCTTGTATCCATGGTATATCAAGAACCCACAAAACTCAATAATAAGAGAACCCAATTTTCTATTTTTATTTACTTACTTATTTATTTTGAAACAGAGTCTCACTGTGTTGCCCTCAGTAGGGTGCTGTGGCATCACAGCTCACAGCAACCTCAAACTCTTGGGCTTAAGCAATTCTCTTGCCTCAGCCTCCTAAGTAGCTGGGACCACAAGCGCCTGGCTTTTTTTTTTTTTTTTTTTGTAGTTTCAGTGAAAAGATTTGAAGAGACGCTTTATAAAAGAGGGTATATTATGGGAAATAAGCAACAGAGACCATAAGGCCCACAAAGCCAAAAATATTTACTGACTGGCCCTTTGTAAGAAAAGTTTGCTGACCCCTGCAACTTAGCAATACAAAAAGGTGAATTACAGACAAGTATTTTGTATCAGTCAGACTTCAACCAAACAGAACCAGTGAGAGAGCTATATTAAGAGGTTTATTGCAATGAATTGGTTTATGAGACTGTGGGGCTGGCTGGCATGTCTGAAATCCACAGGGCAAACTGTCAGGAAGGGCAGGCTGGAACAGCCAGGTGCAAGCTGAAGCTAGGCAAAATTCTTCTTAGGGAAGCCTCAGCTATTCCTTTCAACCGCCTTCCCAATGCCTTTGAACAGATTGAATCAGGTACATTCAGATTATCGAGGACAATCCCCTTTACTTAAAACAAATTGATTATAGACTTTCACAATATTAATAAAATACCTTCACAGAAATGTCTAGATTAGCATTTAATTGAATAACTGGCCTAGTCAAGCTGACACATAAAACTAACCATGATATGTATCTTCAAAGATAGATCTCATAAATATAATGCTCAACAAGTTGCAAAATGGTCTGTGAGTTATGGTAACATTTATATATATAAATGTTTGTTTGTTTATTTATTTATTTATTTATTTATTTTGTTGTTGTTGTTGCAGTTTGGCCGGGGCTGGGTTTGAACCCGCAACTCTTAGCATATGGGGGCTGGGGCCCTACTCACTGAGCCACAGGCACCGCCCCATATGAAATGGTCAAAACAATTTAACATAAAGTTTGTGGATACGTGGATATGTAAAACCATGTAAAGAAATGACAAAGTTACTTTATGTCTCTGATTGCCACTGGGGAGGAAGGAAAAGGAACGGAATTGGGAGTGCATACACTATATCTATAATATTTTTGTCTGTTTTTTTAAAAGGCAGAAAACCCCCAAACAAATGAGGCAATGTAAAAGTCTTATAAAGCCCATCCTTGGTATGTAACTTCTTTCTGTGTTGCTGCTGTTAATACAAGTATGCATGTTAACAAACTTTCACAGTCATTATTTTTAAAAAATCTTAATGATTGTCCCCTTTTGCACAAGGCTAAAAATAGATGTTTATACTGAGTAGTCAACTTTGAATCAGAATCACACTGGATAGGACCAGAGGGTTGAAGCTTCTTCTTTTTTTTTCAGATTAATATAAGGGACCTACTCTTTTTTTTTTTCCTAAATGCTAACCACCCCTTTGGTGGAGCTTTGGTTTTTCCTTCATGGACCGGTGTTTCAGGGAATGAAATTCACCTTGCTGGAGTTGAGCCTGGAAAATCACAGCCTTCACCATGCTGCAGTCTTTGCCCAGCGGAGAGCGCTGAGCTGAGTGTGAGTCATTCTTACTTGAGCCCTGACCTTGGCTGACCTCCACAGTGCCAAGGTCTGGAGCCAAACGGAACTCCTGACTTAAGGAGCTAGAGATAAAGAGGTAGGTGGCTGGTCACAGGGTAGTAGCTGCTGCTGATGGAATGTGACTTGTCAGATCTCCCGGGGGGGGGGGGCACTAGGGCCGGCATTGGTGTTCACACACCAAAGAACACAATGCTGAGAGTTCTTCCTGCAGAATGTCAGATGACTTCTGATTGAAGAAGTAGTGGTAAACAAATCCAAAGATTGCAATCTGCAGCATGCCTGCAAAAATTGATCAATTGACATTCTTTACAGTCTGTGAACATAAATTTTTTTGCAAAACTTAAAACTTTTTTGTGATTAAAAAGAATACATGATCTTTGTAAAAATTTGAAATATGTGAAAAGCTAGACAGAAGAAAATTATCCAAAAAACCCTACTTAAGAGTTTTTGGTGGTTATCGTTTAGTTTCTTTTTTCCTGTGTCATATTTTTTCTAGGTTTAATTCATTCTTTCAACAATGATTACTTGAGCACCTACCAAGTACCAGGCTTTGCTCCAGGTGCTGGAGATGTATTCCTATACAAAACTTGAAGGTCCCTATAATTACGAAGCTAATAAGGAAGAAGCAGACTCACCATTAAACAGTAATGCACGAGATAAATTTAGATAATGAATGGTATAATGGAAAAAATAATACCTAATAATACTGAAAACATAATGTGCTGTTCTAAGCCTTTTACCTCATATGTATTAATATATAGTGAGTAAAACTGTGTAGTTTGTATGTCTTAGAGGGAAGATTCTTTTTTTTTTTAATCAAAGTCTCACTTTGTCGCCCCCTCAAGTGCCATGGCTTCCTTCATAGCTGACAGCAACCTCAAACTTTTAGGCTCAAGTGATTGTCTTGCCTCAGCCTCCTGAGTACCTGGGACTACAGGTGCCTGCCACAATGCCTAGCTATTATTAGAGGCAGGGTCTCACTCTTGCTCAAGTTGGTCTCGAACCTGTGAGCTCAAGCAATCTACCCACCTGGACCTCCCAGAGTACTAGGATTACAGGCATGAGCCACCGTGCCTGGCTTTCTTGATGGAAAATTTAGTTACAACCTTCCCAGTAAGGCCAAGTACGGTGGCTCACGCCTGTAATCCTAGCACCCTGGGAGGGCAATGTGGGTGGATTGCCTGAGCTCAGGAGTTCAAGACCAGCCTGAGCAAGAGTGAGACCCTGTCTCTACTAAAAACAGAAAAACTAGCTGGGTGTTATAGCACACACCTGTAGTCCCAGCTACTCAGGAGGCTGAGGTAAGAGGATCGCTTGAACCCAGAAATTTGAGTTTGGGGTTACTATGAACCATAGCACTCTATCCAGAGTGACTAAGTGAGACTGTGTCTAAAAGAAAGAAGAAAGAAAGAGAGAGAGAGAGAGAAAGGAAAGTAGAGAGAGAGAAATCTTGGGGGAGATGACAGAGGAGCAAAGTTTACCTGAAGGGGAAGAAGTCTGCAATGGAAGACCCAAGTCAAGAGCCTTCCCAGCAGAAGGAATAAAAAGTTTAAATGCCCTGAGCATAAAATGGTCCAGTACGTACATGAAACGTAAAGATAAAGAGAAGTATGGCTGGAAATTTAGGAAGTAAGGGGTAGGTTAGTCTGCAATGAAACTGAAGATCGTCATTCTTGGGGTTTCTAGGGAACTCTTGAGCGAAGCAGAAACAGGCCATTTTTTCCTGTTTCATTCTTTTCTTATCTCACCCCCTATTTCCACACTCTCATTTCTGTATGAAGAAAAGGCTGAGCTTTCTCTGCAGCTGCTACTCATGGAACAATTGAGACCATTAACTGGCACATCTCCTGGGCCTGACATCCTAGATAGGATTTGAAGCTTGGAGCTCTCTTTGCCCACGCTTATGTCCAGGCAAAGGTTGAAGGTAGCTGCAATTGACTTTTATCAACAACTTCAGAGCTCACATTCTTGACTGCTACAGAGAGGCCACTCTGCAGCACTTCTTCCTCACCTGAGAGCCTTCCCCCTATTATAAAAGGTAATGGTGCCAGATATTTCCCCCCACTCCTTGAAGCCACATCCCTAATCTCAGATGAGTGTGTTCTCTTAGCTTTGCTCCCTAACGCCCCAGGATGGCTTCCTCCATTTCTCAACTGGAGTTTCCTAGCCTCTGGATTTTGCTGATTGAACCCTTGTGGTATAATTAACATAACCCTCTGTCCTCTGTGTTTCCTGTAAAATGGTAGTTGAAGCTGTATAATAACTTAATAAGGCAGGGCCATTAAGATCCCTGCTTTATGGAGTAATAAACTAAGGCACAAAAATTACATGTAGTTAGAAAGTGGAGGAGCCAGGGTTCCAATCCAGGCAGATGCCTCTCATTACTATGCTGTACACAAAGAAAGACATTAGAAAGACATTGTTAAAAATTATTTTTAATTGACGCGTAGTAATTACATGTGTTTATAGAGTACAGAGTGATATTTTGGTACCTGAACATAATGTGAAATATAATGTAGAATAAAGGGAGTTTAAACAACTCCCTTTGGCGGAACATTCTCCCAGAGCAGATGATTGGTTGGTTTCGAAGCCTCGAAATCAATTGACCCAACTGGCAAATATTGAGCATCTACAGTGTGTGCTGAGCTAAGCTGTGGGATACAAAGATGGGCAAGATAATACTGAAGGTGGTCATAGCTGGTGTGCAGAGAACTCACGATGCAGCAGCTACTGTTAGCAGGTGCTATGGAGACGCTACTGTTAGCAGGTGCTATAGAGACGCTACTGAGCATCACAGTCCAGGTGAATTTCATCATGGAGCAAGAAACCACCCCGTGCTAAGTGCAATAACAGCACTGTTCAGAGCTTTGCATGCAATCCAGTAGTCACCAGCTACATGTGGCTAGTTAAATGAATTAAAATGAAATAAGATTTAAAAATTAGTACCTCGGTCACATTAGCCACATTTCAAGTGCACGGTTTATGAAACAGCATCCTCACACAAAGTTCTATTGGACAGCACTGCTTTACAGTGTGTGGAAGCACAAAGGAGGCATTGATCATTGTACACTTCCTGTTCTTAGGTTATTAAGTATGAAAAGTTCTATTTCCTTAAGTATTATAGTTGACAGCAGATATCTCTGACATTTCACATTGACATTTCCTTTTTTTATTGTGAAGGTCTATCCTCATTCTTTCAAATGCATGTTTTGGCTTGTGGTTATCTTTCCAATTTTTTAAAAGAAAATTTTGTGAAACCATGGATACGTCAAATACTTGTGCTATTTTCAAATATGAGTTCCACCATGGAACCAGTATAGCACAGACAGCTTGAAATACCAATGAAGTGTTTGGGAAAGATGTGGTAATGAATGCATAGACCATTTATGGTTGGAGAAGTTCTGTTCTGGTGATTTTAATCTTGAAAGTGAGCCATGTGGGTAACCTGAGACCATGGTGAGCTAAAGCTATAATGGAAGTCAATCCATCTTAATCTATGTGTGAATTAGCAGCAAGGTTTGACGGTACTATTCCAGCAATATCAGGCCATTTGAAACAAATCAGAAAGGTTAAGAAGCTGGGCTCAGTGCCTATGGCTCAAGCAGCTAAGGCACCAGTCACATACACCTGAGCTGGCAGGTTCAAATCCAGCCTGGACCCACCAAACAACGACGGCTGCAACCAAAAAATAGCCAGGCATTGTGGCGGACGCCTGTAGTCTCAGCTACTTGGGAGGCAGAGGCAGGAGAATTGCTCGAGCCCAGGAGTTGGAGGTTGCTGTGAGTTGTGATGCCACGGCACTCTACCCGGGGCGAGAGCTTGAGGCTCTGTCTCAAAAAAAAAAAAAAAGAAGCTGGATAGATGGGTTCCACACGAATTAACAAGCATCCGAAAAGAAACTGGCTCAAAGCTTGCCTTTTTTATTGTCATAACATGAAAGTGAACCATTTCTACACAGTATTATTACATGTGATGAAAAATGGATTCTTTTTGACAATTGCGAGCATTCGGCACATTGATTGGATAAAAATGGAGCGGCGCCTGTGGCTCAGTGAGTAGGGCGCTGGCCCCATATGCCGAGGGTGGTGGGTTCAAACCCAGCCCCGGCCAAACTGCAATAAAAAAATAGCCGGGCGTTGTGGCGGGCGGGAGGCTGAGGCAAGAGAATTGCGTAAGCCCAAGAATAGAGGTTGCTGTGAGCCGTGTGACACCATGGCACTCTACCCGAGGGCGGTACAGTGAGACTCTGTCTCTACAAAAAAAAAAAAAAGAAGTAAGGAAACATAATCCAAAACCAAATATTTATCAAAAAAAGCTAATCGTGTCTCTTTGGTGGTCCAGCACTGGTGATACCCACTGCAACTTCATGAAACCTGGCTAGTTACAGGGGATGACTACAAGCAGTTGGATGAAATAATGAGGATGCAGCCGAGATTGGTCAGCAGAGACAGGCCAATCCCCTTGCAAGAAAATGCTGTCACACAAACAATGCTGTTCAAACTGTGGAAGCTGAACTTGGAGACTCTTTGTCATCAGAGAGTTCACCAGACCTTGTGCCAACTGCCCACCACTTCTTCCAGGCTTTGGACCACTTCTTGCAAGGGAAAACATTCAATTCTCATCAAGCTGTGGAAAACACCTGTCATGATGTCATTGCCACTTGCTCTCCAGGCTTCCCCGCTGCTGGCATAAACAAGCCACTGATAAGATGGAAAACTGTGTTAATAGTTAAGGCACATGCCCTGATTAATTGTACCGCTCTTATTTGAGATATGATAAACTAAACTTTTGATTGAAATCAGACATTTCAGACTTAATGACCTAGCATCAGTTCTCTAAAATGATTACACCTCAGCTAGATGTGGAGGTGAGGAAAGATAGCAGGAGAGGGATCCTGAGCAAAGTAATGTTTTAGGTGAGAACTGAAGAGTGTTTTCATCCTTACTGTACTTGTGGGAGATGTTTTATTTCCCTATTGAATGACCAAGAAAACAGACACCAAAAAGTTGAAAAGCTTGCCTGAAAATCACAGGACAGGGGTAAGAGGGAATATTTGCCCCTGTATCTATCTGTCTGCAGTTTTGTGCTTGAAATGTAACTACTGTAACTAAAGAAAGCATGAGCAGAAGAGACTGCTGTGGAAAGAAACAGGTGGTGTTGGGCAGCGCCTATGGCTCAGTGAGTAGGGTGCCGGCCCCATATGCCCAGGGTGGCAGCTTCAAACCCAGCCCCGGCCAAACTGCAACAAAAAATAAATAGCCGGGCGTTGTGGCGGGCACCTGTAGTCCCAGCTGCTCGGGAGGCTGAGGCAAGAGAATCGTGTAAGCCCAAGAGTTAGAGGTTGCTGTGAGCCGTGTGACATCATGGCACTCTACCCCAGGGTGGTACAGGGAGACCAAAAAAAAAAAAGAAACAGGTGTCAACTTCACAAATATTGCTTGGACACTGTGCTGTATTTTAAAGCACTCTTTTAAGCACTGGTATAGTATCGATGGTTTATAAAAATTCAGAGTCTCTTGGCACATGGAGTTTGCTATTCCACTGAGAGATAAAGCCAAGGTGCCTGTGAAATGTTGGCAGAACAAGGGAGTGGATTCTAAGTGCTAGAGGAATCTAAGAGATGGTGAAGTCTTCCTGTGAAGATAGCCTGGAAGTAGGAGGAGTTAAGGGGGTCTTGAAGGACATGTAGGATGTGAGTAGCAGGAGCCTTCCCAGCAGGAGGACAGATGTGAAGAAAGTCTTAGGGTGGGCGCTGCAGGGCCAGTACCGAGAACAGGACTATCTCAGCCTTCGATTGGTGATTTATGAAGATGAGATGACTCAGTCCTTTCTGCAAGAATGGACTTTCAACACAAATTCTTCTTGAACAATATTTATGGGTATGTCTATAAACAGATTGCTTTAGAGGCAGGGCAAAGACATTACTCAGGCAGTATCATTGATATCACAGCTGAGTTCGTCTCAGCAGAAAACAATCTTCAGGAACGCACAGAGGGATTTTCAGGGCAATGCTTCTTTGTTTTCGGGGTGTGTCAGATGGTTCTTTCCCTTTCACATCTTCTTTAAAACCCTCAAATAGATCTCAGAGCTAGAGAGTACACAATCCGCTTGGGGAATTTTAAAATCAATATGCTATGATGCACTCAACTGCATGGAAACATAAGCCAATTAACATAAACGTCTGTGTTGATTTGCAAATGATGTAAATATGACACATCAGTACCACGCATGCAGTTTATACAGGGTGCTCCACTGTTGACTGCTGCGTTCCACCTTTTTGTCTTACAATGTCTTACACACTTTTTTATGCCCATTATTATCGTCCAAATAAGACAACTTTTTAGTGGTAATTTATAACAAAATCAGTCTTCAATTGTTGGCCAGTATGTTTCTTTTCTATTAGTATTAAAAGATATCAGTGCAATGAATAATTTTGTATATTTTTTAGTTATGTGTTTTTATTTTTAGAGCATATTCCCCGAAAGAGGATGACTGGGACCTAGGGATTGATAATTGTATACTTCTTGTTGCATGTTCTCTAGAAAGATGATACCAGTATTTATCTAGCATATCCGTTTCCCCAAAGCCCTGCCAACATGAGTTTTCATTAGGTCTCCACTTTTGGTAATTTAAGGCATTTGGAGCCAAGGAGAAGCTCAGCTCTTTTGGTTTTGGGATCTTACTTAGCCTCCCTGCCTCAGTTGCTTCATCTGGGAATGCATTAATAATATTGTTTTTCAGGATTGAGAACTAAACGAGACAGTGCAGAGAAAGCCCCGGGCATGGGACATGGGCATAGTCTATGGTACCTAGGCAGCCAATGTCCACTCCCTCCCTATTGAGGAGAACTGCATAGGAGTGCTCTAGAGCTGCTTCACTTTGGGGTTTTCCCTAACTGCTGCTGAGGTTAAGCATTTGTTTCAGGTAATTATCCCTGGAAAACCTGCAGCATGTTTTAAAGCCTCTGTCAGTTTCCACTCTTCTTTCCCACAGGTGTGCCACCCGTTCTAAAATCGCCACCATGGGAACTACACTCACAGTACAGTGTTAACAGGGTACGGCAGAGCATCCTTCTCACAGCCCTGGAGTTCCAGGACCTCAGACTTCCCAAGTGGAAAGGAAGCCCCACTTGTTTTCTGTCCAGCTTTCCAGTGGGTACTTGACAGTTTCTCCTCAGTGGAAGTATTTTCTTCTTACACTGTATTAGATAATACCTATTGAATAAATAGTACAAAGAATTTAGAGTGAGGCTAAGGTTGGGCCTCTTTTTTCTTTTTTTTTTATTGTTGGGGATTCATTGAGGGTACAATAAGCCAGGTTACATTGATTGCAATTGTTAGGCAATGTCCCTCTTGCAATCATGTCTTGAGGTTGGGCCTCTTTATTCTTGGCTTCCGAGGCAACACAGTCATCGTTCTTACCCACTATGTCAATTCTCAGGTATCTGTATTATCTCTTAGCCAAGTTCTGAAACATCTTTGAGAAACACTGAATTAAGTTGTTCAGATCGTAATTAAACAGAGTCAGCAACCGTCTTTTGTCAGTAGGACTTTTATTTATTTGGACTTCTCCCATGTAGTTTATTGCCAGGAAATATCTAAAGTCAATTTTCTTCTAGGTAATAGATGGTGTTTAAAATTGATATACCAAGAAATAAATTAAGAGACCTGAGTATGTGATTTAAAGTTATAAAACTGAAAACTATTACAAAAATGAGAAACAATGTACAGCATTCTGGTGAAGGGCACCCTAAGAGCCCTGACGTCAGCATTATACAATTCCTCTGTGTAACAAGAACACTTGTACTCCCTAACATTTTGAAATAAAAATTTAAAAAGAAACATAAAAACTGGAAAGCAGAAAGAAGATGATATGGGAAACAGTAAAACTGTGCCAACTTTTTTCACTTTCAGAGTAGAATGTTAAAGATAATTTTCAAAGTGACTCAATTAAGAAACATATAACTCTATTATTTAATGTTCAAATAGCACGACTAGAAGAAGAAAAAGCTGAAACTTCTAAAAGTGGTCCTCTTAGGTGAGAAGGAAAATCTTACATTTAATTTTAGATCCTTCTGTAGGGTTTGAAATTTTTTGATAATGTGTGCATTTTTTCCTTTTTAAATGATTGCATACCATTCCATTCACCCATTTACAATTTGATGGCATTTAATATATTCATAAAGGTGTGCATCCATCATTGTTATCAACTTTAGAACATTCTGATCACCTTTTCCAAATCCTGTACCATCATCAGCAGTTCCCATTAAGCCCCCCTCTCCCTAGTCCCAGGCAACCACTTTCTCTCTATACAGATATGCCTATTCTGAACATTTCATATAAATGGAATCAAATAATGTAGACCTTTTGTGTCTGGCTTTTTTCAGTTAGCATAATGTTTTCAAGGTTCATTTGTGTTACAGCATGTATCAATACTTCTTTCTGAGGAGTGCCCATAGCTCAGTGGGTAGAGCGCTGACCATATACACCGAAGCTGGTGGGTTGGAACCCAGCCTGGGCCAGCTAAAAATGACGATGACAACTGCAATAACAACAAAAAACTAGGTAGGCATTGTGTGGCAGGTGCCTGTAGTCCCAGCTACTTGGGATGCTGAGGCAAGAGAATTGCTTGAGCCCAAGAGTTTGCAGTTGCTGTGAGCTATGATGCCATGGTCTACCTAGGGCGACAGCTTGAGACTCTGTCTTACAAAAAATAAACAAATAAATAAATACTTCTTTCCTTTGTATTGCTGAATAACACTCCTTGTAAGGATATGCTATATTTTTGTCCTTCCATTCATCAGTTGATGAACATTTGGGTTGTTTTCACGTTGGGGCTGCCGTGAACAATGCTGCTATAAACATTTGTACATAGCTTTTTGTCTAGATGTGTGTTTTCATTTCTCTTGAGTGTATGTGTAGAAGAAAAGTTGCTGATTCCAGTGGTAACTCTACATTTAACCTTTTGAAGAATGATTAGACTGTTTTCAAAAGCAGTTGCAGCCAGCACTTTGGGAGGCTGAGGCCAGAGGATCACTTGAGGGTAGGGGTTTAACACCAGGCTGAGCAACGTGACAAGTCCCCAATCTCTACAAAAAATAATTTTAAAAAATTATCTTAGTGTGGTGGCTCATACTTAAGATGCCGAGCTAGGAGGATCACTTGAGCTCAGGAGTTTGTGACTATTGTGAGCTATAATCAGGCCAGTGCACTCCAGTCTGGGCAACAGAGTGAGATTTTGGCTTAAAAAAAAAAAAAAAAAGATGGTTGCACCTTTCCAGATTCCCACCAGCAATGGATAAGAGTTCCAATTTCTCTACTTCATCACCAATATTTGTTGTCTATCTTTCTGATTCTAGCCATCCTAATGGGTATAAAGTGATACATCTTTGTGTGTATGTTTTCAGAACTTTTTAAACAATCCAAGCTGTGACATGTCTTTGTGGTTTTTACATTTTTCTAATAACTAATAGTGTAGAATATTTTTTCATGTGCTCATTGGCCATTTTTATACCTCTTGAGAAATGTCTATTTAGATCCTTTGCTTTATGCACATTATTTTAACCTAAAAAAAGTATAAAATGTCCAAAAGCATTGTAAGCAAATATCAAATGTTGGAGATGGTAGGCTCTGGGTAAAAAATAAATAATTCGGAGTAATTTCTTTTTTGCCTTTTCTAAATTTTCCTAATTTATAAAACCTACATAACCTTTTGTCATCCTCAAATATTAACATTTACGTCAATTTATTTCTTTTTTCTGATTGGAAAAATAATCACAAGAGAACTTTTAAAAAGCAGAGACTATTAATTCAAAGGCACAATCGGGTAACATTTTGGTCAATTTCCCTTCATGAGTTTTTTTGACTTTGTGTACTTTTTTGAGCTTCTAGTACTTATGCAAGTTCCAAATACGCCTTTTATTCTTATCAAGATGTCATAAACTCTTACATATTATGTAAGCCTCTTTTTTAACCATTTATTCTAAAAGTCTTTAGCAGAAATGCAATTATATGTCTTGGTATGCTGAATAGTCATACACATGTATACCCACAAAGACTTCTTTTTTACATTCATTACTCTAAAATTACGGGGAAAAAAAGACACATACTTTCTTAACTGATAAACACAAACCAAGGAGATGGCAGACCATCGAGAGGGCATAGCCTGATCCTTTGCTACAGTCTGATGCTCTCTGCCACCTTCACACTGGAAAAGATGGTAAGAAGTCTTAAGCAGGATGAAGGTGCTGGGCAACTCTGCAACACTTCTTTTCTTTTTTTATTTGCAGTTTTTGGCCGGGGCTGGGTTTGGGTTTGAACCTGCCAGGTCTGGTATATGGGGCTGATGCCCTACTCCTTTGAGCCACAGGCGCTGCCTACAGTCAATGTGATTTCTTTTTTTTTTTTTTTTTTTTTGCAGTTTTTTTTTTTTTTTGGCCAGGGCCAGGTTTGAACCTGCCACCTCTGGTGTATGGGGCCGGCACCCTACTCCTTGAGCCACAGATGCCACCCAACTCTGCAACATTTCTAACCTGTGTCTTCACACAGTGGCTTTGTCTTTGGGGCTAAAGTATTTGTAAATCCCCATAGTACTGCTAAACTCTCATATTTTTCCTTAAAATATGTGCCAGAAAAAAACTATTAGGTATATCCCTTTTGCTTGCCCCTTCCTATTTTTCTTTTCTGCATTATAATTCTTGTTTCTGAAATCACCCGTACCATCAGGATAGGCTGGATCAGGATAACATACAACTTATGTTTCTTTTCCTTTTTTTTTTCTTTCCCTATCCCAGAGGCTTCTGAGTTTCAGCAACCTCAAGAGATGATTGCACAGATTCTGTTTTCTCCCTGGTAATGGAATTAGTAGACTTTTCCTGACAAGCACTCCAGAAGACACTTCCTTTTATACATGCTTTAATTTTTCAATTTTCTGTAACACTATAGCTGTTGAATCTTTAAGTGCCCACGTAAGTCCACAAACCCTTCCAGATGGCAGTGCTATACACACACAATAGGCTGCTTCCAGTCTAAAAATCCAAGGGAAAAATCACAGTGCATGCATAGGTGACTGACGGACTACTGAAGACTTTCTTTGCTAAGTTGCTGACCACAGCTGTTCAAGAATAAATTTAAGTTAATTCAGCTTTGATGCAGTGCATGGGGCTGAGAGCACAGTGGTCCTCAGCACCCAGACTCTGCTCTTCTTCCCAGGCACAGTGCTTAGACATACTTTTCCAGGCTCCTTGCAGGTCCTTGGGCCGTGGGACTAAGCTCTGGCCAGTGGAATCTGATGGACACTATGTTTGCCACTCCCCATGCAACATTCTAAATCTTTTGCCTTTTCTTCCATTCAGCGGGGACTTCAGGGGCCACTTGTTGAAGATAGTGGTGCCTCAAGATAGAAGGAGGCAGGGTCTCTGGCTGACTGCATGAAGCCAACTGCACCACCAGATCACCCCGAAAAATGACACGAATAAAAGATGAACCTTTGTTGTATATGCCACTGGGGCTGGAGGATTGTATGTTACATTACTTTGCACACCCTGACTCACACAGTTCCTTTTGTTATCCCCCTACCCCAGCCGAGTATCTTAGGTTGCTGTGACAGTTTGGTGTCAGAACAAAAAGCAGCATTTCACCAGCAAATATTCAAATTCAAACTTTGCCAAGAGGAGAGAGGCTTGCTACCAGGGCTCACTCCACCTAAATGATTCCAAGTTAGGACAGTTACTACATTTTTTGAGAAATAAAAGCAAAATCCCCAGTGTCATCTCAGTGTGCGCATGTGGCACAGCGTCACAGGAGGCTGGAGAAAGCTGGATGGGGCTTCCCTAGCTGAGTAATATGACCCATCGCTTCTGTTTCACAGTGTTTGGGTCATCAGCATCACGCATGCTAACTCGCTTCAGATAACAAAGCTGAGAAAGTCCCAGTCTTGGCCCTGGAAACGGCTCCTCCACACAGGGTGGGATGTGCCTGGCTCACTGCAAACACCTGAGTCCTTCCTGAAACAGGAAGCCATCAGCTACGCCTGGGATGGACAGCCATTACCACTACTTAAGAAGCCCACGTAGCCGGGCGTTGTGGCGGGCGCCTGTAGTCCCAGCTGCTCGGGAGGCTGAGGCAAGAGAATCGCTTAAGCCCAGGAGTTGGAGGTTGCTGTGAGCTGTGTGAGGCCACGGCACTCTACCGAGGGCCATAAAGTGAGACTCTGTCTCTACAAAAAAAAAAAAAAAAAAAAAAAGAAGCCCATGTGTCTGTCAAATTCCTTCCCCCTTTCCTTCTTTTTCAGCCAGCCCAGTAGACTGAATTATTTCTTGGTACTCTTTCTAGACCCATCATTCTTTTGTTTTGAGCCACCTGATGCTGGGTGTGCTCACAATTGATGAGGCTTTCTAAACATGTTTTAAGGAGGTAGGAAACAAAACGATTTCACATGAGAACAGAGAAGGTTCGAGAATAAAGAACCGGTGCTTCATCAGGAAGACCCCAGGGCACATTCTGCTGATCGCCTCCTGATCTGGGGATAACATGGCAGCCTGGGGTTTGATTCCTGGTTAACAGCTGATTTTTATGACTTTAGGAAAATTGTTTCAACTCCCTGCTCCGTGGTCTATAATGATTGCAATTGATTTTTTTTTTTTTTTTTTTTTTTGTAGAGACAGAGTCTCACTTTATGGCCCTTGGTAGAGTGCGGTGGCCTCACACAGCTCACAGCAACCTCCAACTCCTGGGCTTAAGGTGATTCTCTTGCCTCAGCCTCCCGAGTAGCTGGGACTACAGGCGCCCGCCACAACGCCCGGCTATGCAATTGATTTTTTAAAGTGTCTTGAGGAACATTGCTGACTCATTCTTGCCTTCCTCTTCTACCGTAAGCTTTTCAATCAGACTTTCCAGCCAAAAAAGGTTCCTTCTCCCTTATCAAGGGCATGAGTCAGGTTCATTAAAAGTTAAGACTTGGTACAGAAAACGTGTGTATAGATTTTACACGCCTAAGATGTTCTGTAACCGGCTTGGTTCTCTGCGCTACCCTAGCGATTCTCTGTTGCTCTCCTCCTTTCTCTCATCCACTCGGATATTTTCATGCTTTTGGTTCATTCTTCAACCATCACTTGGTTTATGTTGTTTTGTAACTTGTGAGCAAAGCGACAATTCACCTAAGAAAGGTGTGGATATGAGTCTGTTGTAATAAGAAAAAAAATGGTTCAAAGGGAGGAACTGA
Source organism: Nycticebus coucang (assembly GCF_027406575.1). NCBI lineage: Eukaryota > Metazoa > Chordata > Mammalia > Primates > Lorisidae > Nycticebus > Nycticebus coucang. The sequence goes on from NC_069781.1 coordinate 79,257,330, forward strand.
ATTCAATACAAAAACAGATTATATGGGCTGGTGGAAATTGAAATTGGAGTTTTATTGACATACGTGTTATTTAAAATGCAAAACAACATGACATCAGTTTTTAAAAACAATCTTAGAATTTCACCACACTAATATGAGTACTTTATAAGTTGTTCTCTTCCGGGTATTGTTCATGTATTTTTTCACATAATCATAATCTCTGTGCATGTAATTTTGTATTTAGGTATCAGTTTGTTAGGGGAACCTTTCTTAGCTCTTGGTCAGATTTCTTAGATGAGTTACTCAGTGTTTTGGAGAACATTTTTAGTGTCAGACTACATGCATGCTAACACTGGGCCTCCGGTTTTCTTATTGTTCCTGGCTGAAGAATGTAAACATCAGCGAGTTTTGAGGACGGCTGGATAATACCAATCTCTGGGCACAGAACAATATGTTAAACAGGGCTGATAGCTGGCAGAGATGCACGTTTTCTAGTTTGAAAACTTAGGAAAAGTACTGAGAGTTACTGGAAATCACTCGGGAACGATTGAACACAGGGGCATCTTTTCTAAAGGATTCTGAATCCCTAATATTCAACCTTCGCCCCACGTCTTGGCACTGAACAGACTGCCGAGAGTGTCTGAAGACCACAGAATGTCAGGCATGTAAGGGACCTTTCAGAGCATCTCATCCAACACCCTCATGGTGCAGACCAGGAATGTGCAGCCAAGAGAGAATGCAGATTTCACTGTTTAGAGGGACAGAGCTGGGGTGACAAACCAGGCCTACAGCTGCCGATTCAATGCTCTTTCCAATACTGGGTATCGCAAAGTAGGAACAAAAGGATAGCTATAGTTAAGAAAAAAAGACAGCAAAAAACAAAAACAAAAACAAAAAATGAGAGAAGAGAGCAAGCAAGCAAAGCTAGACAAAAGGGAAGATGGTAAAGTGAGAAAGAAGGAAGAGATGGGGACACGAGGTTTACAGACCTTTACTGACCTTAAGGGCAAACTTAAAATGAGAGAATATAGGGTCCCCACGGTACACTGGCCCTCTGAAATTAGCACCTCAAGTTATATAAGGGCATCAGCTAGATATCTGGCTTTTCTTGTCTGCTTAGACACGAAATTTCTAGACAGAGAAGGCAGTGTGGCAGGATGGTTCCTCAGGAGTTCTGAAGGATGTAGGCTCTGCTTTTCTACTGTTTGATAGCAATGGATGCAATGCATGCCTTCCATGTGGATTTTTTTTAATCTTTGTAGAATAAATGACAAATGGAAATATCCATAACTCGCTTCAGGATGAATTAGCGGCGGGTTTTGCCCTGAGGTTGTGACCCCTACCGAGTTCCCGGCTCGCTCACACACCCCTTGCGGTGTCGTGCGGAGTCCCCTGCCAGTCACAGAATCATGGTGTCATGGAAGGGGATTTACTTTATACTCATTCTATTTTGTGGAAGCTTTTTTGGAAGTATTTTCATGCTGGGTCCCTTTTTAGCACTGATGTTTATAAACCCATCTTGGTATCGCTGGATCAACAACCGCCTTGTGGCAACTTGGCTCACACTACCTGTGGCATTGTTGGAGACCATGTTTGGTGTAAAAGTGATTATAACAGGTGATGGCTTTATTCCGGGAGAAGGAAGTGTCATTACTATGAACCATCGGACGAGAATGGATTGGCTATTCCTGTGGAACTGTCTAATGAGATATAGCTACCTCAGATTGGAGAAAGTTTGCCTCAAAGCCAGTCTCAAAAGAGTTCCTGGATTTGGTTGGGCCATGCAGGCTGCTGTCTATATCTTTATTCATAGGAAATGGAACGATGACAAGAGCCATTTTGAAGACATGATGTTATTTTTGTGATATTCATGAACCACTTCAACTCCTCATATTCCCAGAAGGGACTGATCTTACAGAAAACAGCAAGGCTGGAAGTAACAATTTTGCTGAAAAGAATGGACTTTAGAAATATGAATATGTTTTACATCCAACAACTACAGGCTTTACTTTAGTGGTAGACCATTTAAGAGAAGGTTTAAGAACCTTGATGCTATCCATGACATCACTTGTAGCATATCCCCACAATATTCCTCAGAGAAGGATCTTCTTCAGGGAGACTTTTGTAGCATATCCCCACAATATTCCTCAGAGAAGCACCTTCTTCAGGGAGACTTTCCCATGGAAATCCACTTTCATGTCCACCGATATCCTATAGACACACTCTCAGCATCTAAGGAGGACCTTCAGCTCTGGTGCCACAAGTGATGGGAAGAGAAAGAAGAGAGGCTGCGTTCCTTCTATCAAGGGGAGAAGAATTTTTACTTTACTGGCCAGAGTGTTATTCCACCTTGCAAGTCTGAGCTCAGGGTTTTTGTGGTCAAATTGCTCTCTATACTATATTGGACCCTGTTCAGCCCTGCAATGGGCCTCCTCATATATTTGTACAATCTGGTTCAATGGTATTTTATAATCACCATTGTGATCTTTGTGCTACAGGAAAGAATATTTGGTGGACTGGAAATCCTAGAACTTGCATGTTACTGTTTTTTACGCAAACAGCCACATTTAAATGCAAAGAAAAACAATTAAGATTATAATGTTCACAATGTAAAAATTTAGGGAACATTTTGGAAATGTTCTAAGCTTTTGTAAACTGAGATGCATTTTTGCATGACCATGTCAAATATTTCTTACTATGTCATTGTTAAAGATATTTTGCACCTAAAAAAAAAAAAGGAAATATCCATAACTAACCATGTTCCTCTGGTAGCTCCTTTCTGAATATTTATTGGACTTCAGTTGCTCTTGAGACATCACCAAGGAAAATGCTAAGTGTGTGTTAAGAATTTAAGAGAAATGCCACCTCCCACATTTCATGGAAAAGCCCAGAAAGGACGTGGAACTAGATAAGATTCTATCCACAGATCATGTAGGTGGATAGAAAGAGGTTATCTAATGTGGTAAAGCAAAGCACCTAGACACTTAGTGGGTGAAGCAGTCTCCCCAGAAGGCTGCTGGCAACCTCTTTTGTTCCTGTACATACTGGTGCCCCTCAAATCAGAAGGCAGAGTCTATTTCTCCTTCTCTTGAATCTGGTTGGTCTTCTGACTTGCTTTGTCCAACCGAATGAAGCAGAAATAGTGTTCTAGAACTTCTAGGCTCAGGCCTTATGATGACTAGAAGTTTTCCTTCCTCCCTTTTAGAAGCCAGATACCACAGAAGAATTCTGACCACCTGGCTGGAAGGAAGCCAGCCACATGGAAAGAAAGAGATTATGTGGAGGAGGACTGAGGTGCCCGGTATGTGAATGAAGCCTTCTTGGACTTTCCCAGAACCTTAGCTGTTGTTCAGCTCAGTGGACACACAGAGTCATGAGCTATAGTAAATGCTTGATGTTTTTGACTACTAAGTTTGGGGATGGTTTGTTATGCAGCAAATGATAAGCAAAACTGTGGCTTTAAACACAACTATTTGTATTTCTTATGAATCTAATGGGTTGAGCGGTAGTTTTGAGGAGCTGGACCAAGATGGCCCATCTCCTTTGGAAGTGCTTGTGCCTCTGCAGCCAACTAAGGGCCAGTGGGTCAAAGATGGCCTCAAGAATGATGACGCAGCTCTGGCCCACAGGGTCTTTCATCCTCCAGCAGGCTCGCTCTCCTGGTAAAGTTGGAATTCTAAGAGTCAAAGCAGAAACTCACAAACTTTTACAAGCCTTCATTTACCTCAAGTCTGCTCTTGTCCTCTTGGCAAAGCAAATCATTCGGTTGAGTCCAGAGTGGAAAGGGATTACAAAGTTAGAGGCAAAGACCCTGGATAAAGGGAAGCCACTTATTGGGGGCCATTAATACTATCAAATCTGCTACAAGGAACCTATGCAAGGGAATATTAAATAGCATTATTAAGATTTTGGACTGAGATCTGGAGTCAATTGGAAAAATTGCACTTAAAGTTAAGTAAAATAATTAGACAAGCATTTCCTGACTTTTTAAATAGGTTTCCAGATTTTCTGGCCAAGTCTGAATTGATATTGATGATGTTTTATTTCCAATAGGGAATGGAAATTAAATTCCTGTTAATAGAGTTAGAGACAGAATCAGGAAGAAATATCAGGCCATACACTACATGGTCTTTCATTCCATTAATTAAATCATAGTAATGAAGCAATCTTAAGGCTCTCAGAGTTCCTTAGAATCTTATCTCATAGACTTAGCTTTCTAATTGTCAGTGAGCAGTCTGCTTTGAGGCTTCTTTCTGGAAACCTAAGGCTGTTTGAATTTTTGATTTATGGACGGGAGTCAATACCAGGCTCTTTAATAGGAAAAGAGTGTGTGTGTGTACACATGTACTTGGGCAGTTATGTGTAAGAGAATGACCACCTTTGATCCCCTGTAATTTCACTGAAATTTGGTTTTACCTACCTTAACCTCCCCTGCACTACTAGGAATCAACTTTGCATTTTCTCTTACTACCATCTCCTCTCTGGGAAGCAGATTAGTTTTCTACTCTGGATCTCAGAACTGCAGTCTGAGGAAGAGACTGGGATGCCATGCTCAGATCCCCCACTTACAGTGGTGTGATGCTGCCCCCTGGGCAGTGACTCACATCAGTCAGATGAACGGTTCTGTCCTGTTCCTCTGCCCTCCACCACCCCCTCTATCGGCCCCATCTAGAACTTTGTTAATACAGTGTTTCTGTTATTTATTATTCAGGAATTGGGAGTCTAGGAAACTGTGTTCTGGTCCTTGGGTCACTTAATGTCTTGGGGCCTTAGTTTCCTCATTTGTAAAGTGAGCAAGCTGGACTAGCTTCGAAGAACCTAGGATGCCAGGATAAAACCAGACACAGGTCACAGGGTTCTAAACAGAGATGCCCCCAAACTCCCAGTAATGGCCAGACACATCTGGAAGAATTAGGCTGAGAAAACAGCTGAAGATAATAATTTTCCAACTATACCTCAGTAAAGTTAAAAAACGAAAATGATATTTGTGTTATAAATGAATTATTGCACTTGATTCCAGGCTGTTATTAAACAATAACAAACTTACCCAAAGCGAGGGATAAGAGGCACAAAGCATTACAAACCTGGAAAGAGGTGTTCATTTGCAGAGAACTAAGGGAATATCATTGCAAACAAAACTCACGGCGGTTCACCAACCCAGGGATGTCTGAGGATAGGATCACGAAATGTTTATCTGCCCGGACACAACACGTCCAATGTTTTCCATCAGAGTAATTTTGTTTGTTTTGTTAAAGAAGGGCAAGGCGGAAGGAAACAATGAGGCTGAGAAATACCAGCTTGGATTCAGCTGGGAGGGGGGGCCGGGGGTGTGGGAATCCACTACATTTCACTTCCCAGTAAGTGAATTTAGCTTCAGCTTCCACGACAGCATTTCCCCAAAGGGGTCCTTTAGGTCTGGCCCCTACCCTCTTCGTAGCTAGACTGGGATCCCTGAGATCACGAGTCCCAGCTCACCCAGCCCTGGGCCCCCACACCCAGGACAGCCCTTTCGCGCTTGCCGCCCTCCAGCCTTCCCTCTCCCAGGACCCCTCACCAGCCTACCCCTACTTGCTGGGTAGGTCTTACTTCCAGGGAACCCATGCTGACCTTAGAAGGGGAGCAACCGTCGCCTTGGAATCCCGGCCTGGCCCTTCCTAGTCAACCCCGGGCGCTCAAGTGCGGGCTTCGCCGCAGAGTTCAGCGGGCGTGCCATCAGCGAGGCCGAGTTCCGCGGTCCAAGTTAAGGGGGCCGCCCTATCTCAAACACAGCCCAGTTTCGCAAGCCTTCAAGACAGTCAGAACCCCTAGGTTATTCTAGGGGCCCGTCCCAACCCCGCTTGCTATCCTGAGCGAGCGGCAGCCGGACCGGGCGCCTTGTCCTCACTCACCGACTGGGGCGCCCGGCCCGGCTGCAAGCTCCCGCCGCTGCGGGTGCTGCAAACCGGTCTGGCTTCCCTGCAGGGCGTGCGGGGATGGAGCAAGGGGGTGGAGAGAAAAGGGGAAGAGCCTGGCGGCCGGCGGGCGGGGCCTGCAGCCTCCCCGAGCCGTGGCAGCAGCCACGCAGCCGGCTCTCTCCGCACCCCGCTCGGACTCCGAGGCGCACCGCAGCGGGACCCGCGCTCGAGCCCGGGGCGCCGCTGCTCCCGGCCTCCGGTTCCCGAACGCGCCGCGGCGAGGCTGCACCCGGCGGTGGAGCCGCTCCAAGCGGCTGGGTCTCCGGCTGCAGCTCATCGCTCTATCTGGCCAGAGGACTGACGGGGAAGGAAGGGGAAAGCGGGGACAGACGCACTCGCCGCGGCGCGCGCGCATCGCACACTCGCAGCCGCGCGCCCCCGCCGAGGCGCGTCCGGGGCGAGTTTGGCCCCGCGCGGGCTCCGGCGTCTGCCCGCCCCGGGGGCTGCCTCCGGCCTCGGCCCCGCCCCGCTGCCCCTCCCGCGACTCGCCTGCACTGCTCTCCCATCGCCGGGGGGAAGCGACAACATCTCGGTAACTTGCGGACTGTGGCGCAACTGGTCTCGACGTTGGCGGCCCTCTCATGCTGTCCGGGTGAGGTAAGTTTGCTGCGCGTCCCCGGCCCCTCCCCCAGACCCTCCTTGGGGGCTCGCGCTTGGGGGCTCTGTGGCTCTGATAGATCCTGGTGGTCTCTCTACCCTTCCACTTGGGCTGTCCGCGTTGTGCTAGGGGTGACGTGGAGGGGGCGCCCGTGGCCACCAAAGCGGGACCTTCGATTCCAGGCGGGCACCCACCTTCTCGCTTCCCGATTCCTCGGGCTGCGGTGACATTCGGAGATCTCTCTAGGTTCGTTTAAACAGGAGCCCGTTCCCCTTTTCAGGGGAACCTGCGGAGTTTGGCAGCAGCAGGAGAGACCTGGTCCCCCAACCTCCCCCGGTGTCCAAAGGCGGCGAACTTGTTAGGCGCCCCTGGGATCTCTAGAGGGGCTTGCGAGTCAATGTTCTGCTCATTTCTGGCTCCGCAGCCGGATTGAACAGGTGCGGTGAGGTTCCAGCCTAGATGCAGCAAAGACTTCAGCGTTTCCCAGGTTCTCTCCCCTGGCCCCGTCCGCGTGACGCTTTAACATCTGGGGGAGTGCGGGAGTAACGCGAAAGAGACTGTCCGGGTTTGATTTGCATGCCGGTGCCTGGAGTCGCCCGAACAGAAAACCACAAATGTCCGCTTATCTCTCATCTAGGCAGACGAGCAGTTGCCACTGCTTATTCCTCGCCCCTCCTGTCCTCCTCCTCCCCCAGCTCGCTGGTCTCTGGTGCCCCTCACGGTTGGGGAGAAACCAGAGAAGTTGGTTGGGTAGGTCGATGTATTCTTTCACCTGCTCTGCTGAAATCAGGGCTCGCAACCAGGAAACGCTAGTTACTCTGATTCTTTTTAAACGGCGTGTGTTGCAGACCAAAATAACACCCACCACCACTTCTACTACCTCTCTGCGACTCTGTCAGACTGCTGGAGGCCCTAGCTCTAAGGTGAATGAATGTTCTTAAGGGACCAGTGGTACTTCAGAATGTGTTAATCTCCTGCAAAGGAAAAGTGGTTCAAGCATCAGTACTTCTGAGCCTGGAACCCTTTTGTCCCTCTGAAGCATCCACCCAGAGACTTCTTGCTCTGTGGAGAGGCTGAAGTGTTCTGCAGTTGTTGGAGTGGAGGGAAGCCAAAGCGTTGGTTTCATTAGGACTCTAGTCCGATGAAGTAGGATAGATAGTCTTTCATGGAAGCTTTTGCTAGAGTCTTCCCAGCTGGAAGGGGACCCGAGAAAAAACCTTTCCCAGCCAACTCCAAGCCAGGGGGAGGAGGAGTGAGCCTGTGTATAATCTCTGATGGGAGGGAAATGGGTTCTGAGTACAGTACTGACTGTAGAGACTTCTTGGGGCTGATGTATGATGACCTCTTACTTGAGAAGGCAAACTGCACGCAATGAATGATACAACCACATTATCCGTTTGTCCAAATTAAGAAGACTAGAGAAATGTAATAATACCTTACATTTTTGCATCAGTGTTTTGTAATATGTAAATGCATTTTCAATATTCTCACTTAATTCCAACCATTCCTGAGGGAGGCAGGGCAAAGATTATTTACCACGTATTCACAGAAGGAACGTGAGGCTCAGAGATTCAGGGATTTATCAAAGTAGCAAGTAGCTGGTATTATAATCATAGCCAGGTTTTATGTCATAACCCAGTGACAGTTCTTTACTTGTATAATGTCTACCAAACAATGGCCAGAGTTCTTCCGCATTTATTGTGGTCTCCATGGTCTTACCATGAATTACTGTTCCCATTTTATGGATGAGGAAACTGAGGTTTAAACTAGTTATGAGTCTTCCATGGTATCACATCCAATTGAGTGGCACTCAATACCAGATCTCCTGATATCTAGTCCATTGCTTTGTGTATTCTGCCATCATTCCACTTCGGAGAGCACTGAAGACATATCAGGGACCCTGCAATGTATTAAAGATTATTAAGCATATGGGCTGGTGATGTGGGTTCTAGTTATGGCATTACATTTGGCTGTCTGACTTAGGCCAAATCATATCACCTCCAAGTTTCAAGTCTCTCACCTATCAATCAAACAGAAAGTTCATATTAAATTATGTTACTTCTTTCCAGTTTTAGTATTCTCTGAAGCTTACCAATGTATTACTGTTTGACTTGAAAATCTTGTAGGGGAGCTGAAGTACTCTAAGATACATGGCAGGGGTTACTTGAATATCCTGAAAGTAAACTCAACTTTTTTTTTTTTTTTTAACTTTGTGGTTTTCATATAGTAAGGACTCAATAAATAGCTATTGAATTAATGAAGAGGTGAGTGAAATCATTCATAAGGAAAACAGGTGCTGTCAAACATAGAAAGCATCTCACAATGTAAATTCCTAATACATAAGATAATTTACCTACAGGGTGTACCTCCTGAAGCTGGCAGGTAGAGAGGGCCCATTGTCACTGTCTTTCCTGAGTGTGTCATACAAAGAAGAGTTTTTCTTTCTCTCTGTGCACAATAGACTCATGTATGTTCAGGCTTTTTTTCTCCCCACCCCTTTAGCTGTAAAGATACATTCTTAGAAACTGTCCTGTCCCATTTTATGAAAGGGGATGCCTAACCAGTCTTTTCTTTTTTTTTTAATAGGTATTGGGTAAATTTCAACAGATGCTAATCCTGGTCATGGTTTCAGAGGGGGAACCTAATTAATGAAACCAACCTAGTTTCTGTTCCCTTTAAGAATATTATTTTCTTTTCACCTCTTCTGCCTATAGACAGACAAGTAGCATTTTTTTTTTTTTTTTTTTTTGAGACAGAGTCTCACCATGTCGCCTTCAGTAGAGTACTATGGCGTCACAGCTCACAGCAACCTCTAACTCTTGGGCTTAAGCGATTCTCTTTCCTCAGTCTCCTAAATAGCTGGGACTATAGGTGCCTGCCACAATGCCCGGCTATTTTTTTGTTGCAGTTGTCGTTGTTTAGCTGGCCTGGGCCAGATTTGAACCTGCCAGCCTTGATGTATACAGCTAGTGCTGTAACCATTGTGCTACGGGCTCCGAGCCACAAGTAGCATTTTTAATGTTTGAAATGATGACAAAGAGTACAATGGATCTATTATTAACAGATCCAAAATTTATATTGAGGATTGAGGTCTAATTTCTTCTGATAAAAAATTCAAATATTAACTAGTTTAAAGACTCACACCTTTTATGGATAAAGAAACTGAAAGTTAGAAAGGTGAATTGACTTGCTTGTTGTCACACAAGTCATAGCAGGAGGACCAGGGCTGGTATGAAATTCTTATGAAGGCTCGTATTCAAGGGCTCATATTCTATAGTGAGGGTGCAATTTTGACCTTTAGAAACGATAGAGGATTAACAAAAAACTTCTGTTTATTATAAAGTCAGTACATTTTCAAATGGTTTAGGATGTATATTTTAAAATGTCCTCATCTAAGCAGATACCATTAAAGAGAATACGTTTTTCTGTTTTTATCTATTTATGATTCTCTTGGCTTATATACATCACTAGACTCAGAATGAATACTTTGCTACAACCAGTTTTGGAGAGAGGACACTATTTGAATAGAAACACAAATGTATGCTGGTTTTCTAAGCTTCTCTTCCTGGTAAATAAAGCCAGAAACCAAAGGAGGCCCTGCATACAGCTGGTAAAGTCATAAATATGTATATATTTAATTTGCATTTGCATTTTGCTTTTACTTCTGTTAAATAATGAGTAAGAACATTTAATATCCTGGAAAAATAATTTTTTCCTCCTATGGCCAGAGAGCCTTCATTAGAGCTATTCTGTAAAACATCGAGTTCCAAACGTATTTGTTGCTGAAGCATGTTCTCTTTGTATCCAGTGCATTAGCTGGAGTTGGAAGGAATCCTTTTATTTTTTCAGAAGCTGCCCAGTTAGAACAGTATATTATGTAGCTCTGTTGTTCATTTGTGGTCTTATCTATGGAGCAGGGTGTGTTACTTTCTTCTAAATGCCAGGGAAATCAGGGAGGGAGGAAAGCTAGCCTTTTGTTTTTATTAGTTTTGTTTTTCTTTTTTCAAATGAATTGTAGTCTACTGATGAAATTTTTGAGGTACCCTGTCCTAAATAGTCAGCTACTATTGACAAAAGAATTTGATTCCGTCAGGTTCCTTTCAATATAAAAGACTAGGCCAGGGGAAAATGGGCTTGATTTTGTACATTCTAGTCTCAGTTGTAGCTACTTCTTCATCAGAGAGAGTAAAGTTGTAGCTACTCCTTCATCATAAAGGAGATGATCATACAGGAAGCCTTCATTAGAGCTATTGGAATCCTGCCTGAATTAGACTACTCCTGGGAAGATTTGAAAAAGAAGTGGCTGGGACAAGATTGCATCTTCAGCCAGCTGATCGTACCTTGGTATTACTATACTGAGTTAAAACAAACTGGCCCTTGAATGAACAACCACCTGAAGTGGGTGTTCTCATATCAAGTCTTCTGTACTGGGGACTGAATAAACAATGGGTATGTGGCGTGTTTGGCATAGTTTATCTGGTGAAAGTTTTGGAGACTCATCTTCTCTAATACTTTTAGAAAATTAATTGTAATTGGTTTATATACAATGAAATTGTAATGAAATATAAAGCATTGCGTTTTGCTCCCACTTTAAAAAAGTGCGTGTATGTATCTTTCAGTGGAGGTTCAGGCAAGGGTTGGAATTGCAGTGCTAAGGGACGAGGGAGTATAATTACCTTGAATTGGAACTCAAGTTCAGAGACATGACTATGGAAAGTCTATTCATTTTGTAAGAAGAAAAGTGGTACTTAAACCTTCATCATCCAGTAATGCTGAGCAAGAGGTCTGAGGTGGAGGATAAAGTTACAGTTAGTGATAAAATTGTGTTTCTTTGCTTCATAGACAGACTAGCATCAGAAATGCAGTGGATTCAACATGACATAGAGGGTTTTGTTTTTTTTGACATTTAATACGCACTTTTTCCCTGTTTTTTTAATCATGCCCACCATCATGCTGTCTGGATCACGTGGTCATACATTTGGTAATAAATAAGGAAACAACTAGAGCAGCAGTAACTGGAAAGCAGTACTCTGACTTCCTTGAGGAAGCCGTGAGCACATCCTAGGTGTGCAGCAAATATTTGTCAGTGAAAAAGGTCAGCACGTTTTATTTATATTTGTATTCTTGGAACTTCGCTCTGTGTCTGGCGGACGTTAAGAATATAATAAGTGTGCACTGAACAATTTATGCATCCAAATGAATATACTCTTCAGAATCTTGGGGTGTTCCATAATTATTCAAATGATTCTGTTATTTTCCAGATCATTTTTAAAATGTCAGGCAGGCTGATAGACACTGGTTTTAATTATTTATAATGGTCCTTTTAAAAAAAATCATAAATGGTATTCATTCACTAGACTCCAACCTTATATTGCCCAACAGGCCTAGGAATAATTTTTTATTATTACTCTTCTTTAGGAGAAAAACAAATATTACATGTGTTATACTTTTTGTTAAAAGTATCTGATGATAATATTTTTGAAACACCCAGAGGGGCTTAATTGTTGGTTTGGTTCAGGGTATAGAAACAGAATGGACTTTAACCTTCTCTAAGTGAATCAGCTGAAATATCATCTCCTTCTAGAGTCTTCTCTGATTGTTAACCTACAAGGGACCTTCCCAAATGCTTTGCTCACTTGTCACAATGGATACTTATGCATTTATGCTGTTCACTTGTTTTTCTGTCACCTATGCCCAAACTCACACTCTACTCAAGATTGTAAACTCCTGGAGGGCAGAAGTCATGTTTCTTTAGCAGTGTTTTTCTATTTTGGCACAGGGTAGGTGCCAGGCTTTTTGTACATTCTGTATTTAAACGAATGCAAATATATAAATGAATGAATGAATGAATGAATAAGCCCTATCCATCCTGTCAAGATGAAATGGGCTACCACTGGGGTTGCTCAAGCTGAACCAGTCCAGCTTTGAAGACAGTGCTTACATGTTAGCCATGACAGCTCCATTAAAATGGTGTAGAGCCCTTCAGGATGAGGAAACTTTCATTTAGGTGAATACATTCTGCCATGATTTCAAATGAAGCACTATCTTTATTTAAAGAGCGATTCCTTTTACTTACTCAAAAATTAATGGTAGCAAAGAAATTAGTAAAAATGATTAAGCACAAAACAATGCATTCCAAAATTGTTAAAATGGGCTGCAAAAGTACCTAAATCATAAACATGTTAATTCCACATTAAGACATTAGTGTTAATAGACAAGTTACTTACTCACTATTAGACTAATAGTCTATTCGTTTTAATAGACAAGGTGAGTCCCGTGATGCCTCACATAAAGTTTTCCAGTCTTAGCTCCTTTTTCTTTAATCGTTAGATATATCAATAGTCCAATACCACAGAAGAAGCCAGAGCAGTGGTTCTCAACGTGTGCTCTTTGAACCAGTAGCATTACCTGAGAAGCTATTAAGATGCAAATTCTTATGCTTCACCCTAGACTAAATGAAAGGCAAACTGTGGGGGTGGAGTTTGGTAATCTGAGTGTCAACAGGCCTCCAGGTGAATCTGATCCACGCTCAATATTGCCAGTAAATGTTACATCTGTTGCTTGAAGTCTAAGCCTCCTGAGGTGTTCAGTATTCCCACCAGGGAAACCAGGATACCTCGGGAAGGTGCCATCTGCCTGCTCCATCAGAAATATGAAGGGAGAAATGAAAAAAAATCTCTCTCTGCTAGTCTCAGCTTTTCTCAGAAACCATGTGGATCACAAGAGAACAAATTCTTGTGACCGGATTGGATACCTAGGACCTACACGGTCTATAAAAATGCTTTTGATAGTCACTAACCCTGCCAAGTGGTGGGTACTCCCAGGGCTGGGAACAGCTTCAGGGATTGTGGGTAATGAGCAGTGAGACGCTAGGTCTATGCATGACTTATTTTGGATTTTACTTCGACACCAGGTGGAGAAAAGATTACAAGAGCTAGTGGTTGTCTAGGAAGAGGAACCGTGGTTTTCTGACATTCTCAGACTGTTTCAAGTCAGTGCAGTACAGTCAATATTGATGGACCATTTGGCCAAAGATAATGCCAGGTACAATGATGTATACAAAAAAAGCATAAACATGTCCTGGCTGTCAAGGAGGCTGACTGTGCTGAGAACTTCCTCTATTCCAGGAGCTTCTCAAGTTGTTTCTTTTCATCGCCATATATCTACAAGGGAGGCTCCTGTGTCCTTGCTGTAAAGAAGGAAGTGGAGACCTAGTCAGATGAGTAGTAAATTGCACATGAGTACAGAGTCTGTAAGGGACGTTGCTAAGGTGCCAGCCCTGGGTTTTCTGCTTTTAAAACTTATACTTTTTATATCTGTTTCATACTGTAGCATCTTGGAACAAGAGTTTTAAGAACATAAGTGAACCTAAAATGTAGGTCTCCAACCTAGTCTCTGAACTCTAAATTGCATGATTGACCTTGCACTTGAACATCAGAGAGCACCTCAAATTCTACCTGTCCAAAACCAGAACTGTGATCTTTTTTCTCCATACCTAATACTCTTGCCAGGGTCCCCAGCTCTCTGGTGGACACTGGTACCCACCAAGTAGCACAAGCAGAATCTTGGAAGCCATCCTTGGCTCCATCTTTTCCGTTCCCTGTGTCTAATCCATCAGCAGTGTCTATTGATTGTGCTCCCAGCCATCTCATCATCACTTCTGCTGATTCTATCCTAGCCCAGCTTCATATCTGACTGCTAAACTAGTCTCTTGAGTCCACTATGGCTCTCTGATAATCTACTACTCATACTGCAGCCAGAATGCTAAAGAAGGCTGAGAGGACCAGAAACCCTCCTGGCTGGATCTTTACTTCCTGCACCCAGCCAGACCCTCATGGAAGCAGACAGTCCCTGGGGACTTTCTCCTGCAAGCCTCCAAAGATTTGTTCCTTCAAGTAGAGTTCTACTCTGATGCTTTTGCTCTCCTGGAGGATAGTCAGATCAGGTTCCTAACTATAGTCAGCTGCTCTTAAAGGTGTAGGATGCAAACTCCACAGTGGTCCTAGGAACTTGCTCAACCCCACTCCAAATCCGAAGATTTTAACAGTGCTCTGGGAATCCCCGAGGTGTGCTCACTCGTTCTAGCAAGGAATAAAAGACTGCTCCACCACCACAGTTACTTATACTTGGGCCTGAGGGTCCATGGCTTGAAATCATTCTCTCTGTAGTTCTTGTTAATAGAAACCAGTTGAAATTGGTGGAGGAAACCTTCCTGACCTAGGGATGGGGTAGAAGGGTGCTGTAGAGAGAGAAACACGGATTTGCCTCAGTCTCCCCAGGGCCTGCCTGTGTGCCTAAAGTAAAGATCCAGATCATCCAGGGCAATCTGCACAGCCCGGGTGCTGCCCACCACTCCAGTTTAAGACCCGCCACTCTGTCTGGCCACACTAAGCTCTGTCAGCTCCAGACCAGCACACATGTTGCTCTCTCTGGAGTATTCTTCTCACTGGCTGATCAAGTGTTAGGTCAGTTCTAAGGTTACTTTCGAAAGGGGACCTTCATCACTTACCCCAGTCCAGGACAGGGCCCCAGTTTGTTCTCTAGGAAGAGTTCAATGCTGTGATTACTTGACTCATTTCATCTCCCCTGCAGTGAGATAGTGCTAGCACATATATTATTTTCCTGAATAAATAAGTATATGGATGCCAGTACTTTCACCTTAAAAAAAAATCTCTTTTGTAGAATTCCAGTGAAGAAAGGATATGCACAAAGATTGTGAATGATTCACCTTCTGTCCGTGGGCTTTCCATGTTCTTTACCACCGCCTAATTCCCCAGCCGACACCACCAGCATTTCTGTAATGGTAGCTGCGGTCATTATTCCCAAGAAAGTTAACCCCAAAATCATCATCTAAAATAATTCTGGAAGAATGCCTAAGATACTGGTATCCTTGTTTGTTTCTGGGGAGGTGAACTGACTAGCCGGGGGGTGGAGATGAGAGGGATGGGAGGGATGGGAGGGCGTTTTTCATTATATACCATATTTTACTTCTGGATTTTAAACCAGATGTTTGGATTTCTTACTTAAAAAATTAAAATTATAAGGTAAAAGGAGGGAAGGCATAAAAGGGGATGTGAAGGAATGGGAATGAGTGTTCTTTACAGAAAAGAAGATGGTGGTACAGTTGTAGGAGGTTTTGTCTTCAAGGATATGCCCAGTTATTCTGAATTGCTGTGTACATCTATGGAAGATTATATGGCTTCTACTTAAAGGGATTCCAACAGTGTAACTGGACTTAAAGAAGTTCGCTTGACATTGCTCATCACAAATTATTACATTTATTACGTTATATAGTCTAATTATTTAACAGCAGAGGCCAGCCATGGTGGCTTACCCCTATAATTCCAGTGCTTTGGGAGGCTAAGGTGGGAGGATCACTTGAAGCCAGGAATTTGAAATTAGCCTGGGAAATATAGCAAGATACCATCTCTAGAAAAAATAAAAAATCAGCTGAGGATGGTGGCAGGTGCCCGTAGTTCCAGCTACTCAGGAGGCTGAGGCGGGAAGAGTGCTTGAGCCCAGGAGTTTGAGGTTATAGTGAGTTGTGATTGGACCACTCCACTTCATCCTGGGCAACAGAGTGAGAACAAGACCTTGTCTCTAAAAATAAATAATAAATAAATGATCTAAACATCCTTAGGAGAGAGTTAGAGACAGTATAGAAATTGGTTAATATACATTGGCCTTAGTTAAGCTTGTATTTGATCTTTGCACATGGTTTTTTCAGTTAGTCACACTTGAACTATAAATAAAAGAAATGCCAACCTATCATAATCCATTGAGGCTGCTATCATAAAATGCCATAGACTGGCTTATAAACAACAGAGATTTATTTCTCATAGTTATGGAGACTGGAAGACTAAGATCAGGTTGCTAGAATGGGCAGGTTTGATGAGGCCCCTCTTCCAGGTTTCAGAGGGCCAACTTCTCATTGTATCCTCATTATGGCTGAAAGAAAGAGATAGAGCTCTCTGGATTCCCTTTTGTAAGGGGACTAGTCCCATTCCTGAGATCTCCACCCCATGACCTAATTACCTCCCAAAGACCTCCACCTCCTAATAGCACCACCTTGGGAGTTAGAATTTCAGCTTGAATTGGGGGGATATAAAACATTCAGACCATTGTATAACCCTTATGTCAATACCCTACACAAAACACATTCTACATTGAAAACTAGTATATACATGGATGTACAAATAATAAATATAACTAAAACAAAAGTTTCATGAGAAAATACTTAACCATGCTGTATGAAATGTGCTCTGTTATTATCTATGTCCCCTCCTACCTCCAATCCCCACCATACACTGGTCACGAGCCATGGAATTGACTTTCTTCCACACTGAAGAGCAGAAACCTGCAAGTTGGAAAATGTGGATCTAATCTTCCATCCTCTCTAGTGCCCGTGGTCTGTGCTCAACCCAGAGGCTGAGGAGCTGGGTGACTTCACATCCAGTGTTTTTTCCAGTCCTACGGAACCTCTCAGAGGGTTGTGAGTTAATAGTGCCCTAATGTCACTCGCTGCTAAGTTTTAATTTCTGTCAAGCAGGCTGTGTGAAATTTGGAGGGTAGGCATAAGATAGAACTTGGTGTTGGAGAAAAGTGACTCATACAACTGCTGTGTCTTGCATATGGGATAGATAAACTTTAGTAATGAAGGATGGCCTTTAAACTGGGACACATCTATATTTTTTCATATTGTGCTCATCCTAAAGTTCATACTAATTTATTTTAGCAAGAACCTAAATGCTGTAAGAAAAAACCCTCAGTTAAAAAAATCTGTCAAGAATAACTTGACAGCATATATTTTTTTCTTCCTGAAATTCCTGGGGACTTCAAGCTGCTCATTTTAATTGGCTGCTCAAGCACAAAGTGAAAGCGCCTCAAAACAGGGAACTCTTGGCTCTCAGAACCTTTAGGGAGGGCGTTTTACTTCTAGAATAAATTTTCTGATTGCTTGCTCCTTTAAGTGCCGGCATTTATTATGGCCAAGTTCTGTACAGAAAAATTTCCCAATGTTGTGAGATCTTTCCCTGATCCTTAAAAGATTACACAGAACTGGGCGGCGCCTATGGCTCAAGGAATAGGGCGCCGGTCCCATATGCCAGAGGTGGCGGGTTCAAACCCAGTCCCGGCCAATAACCAAAAAAAAAAAAAGATTACACAGAACAGAATGTGTTTTTTTATGCTATGATAAAGTGATAGATTTAGGATTCCTTCAGGGATGCAAGGTTCTTTGCCCTTGCACTCCCTGGCCCCGCTTGCTGTTTTCAAAAATCTTGTCTGCTTTTTCTTGATTTTTTTTTTGAAGGGAGGGAACTGTTTCTGTGGCTTTTAGCAGTGGGGCGTCTTCACTTATTGTTTGCTCTTAGGAATCTCTTGTGAGCTTGGGAGCCAGATAACCATCTTGTCTAAATTGTACTTCCCAAATAGACTCAGATTATCTATGGAAATTGAAGTTTTGTTTTAAAAGGAAAAAAATTGATGGAGGGCTTCAAGAGTTCTGTTTGTAAAGCAAGCAAGCGTTAGTTCTTGTTCACTGAGTTCATTGGCCAATAAAAAGCATATTTTTCTTCCATCTTGTTCTTGGGTTGTTCAGGTAAAGTGCTATCATCTCAGACTGAGATAGGCATGGTTTCTTTTTCTTTATTTTTATAAAATATTTATAATGTGTTTACTACATCATGGACTACACCAAGCAAGATATCATAGACTTTTTCATTTAACTTAAACGTAGTGGTAATTTATGGGTATTTGGTACCCGTTTCATTTGCAATCATTTTTGCCTGTAGAGGTTATAGATTTCCAAAAGTATTTCTCTTTCCCTCAGAGAAATTGCAGAGAATAATTTCCCAGAGTTTCCTGATTTTCATCTTTCATTACCAAACAAACTTTAACACCCTCAATAAAACACATAAGGTGAATAATGAAAAATTAACTTATTTTTAAAGATATGAACCAGACTGCTCTTAGGCTCATGAATTTGGTATATGGAAACAAAAAAACTATGGTGTCATTGCTTTGGCAAGCTGTAATTAAATGATGCCCTTTTGTTGTTTTTCCCAAGACAGAGTGCTGAAGATTGTGGAACTGAAACAAATGGGAAATCAGTCTCTCATGCTAAGGGTTAAGAATGAAACATGAATTATGTTTATGTTTGTTTATAGAAGACAGAATGGAAATTCAGCTTTAAAGATTTGTGTACAGTTGGGCTTCATTATTTAGTTTAGCAGTTTCACAGACACTCCCTCTCCTACATGACAATTTATAATGTAAACATGATGCATCATTTCATTTTGTGCAAACTTTATACAAGGAATAGTCATTTCCACATATGTCAAAAGACTTCTGGAAGCATTTTAGAACTGAATGCTAAGTATCCTACATGTGCGCCTGGAAGCTTTCAAGATAGATGATCAGAGCTTCTTGACATTACATTTTTATTTCATTCATCTGCCTTCTTAGTGAAATGTAAAGTTTCACAAGAGCAAGAACTTTGTTCGGTTTACTTCTGTATTCTCAGCACCTTGAACAGTGCTCAGTACAAAGATGGCCTGTCTTTACCATTTGTTGAATGAGTGAATGAATGAATTCTTAAGCTATATGAATGAATTTTATTTATTTATTTATTTTTTTGCAGTTTTTGGCCGGGGCTGGGTTTGAACACGCCACCTCCGGCATATGGGGCTGGCGCCCTACCCCTTTGAGCCACAGGTGCTGCCGATATATGAATGAATTTTAAAGCTGTAACTTTTTTCAACTTCCCAGTTCCCCTTTCCTTTAAAAATGCCTACCAATAAATAAATAAATAAATAAATAAAAATACCTACAGTGTAGCTCCCAGTCTTACCATCGTTTCAAGTTCCCTTCCCAAGGAGCAGCCTTGTTTATTGCCAAATTTGAGGTTTTTCCCCGTCTCTTGCTTTTTTGGCCTATTCCAGTTAGAACAATTTAACGCCTGCTGTCTCTTAGGCACTCATCTGCTCTTGGGATCTAAACTCTTACCTCTTTGAAAAATACCTGTTACAAAATCTACGCTTGCATCATTGCTGTCACCTTTTTAAAAATGTAATCTACCTCCCTTCCCAAATTCTATGTTTTCATCAAAGATACTCTCATTCTTTTTATCTACCTTTGAAATATTAGCAGTCTTTATACTTTGCTTATCTCTATGTATGCGCAGCTCCCAGCTTAAAAAAATGTTCTGTTCTCACCTCTGTTTTCTAAATTAATGCCTCTCACCTAGTCTGTTAGAGCAGTTTCCCAAATGGCCTCCATATCTCCCTATCCTCCCCTTTCATCAATTACGATACCTGCTTTCAGACATTATAATTTTGTCACTGCCATGCACAGACATTTTAGAAGCTCCACTGTGTCTGAAATATAAATGCTTTGATTTGGTCCATGGGTCCACTCACAGTCTGGTCTTAGTTGCCATTAATGACTGGCACTGTTATGGTTGTAGTATAGCAGTGACAGCAGCTACCATTTCTTAAACTCCTACTCCATGTCAGTCACAGCACATAGGAAGGTGGGAACTCATAAAGCTTCTTAGTGTGTGTTGTAGCTGTATAAGGTGATGCTGGGTAGGGCTGCTATGGGTGGAAGATGATGGGCAGGAGAAGGGTGTTGGGGACAGACCGTGGACATCTTGTCAGCCGTGCTAAGGAGTTTGAAGTTTTCTTCTACAGGAAATGAGGCAGCAATTAGAAGAGTTTCATGGACAAGTGATGAGCTCCTATTTTGTTTCATGTCAGCACCAGGAACTAGAGTTTGGAAGATGAATAAGAAGGGTAAGAGACTGAACACAGGCAGACTAATTACAGGAGAGGTGATGAGGGCCTGAATTAAGGAAGTAAGGATAGGGAAGAGTGAGAAGATTCGAAATTTAGGAGAGGGAGTCTAGGACTTGGTGACTACCTGGAGATGAATTTTGGGAAATGGTAGAAGAGATGATTCTCTGGCTTTTGGCTTGCGTGGCCACAGAGATCAGGGTTGGCACTCAACAGAAAGAACGCTGAGAAGAGGCAGCACAGGTATGGTGGCCGAGGCAGGGGACTGTGACGGGGAGTCCTGTTTGGGACGTGTGTTTGACATATCTGTGGGACGGCGAGGCAGAGTGTGTCTGTAAGGAGAGAAGTCCATGATGGAGACCCTGGCTGTGTTATGGTGACGTGCTCTGGGTGGCGACTGAAGCTGCGGGAGAGCGAGATCCCTGCAGGACACCCAGCTGGAGAGTCTAGGAGGAAGCTGTGTGTGAGTGGAGTGTAAGAAGAGGCTGGGATGGATGAGCACTTGGCAGTGACTAAAGCCATGGGATTATCATAGAAGAGGCTTGCCTGAAAGGGTTTGTAGGATAAGAGAAGAGAACATCCCCAGATCTTCATTGGCAATTTTGTTTCTCCACACCTTGGCTCATGCCCTCGTTTTCTTACTGAATCTTCTCTCTCTTTTTTCTCTGTTTAAAGAACTGGCTTCCTATTTTCATGATTGTGCATACACCCACTGTTTTGGAAGGCCTCTCGGACCCCAGTACTTCTCCAGAAGTGATTTCCCAAGAACACATTCTGTTTGGTATTCTTTTGAGACGCTTTTGGAGCTGTCCCTGGGGGCTCACGTTTCATTTTGCTCTCAGCTTATCTGCCCAAGCAGACTCAAGTCCTGAAAGCAGGGACCATGTCTTGGTCTGCTCTGTCTCCCCCCAAGCCTAACAGCTCTTTCTACATTGTACCTGCTCCTCTTACATTTTCCCTCCTTTTTCCTCTCTGGAAGCTTATTTGCTATTTGCTAAACATATTGTAGTTATTTTTACTTCATTTAAAAAATTTTTATGTTATATAATAGTTGTACATATGTTTGGAGTACATGTGACATGTTGATACCTGAATACCATGTGTAATGATCGAATCAGGGTAATTGAAGTATCCATCACCTGGAACAGTTCTTTGTGTTGGAAACATGACAGTTCTTCTAACTATTTAGAAATATACAGTAAATTATTGTTAACTGTAATTTCTCTACCGTACTATCAAATACTAGAAATGTATTCCTTCTATCTTGCTGTATTTTTGTACCCCTAAACCCACTTCTTTTCATCCCCTCCTTCCCTGTTGCTTTTCCCAGCCTCTGATAACTATCGTTTACTCTCTACCTCCATGAGATCCCCTTTTAAAGTTTCCATATATAAGTGAGAACGTGCAATATTTGTCTTTCAGTGCCTGACTTATTTCGCTTAACATAATGACTTGCAGTTCCATCTATGTTGCTGCAAATGACAAGATTTCGTTCTTTTTATGGATGAATAATATTCTGTTGCGTGTGTATGTGTGTGTGTATATATATAGGCATACATACACACTACATTTTCTTTTTCCATTCATCTACTGATGGATGCTTAGTTTGCCTTCATATCTCGCCTATTGTGAATAATGCTTCAGTGAAGATGGAATGCAGAGATCCCTTTGATATACTGACTTCCTCTTTTGGATGTATATCCAGCAATAGGATTGCTGGATCAAATGGTAGTTCTATTTTTAGCTTTCTGAGGAACTCCCATACTGTTTTTCATGATGGCTGTACTATTTTACATCCCCGACATCCATGTATGAGGGTTTCCCTTTCTCTGCCTTCTTGTCAGCATTTTTTTTTAATAGTAGCCATTCTCACTGGCACAAAAAAAGACTTACAGATCACAACTGAAAACTGGGGTGAGATATTATTTTTTTAATTTCAGAATATTAGGTATATAGGTTTTGTTTACTTATTTTGTTTTTGTACAAATTAGTCAAAGTGACAAGTGTGCCTCATGCCCCAATAGAGTGCACTGTACCCAGTAGGTATGAATTTATCCATTCCCTCCTCTCTGTTCCTCCCCCAGCATGATTTTCATTGAAATTACTTCCGTATGTGCACTTAAGTGTTAATCGATTCATTCCAATTTCATATTGAGTATATGTGTGTGCTCTTCCGTTCTTGTAATGTTTCACTTAGGAGAATGGTTTCAAGTTCCCTCCAGGTCATCATAAAAGATACTAGATAGCCATTTCTTTTTTTGGCTGAGTAGTACTCCATGGTATGCAGATACCACAGTTTTTTAATTGCATTGGCTATTTATGTATTGGTGGACACTTGGGTTGTTTCCATGTCTTTGCATTTGTGATTGTGCTTCTACCAACATTTGAGTGCAGGTGTCCTTTCTGTCCTTTCTGTAAAAAAGTTACCTTTTTTCCTTTGAGTATACCCAGCAGTGAGATTGCTGGATCAAATGGTAGCTCTACTTCAAGTTCTTTGAGGTATCGCTGTACAAGTTTCCACTAACAGTGAATAAGAGTTCCTTCTCTCCACATCTGCACTAATAACTGTTGTTTTTGGTACTTTTTAGTATAAGCCATTCTCACTGGAGTTAGGTGATAGCTCAATGTGATTTTGATTTGCATTTCCCTAATGATTAGAGACATTGAACATTTTTTCATTAGTTTTTTTAGCCACTACTATATTTGAAAAGTTTTCATGCTAATTTGTTCGAGTTCTTTGTAGATAGTGGTTATCAGTCCTTTGGCAGATGTGAATATTTTCTCCCATTCTGTGAGTTGTCTATTTGCTCTTTTGATTGTGTCCTTAGCTGTGCAGAAGCTATTTTATTTGACCAGGTCCCATTTATTTATTTTTGTTGTTTCTGTGATTGCTTTTGGGGTCTTAATAAATTCTTTGCCTAGGCCGATATCTATAAGAGTTTTTCCAACATTTTCTTCCACAGTTCTTACCGTTTCATGCCTTAGGTCTAAGTCTGTTATCCATTGTGAATTAATGTTTGCGAGCTGTGAGAGGTGCAGATCCTGTTTTAGTCTTTACATGTGGCTATCTAGTTTTCCCAGCACCATTAATTAAATAGGGATTTTTTTCCCCAGTATATGTTTTTATCAGTTTTGTCAAAAATTAGGTGAGAATACGAGGATTTGTTCTGGGTTTTCAGTTGTGATCTATAAGTCTTTTTTTGTGTGCCAGTACTATGCTGTTTTGATTACTATAGCCTTGTAATATAGCTTGAAGTCTGATAAAGTGATTCCTCCCACTTAGTTCTTATTACATAAGATTGCATTGGCTATTTGGGATCTCTTCTGGTTCCATACAAAGCGTACGACTATTTTCTGTAGATCTGCAAAAATGGTAGTGGTATTTTAATGGGATTGTATTGACTCTGTAAATCACCTTGGGTAGTATAGCCATTATAACCGTGTTGATTCTGCTGAACCACAAGCATGGTAAATTTTTTTCATGTGTTTACATCCTCTGCAATTTCTTTCCTCAGTGTTTTGTAATTCTCCCTCCTTTTACCTCCTTTGTTAAGTATATCCCTAGGTATTTAATTTTTTTGTTGTTGTTGCTACCGTGAAAGGTATTGTCTTTTTTATTTGAATCTTAGCGTGATTGTTGTTGGCAAATATGAAAGCTACTGATTTGTGTACATTGATTTTGGACTTTGCTGAATGTATTTAACAGTTCTAGGAGTCTCTTGGTTGAATCTTTGGGGTTTTCTAGATATAAGATTATACTGTCAACAAAGAGCAATAGTTTGATCTCTTCTTTCCCCATTTGGGACCCTTTGGTTTCCTTGTCTTGCCCGATTGCTCTGGCGAGGACTTCTAGCACTGGGTTGAATAAAAGTGATGAAAGTGGGCAGCCTTGTCTGGTCCCCGTTCTGAATGGGATTGTTTTCAATTTTTCCCCACTCAATATGATGTTGGCTATAGGTTTGTCATATATAGTCTGTAGAATATTGAGGAATGTCCCATCACATTTTCCTGGTTAATAATGTTGAACATTTTCTCATATACCTTTTTTCATTTATATGTCTTCACTTGAGAAATGGATATTGAGGGTTTGCCCATTTTTAATCAAAAACCCATTGAGTTGAGTTCCTTGTATATTCGGTTATTAATCTCTTGTCAAAGG
Source organism: Nycticebus coucang (assembly GCF_027406575.1). Classification (NCBI taxonomy): domain Eukaryota; kingdom Metazoa; phylum Chordata; class Mammalia; order Primates; family Lorisidae; genus Nycticebus; species Nycticebus coucang. The sequence goes on from NC_069781.1 coordinate 79,281,813, forward strand.
AGAATTTTCAAATATTTTCTCCCATGTTGTAGGTTATATCTTTACTTTGTTGGTTATTTCCTTTGCTGTGCAGAAGCATTTTACCTTGATGCAATACCATTTGTCTATTTTTTACTTTTGTTCCTTAACACTTACTCAAAAAGTTTTTACCCAAACCAATGCCTGTAATGTTTTCCCGATGTTTTCTTTTTATGTAGTTTCACTGTTTTGGGTCTTAACATTTAAGTCTTTGATGCATTTTGAGTTGGTTTTTATGTGTGGTGAAAGATGGGGATTTAGTTTGATTCTGCATGTGGCTATCCAATTTTGCTAGCACCATTTATTAAAGAGACTGTCCTTTTCCCAGTGTATGATGTTGGAACATTTATCAAAATCAAATTGGCAGTAAGTACCTGGATTTCTTTCTATGTTCTCTATTCTGTTCCATTTTTCTATGTGTCTATTATTACACCAATACCATGCTATTTTGATTACAATAGTTTCTAGCATAATTTGATATCAGGTAGTGTGGTGTCTCCAGCGTGGTTCTTTTTGTTCACTATTGTTTTAGCTATTAGTGGTCTTTTGTGGTTTCATACAAAAATTTTTTGTAATTTGTTTTACTTTTATTTATTCTTTTTTTTTCTATTTCTGTGAAGAATGTCACTGATATTTTCATAGGGATTGCATTTAATCTGTAGATTGCTTTACGTCAATGTTTGTCAACCTTTTCTTATCTCACAGCACACTTGAACCTACAGTTAAACTTCCAAGGCACACTTAAATTACGTTGATTAAAAAAAAAGTAAAACATATAGTTACGTGCTTTGGACTTCTTTTGAAAATAAATTAATTAATGATCTTTAAAAGTAGTACCTAAGGTCCTCCATTAGCACATCAGTGTGCTGCGACACACCAGTTGAAAATGTCTGCCTTAAGTACACAGATATATTAAGAATATTAATTCTTACAATCCATGAGCATGGGATAGCTTTTCATTTTTTTCTGTGTCCTCTTCAGTGTTTTTCACAGATGTTGTATAATTTTCCTCATAGAAACATTTCATAAGATATGAAATTGTTTAAATTTATTTTTGTAGCTATTGTAAATGGGACTGCTTTCTTGATTTCTTTTTCAGATTCATTCCTGTTAACTTATAGAAGCACTATGTGTTCTTGTATGTCGATTTTGTATCCTGCAACTTTATTGAATTTGTTTGTTAGTTCTAAGAGATTTTTGGTGGAGTCTAGGTTTTTCTAAATACAAGATTGTTTCCTTTGTGAACAAAGATAACTGGACTTCATCTTTTCCAGTTTGGATACCCATTATTTCCTTCTGTTGCCTGATTGCTGTGGCTCGGACTTTCAGTACTATGTTGAATGAAAGTGGTGAAAGTGCATCACTTCCCAGCCTTTTGGCTAAGATCAAGTGAAAGTGGGCCTCCTGTCTTGTTCCAGGTCTTCATGGAAAGGCTTTTGATTTTTTGCCTACTACTCTTTATTGATTATTTTTATTTTCCTTTAGAAGTATGAAGAAACAAGGTGAACAACTCAAAGTTCTATAGTGGTTTATATCCATTGATGTATCTCAAACTAAATTGAAAATGCTTGCTTAAAATGTGTTTGTGACTGAATGTTCTGGTTTTTTTTACTAAAAAAAATTAGTAAAAAAAGGTCTATAAAACCCCGTGCAGAATTCTGGTCATTTCTCATTCTCACTATTTTTTAACTCTGGAGAAATAGAATATGTCTTTTGACAGATCCCTTACACCTACTCTGACTTCTTCTATGAACAGAGTTTATATTTTGGTTTCATTGAGTCAAATGTCCTATGTTTTTAAATGGCATTTGCATACATTTGTGCAAGTTAAATTTGGATGCAGTGAGAGTGCTGGTCTGAGAAACAGGGATTCTGACTCATCTGGCCTCTCTGATAATACTTTGACGACCTCTGGTCAAGTGGCTTGACCCTTTTTGTGCATTTTTCTTTACCTCATCTGTGAAATGAGAATCTATACATTGGCTCTTGACCTAGTTCAAAGGCACATTGTAAGGCCACATAAAATGATGGCCTTTCAGGTCTTCATGACAAAAGCATCACACACATTGGAGAATTTGTTTCATAGGAATTGCAGAAAGAGTTCAGGCTCAGGGCAGCCTGTAAGTAAGCAGATCTGAGCCACGGGCTCCCCATAAAGAAGAATTCTCCTTTCTTATTCCTGAGGCAGAAGATGTAAGTGGGACACTTTGCTAAAGGCTAATGAGAGCTGCTGAACTTAAACACACCCTCAGCATGGAAGAGGAGAGCAGCATGCTTGTATCTTTAAAAAGAGGTGAATCCTGGATGTGGGCGTTTATTGAAGAAAGCAAAACTCGTGCCTATTTGTCAATGAAAAAGAATGCTGGTGATAGTGAATAATTCATAATTCCAGTCTAGAATGTGATGCTCCAAGTATTAAATAAATCCTTTGCTTATTCCATCTAGTTGGTATGATGTGTGGTTGTCAACTTATCATGTCCTGCTGAGTGCTGAGTGCTCTGTCATATATCCAAAGATGATTAGTGTTTCATTGAGTGCTGCCTATTTAGGTATACTATGAGAAGCTCCTAGAGGTCATCTAGAAAGCACTTTTATCACTTGTGGAGTCTTTAAGTTTGTTTAAGTTTAATTGGACATTCCTCAAATGCTAATGAAAACTTCAGTTAGAAATAGTTACAGTCTGATGACCTGTACCAAATGGCAGAGGAATCCAACTGGAGTTACTGATGTGGGTAATACCTGATCAAAAATGAGGGAAACTCATAGAGTTTAACAGCATTGGCATAGGTGTCACACCGTTAGATCTGTAGTCATGATGTTGGATTCATAATAAGAGGCTGAAATCTTAATTCTTTACTTAGCTTGGAAGTGAGCGTAGGGGCATAATCATAATCATACAGATACTGTTTCTGTTTTCAGGCTGTGGACTAAGCATGGGAGACTTGGTTGTGGTTACAGGCTATGTTGCAAATGTTAGTAACCTCAACAAAGTAAAAAACCTCCTTCTAGGAGGTGGGACATGGAATCAGAGAGGAGATGGTAAAGGAGCTAATATCCTCATCTCCTAAAACGACTAAGTAAGATACAATAGTTAAAAGTTGGTGAAATTCCAGAATCGTTGTGCCATCTTGCATTCTCATATGGGAGTTCTAGTTGCTCCACATTTTCACAAACAGTTGATATGATCGGTCTCTTTCAACTTATAAATTCTAATCCTGGTGCACCCTGTAGTTTTAAATTTTATTTTTCTGATGTCTAATCATGTTGAGCATCTTTTCAGGTGCCTATTTGCTATCCTTATACTTTTGTGGTAATGTGCTAACCTCTTATGTTAATTCTAGAAAGTTTTTTTGTAGCACATGTAGAATTTCTTTTACATGGATAATAGTGTTGTCTATGAATAAAGACAGTTTCACTTCAAAAGGAAGTTGGCAAAAATATAAATTAAGACTTGAATACTTGACATTATAAAGGTGATGAACAGAAGAATTAAAACAATAATATATCAGACTTTGGGAGGAGTGCAAGAAGTGTTCTTAATATGAATCAAGACCTAGAGATTTAACCATGTTATTGAGAATTATGAAGATAACCATCAAGAGACCAGAACCAAAAATTTTAAGAACAGTTGTCTTGGAAGAATGGAACTGGTAGCAGAGATAGGAAAAGCAAGAATTGGTTGCTGTCATGAAGTCTTCCACTACTTATATCATTGATATATTGCCTTGTACATGCTTTCCTTGATAAAAATAAAATATTGGTAATTAGAACATAAAGAGAAAAGGGACATGAAGTTACTAAAATGAATTGAGGGTCTTAACTGAATATTATAAAATAAGGAATACTAGGGAAATAGTCTCTGATCAGAGAGTTATATAAAGAAAGGAAGGGCCCTGAAATGATGGTGCTGCTGAGTCTCTAACACTGAGTGGGTTCTTAGTATATTCTTGGTACTTTCTATACAGTAAACACAAATAACTTATTTAATATTCATAGAAACCCATAGGGCAGATATTATTATCACCATTTTATAAATGGGGAAACTAAAGAGAAGACATATTAGTGTTCTTTGGGGTCACACAGTTGGTTATTATGGTCAGCAGGTCCAACTCCAAAGCCTTCTTTACTATGACCCCATGTTGCATCTCTTGGAAAGATGTGGCGTGTCACACCCCACAGAGCACAGAAGGAATTCTTGATGCTGAGATGACTTGGCTTATTCTCTGAGGCCATCTCCTAAAAAGGTACTTAACCTTAGTTCATTCATGGTTCAACACTATTTGGATGCCTGTTGACACAGTTCTAGGTACTAGGATTACTCCTTTTTAGTGGGGGAGGGGACCAACGATAATGAACAATAAATGTATAATTTGACACAAAATGCTATTGGTCCAACAAAGCAGGATAAGAAACAGTGACCGTAGTGGTGGTGGGAAGGTATTATTTTAGAAAGGAAGGTTAGGGAAGTCCTCTCTGAAGAGGTGGCCTATGAACTTTGTCTTGGAGCATTCTGGCTGCTCTAACAAAACAGCGTAGATTATATGGCTTAAAGAACAGACATTTATTTTTCACAGTTCTGAAGATGGGGAAGTGTATGATCAAGGTGCTGAAAGATCCAGTCTTTATGGTTTGTAGATACAGTTGTGTTCTTGTATTCTCACATGGCAGAGAATAGAGAGAGATAAAGAAAGCTCTGTATGTCTCTTTTGTGTGGTCACAACTCTCATTGGTGAGGGCTTCATCCCATAACCTAATGACCTCTCAAACATCCCAACTCTTAGTACTATCACAGCAGGGTAAGGATTCCAAAATATGAATTTTGGAGGGACATAAGCATTCAGTTCATAGCAAACAAAGACCTACATAAGGAGAGTTGCAAACTATGAAGATATAGGGAAGAGTATTTCCGGTAGAAGAACTAGTAAGTGCAAAGCCCTACAGCAGAGCTCTATTGGCCTATTTGAGGTACTGGGAGGAGGCAAGCATAGCTGAAGCTGGGAGAAGTAAGGGAAAGGGGAGTGCTTGGAGCCAAGGCAGGTAGGGAAGTCAGGTCTTCTATGAACTAGTGAAAGTGTTTGCATTCATTGCCCTAATATGTCCTTTCTGTAAAGGTGACTTATTGGCTGAGACAGTATTTAAATTGTAGCTATATAGAAATGGTGATTCATGGCATAGTTACTGATTACTTCCTATGTTTAATGATGTGACTATGTTCAACTATCATTTAAAAAATTGTCTTTCTCAGTTGTAAGATAGTAATTGCAAAAATATTTATGTTCTTATTCTTATGAGAACTTTTTGGATTCATTTATTAGAAACATTTTTTTTAAATCAATGATTATTGAAGAGTAAGGGTAAATTCTAAATTTCTGTTATCTAGGACAAAACATGTCTTGGTTTATTTCTAGGAGCTTCAAAAATCTCTAATTTACTTCTCCAAAATTAAAAAGGAAAATGATTTCTTACCACGTCCAACTGTATTAAAATTAATTTTAGATCCAATATAACTAAGATTTTTTAAAAATGCAATGAAATAGAGAACATATCGGTTTCTATACATACATAAAGGATAGTACCCAGAATATAAAGCACATACATAGTTATATAACACCTAATTTTTATTTGGATAAAGGGCCCAAGATTGGGTAATATCATTTTTTATACATAAAAAGGACCAACATATACAAAACTAATCATCCATAGTCGTGGTAAAAGAAATATAACTTAAAATAACTGAGATGAAAGAAGTAAATTATAATGATAAATTACTATGTTGCTATGGCTGTGTGGATATTTGCAGAGGATCGTTAACATTCAAATTAGTGTATACTTGCTACCCACAATATTTGACAAAAGCCATTTCACTGAACATACCCTTTGATCCAGTAGTGTCTCTTTTCAGGGGGAAAAATCAAAGGAGAAAGAAATCTTGTTAGAATAATGTTAATTGTAATAACGAAAGGCTAAAAATGATTCTAATATCTAACATTTAGGGAAATGATTAAACAAAGCATAACAGCGCATAACAATAGAATATTATTATACTTGTATTTGTGGTTAAAGTGCTATAAAGTATTCTATTTAAAATTAAATGAAAAAATAGATAACAATATTATGACTTTTCACATTCAAATACACTGATAAGGAGGAGAAAGTGTAGAGTGTTTATATATGATTTGCTTCTGTGATTGTGTTTACCTTTTTATTGTGTATTTGGTTGCATATGACTATGACATGAAGAATATAAGAGAATATAATTAAGTCACTTAAATAAAGCTATCATAGATTATAGAAACTAATTCACAAGATCAAAAAGATTTAGATCACCTGATACCAACAGCCAAGAACTAGGGTGCCCGTGAGTGTCCACTGTGTGTTTCTAGTTAAAATGAGAATAAAGCAATTGAAGAAATATTCCTCAAAACTGATTGAAACTAACATAGGTTCCCCAAAAGGGAGCCACAGCACTTGATGAGATGTAGTGTTGCCTTAAAAAAGTACTTCACAGCCTCATACCAATGACAACATTTTGAAAACTTTTCTATACAGAAACAAATTTCTCCATTCTTAACAGATACCACAATTTATGTAATATCCAATGCAATTAAGTTCCAGGAAAGCAGGGAGTTTCAGTAAGCCCATAGGAGTGATTGTGATGGAATTTGACCTGGACTGTATTGAGAGATAAAACCCTTGAGCTTGTCACACCAGATTGTATTGTATCAGGACAATAAATTCCAAAGGATTTATTCAGTCCTAAAAAATGGGTGGGTAGCCTTTAGTTACATGCTAAGTACAAATACAAATCAACTAGTATGCAAACAGGGAAAGGATCAGTGGATTTCACGATCATTTTCAGTTTAGAATTTTGAATATAGTGTTCCAATATATCTCCTCTTTTCATGAGAAAAAATTACCCTGAAATGGGCTAGACAGGCCACTGGTTTTCTTGAAGTCTGAGTTAAAATCTCCTACTCCTTAAGGATCTTTCAATCATTAACAAGGAAACAGATATGACTTACATAATCCCACTGTCAAGGATAGTTACCTTCAGCACAAATCTATGGATCCTTTTCAGGATGTGTGTTAATTTGGTTGTGAAGGTCATGTGTCATGTTCAAGTGCTGCTTTAAGATCTTCAAGGCTGTTGAACTCTTGATATCTAAAATATGTCATATTTCACATTAACATCAGTTTATGCATGTCTCTTGCACAATATGGTTTCTGATCTTCCTGATGTCTAGATAGGATGTGTGTGGGTTGTGGGGGAAAGTGAAAAGAGGTAAAGCTGGCGTCGCGTTGTGTACACTGGACAGGATCAAAGATGATCTGATTCCTTTGCCTTCCCAACTAAGAACATCCTCTAAAAGGAGGCTAATAGATATACTGAGAGGGTTACTGAAATAAAGGAATATGGGGCGGCGCCTGTGGCTCAGTCAGTAAGGCGCCGGCCCCATATACCGAGGGTGACGGGTTCAAACCCGGCCCCAGCCAAACTGCAACCAAAAAATGGCCAGGCGTTGTGGCGGGCGCCTGTAGTCCCAGCTACTCGGGAGGCTGAGGCAAGAGAATCGCTTAAGCCCAGGAGTTGGAGGTTGCTGTGAGCTGTGTGAGGCCACGGCACTCTACCCGAGGGCGGTACAGTGAGACTCTGTCTCCACAAAAAAAAAAAAAAAAAGAAAGAAAGGAATATGGGTAGTAAGAGCTAAGCAAATGCTACTTCCTTTCATTTTGTATGTGCCAAGCATTTTGTAAGGTGGCAAGGACAAAGGGGGATAACATTCAGAGTGAGGGGGCAGAGGGGGAAGCAATTGCAAAAACAAATATGTAATCCTTGTTCTCAAGGAATTTGCAGTAGCCGGAGAAGTCAGGCAAACCACTTAATGAGGGGAAGATAATGCAGTTAAAAGAAAGGTGGCAAAAGTGCTGAAAGTAGCTGGAGTTAGAGTAAAAGATGGCCTTAGGGTTCCAAATTAAACCTCTGAGGTTGGAAAATGTGATGGTTCCCAATTTGAAGGCAAGTTAGTGCACAGGGCAAATGCATCGCTATGAAATTATACTTTGAAAAGTGGTAAAATGTTAGACGTATGCTCTTAGTTTTTTAAAATTGCCTCTTGTCCACTGTATCTCAGGAAGTATTTCATAACAAGCAGGCTGCAACCCTTTTGCAGCGTGGGTGGAAGGAAGTGTAGGAAGCAATGGAGATGCTTTCAGCTCCTGCCGGCTGGTCTCCATCTTCCAGGGGTTCGGGAGTCTCCCCATTAGTGCCTTTGTTGGGGCTCCTGTGAAGTAGTCTCAAGCTAGATTTGCTAGGTAGCAGCTCTTGAAGGCCTTCTTGCGATGCTGGAATAAATAGAAAGGTGGAGGAGATAAGCATTTTACTTTTAACTCTTCTATGGGACTTTCCACCTTTCAATGTGTATTTTCAGTTATTTGCAGGCATGTCTTTAATTTCCCTGTTGGATTGTAAATTCATTGAGGGAAGAAGGGTCTCGTGTTTATTTTTCAGTAAATGAAACATTGTCAAAAGAAATTCCCTTTATTCTAAGTCTTGCTGACTGCTAGATCACCTTTTTTGTATCATCGTGCTGTTTAAGAGTATTTATTTGGTTTTCGGTATATTTGAAATTCAAAGGAAATTCATTCAAATAGTTTCTAACTTATACTCTTCCAGCATTAAGGATCTGCTGTGGTGTATTTTAGAGTCTTCTTCGATATCTCTTTGGAAACTCAGAACGACAGTCACCTACTATTGGTGAAAAGGAGGAGGCTATGGTCTCAAGTCTGATAGCTAAACCAGACTCCTGGGTCTGGTAAACAGAAGCTAGTGGGACTAGAAAGAAAACGAATTGACACATCTAACAGATGTACGAAGGCCAGTGTTTTTCTTGGGCCTGGTCTTTCTGGGGAGCTCAGAGTTATGTAGCAGGTGGCGTGAGAGACACAGCAAGAACACAGCAGAGTAGAAAGTTCTGCCTTCTCTTAAGGTAATTCTTGGTTGGACAGAGTGGGCATTACAGTTGATTACTGGCACAGTGGTAGGCATCATTTAAAAGCTCAAAATCTGCTGGTGGCGATGACGACGTAGCTTGTATCAGTTTTGATGCTTCACACACTCTTTCTCATAATAGAAGAGAAATTGAATTTAGGGGTGGGCCACAGGATGATTGTAAATACTCAGGTACTCATGTAATTGAACAGGTGCTAACTTATTTTTAGAAATCCTCTAAGAAGCAGACCATCCAGTCACACAATTTCTAGTGAGGGTGGGTGCTGGAGAGAAGCTTGCCGCTCGCTGCGTGTCCGCACGTAGCATGCTGGCTTGTCTCTGCCTGGTTACATCAAAGCGTGTGAACCAGCCTGGTGGTGTCATCCAGACCATACAGACTTGCATATTTTGTTTTTCTCTGTTTGTTCATTTTGTGTCCACCAGTCTTTCTCACTGGTTGATGTGTGAAGCAGTGTGAAGAAAGATGGCCAACCACAGTGCTTCCTATAGAATTTTTAAAACTGCTGTCTCCCTTGAGTCCTATTGTCTATAACCACACACAAACTGTGTTGACGTTTAGGTTTTGGGGGGAACAATTGGAAAAAAATTTCTCGTTCAGTTTGGAGTGACAAAACAAGGGTTTTTCACTTTCCTTCTGAGATCACTACTTAGTGAAATGCCTAGAGTCTTTAAAAGATCATTTAACCAGTCAATATTAGGAGGCAGTGGAATGTACCTTGGTAATTAAGAACTTGAATTTGGGTTCAGATTCTGGCTCTGCATCTTCTGTGTGACCCCAGGAAAGTCACTCAACTACTTTATTCTTTAGCATTTTCAGCTGTAAAATGGGGGTAATTTTGTTCCTGTTACAACATTGAGTTGTTGTAAACACTCAATGGCAAACGTTCAAATATTTGCTAATGTTTATTAGACCATTCGATCACAGCACAAAGTGTGCACTTCATTAAGGAGTTTACAGTGTAGTTGAGATATGCTAATGAGACACAACCAACATGGGTGCTGGGAATGCAACATGAGTGAGGTGGGGTTTATTACGGTTCAGAGGAGGAATGAAGGTCACATCAATTAACAAAGCTAGAATAAACAGCATTAAGGGAAAGATGTCCTCAGTGGGAGAGGAAGAACAATAAAAACAAAGACTCAAAGCTACATCCAACCTATCTGGACTGCTTGGTTAAGCACTTGGCCAATGAGGACTGCTGGTAGCAGGCAGATGAATCCAGAACATGTAAAAGGAACAGGACATAGAAGATCCTCCTCCTTTATACTTTTTCCCCCTTCAATGTGGTGACTGACACCTGCTTCCCTGCCTTCCTGCTCAAATGGTCCTGAGACTCACAGGGATGGGGAAATCCCTACAGGCTAGGGAAGGGAAGGAGAGAAACAAGATTGACAAAAAGAGAAGAACATGCCTATCTGTGAATCTTCAATCTAATAAAAGAAATTTTCTGCAGAACATTTGGTGAGGTTAAAAGAAGAAGAAAAAAACAAAAACACCCCAGCCCATCGGTTTGATTGTTGTGGGAATCTTTTGCCAGCCAAACAGATGGAAGCTAAGGGCAATGCCTTGTTGATACTGTACAAACTGCAGAACTGAAAAAGGCAATGGAACACCATTTCCTCTTCTGCTGGTGGGGTTACTGGGTTAAAAAAAAACAAACAACCAAGTCTTTTTCATCTACTTTTGTCATTTCTCAGAATACAACAAAGAAGTTGCCATATTGAATTTAACACTGGCCATTAAGGAGGAATACTCTGTGATGTGGAAGGTGGTGGAGGCTTTGAAGACATAGTCATGATCTCTTGAAAAAAATTTTAACAAAATTTTTGAGAATATCTTTAGATTTAAAAAACTATTGAGGATATGGTGCAGAGAGAACTCTTGTATGCCTCATACTCAGTTTTCCCCTAACTTGATCTTAGGGGGTCCCCTATCTTGGTACATTTGTCCCAATTCATGATACATTATTGTTCATTCAAGTCTGTACGTTGTTCTGATTTACTGTTTTCCCCTAACGTCCCTTTGTTTTTGTTTGGGGATCTGTCTGGGATGCCACATTACATTTAGTTGTCGTGTTTCCTTGTGCTCTTCTTGGTTGTGACAGCTTCTCAGATTTTCCTTGGTGTTCATGACCTTGACCATTTTGAGAGTTAGTGTTTGGCGTTTTGTAGAAGGTCCCTCTATTGGGATTTTCCTGATGTTTCCCTCATCATTAGGCTAGATTAGACTGATAAGAGAAGAAAATGTCATCCTCATCACATCACGAAAAGGGTAATGCTGTTACTGTGACTTACCATGGTTGATGCTGACCTTGTTTACCTGGTGAAGGGATGTTTGTCAGGTTCCTCTATTGTAAAGTTAGGCTTTTTATTTCCTTCCCTTTCTATACTGTAGTCTTTGGAAGAAAGTCACTACTTGCAGCTCACAGTTAAGGAGTAGGGGGTTATATTCTCATACGGGATAGAGTATCTATAAAAATTACGTGGAATTCTTCTGCCAGAAATATGTCTATTCCTTTTTTTAGACATTCTTGCTGTCATACTCCGTCTAGAGTTGCATAGATGTCATCATAGCTTATGGCAACCTTAAACTCTTGGGCTCAAGCAATCCTCCTGCCTCAGCCTCCTTAGTAGCTGAGACCACAGGTGTGCACAGTATGCACCACCATGCCCAGATAGCTTTGTCTGTTTTTGGTAGAGATGAGTCTTGCCCTTGCTCAGGCTGGTCTTGAACTCCTGAGCTCAAGCAATCTTCCCACCTCAGCCTCCCAGAATGTTAGGATTACAGGCATGAGTCACTGCGCCAGGCCAGAAATTTGTGTATTTGTTCAATCATTTGTTTATATTACTATAGACTCATTTATTTTACTTTAGTTGTAACCCAGTACCACTTTATTTTCTTGCTCAGATTGTTCTATTTTAGCTCCTTTTTGGCCTTTTGCAGTTGGCTTTTGTATCCCTTGACATATCCTGGTCATTTTGAGGGTTGGTTTGTTTGCTTGGTTTTGTAGTAACTTCATACTTTCTGGCACTACAAGAAACTCTTGGCTTATTTATATTTCCTGTCTCAGACCTGTTAAAATTTGTAACTATGAAGGAAAATCCCTGGTCATAAGACATGTTATCAGAGCTTTAAAAGAGCAGATTTAAAAACATTTCAATGAGAATAAATCAGATATCACAGCTTTTAAGGGATATGTGACCTAGAAGGGATGAGAATTTCTCAAATTTTCATTACATAGATACCATGAAGCTTCATGAGAGAGAAAGACCCATTTGGGAACCCATTTTGGTTCAGAGTAGCCACAGATGATTAAGAAAGGACTTACGATCACACTAACTTTCTGCAAATAACATTTTTAAAAGTCACTGAACTGCTGTTTGTTAAGACAATTTCATTATTGGTTCACCTATAAACCAACTCTATTAAAATGGATGCTCTTTTCACTTCTCTGAAATCATTTCTGATTTTCATTTATTTACTCAACCAATTTTCTTTTGCCCCCATGTGAATTTTAACAGCCAGTATGTAAGCTCGTTTAAGTTCAGAGGATGCATCAGAGCTAAGGATGCAGCTTTGAACAAAGCTTCCAAAAATCTGTGTTCTCATGGAGTTTATGTTCTCATTCAGAGAGATGGGTAACAAATAAGATATTTTTACTATGACAGATACGTGCTATGGAGAGAAGTCAAGCAGGGTAAGGGAGGCGGAGAATTCTGGGATTGGGTGATAGGATTGTTACTTATGTAAGGTGGCCAAGGAAAGTGCTATTGATAAGATGACATTTGAGCAGAGACCAGAAGGAAGTGAGCCATACAGATACCTCTAGAAAGAGTAGTATTTCAGGCAGAGGGAACAGAAAGTACAAAAAGCTGGAAGCAGGAAGCATGGTTAGAACATTGCAGGAATAGCAAATCAGTCAGTGAGGCTGGAGGGAGGGGTCAGCAAGGTAGAGAAATGGAGGGAGTGAGGACAGACATGCCCATGTGGGCAGGTGGTGTACTGCACACTTCCAAGATACCATTCATTTGAAGCCCGTATGTGTGGCTGTCCCTGGAGCTATGCACTGTCTGGACCTGGGCTATAAAGGTCCTTATCCGGACTTGGGCCTTTTCTTTGAGGAGACAGGAACCATTGGAGACTTTTGAGCAGAGGAAGAAAGTAATTTGATTTTTATATTTAGAAGGAACCACCCTGGCCATGATGGATATTGCAGAAACAGAGAGACCAGTTAACAAGTCTTTTAATCTATTAGTATATTTAAATCTTCATCTAATTATCTTTATCTCCTTGTACGTTACATGGTAGTAATTGTTTTTGTTTTTGTTTTGAGACAATATTTCACTATGTTGCCCTAGGTAGAGTGCCTTGGCATCATAGCTCATAGCAACTTCCATCCTCCTGCCTCTGCCTCCTGACTAGCTGGGATTATAGGTGCCCACCACAGTGCCTAGCTAGGTTTTAGAGATGGTGTCTTACTCTTACTCAGGCTGGTCATGAACTCCTGACCCCCAGCAATCCAACCATCTCAGCCTCCTAGAGTGCTAGGATTACAGGCAGGAGACACTGAACCTGGTCCTACGTGGTAGTAATTATGTACATACAATTTTGTCGTCTACATGTTTTAATAGTTTTCTTCTCTTGCTCTGCATCCTCAGGTTCTTGACACTTAGTGGCTGCCTAATTGTTTGTGCATTAGTTTCCTACACTGCTATAAAAACATACCATGAATGCAGTGGCTTGTAAAGATGCAAATTTATTATCCTACAGCTCCAGAGGTCAGAAATGCTAAGATCAAGAGCCAGCACAGCTGGATTTCTTCTGGAGGCTCTAGAAGGGAGTCCACATTCTTGCCATTTCAAGCTTGTAGAGGCCACCCTCCCTTCTTGATTCATGGCCCCTTCCTCCATCTTTAAAGTCAGTAGGATCTTCAACTGTCAACCACCACCAGCACCCAACCCAGCTTCTGTCATCGCATCGCCGCCTCTGACTCTCACTCTCCCGTCTCCTTACGCAGACCCCTGTGATTACACTGGGCCCATTTGGGTAACTGAGGATAATCTTCTTCATCTTGAGATCCTTAAATTTAATCATCTCTACAAGATTGCTTTTACTACATAAAGTAGTGTATTCACAGATTCAGGGGACTAGATGTAGACATCTTTGAGAGGAACATTGTTCAACCTATCACAATTGGTGTTTCATTATTTAACCATTTCCATTGTTGGATATTTAGACGGCGTCTAGTCGGGGGCGACTGTGATATTCCTGTACTTCCTATATTTTGTATACTTTGACCTCCTTTTCTTTCAGGTAAATATTCAGGTGCAGGGTTTCTGGAACAAAGAGCACAAACATCTTATATATTTGCTTTCCAAATATATAATTACATTATTGGCATATATATATCGGTATGTCCATTTTCCTACAACCTCTCCAGCATGGCTTTCTGTCCCTTAAAAGTGTGTCTCCACAGTTCCCTACAAAATAACATTTTCCTTTTGTGTTCACTTAATTTCCTTCCTGGGTAGGTTGAACTTTTTGTAGAGTCTAGATGATATATCATTTGTATTTTAATATTTTTGTTTATTTTGCTTTTTAGTTGTGTCTTGAGCTAGAGGAATGGAGACAGACTATTGCTTAGGAAAGGGGTAAGTCTGGCATGAATAGTTGATGTGTACAGAACTATGTTGCTTTTAATTCTCCATCAAAGAGAATGATCTTCAGAATGAAAACTGTCAAAGAGCACCCAGGTGATTTGAATGCGTTCACATTTCTAGGGCATATTAGATTGTATCTCAGGACATTGAAGGATTTAGCAGATACCATCTCTGAGCCACTGCCAGTGATGGTTGAGTGAACTTGGAGGGTAACATAGGTTCCAGAAGACCAGAGACATATATATGTTGTTCTGTATAGATATTGAAAAAGTTGAATTCCTGAAACTGTCAATGTATGAAATAAACCCTTGCATTATTTCTGAATTATAAACATATAAGTGACTTAAGAGTCCAAAGAAGAGATTACATTGATCCCTAGGAACCAGCATAAATTTACTAATGTGTCCTACTAATTGGTCACATTTCCTTTTTTGCTCGGGGTTTCTCTATTGGTCATAGACATGGAAGCATTTGATAAAAATCTCTCACAGCTCTCCTTATTCACATAACGGAGAGACATTGGAGGATGACAGAATAATTAAATAAATTGACAGCTGATTTATTCATTGCTAAAGCAGGACTAGTGTCTGAGTGTCTGTCAGCCTGGAAAAATGTCTTCTACGAACAGATGTTTAAGGTTTTTTGTTTTTTTTTTTCCTGGATGTGGATAGAAATATTTTAAAAAATTCATATTTATGTGTCAGATGACACGAAGTTCAATGGTTTAGCTAAATTTAAGGAAGAAATATCCACAATATTACCTATGAAAATAGTTCTAATTATGAAAATAGGTCAATACCAACTACATAAATTTAATAGAAATAATGAGAATTTTTGAAACTATGGTTGTCTGTAAAACTAAAACAGCAGTTGGCTTTTCTTTTTGGGAGGGGGGCTTTCTTGCATTTCACCAGTTAAAAATAAAACCAATGGTAGTTGTATAGTGAAGTAGTTATCTGAAGGTTGATTCATGTATGAGTCCACCTACATATGGTTCATATGAGAATGTGATGTTATATAAAAATTATTGGACTGAAAGAAAAAGATCTGCCTAGCACTGTCACAAACTAGCTGCCGTCCTGAGCTAGCAGTTGGTATGGTCTTTGTGGCTATGAATTTTCTTATCTAAAAGCTGGGGGTGGCAGAGGTGAAGTGGAGATCATCACTTTGCTCCATTCCTGCTCTCCTGTACTATCAGACAGTACAAGTTCATTCTCATGTTCCTCAGAGAGTCTGGCCAAATTTCTGGTTATTTCTAGATTAAACAAACCATTCAGGCCCTCTCAGAGAAGGGTTCCTTTTTCTTTTAATTCTTCAGATCACCCTCTGGTCATTTTAAGCCACCTGTATTTTCAATCCAAGGCTTGTACACTGCATTTGAGCCCCCTTGACCTCGGATAGACCAACACTTTTTTTTAATGGAGGGCTCATGTCCACCCCTTAGGATTTCTGGATGAGATTAGAACCTGTCCTTCACCAGCTCCCAAAGTTCTCCGTGGTTTTACCCAAGGGGATTGTCCCTCAGCTTCCCCTGTCTTCATCAGCTCCCTGGCTACCTCGGCACTCTTCCACTGACTGTGCCTCTGGTTTTCTCCCTAGTCCACTATGAAATTATAGTCATCATGAACATTTATTTGGAATTTTTAAACTTCGTATTTTATTTTGCTACTGTGTATCTTCATATTACCACATTTCTAAAGGAGTTGAAAATATTTCACATGCCTGTGTTTACTCTTGCTTAGTCTGATTTTTTCCCCCCTATTGTCAGTCACCAAATATGATCTCAAGTGTTTTTGTTTTCGTTTCAGGGAACACACTGTTTGTGCATCTGCGTACAATCTAACCTTTTGTGTCTTTTGTCTTATGCCCTTAGATTAAGTTCTCAGGTCTCTGATTGAGGGGTACATTGGTATAGTGCTTGATCTATTTTGGGTGCCCTTTTTTTTGACCTGCAAAATAAAGATGAGGGGTCCCTTTAGCACATTATATTCTTTCCTTAAAACATTAAAATATTTAAGAATCCAGCATTTATATTTAAATGTATAAATTTCAGCCTCCTTCTTGGGACTTCTCTTAATACCAACATAGTCTTAGTTGGGGTAATATTTTGCAACCTGTGATATCTCAGATTGTAATACTTTTCTGCCTGCTGTTTCCTAAATTTCTCCTTTAGCGTCTTCTACTGTGAATTCTTCCTAGTCAGCATTTTCACACTTCCAACGTTCATTTCAGGCGCAGTCTGCTCTGCTGTGCCTTTGCATGCTCTAGGCTTTGCCCTAAATTCAGGTGACGTGTACAGTTAATTTCAGATTCTCAGTCTTGGTTTATTACTGCTGAACCCAGAAGACTGACTAGTGCCCAGACTTGTGCACACTCTCTGCCTGCCACAAATATATCTTGGGGTCATGTACATCGGGCAGGAGACAAGCTACCCATGGCGGCTTAGACTGGTGTAGAGTCTCTTTGATTATTTGAAAAACAATTCTGGTCAGCCCTTCTCTGCCACTGTGTCCTTGAAGGCCAGTTCCCTACTCCTTTCCTAAGAAGGTTTCCCAGCCCTACCATCAGGATAAGTGGAGCAAATCAGGAAGCCACTTCTGTAGGGCTCGTGTCTCCTCTGTCCTTGTGTTTCCATGGAATGTCTGAATTTTCTTCCTAAAGAAATGAAAGATTTTGGAACGGATCTTTTTGACAGAGTTAGATGTTGTGTAGCTCCTAACGAGGCTTTATATTTATAATCCAAGTGCATGTACTTACAGCCGTTAGGATATGGATACCTTTAGAAAGGGTTTTTAGTCTTTCTGATTTCTGTCCATGTTTTGGACTGGCTGAATGTTAAGTAGTTCTAATTCAGTATGATACAATGGAATGGGGGTTACACTGCTGGTTTATATGTAGTTGACAACAGTAGGAGACAGAAGTAACCCATTTCTCCCCTCTATAGGCACAGAGATGTCTGGCATAAAGGCAAAGGTGCCTTTTGATAGATTTGCCTTGCAAAGGTCTCGGAAAGTGAGTTTCTATGCAGTGCACAAGGACAAACTTTGTAACTGAGACTCTAGTTCAGTCGCTCTAATGAAGTCATCAGAGCTCCTGTAGCAACCAGGTTGTTTGCATGTCATAAAACTATGATATGACGCTAGGCAAATATTGAATTAGTGAGAAATGTAGGCGTGCACAGTAAGCCTTGCTCCTTCCTTATGAAGTTCATTAGTCCCTTACTCTGGGACAACGTGGTATTACAGGAGTGGCACAGACCATAAATGTCACAAGATCTGAGTTCAAGCCATGGTGTAGCTTAGTTACCCACTGAAGGCTCAGGTATCAGTCACTTGATGGGCCAGAGGTGTTTTACCTCTGAAACTGAGAGGGACTTGGGGAAGTGTTCTTCATTTCTTTCTTTCTTTCTTTCTTTTTTTTTTTTTTTGCAGTTTTTGGCCGGGGGGGCTAGGTTTGAACCCACCACCTCTGGTATATGGGGCCGGCGCCCTACTCCTTTGAGCCACAGGCGCCGCCCAGTATTCGTCATTTCTAAGGACTCTTTTAGCTTTAAAATCCCTAATTAGTATTTCTCAGTGCTGTGTTACTAAGCCTGTTGACCTCCTGTCTGCATTCGAGGTCCTCAGTCCTACCCCCCTCTGAGGACTGAAACTTGGTGACCAACGCCCTTCCCCCACCTCCCCTCCCTTTGACATTCCTCTTCCTCCTCCCCACACCACCTCCCCATATTTATCTTTTTCCCCTCCCTCCCTGGACCTATGGCATTTTGTTGGTGCTGTTCTTATCACATGTTGTTAACTGGACGGTTTGTTGCGGGTGGAGGAGGGGCAGGGGAGGTTACGGTGACCAGTCCCATAAGA
Organism: Nycticebus coucang; assembly: GCF_027406575.1. NCBI lineage: Eukaryota > Metazoa > Chordata > Mammalia > Primates > Lorisidae > Nycticebus > Nycticebus coucang. The sequence goes on from NC_069781.1 coordinate 79,300,362, forward strand.
AATCTATATCTCTTCACTGCCCCATCATTGTGTTTCAGAGTTGGAAGATAATCTTAGGAAACTACGTGAAGCTGAAATGTCACTGAACATTTAAGAATTACTTTCTACTGCTGTTTTTTTGCTCCCATGTGGTTTCAGTGACATTATGGGTTCAATTGCATTTGGTGGGCTTGCTTGGAATTTAAACACCAGACAGCCTACATTAGGGAATCCTACATTTAGTGGGAACTTTTACTGCATCCCTAGATGCACTGTAAGGTCACTCATAATTCTGAAATTCTGTGCTGTAACTTTTGTTTCCATGGGAAAATGCATTCCAAATTCCAAACAGCCGATGCTGAATTTTGGATCCCGACTCCTTTAAGAGTTGTAGACTACTCATACATTAAATCATCCTTAAATATGCAGGTAGGTGTATGTAATTTGCATTATGCGTAGATAACAGTAATAAAACTACTGTTTGAGCACTCGTTGTGTGTCAGGTATTATAATAAGAGCCTTCAAACATTCACATGTTCTCTTCACAATAATCTTTTGAGGCAGATGTTATTATCCATTTTACAGATGAGGAAGCTGAGGCCCAGCAGAGCCCAGAGGTAACTGCAGACCCATCCATCCCCCAGTCTTGTGACCTTTCTTCCTTGATGCCTGATGCCTCCTCAGCTCCTGAAAATGAGCCTTTTCTCTTTCTGCTTTGCCCTCAGCCCTCCTTCCAGGAGAGAGGTGAAAGTTAATTCTTTAAAAAATATCTATTTTAAAGCAGTATTATTCCCTTCCAGAGCCCTGAAAGAATGAGTCCCTTTGATGGAGTCAAATACCATTAAGGATTTTATTGTTTCCCAGTGGTGTGAATGGGGAGTTGACATGGCCTCTGGGACCTGAAGAAAGAGTAGCCATAGAAAAAGAACTTTTACACAGAATACCTTGATGTATTCACTTACAGGGTTCAAATAATCATATTAAAAATTGTCTGGAGAGAAGGGAATGGAGTAGTCAACAATGACGATAGCAGGTCTTTTTAAAGACGTTTAATTATAGTAGTCACATAAAACTAATTTAACATGTGAGCCAGAATGTTCATTTGTTCACTCGCTCATCAGCTATCAGATTTTTAGTGCTATCAGTCTGTGCTGGGTCCCAGGGCATACAAAAGAAGATGACACATGGTTCCTGCCTTCAAGGACCTCAAAACCTAGTGGACAGCAGGTGGAGAAACCTTCAGATCCTCCACCCTGTCTTTTTTTTTTTTTTTTGAGACAGAGCCTCAAGCTGTTGCCCTGGGTAGAATGCTGTGGCATCAAAGCTCACAGCAACCTCAAACTCCTAGGCTCAAGCAAGTCTCCTGTCTCCACCTCCCAAGGAGCTGGGACTACAGGCGCCCACCACAATGCCCGGCTATTTTTTGGTTGCAGCCGTCATTGTTGTTTGGCGGGCCGGGCTGGATTCGAACCCGCCAGCTTGGGTGTATGTGGCTGGCGCCTTAGCCGCTTGAGCCACAGGCCCCGAGCCCCTCTACCCTGTCTTTTTAAGACAGCCCAAATCCCAGCATGTCTTTTAAAACGAGAACTATCTCAGTTTTAAATGTGCTCTCACAGAGCGCAGTATGTACATGTAAGGAGAAATCCAAGATTTCCAGGAGCATAAAGACCCAGCCAGCGTGTGCTGATGGGTTTACGATGCTGCTGAGATCGTTGACTCTTGCACATGTGTTTGACCTCAGTGCCAGCTTAGTGAAGATGAGTTCCGTTTCGGGCTTTCCTGCCCTTCCCTTGAGGATTTACTTTTCCTGCCACATAAGACAAAGGGAGAATGAAGGGAGGGAGTTACAGAGAGTCCTGTCCCGTGATTGATACTTCCGGGCTTTTCTTCAGAGTATGAATTGAAGCTCTCAGGTTCTTAGTGGGGTCCCAGAGGAAGGTACCGGGAATCCTGTTAAGGGTGACATTTAGAAAGAAGACTCATAGGGTATAAAGTTGGGGACTCATTGGCAGCCTGTTTCAGGAGGACCAGAGCTGAGCTTGGTGGTGGTTCCTGGTGAGCAGGGTCCCTTCCAGAGCCATGTTTGTCTTCTGGAAGAGGAGAAGGGTGTAGGAACAAGAACTGCTGGGACAGGCCGGAGGTCAGAAGCCTCAGCCGCTACAGCTGCAGAAGGCTCCGCGTGGCCTGGCCAAGGATGCGCCGTGTCACAAGGTGAACCTGGAACCCACAGTGGTCTCAGTGTCCAAGCTCGACGTGCTGGATCTCATTTTTGGAAAGTAAATTTTCCACGAGGTGTGTTCCCGCAGAGGTCCTGTGTGTAACCTGCCTTGAACAAATAGATTTCCTGGGATGCTATTAAAAACAAACAAACAAACACAACTTTAATGGAAGAGTCTCTACTCTGTCCATAAAAATTTATTCAGTGGAAAGCATTTCCCCCTGGTATGGATGAAAACATATCACATGGCTATTCTGATTCCTCTTATGCAATAAAAGCCCAACTTTAATTTGCCAGATACTTAAAATGTCTAGTATTATAGAATAGTGAAAGCTTCCAACCTCATTCATATTTATAACTGCTCCCTTCCTTTCTGGGGCCTGTTGCAGGGAGAAAGGGTGGTGTGGGGGGCCTTCTCTTGGGCTTACTTGGTAGTTGTTACTTACGGGTTGGGGCCGGGGGAGAGGGAGGAACAGGATGGACCACGGGAGCAAAGTCTTGGCAGGTGGTATCACGGGAGTGCTGTCTTTGTGTTGTGGAAGTTTAGAGTCGATTCTTTCTCTCGTGGGGCCCTTTAGAGATACCCAATCCCTGTCTCTGGGGGCCTCTTGCCCCCCATTCCCTTGAAGCAGCTACAGCACTGTCTTCATCCTTAGGTATGACAAACTCCTTTGTCAGTTTCTAGAAAGCTCACGGGTCCATTCGTATTCCTGTCTGTGGGGTTCCGCTGTCCGGTGGACCTTGCAGGGAAGAGCCTCCTACAGCCCTGGACATAGGCTCACAGTGTGGTCCATGGGAAATGCACGGCCTTTGCTCCCACAAACAGAGCATGCAGGCTGCTGGCAGCGCCTCTGTGGTTTCCTTTGGCTGGTCTACCAGCATCCAGCCGCACACCCCTACCCTTCAGATTTCTCGGACACAGTCCCCAACAAAGGCACAGTGCCCTGACACCATAGGTCTCACACCATGGCCATGTCTTGCTGCGGCCCTCACCTAGGCTGGAAGGAGACTGGCTGGCGGGGGAAGGCCCTCGCCTCTCCCGCGGGTATTTTAGGTGGGCCCTAACTACAGCCTACTTGCTTCAGACAGTCTCTCCTCTCAGCCTGACCCTTTTGCCTGCTCACTGTGGGGAAAGGCTTTACCACTGGTGGGAAAAGTTTTGGGCTACAGTTCCTGATGTTGTGGTGACCCCCAGCCGACATGAGGAACTGTATTAAAGGGTCTCTGCATTAGGAAGATTGAGAACCACTGGGCTATGCCCATTGAAAACCTGCATCCAGCACCTCGCTTTGGAATCTGGTATCTAGTCCATCTGAGTGGCTTAGTTGGCATGGCCCATTTTAACATTCTGTAAGACTTTTGGGGGGAGGTGGTTGCTTAATCATATCCTTCACTTTTCCAATGAGATTCATAAGTCACACAGCATAGAGAAGGCCCCGGGGCCTCCTGCCCGCTTACTCCCCCACCTTGCCTGCCCTCCTCCCTGCTCCAGGGAGGTGTTCCCCCTGATCTTCCACCTGGGACACCCTGTCTCCCTCTTTTTTCTGTTCCTTTGGGGTTCTTTTTTATGAGGTAGAGTATCATTTTGTCACCCTCGGTAGAATACTGTGGCGTCACAGCTTACAGGAATCTCTATGGTTGGGCTCAAGCAATTCTTTTGCCTCAGCCTCCCGAGTAGCGGGGACGACAGGCTCCCACCACAATGCCTGGCTGTTTTTAGAGGTGAGGTCTCCGCTCAGGCTCAGGCTGGTCTCCAACCTGTGGGCTCAGGCAATCCACCCTCCTTGGCCTCCCAGGGTGCTAGGATTACAGGCGTAGTCTCTGCACCCGACATCCTTGGGGGTTCTTAAATGTCCCCTCTACAGAAAAGACTTCTTTGCTTCTCCCACCCAAGTTCATCTCCTCCCATTTTTCTGTAACATCTTTTTATTTCCTTCACAGTACATCTTCTAGGTGATAATGTTTCCAAATAAATTGTACAAGCTATTTAGTATCTTTCTTTCCTATCAATTAGTAACCCTCATGAAGCAAAAATTCATATCTCTTTTATGTGGTGATATATACCTAACCAGTGGTCACTAAGTGTATGTTGAATAAATGAATAAAAGCCTGAATAAAAACATTATCTTTCTTTACACTGCTCTTTCCCAAATCTGTGTCTCTTGTGTGGAGTCTCGATCACACAGAATGTACAGGGTGTAGGAGGTGCTGATCGAAGGATTTTGGTGTGTTTTTCTGTTCGTTATTTTCTTACCCCCTTCCCATCTTCTCTCTCTATACCACTCTCTCTGGCTGTGTCTCATCTGTCTGTCTTTCTCACTCATTCTTTTTCTCCTAACAAGAACTTTGAGGCAAGCAGGGCAGAGCTGCCACCCATTTTACAGATAACCACACTAAGAAGAAGTTGGGTGTGAGATCACGTAAGGGGCTAACGGCACCGTCTCTCTTCTGACCTCGTTCTCACTCTGCCTTCTTTGCCGTGCTTCTTGCCTAACTGTCCCCTGGCCTAGCAGTAAGGCTATGGCCTGGCTTACCACTTTCAAACCATGCCAAAGTGACAGCAGCTTAACCTGGTCTAATATGGAAAGACTAGTTCCCAGCCCAGAATCTATCTTGCATGGTGCCTAGTAAGAGGTTTCTCTTCAAGATTCAGCCCCACAAAAGCAATACATTTACAAGTGGTGAATCTCAACAGGTTTCTTAGTCCCCCACCGCATTCCCTTTCCTGCTCGCAGCCTACACAGTTGTGGGCTCATGAGCCAAGGGAAGGTCTTCCTCCCCAGAGAAAAGCAGCAGCAGAACTCTGAAGGAAGGTGCTGGACTTGAAGTAGGCTTGGCCATGGCCTTAACTCTCACTCATTCCCTCCTGCTCAACAGTCCTAACCCTGCCTCTAAGTCAGAGAACTTCATGTGCCTCCTTCAGCAGGTTGACTCCACCTAACCCCCCTCTCCCCGGGGCAGTTTAGACTCCCTGGGGTAACGACCTGGGGACTCCTTGCTTTTGGAGGGTGAGGCTTATCTCATATGTGCAAGTTCTACTTGGTGTGTCCTATCTGGTTGTTATCAAATCGAAACTACAGCAGTTGACAGTTTGTTGCTTAATTATTGCCTGTTGATCGTAAAACAACAGACCACCAGTTTTGTTGTTAGTTATTATTGCCATTTCATTTTAAAGTGTGTGCTGTAACATGGCAGCGGTATACTTCCTGCCATCTCTTTGATGAGTATTGTTGTTTACACCATAATAACGTTTGAAATGGGCTTCAGGATTAACATAACGCTTTCATTTTATTATCTCATCTGACTCTGTTGGAAGAAAAAGCAAGTAGGTTACTTATTTTAGGAGAGTGGGAGGTAAAGTTTTTATTCTAGGTATTATTTTACTACAAATTTTGGCATAATATGACATTTTTTCAGCAAGTATTTATTACCTCCTTTACAAAAATTAAAAATGAATTTTAAAATTGTACAATTTGCTGCACTTTAAGCCTTCTTGTCAAAAGGCAAAATGTGGAGGACTTAGAAGACATACCCCATCCAAGGGTCACATCAATGAAATCACAATATCTTGGCTAGGAACCACTGCACTTGAATTTGATCCAGAACATGGTTTAATACTACACTGAGAAGAAATGAGTTGTCTTCTCTAGAGTTTGTTTAGCACGGAGGCCTCATGTATTTATTCACTTATTTGTATTGAGGTGGAATTCACAGAACATAAAACTAACCATCTTCCAGAAAAAGTAGAAATAACTCCACCTTTACCTAGTTCCAAGACATTTTATCTTACCTGTCCTTCTCCAAAATAAAACCCATATGCGCTAAGCCACCACGCCCCCTCCCTACTCCCTTTAGCCCTAGGCAGCCACTGTTTTCTGTTTCTGTGGGTTTAACTATTCTGTGTATTTTTTACATATGGAGTCACACAGTATGGGTCCTTTTTTGTCTGACTTCTTAGCATAATGTTTTCAAGGCTCATCCACATTGGAGCATGTACCTGGACTTCATTCCTTTTTATGGCTGAATAGCCACTATTTTTAATATGAAAACATTTTTGGAGTTATAAAAAAGTCCGGCACTCACCCAGGCAGAGGCCCGCTACATCCTTCCCTCCACGGCACTACCTCCCTCTGCACAGCAAGCATCCATCGTAAAGTACAGATGCTACAGAAAAGCCGGTAAAGCTGTAATCTGTTGCATGTTACTTAAGACTCAGGGAAGACGCCTGTAGACGTTTCTCTGCAAGGATTACAAATGATTCTTTGTATAATAATAGACCCCTTCTAGGGGACAAGAAATGTTCACTCAATGATGTAAAGAAAATAAATTGAGAAGACTGTTCTTGAGCCCTTGCATCATGCAAATGTGTGCTGTGTACCGGCAGAGCTTAGAACACATGCAGATTTTTAGTTTCCTTGCAGCCAGCCCCACTTGGAATTTGGGTTTAAAATCTTTTCTTCAGTCTTTGTAGGTGGCATGGTATTCAAAAAGAGAGAGAGAGAATGAGCTTTAGAGATGGAAAGAGCTGGGTCCAAACCCTGCCTCCACTTCTTGTTAGCCCTTTGCCCTTGGGCACGTGACTTTAAGTTCCCTCATGGGTAAAATGGGAGTAATAATATTTACTTGTGGTCTCCAAAAGCTATTTATGTCCTTATTCCTAGAACCTGTAAATGTTACCTTATTTGGAAAAAGGGCTTCTGAAGATGTGATTAAGTTAAGGCTTTTGAGATGAGGTGATTACCCTGGATTATTCAGGTGGCTCCAGATGGCATGAGGCACAGATGGAAGTGATGTGGCTACAGGCCAAGCAGCGCCACTGCTGGGAGCCATGGGAAGCTGGAAGAGGTGAGGGACAGATTCCCTGCTACAGCCTCCGGGGAGAGCATGCCCCTGCCAGCGCCGTGATTGCAGCCCAGTAACACTGGCTTTGGCCTTCTGGTTTCCAGAACTTTTAGAGAATAGATGTTTGTAATTTTAAGGCACCAAACTTAATGTGATTTGTTGTAGCAGCTTCAGGAAACTAAGGTAACATGACGACCCGTAACTGGCATGTCAGTTTGCTTTCTTCCTTTCTGTCCCTGTATCCAGGGTGGTGTTTCTCCAACTTTGAGTCGGTGGTTAAGAGTTTTACTTCCAGAGCAGGGTTTCTCAACCTTGGCACCAGTGGCACTTGGGGGCAGAGAATTCTTGCTGTGGGACTGTCCTTTGCATTGCAGGACGTGTAGCCACATACCTACCCTCTAGATGCCAGTTGTACCTTCCCGCACAGTTGTGACAACCATCTACAAACATTGCCTGTATCAACTGGGGACAAAACTATGCTCTATTGAGAGCCACTAACCTAGAGTTCCATGCCTGAGCTTGGTCCCAGCTCCATCACTGAGTAGCTGTGTGGGTGTGGGCAGCTTAAACAACCTCGCTGAGCCTCAGTTTCGTTATCTATAAAAACGATAATAGCACCTACATCACAGAGTTGTAAAGGTGTTCAAACGATGTAACATATACATTAAGGGCCTCAGAACAGCGCCTGGTACCTATTAAAGTGCTTACTAAACGAACATTTATTAACCCATGTCCTGCAGTTTGTCACACTGTTTTTCTGTAGTTTCCATTATAGAATTAAAGAGCATTTAAAACATTCTCTTAGTGTAAATAGTAACTTCTAGTTGTGTTTTGATGTTAAACATCCTTCTGTCATCACCTCCCCCTCTCTGACCCCACACTGACAGTTATTAAGGTATCATAATAAGATGTATATACCTGTGTCACCTGTCAGTCATGGAAACTTATTTAACTCTTTGTATAATTTCTAGAAAAGCTGTAACAACAAGAAAACCCCTTCCATCGGTCAGTGATATTTCTATTATTCCCTAATTACAGCTTTGTCTTCAGTGACGTAGCTGCTGAATGCACTGAGAGACAAGTCAGTATCTCCATTCAAATGTGTGACATATTTGGCAGCGGTTAGTGAAATACTGGAAAGTAATTTCAACAGATACCATCATGTACTTTTGTAAGGAAGAGGAATGCTCTCTTAACTGTGGTCCAGGCCACCGTATCTCTAAACACTGAGGACACAGCAGGGAACAAAACGAAGATCCCTGTTTTCAAAAAGTTTGTATTCTAGCAGGCTGTTGTAATCAGAGACACGATGAGTTAGTAAATGTGATAGTGTGTTAGTGATAAGACTGTGGGTTGGGAGTGCTGACGATGGTGCCAGGGGACAGGGTGTGATATTAAATTGTGTGGGAGATTTTTGAATATTTTTGAAGGGACAGATGAAATACCCTTTTTTTGTTGGTGGTGGTGTTGCAGTTTGGCTGGGGGGCCAGGTTAGAACCCGCCACCCTCGGTATATGGGGCCAGCGCTGAGCCACAGGCACCGCCCGAAAAACCTTTGACCTGTATTAAAACCAGTGTTTGGTAATGCCCTTCTGTTTGTGACTAATGATTGGAATCCCTGAGTCTTTCAAAGGTGGTAAACCTTTTGCTCCTTCTCCCCAGTACCTCCTGAGAATGCCTTTCAGGTTTAAGCCATGTGGTTTTAGTTTATCCCAGCAGCTGGGGGAATTCTTTATAGAAACGGTTCAGGAGCTACTTGGGAGGCTGAGGCAAGAGAATCGCTTGAGCCCAAGAGTTTGAAGTTGCTGTGAGCTATGAGGCCATAGCACTCTACCCAGGGCGACATAATGAGACTCAGTCTCAAAAAAAAAAAAAAAAAAGGAAGGAAGGAAGTAGAAAGAAAGAAGAAAGAAAGAAACCGTTCAGGGATCATTATTGGCAATGCAATTTCAGAGAATGAGTATGCTTAGCAGAGAAAAGAACAGGGTTGGAGGTTTTTTTGTTCTTTGGCGGTGGGGGGGGGGGGAGGTTGTCCAAAAGACCTTCTTTTTAATTCTGGTTCTCCACTTATAAAGTGAATGATTTTAGGCAAGTCACTTAACCTCTCTATGCCTCAGTATCGTTAATAACAATTGTAAGGATTAAATGAAATAACGTTTTGAAAGCACATAGACCCATGTCAAGGGCATAATAAACCCTCAGAAAATGTTGGTAGTTGTAATTCTATGAATAGCATAAAAGACTATTTCTATAGTAATGTGTAAGTATCTATGGCAATCACCCTGTGTTTGTAAAGCCTACCTGTAGTGAACAGTTTCAAATATATGACTATTTCCTGAATAATCCCCGTATGCCCTACCAAAGAGGGGTCTACATAGAGAACCTATGAATTGATCCCTTGTAAACTTGGGCCTTGGACACACTTTGAATCCTTTTGGCAAAGTGTCATCAAGGGGAATTGAGAAAATAGAGGCAGTGAATGATTCAGATAATAAAAGTCTAATGAAGAAAAATTTAAGTGTGTAGATAGTTCTAGAGGATGACCTTCATGCTCCTCCGTACAAAACAAATTATAAGTTGTTCTGTATAAGTAGTATATGGTTTTCCCCCTCAAAATGTGGAAAATATTAAAAGTATGAGGAATATAATCCTATCGCTAGAGATAACCACTCCTGGCATTCATGGTTATATTCCCTGTGTTTGAGTAATTACTATCACATGGCATACAGTTTTGTATACCCTGTCCTTTTATCTAAATATTGTAGTTACATGTGGTTTTCCTAGATGGTGAAGCAGTTACAAGTCTTACAGTCTAGAAAACTAGACTGTCAGGCTGTGGGAATCTTGAGTAACAGGTGATCACTGCAAACTTAGAAGTAAGTCATTGGAAGCGCAGAGGATGAATCCCAGGATGAACCCAGCATGGTTCACCCATAGTCCTCAAACAATCACTGACCCAGGTCTCCTTAGAAAGCCTGAAAAGCAAAAGTGAGATCATCAAGCCTGACTGACCTCTAGGAGGCTTACGGTCACCCGAACGAAATACTCCTTTTCTCTTAGCAACTGTGTGTCCATGGAAAGCTGGCCTCTGCTCTCTGAGCTGCAGGTTAGACTTCACTTTGCTATCTTCCATCAGTCTTTTGACACTGATTACAGTCTATTCAAGTGTAGACTCATTCCTGTTGTGCACAAAAAATAGTGTGAAATGCCTGTAATCCCAGCACATTGGGAGGCTGAGGCGGGTAGGTCGCCTGAGCCTGGGAATTCCAGACCAGCGTGAGCAAGAGTGAAACCTCGTCTCTAAAAAAAAATAGCCTGGTGTTGTGGCAGGTGCCTGTAGTCCCAGCTACTTGGGAGGCTGAGGCAAGAGAGTTGTTTCAGCCTAAGGGTTTGAAGTTGCTGTGAGCTAAGACGCCACCGCACTCTACCAAGGGCGACAAAGTGCAACTCTGTCTCAAATTGTATGAAGAAGGGGGTTGGATGAAGTGTTTTGCTCTTAAGACCAAATTCCAGGGAATTTTTTAGAGTCCTGGGCTATGGGGTATTTCACGTAAATATTTTTTAAGAGCCCCCCTATCTGACAGATGAACATGTTTCCCTCCATTGTGTCACAGTAGTTCTAGAAACTTACAGCTGATCCATTGCCATTTACTAGAGCCAAATAAGGGAGAGCTTGCATTTAAAGTGAAGAGTTTGTAAATTGCTCATATTCTTATTTTGTCAGCTTAACACATTTGTGGAAAAAATAGATGCCTAAAAATGTATGGTAGCTGCTATGCACTCTGCAGTCTGTGTATTCGCTCTAAGTTTACAGTTTTTGTTTTACAAGGTCATCTGTGAATTAAGAGCTCACCGACAAACAAGGAAAGTATTGAAAAGAGCAATTTGTGGGTGGTGCCTGTGGCTCAGTCGGTGGGGCGCCGGCCCCATATGCCGAGGGTGGCGGGTTCAAACCCGGCCCCGGCTGAACTGCAACCAAAAAATGGCTGGGCGTTGTGGCAGGCGCCTGTAGTCCCGGCTGCTCGGGAGGCTGAGGCAGGAGAATCGCTTGGGCCCAGGAGTTGGAGGTTGCTGTGAGCTGTGTGATGCCACGGCACTCTGCCGAGGGCCATAAAGTGAGACTCTGTCTCTACAAAAAAAAAAAAAAAAAGAAAAGAGCAATTTGTAACATCTTTTGGTCATATCATCTTTGTATTCCAAGTGATTAAAAATAAAGATACTTAGAAAATATTTTTTCAGGGGGACCACACCTAGGGAGCACATTGCAAGTGCAAGTTGGATCTATCATGTGTAGAACACGAATGTCCTAATGCTGTAATTGGGTAAATGAGGTGAAAGCTATGTTGATTAGTAGGATGTAAGCACTCCAATTTGTACAAATAATCAACACATTGAAAATGGCATACATGTATTTATGATCTATGTACAAAAGACTTAATAAAAAAAGAAAATATAAAAAATTACAAAATTTTAAAAAAGTACTTTTTCTTCACCTAGTTACATAGTTTGAAGATTCTGGTAATGTGTACATATAGTATTCTTCTGTCTAGATAGTCCCTCTGTAATTTCTTCTTTGCAACCAACAAATATCATATATTTTTGCCTTTCTTTTAATTCTCTAGAATTCCAGGTTAAAGTACACATTGATCTCAATCTATCCCTTTAGAACAGCATTGTCAGATAGAAATATAATGAGATCTACATAGTTAATTTTAAATTTCATGGTATCCATACTTAAAAGGTAGAAAGAAATAGATAAAACTAATCTTGATATATTTTATTTAACCTAATATACCAAATATATCATTTCAATACTTAATAAGAAAAGTTATTAATGGTATATTTTGTATCTTTAATTCAGACCATAGTGTCCAAATCCCATATGTATTTTATATCTACATAGTGCCTATCAGTGTAGATACTAGATTTTCATCAGAGATACTTGGTCTGTATTTAGATTTCATAACCTTTATAGTTGAAAAAATAGAAAAACATTGATAAGTTGTTCTAACATAGTTAAGAGTTTCCCAAGAACAGAAACAAGCATGCTTTTTTTTTTTTTTTTAATTAAAAAAAAATTTTTTTTGGCAGTTTTTAGCCGAGGCCAGTTTTGAACCTGCCACCTCTGGTACATGGGGCCGGCGCCCACTCCTTGAGCCACAGGCGCTGCCCCAAGCATCCATTTTTTTAAATGTCTAATTATAATGAAATAAAATAAAAAATTCACCTGGTCGGTTGCAGACATATTAAGTGCTCAACAGCCACTTGTTGCTGGTAGTTAGTGGCTATAGTATTTGGCAACACATCTGCAGAATTTTGACTCCTGATTTAAAAAGGCAGGATTAAAATGTCAATAGAAACATTACAGTGTGACATGGAAGAGGGTATAAAAGAAAGGGATTGTCCCTACTAGCCAAAGTAGCAAAACTCAGAGATGAGAAACTTCAGAGCCCTAGCGTTATTAAATTCAACTCAGCTTTATCCCAACTAAAGAGAATGAGGGGGCTTCATTATGTAACAAAATGGCCTTGAAATGCAAGTTTTTTTCTCTTTCTTTCTGAGAGAATCAGTAGTGGAGGATGGTGGCTCTAGAATCCTGCCCTGTCTTACAAATTCTTCAATTATGACTTTCTGTAACTGCTCTATTCAGTAGAGTAACCTATATTTACATGTGGCTACTAAGACCTGTGAAGGGTAGCTGAATCAGTGGTTATTAAATTCCTTTTAATTTAAATTTAAAAAATCTGGTACTCAGTTTAGTTATTGAAAAACATTTATGTTGGAGCAACTGGGTACATGAGTCTACTTTTTCAACTGTGTATTTTATGAAATCTAAATATTGTGAAGAGATCCCAGTTCCAGATAAGGTAGAATAAATGTACCTCACCCTCCTTCTTCCATGGAATACAGCTGTAAAATCTAACCAGAAAGCATGCAGCAGCTATGTGAAAACCCTGAAAGGTAAATAGAGGCAGGAAGATGAGGGAAAATGACCAGAATTTGAAGTTTCACCAAACTGGTAAAGGAAGGTAAATCTGTTTCCTGTTACTTCATTGTGGCTACAAGTGGAAATCTCTACAAAGACTTAAGACTGAACTGATGTTGGAAACACAATCACAGAAAGGTGTTTAGAACTCAAAGTCTGAATCTAACCAGGAAAGTTGCCTGCTAAAACAAAAACAACAATCAGTAGGATTTGAATAGAGTATAGGATACAAGCCCAAATGACTTGACATATGAAGGACCAGTTTACATGTATAAAGACAGTCAACAGAGGCCAAGACACATGATGAAGTTATCTGATGCACTTCAAAGCAACTGATATAAAAAAGCTCAGCAAGTAAAGGCAAACACTTCTGAAACAGATAGGAATCCTTAGCAAATGAATACAGGTTATAAAGGAGAACCAAATCAAACGTTTACAATTAAAAATGCAATAACCACAGATTTAAAACTTTTGAAATAGGCTCAATAGCAGAATGGAGATGAGAGAGGAAGAAGTCAGTGAACTTGAAGATAGAGAAACAGAAATTGTACAGTTTGAACAGAGAGAAAAAAGATTGGAAAATAAAAAAGGGGTAGAGCCTCATGGACCTATGGAATAATAGTAAAGGGTCTAATGTTTGTGGCATCAGGTTCCCAGCAGAAAAGAGAAGAGTATGGCCCTGGAACAATATTTGAATAAATAAAAACTGGAAAATCCCCAAATATGGTGTAAACCTAAAGAGTTAAGAACTTCATGAAGCCCTAAACATAAACCCAAAGATGTCTGCACCCAGATACATTATCATCAAATTGCTGAAAACCAAAGATGACAAAAAATCTTAAAACAGAAAAAAATAATGCATTATCTATAGAGGAACAATAACTTTGTTTTACTCATCACGGAGGTCAGAAGCAAGTGAAACAACATTTTAAAGTACTAAGAGAAATTGTCAACCCAGAGTTCTATATTCAGCAAAAATATCTTTGGGAATGTTCAGACATCCTCAGATGAAGGAAAACTTAAGAGACTTCAAATGGTCAGTAGTAGACCTGGTTTAAGAATATTTCTAAAAAACATTCTACAGACAGAAGGAAAATGATGTCAGAAAAGAACTTGGAATATCTAGAATAAAGGCATAAAAACAGAAATGGCGAATACAATAGACTAATCTTCTTCCTTTTTCGAGATAACTACAATAGGCTAATCTTCTCTTTAGTTCTTTAAAATATATGCAGTATTGTTGAAAGAAAACAATGAAATACTGTCTGATGAAGTTTTCAATGTGTGCAGATGTAATTTATGGCAACTATAGCATAAAGCACAGGATAAAGGGAACTATATTGTACTAAGACTTTTATATTCCAATTGAAGTGGTAAGATAAAAGTACAGTATGTGTATTATAAGCTAGGACAACCACTTAGAAAACTATAAGAAGAAATACATGGTCAAAAAACACAATAGACAAAAATGTAATGCTAAAAAATGTATGAATACTCAAAAGAGGGCAAGAAAGGGGAAGAAGTAGGGGAATGAAAAACAGAAGGAACAAACAGAAAACAAATAATGAAATAGTGTCATTAAATCCAAACATGTCAAAAATTAGATGTATGTTAAGGTTATGGGGGAGGAGGAAAAGCAGAAAGAGGGATGGAGGGAGGGGGGTGGGGCCTTGGTGTGTGTCACACTTTATGGGGGCAAGACATGATTGCAAGAGGGACTTTACCTAACAATTGCAATCAGTGTAACCTGGCTTATTGTACCCTCAATGAATCCCCAATTAAAAAAAAAAAATTAGATGTATGTTCTAAACAAACCAATTAAAAAACAGAGATTCTCTGAATGGATAAATACAATCAATATTTTAATGAAAATTTAGCATGTGAAGTGAGATGTGCATTAAATATAAACCACACACCAAATTTTGAAGACTTAATAGAAAAAAACATGAAATTTCTCATTGGTTTTTATGTAGAGTACATGATTAAATGGTATTTTTATATACCGAATTTAAAATGCATTACTAAAACTTCACTTATTTCATTGTATTTTACTCAATTTTGATATGAGGAGAATTAATGACAATTAAGGTTATGGGGGGGAAGCAGAAAGAGGGACGGAGGGAGGGGGGTGGGGCCTTGGTGTGTGTCACACTTTATGGGGGCAAGACATGATTGCAAGAGGGACTTTACCTAACAATTGCAATCAGTGTAACCTGGCTTATTGTACCCTCAATGAATCCCCAACAATAAAAAAAATATATATATATATTATTACTGGAAAATTTAAAATTACTTCTATGGCTTGCACTAAAATTTTTATCAAACAACAATGTTATAAGGTATGGCTTTTATAAAAAATGACAAGGAATCTTTTAAGCAGCAAACAGGGTTGGTTAGAGGCTGTCTTTCATATTGTCTTACTTAAGACATTAGGAGATCTGGTAGTCCTTTAAGAATTTGATTCATGGGGCTGTGCCTGTGGCTCAAAGGAGTAGGGCACTGGCCCCATATGCTGGAGGTGGCAGGTTCAAACCTAGCCCCAGCCAGAAACTGCAAAAAAAAAAAAAGAAAAAGAATTTGACTTCTTTTGGACTGGGTCTAACTAAAGAAATATATAAAACAATTTTAGTGTACAGAGTATCTGGTTAACTACAACCTCAGCTCCATAGCATGTGTACAGGGAGTTCTTTTGAGATGGGTCATTCATCCATTGCCTTAGTATTTCTCCCAAATCAGTAACAACTACTTCTAGTTTATCAAGGCTAAAAACATTATTGCTAAATTACTTTTCTCTGAGAAAGCAATTTTAGCCATATATTCTAGTTTGGAATAGATAAACGGAAGTCCTCACTGCAAACCAAACCAAACAGTTCTCTAGCAATGAGAGCAATGGAGTGGATGGGGAAAAGTGGGAGCTAAGTTATGTATGACCAGCATCCAGTGGAGTTTATCTTTAGCTGCTAAAGTTGGAGCCCTCTGAAAAGGACAATTTATACTCCCATTTCTTGGAATGAGTAGTCGGCCTATCTGTTAGGAGTTTGGGATAAATTTATGAAATAGGGACAAGCTGTAAAGGTCAGCTCACTGAGCTGGACTCGTCTTCTCCCTTCTAAGTTTAACATTTAGCCTATGAAGACCTCATATGTTCATCTCTCTGTCCTTACCTCCAAACTGTAAGCTCCTTGAGTCCAAAAAGCCATAACTATTTTGTTTAAAGCTTTGCCTCTAGTGTTAACATAATGCTTAACACACAGGAGCTCATAAATATGCTAAAAATAAATGAACATATGTTAAAGTCTCATCTTAGCCAAGTCTTGCTGGCAGGAGATGTAAAGGCATTTTCGGCTTCATCTGAACCATTCTAAAGAGTCCTATCCTGAAATTTTCCCATTGACACCTTTTACCTTTTGGAAACACAAACATATTTCCTAACTCTGAAGATTAATCCAGAAGATAATGATCATTTTTTATTTAGATAGCATTTAATCCTAGTTACTAGTAGCATAAGGAATTAGAAGGGAATTGGCAGTGGAGCGGGGAGGGAGAGAGAAAGAGAGAAATGACTCTGCCATTAACCGGCATTGAGAAGACGTGGGATAGGACACTACCCAAGGGCTTCCGGTGTGGATGGTTCATACCTAGGCATGAATAAATTAACTACAGGGAGTAGACTGGATGTTCTGCTCAGGTCTCTCTAGTTCTTATAAAATGTTATGCACGAAGCCTCAAAATTCCACATCAATTTGAATGAATTTCAGAGTATTTCTATAAAATTTCTGTGAAGTGTCGTAGTAGAAGAAAGAAAGAATGACCATATCAGATATGGTAGTCTGCTGGAGCTCTCAGCTGTCCTTTGGGGGAATAAATATTCACTTGCTTTTGAGTTTATAGAAATAATTTATTTCTTCTCTCAGGTGAAGTTGCCCATATTCATTTCCTATTGCTGCTGTAACAAATTCCCACAGACTAAGTGGTTTGAAACAATATGTGTTTATGGGCAGCGCCTGTGGCTCAGTGGCTAGGGCGCCGGCCCCATATTCCAAGGGTGGCAGGTTCAAACCCAGCCCCAGCCAAACCGCAACAAAAAAATAGCCGGGCGTTGTGGCAGGCGCCTGTAGTCCCAGCTACTCGGGAGGCTGAGGCAAGAGAATTGCCTAAGCCCAAGAGTTGGAGGTTGCTGTGAGCTGTGACACCACAGCATTTTACCGAGGGTGACAAAGTGAGACTCTGTCTCAAAAAAACAAAAAAAGAAACAATATGCGTTTAGTATCCTATAGTTCTGGAAGTCAGAAGCCCCAAATTGGTCTTATTGGACTAAAATTAAGATGTCTACAAGACTGCCTTCCTTCTGGAGGCTTGGGGAAGAATCTTTCTTCTTGCCTTTTCTAGATTCTAGAGTCTCACCATATTCCTTGGCCCATGGCCCCCTCCCATCTTCAAAGCCACATTAGTTAGAGGCTTGGAAGACTCATTAGTTGAGTCCTTCCATGTCACACCATGTATACACCAAGTCTTCTATCCCTACCTTCCATTTAAAGGAATCTAGTGGTTATACTGGGCTCACCACATAATCCAGGATAATCTTATTTTAAGGTCACCTGATAAGTAATTTTAATTCCACCTACAACCTCAATTCCGCCTTGCCATGTAATTACCACATGTTCCAGGGATCAGAACATGGTCATCTTTGTGGTCCAGGATTCTGTCACATTGCCGTGACTCTGAGTTTTAAAGTTTTAACCAACAATTTCAGGAATAGTAATTTTTGTTCCTTTTTCCCACTCTGAATTAGTTAATGGATGGCAGGAATCAAGCGAAGAAATTAGGGCTCAGTAAAGTCCTAGAATAACTAAAGGGTCTCTCTTTAGTGAAGCCTGCCTCCATCTCCCTCCATCTCCCTCCATCTCTAGCTCTTTTTTTTTTTTTTGAGACAGAGTCTCACTATGTCACCCTTGGTAGAGTGTTGGAACATTACAGCTCACAGCAACCTTGAGCTCAAACTCTTGAGCTTAAGTGATTCTCTTGCCTCAGCCTCCCAGGTAGCTGGGACTACAGGCACCTGCTACAACGCCTGGCTATTTTTTGTTGCAGTTGTCATTGTTGTTTAGCTGTCCTGGGCTGGGTTTGAACCCAGCTCTCTCAGTGTATGTAGCTGGCACCATAACCACTGTGGTTCGGGTGCCGAGCCTCTAGCTGTTTCTTAAATCTGGTTATGTGTAAAAGATTCTTTTACCCAGGACCATGTTTCTATCCATGGAAACACAGAGACTGTGTCCTTCTAAAGGAAATAGGAATTTATTGTCTAAGCTTATTTACCTCTAATCAAAGATAGCCTAAATGTTTGCCAGAGTTCAGTATGCAATCTTTTTCTCCCTGCTGAGCAGGTGGCTGAAAGTAGTGGAATGTTGTTTTTCTGAATGTAGAATCATAATGTCCTTGGGAAAGTGCTCATTAAAAATGAAAAATCAGTCTATGTTAATTTGCATTTCAGTCCACTCTTGGGTAGATTTTTATATCTGGTTCTCACTATAATTATTTGCATCTCTGGTGGAAATACCATATCCATTTGCAGATTAATTATGCCATTATCAAAGAATTAGAGGGAAATCTTCAAAATTCATTGTTAACATTTAAAGAAAATATACAGAAACCTGATATAGAAGAGATAAAACAGATTTTTCTGAGTGTATCATAGTGGGCAACAAAACTAGCACTTATCTTTAGGTTGATGATATTATTAAATATTTAGGCTTTCTTTTATGGAGTGTTGGTTTGGAGGATAATAAATTGGTCCAGAGGGCTCAGTAGTTAAGCTCCATTGCACGTTTATTATGATCTCTGTCTCAGCCTTCAGTCACTTAAAAATGTTGATGAGTGCATATTGTGGGCTACATCCTTTGGAAGGCAGTTAGGATACTGTCCTGAGAACCGCTGTTCTGTGCAACTCTAGAGTCGCCATTTACTTCACTCTGTAGTCTATGAATGGTCCCCTTTGGAGTTGTGCACTTAAAAAATATGAGGACCTGGGCGGCGCCTGTGGCACAAGGAGTAGGGTGCCAGCCCCATATGCCAGGGGTGGTGGGTTCAAGCCCAGCCTAGACCAAAACTGCCAAAAAAAAAAAAAAAAATGAGGACTTATGCAGAGACCCTGGAATTCCAAGTAAGGAGAGTCTGCAATCCTGTGGGAAACAGATTTACAGACTCTCAATAATTCTCATGTTATGTGTGAGTGGGGACATGCAGGAATAGAACAGAAGAAGGAGCTCTTCCTTTTCTTAGGATGGACTGGGATATCTGGAAAGGTTTTTCAGAGGAAGCCCTACTTAAACTGAGTCTTGAAGGATCAGCAGGAAATGAAAAAGTTGGATGGTTTTCTCGGCCAACCTAGTAATCTGTGCAAAGGAACAGAGACGTGCAAAAGCATGCTGCATTTGCAAGATTTGCACATATTTTGGTATGACTGAAGTGTGAGATTCAGAAGTGTGGGAATGTTGGGTTTCAGTGCAGATGCCTGTATCCTAAAACGTTGGGGTTTTAGGGCGGTGCCTGTGGCTCAAAGGGGTAGGGTGCCGGCCTCATATGCTGAGGTGGCAGGTTCAGACCCAGCCCCAGCCAAAAACTGCAAAAAAAAGTTGGGGTTTCAGGCAGCTGTCTGCATTCTTGTTTCTCAGGGTGTTCTTGGCAGAAGAACAACAAGACACCCAAAAGTAAAGCAAGCATGAAACAAAATTGAGGCAAAGAAAGAAAGGTTCACAGAGTAAGGGCAAGGTACAGGCTTACAGAACAGGATATATTTGCCATAGACAATGAATGGGCCTCTATGACAAGAAAAGGGGCTTTGGTTATGTGGTTTTGGCTGGGTTGAGCCTATCTGGTGGTTCAGAGGTCACCAGGGAACAGAACTGTCATGATCCTCTCTGGAAGTCCATTGGGGGGTGTGGACCACATGTGTATTTAATGGCATGACAATTAGCCTTAAGGCTGTTGTAGGTCGCCTTCAAGACTCTATTGTACCTGTTGCTAGGCCTGTGGGTTAGAGTCCTCTGCATCCTTTAGCAGTTAGGGCTGGTGGGGTGTTTCCTCCTTCCCAGATGTGAGCAGTCACTGGGGACAAAATTAAGGTGCTTGGCACCAAGATGGGGGCCTCTTGCCGCACATACTTGTCCTTTTTTCCCCAAGAAGAGCCAGAATCCTAACTACCTAACAGGAATTTGATGAAGCAAAGCGTTTAACCTTTCTGTGCCTTCATTCCCCATTTAGTAAAACAAAGAAAACATCACCACTGAACTCATGTGAGTTCTATTTATTTATTTATTTTGGAGGCAGAGGGCCACTTTGTCACCCTCGTTAGAGTGTTGTGGTGTCTTAGTTCACAGCAACCTCAAACTCTCGGGTTTAGGGATCCTCTTGCCTCAGCCTCCTGAGTAGCTGGGACTACAGGCACCTGCCGCAATGCCCAGCTATTTTTAGAGATGGGGTCTCGCTCTTGCTCAGGCTGGTCTTGAACTCCTGAGCTCTGGCAGTCCACCTGCCTCAGCATCCCAGAGTGCTAGGATTATAGGCATGAGCCAAAGCACCTGGCCATTTTGCGAGTTTTAAATGAGATATAAATAAAATGTTTAGGATAGAGCCTGACATGTAAAAGGCACTTAACAAATGGCAGCTACTATTGTTGACAATGAGAACAATCGTCATACATGAGGTTGAAAAAGTAGGCAAAAGCTGCACAGCCTATGCTGAGGGTTTTGATGTAATACTGTTGGGGGAAATTGCCGAAGGATATTTTTTTCTTTAAATATGATTCACAGGTTTTTATTTTTTTTTTTAATAAGCTCTGTGTCATCATTTTGCAAGGCTGATGCATACTACTCAAAATTATCAGAGACTGAAGAAAAATGCCATTTTATCCTTTTACACAAGAAATGGAAACCCCTCAACGTGCTGTGATAATTATGGCAACAAGGTGGGGTATTTTCTTCTCATGAATTGGTAAACCTCTGAGCTCCTGTGTTAACATCAAAGGGTTTCTTAAGTGAGGATGAGGAGAGTCTGAGCAAATGCAGGTAAATGCTTTGAAGGGCTAGTTTTATTGGATATTGTTATTTTTGTAATTTTTGTAAGGCCACCCCCTTCAGTGTTGCCAACCCAGCGGCTCAGCCTTGCTCACCTCCTCCATGTCTGCCAGATGAGAATTCTCACAGCTCCTGGTTCCAGACACCATCTTCTTTGGAGATGCTGGTGACACTCTGCTTTTCTCCTCTCTCTCTTTTGCAGATATCCCTTTGTTTGACCCATTCTGCCACCACTTAAAACAAACAAACAAACAAAACATGTGCTTTCAGGAGATATCATGGTTTTCTACTTTATCTCAATTTTCTTTAAGGCTGATGGCTCTTTGGTGATATTTGGGGGTTTGCAGTAATCTCAACAATAAATGGTTTCTATAGTATTCATTTATTCATGGCATTCAGAATCTAAACAGTGGGTTATTTCTGGGGCTATTTAGTCAGTTAAGCCTGTCTACTGTGGGTGAATTCACAGTACTATTGATTATGTGGGATGGTCTTTCCATTCCTAAATGTCATCTCATTTTCCTAACCTGTTGTTTTAATCATCTCTTATACTAGATTTTGAAATTCATTATGTCTGGGAACCAGCAGTTCAATGAATGAGATGGGAGGATAAGATTTGTCTTCAGAGTTGCTATGTTTGTATAATAATAAACATTCTTTTATCAAGGGAGTAGTGTAGGCCTTTAGAATTTGGTTATCTTTTTACTGAATGTTTGGGGAATATAAACATTTATTTCACTGAATTTCATGCTACTTTTTAATGCTAGAGTGTTACCTTATACATTCTACCAAGCATTGTAAGGTCAGACTAATTAAGCAATAATTTACAAAAAAAAAGGTAATGGGCAGCACCTGTGGCTCAAAGGAGTAGGGCTCTGGCCCCATATGGCGGAGGTGGACGGTTCAAGCCCAGCCCCAGCCAAAATAACTGCAAAAAAAAAAAGTAATAATGCTAGCAAAGACAAAGAATATTGTCATTTTAGGTGGTAAATTTTTTCTTGTCCTCACCTTTATTCTGTGATCTCTTAACCATACAGATCTGTGTAGCCCCCCAAAATTGATTTTATGTTTGATATCACAATTACCTTGATTTCTTTAACAATAGTTGTTTAAAGTACTGAAGCATTTTATACATCCTTGACATTTGCATTTTTAAACAAAATTAGAGTTTAAGAAAAGGGGAGAAGGCCCATATAAATTCACTGGCTTTTGGAACATGCATTCTGAATATTGTTTTTAAGCATTTCAACAAAATGCTGTGATGGAATACTAAAATCATTGCTCATTATCTCAAATTCCCTTGTAGGTCATTTGTTCTTAACTGTTAAAAAAAAAAAAGTGTTCACTGTGTTTTTGCTCCAAAGGAAATCAGTTGCAATTGTTCATAATGGGTGCTTATTTAAAAATGAAAGCTGTGAGGAAAACTACACTTCTAATTTTAATACTTCAAACATTACAGATGTTGGCATTGTGATAAAACAGAGCTTGCCTCTGGTATAATTTTAATGGGCTGTTCCATATAGCAGTTATAATGAAATATTTATTAAAATACCTATGCTGTGCTGAAAATTGGGGGTGTACCTGTGCTATACTTAATTCTGTACTGTAGCAAATCATTTTATAATGATTTCTGGTACATATTTTTATTAATACATGAGAAAAAATAGTTGTTCTCCCTTGTCTGAGTTGGAATAAACTCTTAGCAAAAATCTAAGCAAGAGCACCAGTGCTATTTTTAAATGTGCAGGGCATGTTTTTCTTTTTCTTTTTTCTTTTGGCAGTTTTTGGCCAGGGCTGGGTTTGAACCCACCACCTCCAGCATATGGGGCCGGCGCCCTACTCCTTTGAGCCACAGGCTCCACCCATGTTTTCTTTTTCTTAAAAACATTTCTCCAGCAAAATTGGACCTCAGATTTTAAGAAAGAAATATAATTGTATAGATAAATACTAATAGATTACAGAAAGTAATTTGCTAACTTATTGAGAAAAGCCAAAAAGCACATAAAAATATCAAATTCGTTAATTTTTAAAAATAAAAAACAAAAGTGCCACTTTTTATTGTCTTAAGTTTAAGAAGAATGGTTATACCAATGTTGAAATAGAGGTAAAGCGGCCTGGCACCTGTAGCACAGTGGTTGCGGCACCAGCCACATGCACTGAAGGTGGAGGGTTCGAACACTGCCTGGGCCAGCTAAACAACAGCTAAAGAACTGCAACAAAAAATAGCTGGGCCTGTAGTCCCAGCTACTTGGGAGGCTGAGGCAGGAGAATCGCTTAAGCCCAAGAGTTTGAGGTTGCTGTGAGCTGTGACAGCACAGCACTCTACTGAGGGCGACATAGTGAGACTGTCTCAAAAAATAAAAAAAAGAAGAGAGGTAAAGAACAAGTATTCTAGGGTCTGTTGAGAATGCGGATTGATATATAAGTTCTAAAGGGTGATGGTGGTATGTTTATAAGAAGCCTCTATCCTTAGATAATCAAATTATAGTTATTTGATCCATTGAATACCTTGTAGCCATATAGAATGATCCTGTGCAGGGAAAGATGGCATAATATGGAAGGCATTATGCAAGCTAGTATGCATAATATGGTCTCGTTTATTGTTAAAAAAGGAGTGTGCACTAAGATTTGATAGATATCTATAATAAAACAGAACAGAGGCTGTCCTGGGTAATGGATTGTAGGAAATCTCTGCTTTTTTGTATAAGAAATACAGACGTGTGTTTGTGTGAGAGCCAGTCTCTGTCAGTTGTCCCAGGCTAGAGTGCCATGACCTTACCCTAGCTCACAGCAACCTTAAAGTGCTGGGTTCAAGTGATCCTCTTGTTTTAGCCTCCCTAGTAGCTGGGATTACAGGCACCTACCACAAGGCCTAGCTAATTTTGCTATTTTTAGTTGAGAGAAGGATCTTGTTCTTGCTCAGGCTAATTTCCTAAGCTCAAGAGATGCTCTTGCCTCAGCCTCCCAGAGACATTTCTTACAAGGAAAAAAAAAAAAGCTTTTGCCAGGCATTGTGGCTCACACCTGTAATCCCAGATCTCTGGGAGGCCAAGGAGGGTGGATTGCTTGAGCTCAGGAGTTTGAGACCACCCTGAGCAAGAGCAAGACCCCATCTCAAAAAAAAAAGAAAAGAAAGAAAGAAAACTAGGTGTTGTGGTGGGCACCTATAGTCCTAGCTCCTGAGGAGGCTGAGGATCACTTGAGCCCAGATGTCTGAGGTTGCTGTGAGTTAAGCTGACGCCACGGCACTCTACTGAGGGTGATAAAGTGAGACTCTGTCTCAAAAAAAAAAAAAATTAAAAATCAAAAGATACTCTTTAAATTCAGAGTGCAAGCCCCAGTTGGTCTTAGCACATTTGGGGGGTATTGATACTATTAAGTAGGGTAACCGTAAAATTTATTGGAAGGAGTTTTGAGAGAATCAGTATAAACCAGAATTTTTCCATGTAAACCGGACAAATAGACACAATACTATTTCACCTTTTTTAAAATATAGAGCAAGCGGCACCTGTGGCTCAAGGAGTAGGGCGCCAGCCCCATATGCCGAGGCTGGTGGGTTCAAACCCAGCCCCAGCCAAAAAAAAAAAATAATAAAATAAATAAAATATAGAGCAAAAAACAGACATCTAAGGTTTTTTAAGGTATCAAAATAATCTTAGTATGAGACCTTCACAAAGATAGTGTGCATGCCTGTATAAGCACACGTACTGCAAATCAGTCTTGCTTATAGATATTAATGAAAAACCTTTCAAGAAAATATCATCAAATAAAATTTGGCAGCATTGCATTAAATAAATACCATGGGGTCCATTGAAATTATGTAAGTTTGATTCAATATGGGAGAAGTTTATCTATTAGACTAAAACAAAAAATCTATATGGTCATCTTAATAGGTGCTGAAAAATGCTTTGCTAAAATTCAAAATTTGGTAAAACATTGATGATGGCAGTGATTACCTGAATGTGTCAATTTATCAAGACTCACTGAACTATATTCTTTAAGTGGAAAGTAAATTTTATTGCATATAAATTATATGGCAATAAAATTAACTTTAAAAAGAACAAATAAAATTAGTTTATGGAAACTGGAAAAAAAATCAGACACATTCCTCAGTAAAAAGAAAAAAAATAAAACTTAATAAAATAAGAATAAGTAGAATTTGTGATTCCATTTAAATGTATAGCTTCCTGCCAAACTAGCATATTTCATGAGCCATGAGAAGCATTCCCATCTAAACCACATGGTCAAAATGCAGACTTTGACTGAAATTGTAAACCTTCCACAGAAAATACATACACATCATGAGATAAGAGGAAGAAATAATAGATAGAAATATTGGATAGGAAGTTGCAAACCTATTATTATTTGCAGGTGTTTCAATTGCATATCTAGAAAGTAGAGAAACTGAACAATTATTTGAAACAAAAAGAAGTCAGTAAGATGGGGGTAGTTATAACTAATGCTGGTGGGACGGAGGTGGGAAGAAAAGGAAAAAGTAGATGTACACACGATCCTTTAGGAGAAGTTTCAGAGGCATTGGGCACCATTCTTACACACCTTACTCCAGCTTCTAGGCCAGAAACTGCTGTGAGACCTGGCTGCTGTCCCCTTAGAGAGCACATGGTCAGAGACAAGTGTTGGGTATAAATAAATAGGACAGGCCAGGTGCAGTAGCTCATACCTGTAATCCCAGCGCTTTGAGATACTGAGATGGGAGGATCACTTGAGGCCAGGAGTTGGAGGATGCAGTGAGCCATGATTGCAGCACACCACTGCTTTTTCGCCTGGGCAACAAAGTGAGACCCTCTTAAAAAAAAAAAAAAAAGAAGAAAAGAAAAACTATTTTTTCAAAGAATGGATTTTCAGAGATCCCAGCTTGTTTTGATTAGGTTATATCATATTAGCTTATCGATTTTTTTTTTTTTAGTTTAACACCTACAAATTGTGACAGTACACGTTTCTAAAAATCAGGATTATTAACCTCTATTGAAAAATTAGAATCTGTGACACCTAGGGCAAGAGTTGGCTGGAATTAAACAGGGGTCGTCAGGCACCAGGAGGTGCCCAGGCCTCTCCATTCCACACAGTGCAAATGCTTTCTCTCCTTGCTGTGGCCCCTTATCTATCCATCGGCCCTTGAAGGCATTTCACTGGGGAACCCCAAGTGTTGACAATAGAGCAGAGATACTGGGAAAACCTGCTGAGCTCTTAATTGTAAAGCATTGCCTTTAGGAATTAGCTTGTCACTCTGTTGAGAAAAGTCATGGAAACATTTGAACAAATAATTAAATATTTATTTTACTAAATATATAGCTTATTTATGCCTCCTAATACATCCCCCAGGTTATTTTTTAAATGGGAAAATTATTTTTAAAATGAAGAGAAAATCAAGGCCCTTCTTTTCCGGGAAGTGGGCATCTCCCAGAGTGCCTTCTTCCTTCTGAATTCTGCGGCTTGTACAGGGTGCTTTTTAGCCCAGGGGAATCTTTCTGTTTTTTGACACATCATTAAAATTAATTGAACCTTTAGATTTTACATTTTCCAAAAGCAAATTAAGTAGGAAACATGGGATAGGTTTCCACTGGTGTTTTTTTCTAGCTTATATTTTATCTCTGAGAGCCGGATCTGACGGGGATTTTAGAAGCAATAGCCTTATCAACACATTTTCCCCTCATTTTTTTTTTTTTGAGGAAATGTGGAAGTTGTCAGTGATGGAGCAGATTAAATATAGGTAGTACTATGAAAGTGTAACTGTGACTTAGGAAGAAAAGAACAATGTAATTTCCAGATTGAGCTAATCTAAAGCCTGTGTTATAGACTATAAATAAATAAATAAATATTCATAACCTAATTACTAGTGCCCTCAAAGCCCTCTCTTCAATCAGTTCTAGAGTTTTGTGACCCAGTCGTCTGTCTATCTCTCTATCATCATCACCAGCGTTTCTCTCACCACTAGTTACTTCTCAGGAAAAAAAGAAAAGTTTAAGAAAATTCTTTACTTAAAAAAAAAAAAAGAACATTCTTTACTTAAGAACCCTTCTCAGACCTATCATTGTGACACTGCTTTGCTTGCTTTTTTTTTTTTTTTCAGGAATGCCTAGCAGAGTTCCTGGCACCCAAGTTGGACCTTGACAATTTTTTTCTCAATTTGAATGAGCCAGATTTTTCAAAACAGCCTTTGTCACTGTCTCCAGTTTTTACCATCTACTTAGGGTGTAGCTCCTCCCATCTGGTTTTTCTACCTTCCCTGCTTTCCTCTACTAGAGTTCTCTCTCAAGATCACCAGTTCCTCCCCCAGCATTTCTTAGCCATTTGTGACAAGTGACCTCTTGGTGGTGGGATGTCATCCAAAATCCTCTTTATTTTTTCCTCTCCCAGTAAATGTATTCAGTGGGGAAAGGTCTTTCCCTGCTTCTGCATTAACAACTTGAGAAGCTTTCTTTCTTTTCATCTTAGGCAATAAAATGTCCCATTACGTCAAATCACTGATTTAAGCCAGTACCTCTCATGTCCATGCAATCGGCAAAGGCTCCAACTTCATTACAGCTGCTGTTTCACCTTACAAAAGCCATGTGCAGGCAAAAAGTCTCAGCCTCCAAGAAGGAGCATGGGTCTCCCCCTATCTTTTCCTGTCTTTGCCACCAGTCCTCCTGAGCTTGCTGAGGCCTGACCTCTCAAGGTCAAAATAAAGATGAAGGAGAGAAGGGATCTAAATTAATTTGAGTTTTGACTCGTTTGTCTGGAGAGACCGTTGTGCATTTCATTTTCAAGAAGAAATACTGTAGTAGGTTTGGGATAGGGAGAACTGAGTTCATTCGTAGACGAGAATGTTAGAGAACGTATGTAACATACACTGGAGGTATTATGGTGACAGTCTAGAGACGAGCCAGTCCTGTCTAGAGAGATATGTATTTGAAAAATATCAGCATATCGATCACAGTTAAAACTGTGGCAGTGGTTTCTGTTGTATACAGGAGGAGTTTAAAGTGGAAGAGGACTCCAGCATCAAACATGGGGAAGCAATCCTGATAGACCTCACCACACATCCTGGCTCTGGCCTGGATGTCATTTTGACGTTGAAGGAATTGTTGGCTCTCTGAACCTCACTTTACCCACTGATAAAGGTTAGTGCAGGTGATGTCTAAAGTTCTTTTCAAATATAACATTCTATAATTTTATTCCTCTGCATTAGTTCTCACAACCGTTTTCAGACAAGTAGGCCTTTTATTAATTGCTTAATTTTTTAACCTGTTAATATCTGTAAGCCCATGCAATTACATGTACCCCTCATTTGTCTTTCTGATTGCAGAATGATTATTCTGTACTATCAACTCCACTAACATTCTTTGAAGAAAATCTAGAGTACCATACAAATGCTGGGATTGAGGAATACAACTGTATTTCATAAGATGCAATAGGGCAGAGGTGGGGAGCCTGCAGCCTTTTGACTAAATCCAAATTTTTATAGATCAAATCCTTTAATTTTTATAATACATTATTGTTCGCCTTTTATGTTTTTATTTTATTTTTAGAATGAAAATACTCAAAGTACCAAAGGATAAAGTAAGTTTCAATGAAACAGTCATCTCGCATTGACTGGCACAATTAGAACATTAGTAAGTGGGGCAATGCCTGTGGTTCAGTGGGTAGGGCACTGGCCCCATATACCAAGGGTGGCTGGTTCGAACTCACCAAGGCCAAACTGCAACAAAAAAATAGCTGAGCGTTCTGGCGGGTGCCTGTAGTCCCAGCTACTCAGGAGGCTGAGGCAAGAGAATCGCCTAAGCCTAGGAGTTGGAGGTTGCTGTGAGCTGTGATGCCATAGGACTCTACTGAGGGCGACAAAGTGAGATTCTGTCTCTAAAAAAAAAAAAAAGAAGAAGAAGAAGAACTTTAGTAAGCCAGAAGGGCTAAATTGATGGCTGTTGTGCTCATGATTCTAACTTCCCTTGCCTGCCTGGCATTGATGCCCAAGTTTCAGGTTCTTGGTCTTGGGGATTTGAAGAATGAATGAAGAACCACAGATCAGTGGTAAGACAGGATTTATTCAGAAACAAAGAATAGAAAAACTACAAAAATCAAAGCTCTTGGCAGACAGAACTCAGATAGGGAACAAGCTTTCCTGCTCCCTCTCTGAAGTCTGTCTCTGGGCTCTCTGCTCAGGGGTATATATAGTCACAGGGGTTGGTTTGCCAGAACTCAATGTTTACTTTTAGAGCGAGGGTCTTTGTCAGTTACAGTCAGCTGTCCAAAGAACTCTCAGGCCTTAGAAACTTAGTGAAATTCACCAGTCAGAAGTGCACCTGGAGGAGACAGCAAGGTGCCACTGTCTCCCTCACAGCTGTCCAGCCCTTCCCGCTACTGGAGTCTCCCAGGCGGCAGGTCATGGCTCCGCCTGTCCTTCATCAGTATCACTATGACACAAGAGAGAGTTTATTGGGGTTGAGTCCACCAGTCTGTTATCAGCTTTTGACAGTGTTGCACTGTGCTTCTATTTAAAGTGGAATTTGTGAATAGCTGCACAGCTTGACAATATTTTTTAAATTCTGTCTGCTTAACAGCCCATCATATCAAAGAACACCAAGAGAATGCTGGAGGAAGAAAACAGATTTTTAAATGAGGATTGGGAATTGCAGTATTATCTTGTTTCTGCTACAGATAATTTGCTTGCTTTATTATATTGCAACATTAACAAACTTTAATGCTCATCAACATTATAACACTTGTAAGGACCACAGATATTTTACATGAATGGAAGAGGCAAAAAGGCTATATTGCAGAAATTAAAAGATGAAAAGCAAAAGCAAAGACAATTCTTTCAGGTAGCAGTAAGACCTGGAAATAATGCCACTGAAGCATCTTATAAAGTAGCTTATATACTCAGGAAAAAAGGAAGCCAATCAGTGATATAAAAATTATGAAAGAATGCACTGTCAAAGTTGTAGGGTGCTTAGACTCTGCTAGTGTTTCAAAGTACAAAGAACTGCCTCTTTCAAGAAGAACCATACTGATTGGCAGCATGAATTAATCATCACCTTAACAGAATAACTTCATGCAATACTTCCAAAGGAAAGCAGATATTGTTCAATCACTTTTGATAAATCAGTTGATAGTACTGACTTGGCACAGGTTTTCTATTTCATTTAAGTCAGAATATTTTCTTTGCTATGAAGAGTTACTTGCTTTGGGCACTCTTGTGAACAGACTCTTGTCCACAACTTCCAAGATAAATGCTGTGAAGTTGGACTGAATTTTGTAAATTTAGTGAGTGTATATTCAGATGGTGTACCTTCCATAACAGGAAAACATGAAGAATTTATTGCACAGATTAAAAAAAGTATGAACAGATCCAGATGCTCTCATTTCTTTTCATTGTCTCTTGCATCAGCAAAATCTTTATGGTAAAGCTAAAAAGCTACTCTTTTAATTGCTACTTTCCAGAAAGTTGTAAGTATTGCTAACTATATCATGCAAATGGAACACAGCATCATCAGTTCTGTAACATGCTAAAGTTGAAGGTATTCAGTGTGGATTTGCCATATCATTCTAACATGCATTGGCTATCAAAAGGACAAGTGTTAGCCAACATTTTATCTCTGTAAGACAGATGATTAAATTTGTGAAGAACATAATCAGCAATGTGAATTACTTAAGTAATATTTCTATAGGAATGCAGCATTGCTGTGTGATATCATGTCAATCTGTCAAATCAAAATGACTTGAACATTTCTTTGCAAGGTAAAAGTAAGCCTATATATGATATGTAGCAAAAAATCTAAGCATTTCCAAAAAAACTATTTTTTTTTCAAAACACTTCTTCAAAAGGAAATTTGAAATGAACATTATCCCCAGTTAGCAAAGGTCATTGATGAGCAGGATGACATAGGTGAATCATTTGAAGACTATGCGGCTGTTACGGACCTAGTAATTAGAGAATACAATGAAAGTTTTACTGATTTTGAAAATCATGACATCACACTCAAATCAGCATTTCAGCCTCACCTAATTGATATCACCAAGGCACCTAAAGAATGACAGATGGGATTGACTGAGCTCTCAGTAGATGACATTTTAAAGTTACCGTTTGATGCTAAGAAAGATCCAATTGAAATAAAGAAAAATGCAGTAGAATGGAATACCCACACCTTTGGCATCATGTCCTAAAAAAGGCTTTCTTGCTTTTCAAGCACTTATTTCTGGAATCTACATTCTTCTACCTAACCCAAAGCAAGATGCCCATAAGGTCACAAATGACTGATATCCACCTGGAAGATCAAGTGAAACTGTGGACCTCCATGTTGCAAACAAATATTCAAATGCTTTTCAACAAAAATCAGACACAACAAAGTCATTAAAAGGATAGTTAACTTTAATATTAACAATTAGTTTTCATTTTTTGAAATTACTAAGTGCATAGTAGTTAGATTTTTACAACACAATGTATATTTTAAGTAATTGAAATATCTTGAATTCAATTATATAATTGAAGTATCTTGAATGCAGCCTTATTTGATAACAGCAAAATTAATGTGGCCTTCCAACATGGAAAGGTTCCCCACCACTACTACAAAGAATGGTGATTAAGAGCTCAGCTTGTGAAGCCAGACCCCTGAACTAAAATTCTTTTACCATTTAACTTGCTATGTCACCCCAGGCAACTTAGTTAATCTCTCTGTATCTCATTTTCCTCATTTATAAAAAGAAGATAGCAATCTAGATCCCAGAGATGGAATAGGGATTAAATGAGTTAATATATACAAAATACTTACAGGGGTATTTGGCATAATACCCCCCTCACTGGATGCGAACTACCATTATATCCTAATGATAATAAGACAGTATTTTGGTGAAATATGTCTTAATTGTAAGAACTGAAGAAAAATACCATCTTAGACTTTTGATTTTCTAAAGGGGAATAAGTGGGAGCTTTCAGATGGCTGAAATCCATGGATGATTAAAATTCATTTCCTACCAACAAATTGAGTTGCAGGTAAAAAAACAAAAAAGGCACCTGGATCCTGAAATACAGTTATGTTCTGTTTATAAATTAGTTAGTATGAAAGAGGAGGAATTAGAGTGTCTCTGCCCTTAATATTTTTCCTTCCCATTGCATTTAGTCATGGTATGTAGCTCAAAGTAAAGCTATGTGGAAAGAGAAGAACAAATAGTGAACTGTCCATAATCAACCTTCCTATCTTAAAAGTCTTCCAGGTTAGGTTGTACTCTTGTTACTCACTAAAACCAAAACATTTCCCTAAGGCGTGTTGCATACGAATCTTCCAGTTTGAAGCAGCAGATTTTTTGGAATATTTGGTCCACTCCTCAAAACATATGACTAGGTGTCAGCTACATGGAGGGAAAGACACACACCTGAAGCAACTATTGAGATTTCTTGCCTCTTTGTCTAGTTTCTTCCCCTGTACTCCTCTTATTTTGTCTGAGAGTGAGTAGGTTCAACCTGCTTGTCAGGCACAGCCAAATATGTGTCCCCGTGCAGTTTACTGTATGCCAAGAAGGACAGTGACATGACAGCAGGAATTCAAAATGGGGTTTTAAATGAATAAATAAGAATAAGCCTCCGGGATTAGTCCCAATTGAAAAGTCCAGCACTACCAGCGAGGGGAGCTGAGACTGTCGGGAATTAACAAATAGCTTGCTGCCGGGGTTGTGGCATTCACTGATCCAGCCACATTTCAGTAACTGATGGCTCCGAGGCCCATGGTATCCATCTCAGATACACAGGCTCAGATAGTAAAGATCTTAGAAATATGGTTTTCTCCATTCATCCTTCTCAGAAACTCTCTACCCAATTGTATTCGAACCTTTCAATTCTTACTTCTTAGACCACAGAAAATGTATGGCTCTAAAATTATCGTAGTCTTAGGGAAAAGGTGAAGAAAGAATTTCCTTTCATCGAATCAAACTGAAAAATTAAAAAAAAAAAAAAAAAAAAAAACACCAGAGGAAGCCCTCTGGGAAGGGTGGTGGAAAAATGGTCAAAATCCTTTTATCATGGCACTGAGTATGTGAATGGAGAAACCTGTTTGTGCAGGGCCTTTGCCGTTTGCAAGGCCTACAATTAAGGATATCATATTATCT
The DNA here is from genome assembly GCF_027406575.1 of Nycticebus coucang. NCBI lineage: Eukaryota > Metazoa > Chordata > Mammalia > Primates > Lorisidae > Nycticebus > Nycticebus coucang. The sequence goes on from NC_069781.1 coordinate 79,333,558, forward strand.
GATCTTTACAACCAAAAGGTTGTGTCTCCACTTCACAAGTGAGAAAAGTGAAGCCTAGAGAGGTTGACAGACTTGCCCAAACTCCGGGCTTGGGGCTTTCTTGCTATAGTCCTGCTGTGCTCTCCTGTGTTGAGCACTTATAGAGGTTTCTCAAACACCCACCCAGCTTGGGTATGTAAATCCAACTAGATTTGCAGCCTTTGCATGTTTTAAATTTAACTTTATACATTCCTACAGCTGTCAGTTCTTGTATTTTCCTTCTTGGCAAATGGATTACTCCTTTAAAAGGAAGATAGCAACCAGGCAGAGAAAAGTATTGAGCCATACAAAGAGAGACTGATTGTAATCCTGGATTATGACCTACGAGGATTTTGGTGTCAGAGAAAAGACACCAAAAGATGGACTCTGCCTAAAATGTTTGAAATTAGTGAGGAACAAGGATGGGTATCAACCCCGTTTTCTATTCTGTTATAAAGACTTAAGGGAGTCTCATCTAGGGGCTAGATGGCTATTTTAGTCTTTTAATTTAATATCTTCCTTGATAATCCCCCTTGGAAAAAAATTGAACAGAGTAACTGCAATTCACATGTACTCGTTTCCTTGAATTTTGCAGAGATCCTAGGCTATCGGTTTCTTCCATCAAGACTTTGAGGCCCCTTTCTGCCCTTTCACTCCCCCATAGGAAGGATGTACATACGGCTTTTCACTGTAATCAACAATGAAAGTTGAGAGGGGTCAGTAGCCCCTTTGTAAAGTTCTGTCTTGATTTTCTAATCTTTGCTGTGGCTTTCAAGTTTTAAGAGTTAGATTAAGCAACTTAAAGTTATATCCCATGAAGAATGTGTGTATTTAATGGACCCTCAATAATTATTTGTAGAGTGATTGATAAGTTTCTGAGATCATTTACTATTTTTCTTTCATAAGGTTAACTAAGTAAGTTCCCAGTGGCCAGAAACATGTTTTTAAACACAATTTTCACTCTTCACATATGTTCTAATGGCCCCTACTGATTTTCTATGATGCTACTTTAATTCTATTCCATTTCATTAGTTGTGCTAGGAGGATACAATGGAAAAGGCAACAGAGACTACTGTGCTTGGACAGAATACACAAAGATTGCAGTGGAGAAAATAAAAGGCAATATAATGGACTTCATGTCTTCCTTCATGCCTTCTTAGAAGGAGCTAATTTTGAGGGAACAAGGCCAGGAAAAGATGATGGTTCTCTTAGTGATCTGTAACTGGCCTCAGACAGATCTTCATGGTTTATGTGAGGTCACTGGAATCTTTGGTGTTTAGGGCTACAATGAAATGCAACTCAAGGGATGTGTGCGCTTCTATCTCCTTTCTCTCCACTGTCAAGGCCAGCTGGATGCTCTTCCACTAATGCTGCTGTGTGTCAGAGAGATTTGGAAGCACAGCATTCCAGTTTAGAGTTAGACTCATGGTTAGTGTTTGAACAAAATATCTTTTTTCTAATTGAAGTGTATTCTTATTCAATTCTGTCCTTCTCCATTTATATTCCAAGTTCACATGCTGTTTTTCTCCATATTAGTAACATTTTGATGTCTAACTTTACATATTGCAAAGTGTACATATTTCAAATATTTAGTTCCGTAATGGTTACATATGTATACACCCATGTAAACCAACACACAGATCAGGGTATAGAAAATTTTCTTGTGCCGTCTCCCAGTTAGTCCTAAGAATAATCACTATAGTGGTCCCGGACCCTTTATCCAAAGGGAGAATACACTCCAAGAGGCCCAGTGGATGCCTCAAACCACAGAAACTAAACCCTACATATGCATTGCCACCTAGTACCAGGGTTGATCCATATGTCCTTCCGTGTTTCATGCCCTGATACCTCAACACTTTTATAGATGTGGTTTCTATTTGACATCTTCCAGAATAGCCTGGTTTTATCATAATTTAAGACTTTCTTTGGGTGGTATCCTTTCTCCTTAGTCAACTTCTCCAACTTTGCTGGAACTGTGGTAGCAGCTTCTTCACTGGGAGATGCATCCTGTCCTGTAACTTTTGTATTTGTCAGTCCAAACCTATTTCTGAATTGGCGTAACTGTCTTTTGCTTGCAGTAAATGGCTTGGTGGCGCTCGTTTCAGGGGATCCCTTGCTGATGTCTTTGTATAGGCTCAGTGCTTTCTGTCCCAACATGTTGCTGTCAGTCAGAATATGTTTTCTGTTCTTACCGTCCACCCACCACTTCATGTTTTTCCCATTTTAACTAAGCACTTAACCACATACTGTGGCCATAAGTTTTGCAATTTGAGATGCAACAGAGAATGTGGCGCTTCTTTTTCCTTCTTCACCATTTCACAGATGGAAGATGTGTTCTTACTGTAGATTTTAGCAACCTGGCTGTCAATTGTCATTTTCACCTTTACACTTAAAGGAAGCACTTTATGGCCTTTCTTTGTTATATGTGAATTGCCAGCATCACTACTTTTGCACTTTGGTAAAATATTTTACTTAATATTTTATTAAGTAAAATAATGGGAACATAAGGCCTATAGATACCATGACAGTAAAATGGATAACCAAGATGGGTACCCAGTCACTAATGGGCAAGGAGCATCTAATTGTGGATACACTGGACAAAGGGATGATTCATGTCCTGGGTGGGACAGAGCCAGACAGCCTGAGATTTCTTTATGCTACTCAGAATGTTGTGCAGTTTACAACTTACGAATTGTTCATTTCTCGAATTTAATATTCAGTGTTTTCAGACTGAGGTTGATCACGGGTAAGTGAAACTGAGGAAAGCGAAACTGTGGATAACTGTATTTTGACTTCTACCTCTATAAATTGATTTTGGCTGTTGTCAAACTTCATAAAAATGAAGTCATAGTATATATACTCCTTTGTGTTTGATTTCCTTTTTTCATTTAAAATTATGCTGTAGCTTATACATTCGTGGAGTAAAGATTTCATTCAACATTATACTGTAGTTTATACATGTCATTGGATAAAGAATTTCACCCATTGGACTTTTGATGCACATTTGGGCTATTTCCCCTTTGGGGCTATTATAAATAATAATGCAAAGAACATTCTTGTGTATGTCTTTTAGTAGATGTAAGTCCTCATTTCACTTGGGTATGTCCCCAGGCCGGGATTATGCAATCACTGGCTAGTCTTACATTTTCTTTTAATAGGTACTGTCAAACATTTTTTTGTAAATGTTTATACCTGTTATTATTCCTAAGTTCCTATGCTTTCAACAGTACAGTTTTCTGCTGTAATATTTTTACTCTAGGTTGACAATCCTAGATGATGTGAAATGTTGAGCTATTTGCTATCCCATCTCAGATTACATACACACACATTCATATTTTACTTTCATTCTATACAGATTCAGAGGTGGAAATTTGCCTTGTAATATGCTTGGAAGTGTAATACTGAAAAATTGTCCTTATGAATTAAAAATAAATAGCTAGTTTTAAAAAATATAGTATTAATCACAATAAAGTTTAACTATTGAATAGATGTCTAGTTTTATGTCTTAGGAGTGAGCATGAATCTCAGCTGAGTATATGGTATTTAATTCATAGTGTGAAACCACAAGGGGAAACTGACTCAGGGAAGGTCTCTTGGATCCTGCCTCTGGCATCATTCATTTGCAACAGGCTGGATTGCATTTTATGGTTGCTATTTTCTCTTACTTATCCTTGATTCCTCTGAAGGGAAGTAGTAATTCAATATATTAAACACTGCTTAGAATCCTTAGCATGGAGCGTTTTCATTGTATGAAGTGTTGATCAGCATAAGGCCAAAAAAGAATAGAAACTTTGGGCTTCAGTTCCTTAGTTCAGACAATGGTTCCAGTAACCTACCTGGGTAGGCTGGAGGGCAGGATAAATAATAATAATATTCCCAGTATAAGAAAAAGAACTGTCAAAATAAAGATTTCTTAGAATCAGTCTAGAAAAGGCTGTTAGGCAGAATTTTCAGATAATAGAGTTCTCTTCTCTTTTGGAAAAAGCTGTGTAAATCCATCCATTCATTGCTTCTTTATCATTCATTTGCACAATGATTCAGCAAGCATTTACTGAGTACCAGGTTCTTCCTCCTGTTCTAGATGGTAAGCATACAGCAGGGAACAAAGCAAAGCCCTTATTCTTAGAGAGCTCACCTTCTCAGGAAGGAAAGAGGCAAGGAAATATATACAAGTGTTGTGTGGTACTATGGTGGAAAATAAAAACAAATCGAGAGGGGACTGTAGGCTTGGTGTTTGGAACTGTGTTTGCTTTTTGTAAGGAAAGGTTAGGGAAAGCCTCCCAGTCAGTTACATTTGTGCAAGGACGTGAAGAAACTGAATAGTGCAGATATCCACGGGAAGAAGAGCAGTCCAAGCAGAGGAAGGGGCATGCTTGGTGGGCTCAAGGAAAATAAAAATGCCTCTGCAGTTGGAGGAGAGGTAGTGAGCAGAAGAGTATCTAGACCAGTGATTTTCAACCAGCGTGCCGCAGCACACTGATGTGCCGTGAGAGGATCTTGGATAGGCTATGAAAATTTTTAAAGAACATTAATTATATTATTTTCAAAGACGTTCAAAGCACAGTAAGTATATCCTTTTTCACTCTTGTTTGATCAACATAATTTAAGTGTGCCTTGGAAGTTTAACTATAGGTTCAAGTGTGCTGTGAGATAAAATGTTTTGAAAAACACTCCTAACTCCTGTAGTTAGGTCAGAAAGATGGAAGGGACTCAGATCAGATAGGGCTCTGTAGGCCACTGTAATGACCTCAGCTTTTTCTCTGAAGGATTTTGAACATAGATGTGATTCAGTTTTTTTTAGGATTATCTTAAATATTGGTTAGATAACTGATTTGTATGGACAAGGGTAGAAACAAGGAAACCAGCTAAAATCTCTAATAGGTGTGTTTTATTTTATGGACTTATCACCATCACTGTGCTTTATTAGTAAGTGAAATAATTGTGTTTATCCAGATGTGGAAAACCAATAGCACATTTGAGCCACATTATTAGTAATTTAATAATGTGCAAATTAACAATATGCTATAGGTGTTACCAAATACGTTATTTATTAATGCTCTTTTCCATTTACCCAACATTAATTTTTTTTCGGGACATTCTTCCTCTTCTCTCGCATTTTTATTTGTAACTTGTGCGATTCTTTCAGCCACAGTAGTTATTTGTGACTCCTCTTCATCCTCTGCACATCCAGGCAGTCAGGTGGTGATGTTGATGCTGTCTCCCAAACCCACCTCCTACTTTTTCCATTCCCAACTTTGGTCTTAGACCTTCCTTTTGAATCTCAGAGGTAGCCATCAAATTCTCCTTCTGTAATCCATACGAAATTCAGCAAATAGAATGTAGGTTTTTGGAGACCTTAATTATGATTGCTCCAGATCTTTGTTCTTCCGTGTACCACCTGTAGGGCTTTTTGCAATTTTTGACTTCATTTGTTTCTCTATAAAATCAACCATAACAATATCTAATTTATAAGATTCCAGTGAGGATTACATGAGAAGATGGAATGTTTAAAGTGCCTGGCAGCAAGTTCGCACTTACAAAATGCTGGTTCTTTCCACCTGCTGTTATTCTATTACTACTTTGGTACTCTTAATTTGCACACATCAAAATGTGCTCCTTCTTTATCTCAGTAAATTATACTACATCTATGCAGTTTAATTAAAAAATCTATGAGTCTTCTTTGAATAATCTATTTCTCTTACCATCTAAATTTAATCCATCTGCAAATCCTATTGATTCCACTTCCAAAACATACCCTGAATTCATCTGCTTCTCCTCACTGCCACTGCTGTAACCTAGTCCAAGAATCTCTTGTGTGTACTGTTTCCATAGGCTCCTAATCCACCCTTCTGCCTTCACTCTTGCCCTCTTTCCATCCCTTTTCCACAGAGCCAAAGTGATATTTAAAACATAAACCAGATTACTTGAGTCCCTTGCTTAGAATTCCCCAGTGGCTTTTCATCATACTCAGAATGAGATTCAAAGTTTACCCTCTCTAAGCCCTCTCCCACTTATACTTCATCTGCACTGCCCTTCTTTCTTTTCCTACTAACTCATCAAACTTATAGCTGCCTTGGGCCTTAGCACTTGCTATTTCTCTGTCCTTGGAATATTCATTCCTCAGATGTCCACATGACTTTCTGCTGTGTATCATTTAGAACTCAGCTCTATCTAATGGCTTCCTGCCTTCTGTCAATAGTGCTCCATCACACCGTGCATTTTATTTTTTCCTAAGGCTTACCACTGAAAATAGCCTACTTATATATCCATTTTCCCCCAGTAAAAATTAAATGCCCTCATGTAAGGTCCATTTTGAAGCACAGTGTCTGACACATAGTAGGGAGGCAGAAAAAAAAAAACCTTGAATGACAGAAAAATAGACCCACTTTTAATGAGATATCAAAATTTGATATTGGTTACATAAGGGAAGGATAGGGTTTTATTTTAAAATTGATAATCTATTGGTTTTCCTTTAATCCCTCATACCTCACACATATGCTTGTGCTGAAAATATGACTGTAAATAAAACAATAGTAATACAATCCTCGGTTTGGGATTTTTTTTTTCCCCCTCTGGCCTTCTAGATAGTTCTAAGTTTACTCTTCTCTCCATCTCCTCCTCTACACTACTACCTTAGAGCAAATTACCATCGTCTCTGGCCCTTTTCCTGTAAGTTTTGATCTCAGTGCTCTGTTCTTCAGAATGCAGGCCAGTGAGCTTTTCAGTTGCTGTTACATCTGTGCTTGAAAACGTCTATAGTTTTCCATTGTTCTCAAGGTAAAAACCAGAATCCTCTCTTATCACGCCAGCCCTGCCTCTCCACTCCAGGCCACATTTGCTCCTCCCCTCCTGGTTCCAGCTGCCACCTCGCTGGGTAGCCTCAGCTTCCCGCGCCCGGCGATGTTCTACAGCGGGTTCTGCACCCATTTTGTCTACCTCCTCGGATTTCGGATTGTCCCTTCCTCTGGGAAGCCCTCCCTGATTAGGCCAGTGTCACTCCCCGTCATGCAGGCCACATCATCCAGGGCCTCTCTCTCAGGATTTGTATTTGTTTTATAATTACATACTCCTGAATACGACAACCTTAGTTAATTGCGCTAACGTGCGCTGGGACTAAAAAGGTGTTTGCAGTACTGACTAGCCGCCCGCCACTCCTAGCCCCTCCCCCGAGGGCTTCGGCGCAGCTATTACGCATTAAGCCGGCGCCGCGAGCGCAGACATAGCAGGCGCCTGCGCGAAGGGGCGCCGCATGCGCAGAGAGGTGAGCTGGCTGACAGATTCTTGGTGGTGGTGGCGGCGGCGGCGGCGGCGGCGGCTGCGGCGGCCCTGGGCTGCGGGGAATGGGAGTTCTAGGGCCCTGACTGAGCACCGCCCCCGCCTCCCTGTCCGCGACATGGCTCAGGAGAAAATGGAGCTGGACCTGGAACTGCCTCCGGGTACGGGCGGGAGCCCGGCGGAGGGCGGCGGCACTGCCGGCGGCGGGGGCCTCAGGAGGTCTAACAGCGCCCCCCTGATCCACGGCCTCAGTGACACTTCGCCGGTGTTCCAGGCCGAGGCGCCGAGCGCCAGGAGGAACAGCACGACGTTCCCGAGCCGCCACGGCCTGCTGCTACCAGCCTCCCCTGTCCGCATGCACAGCAGCCGCCTGCACCAGATCAAGCAGGAGGAGGGCATGGACTTGATCAACCGAGAGACGGTCCATGAGCGGGAGGTGCAGACCGCAATGCAGATAAGCCACTCCTGGGAGGAAAGTTTCAGCCTGAGTGACAACGATGTGGAGAAATCCGCCTCCCCGAAGCGCATCGATTTCATTCCTGTGTCACCAGCACCGTCACCCACTCGGGGAATCGGGAAGCAGTGCTTTTCACCATCCTTGCAAAGTTTTGTGAGTAGCAATGGATTGCCTCCAAGCCCTATTCCCAGCCCAACGACCCGATTTACTACTCGGAGAAGCCAGAGTCCCATCAATTGCATTAGACCAAGTGTTCTTGGACCATTGAAAAGAAAATGTGAAATGGAAACTGAGTATCAGCCAAAGAGATTTTTCCAAGGCATCACCAACATGCTTTCTTCTGACGTTGCACAGCTGTCAGATCCCGGTGTGTGTGTATCTTCGGATACCCTTGATGGAAACAGCAGCAGTGCCGGATCTTCTTGTAACTCACCAGCGAAAGTCAGCACTACCACCGACTCTCCTGTGTCACCTGCCCAAGCGGCCTCTCCATTTATCCCACTTGATGAACTATCGTCTAAGTGATTCACGCATCCTGAGACTGTTTTGTTTTGTGTTTTTTCTTGTTGTTTTTGTTTTTGCAATGGAGAGAGAGAGTAATCACGTTGGAGCAAGCACTGAACTTTGTCGATTAATTTGAGGCTATTTCCTATTTGACCCTTTTTCTTTTTTTGGAATTTCCTGAAATGTTGTTATTCTAGAGAACTTTTATGTCAGGTTCCTGCGAATACCCTTGAATACAGTGTAGTAATATTTTCAGACGTTTTCACAATAAGTGTGTTGAAGCATACATCTTTACGCTGCTAATATGTCTAAATACATATGTTATCCCTTGATTTTTTTAAATAATTGAGAGCTCTATTTATTTATGGGATTATTAAGTTCTGATGAAAATATAAATGTAGAATTAATCAGCATAGTAAACTGATGTTTTAAAAGTCCATACTTTATGCCCACACTAATTTTTAATGTTATTTTCCAGTGATTGCTAATTTCCATTTGATGAAGAATAATAATTTACCTATTTACAGCTTTTTAAAAAATGTCAGTTGTAACATATCAATCTAGTGGCTGTCTACCCAGGAATCCTTGAATATTTAATTTTCTGGGTATGTAAGTGGATGATAAAAGAACAAATTATAGAAGTTTGCAACAGATCTTTTAAGTATATAAAAGTAAACATATTTAAGAAAAACATTTTTAATGAAATTTTAATAGTAATTCTAGTAAGTCATACAAATATAACTACTATACAGAAAATGAAAATTTTCTTTTTTTCTTTTCTTGACCAGAAAGTGCATTCTCTTGGGTATAATCCTAAAGCAAAATGGGACGGTGCCTTGCAGTCTTAGCCCATTGTACATAGGCTCAGGCTAGGCTCTTTGTACCATTGCAAACTTAAAACTTTTTTTAGATGTAGAAAATGTGTGGGAAGCCTTATTGAACTTCAACAGAGCACCCAGGCAGACAATACTTTCAATCATTGGTATACTTTAAAATATTCAATTGTGCCTCAGTTCTGAAAATTCTTGCCAACCGGGAGCCAGAGCAATTTTTGGCTGCTTTTCTGCTCTGCCCATCTGTCACCTTCTTGGTTTTCCCTTGCTCAGGAAGTAGCTGTTTCCTTGCCAACAGGTCCTTCCTCTCCATCTCCCACCAAACTAGGGCACCATCTTTTAGACAAAGGTACAGTGTGACTCGGATTTCTTAAAGTGAGCAACAATAGGATTGTGAATTGTTTAACCTCTGGGTGAAAGTTACAAGTTGAGTTGACTGCCTTGGTGATATTGGTTAATTAAGGGTCGATGATTTGCAAGAGAAAATCATTGGAGAGTCACATAGGTAAATCATTATTTAACTTAGATTTTGTTAAAGGTAGAATTGTGAAATGTTCTTTTTCTTTGCCTTTTACAGTTAAGAAAATATTTAATAAGAATAGCAAATGTTTTTTATATTATACTTCTTTATACCTCATAATATCTTCCTTAACTAGATAGATGGGTAAATAGATGCATAGATAAATGCATAGACAAAAAGGGGAGGGGAAAGAAAATAAAAGACTCAAAGACCAAGATAAAAGCTCTGACCTACTTTTTAAAGTTATTGCTTATAGAGACTTAACGATTATGTGAACTTTTTACAACTATGAGAATAAATGGAACTGGTCAACTCTTGATAGTTGCCTCAAGATTCAGTGAAATAACATTGAGGGTAAGACTGTATCCACAGGTTTAAAATTCTTTATTCTGGGTAATAGTATTCCTGTGCTTCAGTCCCAACCTTGTTCCTCAGATTTAAACCTGTATATTCAACTTCCTGTTGGGTATTTTGACCTGCTTCCAGCGGTTCTTTAACTTCAGCTTCTTCAAAACAAAATGTATTATCTTCTTAAAAAAAAAAAAAAGAAATGTATTCTCACTTAAACTGTTCTTGTATTAATGAGATTGATGTCGTCACTAACTTCCTAAGGTAGAAACTACAGAAACGCCTTTGACTTTGCCTTTTCACTGTCATATCCCACTTAATCACCAATTCTTGTCAACTGTTACTCTGAAGTAAATCTCAAATCTCTGTCTTCTCTATCACCCATGATTTAGCATAGAGCTCTCATTCTTACTTTTTGGTCTAATCTTCACACTGCCTCTATCCTGATCTTTCTAAAATGTAAACTTGATTTTTTCACTCTCCTCCTTGAAAACCATATATGCTTCCCTATTTCCTACTATCTGGGAAATGGTTTCCTCAGCCTAAGATATATATATACAACGTTCTTCATGATATGGCCATATTCAAAAATAGCTTTAATCCTTTCCTTATCTCCATTTCGATACACATCCTTCCTTTTTACTCTGCAAACACTAGACTACTTGATACTCTTTGAACATGCCGTGTACTTTCACATGTCCATGCTTTGGATAGGTAGTTCCCTCTCCCTAAAATGCCATTCCTACCCTTTTTGTCCAGGCAAATGCTGTTTTCTTTTTATTGCGTGTGAATTTAACCATGAAAGCAATGCTGTTGATAAAGTATTTAAACAATGTAGATATTTATATAGTAAAAAAAGAAAGAAAATCTGCCTCTTTGCAAAATTCATCTTTTGTTCCCACGCGTAACTTCTGCTAACAGTTTGGAATATATTTTACAAGATGTGTTACTCCATGTTAACATGTATGTATGTATATAAATGCAGAAAACCAACATGTCATTGATAGCTCTTTTCCTCTCTTTTTCCTTTAATCATTCATGAAATCTTACTGACTTTAACTTTTACAATCTGTCTCCTAATTTCCATTGTTCCAGCCACCCTGATCCAGGCTACCGTTTTCCTCTGAGGCTTCTGAAGTAGCCTCTTAATTCCCATCTGTGCCTTTCACATTCAACTCTGGTCAGCTACCCTATTCATTCTCCAGACAGCAACTAGAGTCATCTTTTTAAAATTGGAGCTTAAAGATTTTCCATTTACTTCCTATTCTGTTCTTACGAGTATACTAAAATATATTAATTCTGGCCTAGGAGCCCCTGAGGGATCTGGCCCTTAATTATTCTCTTGTTTTCTGTGCTTTACCCGCACTGGCTTGTTTTCTTCTCCTTAAATATATCAGGTTTTCTCCTTTTTAAGATCCTTTTACCAGATTTTTTTTTTTCCCCCTGAAAGTATGGAAACCTTTATGTCTATAAACTTATTCTTCTGTATAGATGATAAGTTTTAAATCAGGTAAGGCTCTAAGAGTTTATGTGGACAATTTACATCGTCATAGTATTGGTCATAACGTAAGTCATTACGCTATAGAATGTAAGAGCTTAGCTTATGTAAGAATTATCCTTCAAAAAAAATCTTTAAGGTTTTGGTATTGCTAATTTATAAACTGCAAGAAGTCCTAAAGCAAATATTCACATTTATTTAAAGTACAGTTTGTCACGTGTAATAAACCTCTGTGGTATATGTTACTTTATTATATTTGTTACAAACACAGTATAAATGAAAGAATTAAGTCACTAAATCTAAGGCTGATAGATGGCAGAACCTTTAAGCACACTTAACAAAGATTGATTATAATCAAGAATAACCTGTATCAGACTCCCTTCCAGTGGTTCGCATTTATTAGTTCAGCCGGTTACATACCTGCATCAAGAGACCACTTTATTGGCATAAAATGAGGGAAGAGTCAAAACTTATGAGAAAAACAGGTCTGAGAACTTTTTTTTTCTGGGTATATTTATATATTAGAAAAAGTTTGAAGTTCCAAGAGAGGTGAGAGATGGGAATGATTGTCAGATAATGAACCAAGAAGATGATGTACATTTACCGGGTAGCATCAGAGAACAGAAGAAACAGCTGACTTTGGAAAGGAACTCTGGAAACACTTTTTTTTCTTCCAAAACAGGTGAAAAGGCTAGCCAAAGACATCAATAATGTTGGACTGATTTGATGTTGCAGGGGTTTGGGGCTATGGAGGAAGTTACATGGAAAGCAGGAAGAATTTGTATCTGATTGCATCTATTTTCCAATTATTGAGGAATCTAGAATATTTGAGAGTAGGCACAGAAGTGGATTTGGAAGCCTGAGTGAAATAAAGGTTTATTATTGCCTCTGTGAGGAGGAGTGACTGAAGGGCAACGAGAAGATATATTAGGCCACATTGGATGCCAGGTCACCGTTTGGTGAGAGGGACAAAAGAAGGGGGTTGGATTGGCTAGGCTTGGGGATTGGTTAAGTGGGTACTGGATAAAGTTCAATTAAGGGTTCTGCTGAAAGTGTAGTTTGAATCATGGGCTGAAGCATTGAGAATGGTAAGAGAAGTCAGCAGAGGGTGTTGGGCTAGGCATCTTTTTTCCAGGTTTTATCTTATAATCAGCTGTGACAAAGTATACAGAATCTGGTCTCACTGTTAAACTCTCACTCTACTGGTTTCGTCCATATTTTTTATGGCTCATTTTGTTTAGAGAATCAGCCCTAAAGGCAAGTCTTCAGTTCCACTTACTTGATTAAAAATTTATGTCAGATTGCTCACTGAAGCCAAGATAAGAGTTCTTTGTACCTTCCCTAACTTGTCATTCAAGTAAAAAATTTTCTTGAAAGTTGATATGACGGCTCCACACCAGTGGCTCAAGTGGCTAAGGCGCCAGTCACATACATCTGAGCTGACAGGTTCAAATCCAGCCCGGGCTCACCAGACAAAATGATGGCTGCAACCAAAAAATAGCCAGGCATTGTGGTGGGCGCCTGTGGTCCTAGCTACTTGAGAGGCAGAGGCAGGAGAATCGCTTGAGCCCAGGAGTTGGAGGTTGCTGTGAGCTGTGATGCCACAGCACTCTACCCAGGACGACAGCTTGAGGCTCTGTCTCAAAAAAAAAATTGATATGACACTTATTTAAAAAGTAATTAAATACTTGCCATGTGTCAGGCACTGTTCTAAGTGCTAAACAAATGTATCAGTGCATTTAATCCATCATCCGAGGTAAGTGCTATTGTACTCTAATTTTATAAATGAGGAAATGGAGACACTGGTTAAGTAACTTGCCCAGGATTTTAGAGCTGGGAGGTTGGCAGCATACTGTACAGGTTAAGAACACAGACTGTGGAGCCAGGTGGCCGTGGTGAGGATTGAATGTGTCAGTGTATGTAAAGTGATTGTAACAACATTGAGCAATTTCTGTCTCCATGTCAGTTGTCATTGTGGTGGTGGTGGTGGTAATTGTTGTCTAGTTTCAACTTGCTCAGGAACTTTTTCTTACCATCCTTGACTGATGAAACTCCCACTTTCACACTCAGTAGCAATATGCCACCCACCCATCGAGGCAGCCTATTCTTTGATAAGGTCAGTGGTTTTGATGTAAGAGACTTTTTAGACCAAACAGACATTTTCCTCATAAACTTCCACCATTTAATTCAAGTCCAGCTTTCTGGAAAATGTGAAATAAGGCTTCTTCCTCTTTTTTAGGTGATAGTCATCTGTTTACAAATCAGACATACTGATCCCTCTTTAATGGCTGTTTCTTGCTTCCAGATTTTAGAAATCTTGAGCTGTTTCTTTAGCATACTCTCTGAAATAAGGTTATCATTGCTTGGCAGCCAAGATTGTGATTCCTTTAAGACTGTGTTTATGCTGTAATACGGGAAGTGAGAGATGGCCTAACTACACTGAGTTTTTGCCAATCATAATAGTCAATACTAAAAAATAATAATAGTCAATACTAATAATTCTCGAGCGTTCAATATGGGCGTAGACACTAGGGCTTTACACGTGTGAATTTATTTACTCCTCGTGACAACCTTGTGAAGCAGGTGCTGCGAAGACTCTCATTGAAGAGATGAGAAGACTAAGTACATTTTCTCAAGTCCTTAATACTGCCTAATTTTTTCCCTCTTCACTTTAGGTTTTTTTGTTTTTTGCTTATAAACAGAGCTTTTTTATTTGAGAGAAAGGCTCTTTTCCAGCTAACTTCAGTAACTTTATTTTGCTTTATAGTGCTGCTACATCTCATTTGAATCAAATGGTATGTTTATTAAGAATGATGCGTTTAGGCCGGGCCTGGTGGCTCATGCCTATAATCCTACTACTCGGGGAGGCTGAGGAAGGTGGATTGCCTGAGCCCATGAGTTCGAGACTAACCTGAGCAAGAGCAAGACTCCATCTCTACTAAAAACAGAAAATAGGTGGGTGTACCAATGGGTGCCTATTGTCCCAGCTACTTGGGAGCCTGAGACAAGAGGATTGCTCAAGCCCAAGAGTTTGAGGTTGCTGTAAGATATGATACCATGGTGCTCTACCCAAGGTGACAGAGTGAGACTCTGTCTCAAATAAATAAATTAATTAATAAGTAAACAAATAAAGCCTTTAAACACTACTATCATATTAGGGGAAGATGGTGGGAGGATTTTTTCATTAATAGGTAAAATATTAAAGTGCATGGGAAAAAAATCACAGTTCCACTGCTTGTTTATAAATTGAATTGCTATTTGAAATTATAAGGAATGCCAATTACACAAATTTTAGATTATTTTTATTGTTTTCTTTAGATACATACAAACATATATGTTCTTCTTGTTCTTAGATTATCATTCTTAGGGAAAGAAAGGCTAGCACCAAGTTGACGCTTTTCTCCCTTCCCTCTCCAAAAACACAGTAAGTTAAAAATATGTCTTTTTTTTTTAAAGGAAGAAAATAACAGCAGGATTCAAGGAATGGTCAAGCTTAGCTATTCTTTCTCTCTGGGAAGTTTTCCCCAGAGTAGATTAAATTCAGAGGAATTGAGCAATCCTTGAGAAACTTCACTTTGTAAAAAGAAATTTATTTCATAGAAAATCACTTCACTGTTGAATAAAAGGACCCCAGAACAAGGAAATCTTCCCTTTGAATATAAGTGTTATTCTAGAATTGGTGCTGTGACTTCATTTCATGCTGTTGCCTCCTGCATTAGACATTTTGAAACAAACCATCAAAAGCCACAATTTGTTCCAAAAGGTTAGTATCATTTTTAAAAGTTCAGTGAATATTTAAAAATCGCTTCAAAAATGACTTTTAGTTCTATATATAGGTCGTTTGTGAAAGTAATTTTAGAGCAAGCTTAGGCAGATAACATCAAATACTGGAGTCTTATGCTTATACACCCATATGGGTGCGCGCGCTTATGGACGTTTTTCAGAATGCTTGGAGCCGTTTTAGCTTTCCTCCCATTTTCTCCTTAGTTTTATTAAATAGGTAGTTAAATTTTGTCAACGACGTCTAACTATGTATATCCTTACCCAGGTACTACTGACGTAGATGTGAAGTGTTTTGCATTTTGATTTTGTGCCAGCTGTCCACATTTCAAGTCCTGCCCTAAAAGAGAAATAGGTATTTGCTACTCAAACCTTGGAACTCATTGTGCCTAATGCCTGTTTCTCCTTTTTGAACCTCTAAAATAAATACTCGAGGAGATGTGAAAATCATTTACAAATTTTAAGGCAACATGACTGAAATTAGAGAACAGAATTTTATTTACCTGCAAAAGTTCAGTTCTGTATCAATGCCAGTATAATTTTGTTCTTTCCCAATTGCTTGCAGTGGTCCCCCAAACCAAACTAAACTTTAAGACTTGGCTAGCAAGGCATGTTGTGAAAGAAGACAATTGAGAAAGATCTTTTGTGTCCTAGCAAAGTAAAATGGTTCTTTGAGGTAATCACTCCTGGGATTCAGACAATCTTTCCCTCCTTGCTTTAGGGACAAAGAAAGATTTTATGTTGCAATGCCAAGAGGATTACCGGAACTCTAGAGTCACAAGTAGCTATTGAGTGTTGGTACCTTTTGGAAAGAACAATATGAGATGTTGAGGAGGGAGTGGGAGTGAGGGGATGATGGATGTATGGGGCATTTCTTTTGGCATCATACATGTCCTCTTGGACTGTAATTGTGAGCTCCCTGTTGAGTAAAGAGTGACACTGAGACTGATTTACTTCATTGTTTCACTTCATTTAAGTTTTGGAGTTGAATAACAAAGCATTTAAGAATTTCTTTGATTTCTTTGGAATCTTTTCAAATAAGAAGATATTAATAATTGTCGGGTAACTTGGAGTTAAGAAAATTCTTAAAGTGCTTTACCTTACCAATTTATAGTGCATTTCTAAGTCTGAACTAAAATTCCATTCCTATTTATATAGTCTTTCTCAAGGCCTCATGTACTGTACTGCTTGCTATCAAATATTTCTAAAATGCAAACTTGAAAGGCCGGGTGCTGTGGCTCTGTAATCCTAGCACTCTGGGAGGCCAAGGTGGGTGGATGGCTTGAGCTCAGGGGTTCAAGACCAGTCTGAGGAAGAGCAAGATCCTCATCTCTAAAAGTAGCCAGGCCTTGTGGCAGATTATCTCAAAAAATGAAATGAAATAAATAAAATGCAAAATTGAGTATGCAACTTTAATGACTACCCCTTAGCTTTAAGATTAAATCACATTATGCAGTCATGAGTGAAAGAAGAACTCTCTACCTCTACATATCTGCTGAATTCCAGGATTTGAGCTGCATTGAGCTGCCTGAAGTTCATGCTCCATGTCTGTGCTTCCAGAAAAGCTGTATCCTCTGCTTAGAATGGCTCTTTGTCCCTACCAACCCTCTTTCCTTAACTCCTTAAAAACTTAACTCAAGGGACTCCTCTTTCCTGATGTGTCTCTTTCCAGCAGCCTCTCCAGCCCTAGTCAAAAGCTTTCCTCTGCAGAGGCAATTATCAGGCTCAGTTGTACTTGTGTGTTTTCTTATCTTTGCCCCAGACAAAAATAAGGACTACACCTTTTACTTCTGACCCCAATACCTGTGCATAGCACATTGTAGTTACCCAAGTTCATACTGAGTAGATGAATGAGTGAACAAATGGTACACCCTGTTCTTTTTCGTTGTTGGATTTTTTTTTTTTTATGATTTTGCAGTCTTTGTGATGAGACTTCATTTCTTCCACTGACAACAACAGTGCCATTTAGAAATTCATTCAACAAACATTACGCATGTACTATGGCACATGCTAGCTTTTTAAGAGAAAGGAATGTAGTAAGATTCTTAGTGGAACAAGTCCAATCACATGGCTAAGCTCTTTATAGTTTGCTAAGAGACTAGAAATTCATTAAGCAATTTTGAGTTAAGCATGATTAGATGCCTCATGCTGCCTAGTCTCTTAGGATACGTTGTACACAACAAAGACTCCTGACCTGTTGAACACACATTTTGCCTGCATTCTAACAGGTGAAAGGAGGGACAACGGTAAACATAACAAATAAGTTAATTGCTAATTGTATACATATATATGTACACTACACACACACACACACACACACATATAGTGTGTGTGAAGAACAGTGAAGAGGTCAGGGTGGCTGGACAGAGTTATTAAAGGGAAAAATAGATGGAGAGGCTTAGAGAGGTGGGCCAGCTGCCAACACAGATGGCGTAGGATTGTGTATGAAGAACATTGTCTTTGATCATGAGTGAGATGAGAGCCATTGCATGGGTTTAAACATAGGAGTGACATGATCTATCTTAGATATTAAAAGGAACATCTCTGTGTTGAGAATAGTCTCCAAGGGCAGGGTTGAAACAGGAAGACCAATCAGGAGGCCATCCCACAATCCAGGTGAGAGATGATATGGCTTGGACAAGGGTGGTAGCAGTAGAGGTGAGGGAAGCAGTTAAATTCTAGACATATTTTGAATATAGAGCCAGTAGATTTTGCTGGTAGATTTAAGGTGGGCATGAGAGCGAGAAATTAGGATAATTGCGAAGTTTGGGGCAAGAGCAACTAGAAGGATTGGAGTTACCATCAACTGAGATATGGAAATCTGTGGATAGAGTAGGATTTTTATTTTTTAAGCTGGGGTTGTAGGGGTGAGGGACATTAAAAGCTGAGTTTTGGATATGTTCATTAAACAATCTTCCATAGACGTTCAAGTGGAGATGCCAAGAAAGCAGCTGAATATCTGAATCTGAAGTTCAGAAAAGAAGGCTTCATTGAAATACACAACTGAGAGTCATACACCTGCGATGGTAAAGTCAGGTGAGCCATGAGCTCACTGAAGAGCAAATGTCAGCAAACAAGAGAATAAGAACTGAACTTTGGGACACTGGGTGACATTAAAAGGTCAGGAAAAGGAAACGGAGAAGGAGTGACCAGGGAGGTAGGAAAATCAGGAGCAAGGTGCCCTAGAAACCAGGTGCAGAAAACATGAGAGAAGATGGAGGGATCCCGGGTGTCACCTGCAGCTAATCTGATAAGTAAGATGAGGACTTGAATTAGTAACATGCAACTTGCAAGTCACCTTGATGAGAGTTCTAGATTCTTGACAGTAGAGAGTAGCTAAAACAAAAGCTAATTTCCTTCCCTTTTCTACTGGTGAATTATTATTGCTTCCCAAGAAATATTCCTTTATATGTATGTGTGTGTGTGTGTGTATATAAAGGAATATTACATATATATTTACATAATATATAATATAGTAATACTTAATATAATATATAATACATATGTGTATATGTATATGTATGAATATAATTTGAGGGGAAAAATCATGAACAAATGACAGTTTTCTCCCCACCTTCTCCCCTTTTGGCTTTATTTTGAGGGAAGAATATTTAAGTAAATATTTTTATTCCAAACATGAGTAAACTATTCAGGCTAAAGGATTACTTCCTTCATGGATTTGGTTCATTTTATTCCCTCGTCACTTATTTTTCTTGATGACTGTTCTCCACTTAAAAATTGAAATTTAGTTCCACACCCGTGACACAATTATTTCTGTAAGTTTGGCCCAGTTTCTTAACCCAGGCCAGAGACATTTTCCTCTTCAATGAGTGCTGTGAATTTTCTTTTAATAGTTCATTGTCCTCTTAGGTTTTATTTAGGAAGAGGGTTTTTTTTTCCCCCATATTCCTTTTCAAAATTATTGCTGAACAGGGAGCGAGGAGAGGAGCAGCAATGATGGGAAAGAAAAAATGTTTTCTTCACTTTGAATTGTTAAAATTGTATTCTAATCATAAAATGTCATCAATTTTTTTCTTGTGGATTGGGCAGTCCTGATCCTTTATAGAAGAGGACTCAGGGACATTCAAGCCATATTTGTAACCAGCAGGGAAAAATGTCTTCTCATGGAACTACTTACTTTTCCTAACATTGTATTTCTGTTTTTTAAGACTCCAATCAAGGACTGCTCACTCCATGGAGCGACCTCTGATTCTTCTGGCTGTAGGTAGTACTGGTTTTCCAGTACTGGTCATTGTACTACCTGCTGAGCGGACCCCTTTCTGTATTGTTTTGTATATGAGTGTGTATGTATTGTCATGTCATGGTTAAAAGAGCTCAGCCTCTGCAGACTGGTAGGACGACATTCCAGTCCAAGCCCCACTTCAAGCTCCTTGATTTTAGGCAAATTGCATAATCGTTATTTGCATTGGTCTTCTCACCTGTTAAATAGGAGTGTTCCTACCTCAAAAAGTTATAAGGATTAGAAGAGAATTCTCTCTAAAATTATTCACAAAACTGGTCACTTGAATTAGTGGAAACCTGAAGAACATAGGGAATAATTCCCTATCCTTATGGACAATGATTTATCTTTCCTAATACCAATTCTCATCTAGAGGATCAACTTGTTACTGGTTAGTGATGGTACATAATGCTTGGGAGATGTGGAATGCTGGCCCACAGAAAACTGGGAAATGCATGTCTTAATGTATTTTTCACATTAGCCGATGTTTTAGGCTTTAGGAAATCTCACACTAAACCTCTAGTGATGCTCAATCTAGGGAAGTGATGTTGCAACTTTAGTGGTATATTAAGATAATGACCTTTCCTTTTGGTTTTCCTAACACTCATGACAATTGCTCCTCCCCCAGTCATGTTTACACAGCCCAGAATTGAGAAGTATGCTTCACTTTTAACACAATCTATCAACTTTTGTATAATTAGGAGAGGAGCTTAAATGACCCTTTTAAGCAAATTTCCATAAGCCATGTATTTTAAATAGTGTGAAAAAAGATCAAAAGGAAGGTACCACATAGATTAAAACAAACAGGCAAATTATACTTAGTAATGATAAAAGTAATGTGGGTTTCAGAAATTTTAGAAAAGTCTGATAAGCATAAAGAGCTATACTTTAATGAGATGCTACTGTTTGCATTCCGATGTATATTTTATAGGCTTTTTCTATGATTAAATATGCACATGTGATTTTTTTCACACAGATAGCATCCTACTATTCAGCTCCATAAACTGCTTTTTCTTCTATGTAATAGACAGTGAATGTTTTAAATATATTTTAATAGTTGTATGGTATTTTGTTCTATGGGTATTCCAAGGTTAACTGTTACCCTTTTTCTTTCTCAATTGCAAACAAAGTTCTGATAAAAATCTGAACAAACATAAAAAATTTAAAGACCTACAAACATTTCTTGAACTTGCCAATACAAAACAGCTGACATATTGATTTCAACTCAATTTTGTCTATTAAAACATTTCCTTCTGAGTCAGTTGTCTGATGGCCGTGTTTGAAGCTCTTGTGTGTGACCGGAAAAAAAGGTGTAGCTCTCTAAACATAATCTTTATTTTTTTGATTTTTTTCAGAAATCTAACACAACCCTTTTCTTATTAGATCCACATTAGAGAGTTTTGATAATGTCATTGGGAAAATGTTGCTCTGAAGTCTTCATCTCCTAAACCCTTGCAGTCTGTAATTCGGGGTTAACGAGGTTGCCAGGAGGTCAGTGATCATTACCACTGCTGTGTCATTTCAATGGAAAATAAAAGGCTGGTTCATAGGGGCAGGGGAGCAAAAGGAAGAAACCAGAATTAGACATCTGTCCCACAGATTTAAGGCCTCCACCATTGCTCTCTTTCGTAGTTATAGCACCTTGAGATACTACATTTTCTAGGTTAGATAAGCTACTGAATATTACTTCTCGCTGCCCATTGAAACATTTCGGAAATCATAGTATTTTGACATTGAAACTAGCATATTTCTGTTTTGTGCACCCAAAATGACATAAAAATTCTTTCTGATATCATGTTTGTCAGTTTTAGATTTACAAAATATGGTCCCCATATTAAAGATCTTAAGAGAAGGAATAAAAGATGTGATTTAATCATTCTTTTTTTGAAAAAGAAATGTTTGGTGAATACTACTATATACCTGACACGGTGTTAGGGGCTGGGATTACAAAGAGAAGCAGACAAGTTTTTAAATTGCTCTTGTTAGAGTGCATATATACATAAATTTAAAAATCTACAATGCTTTATAATACTTTATTTCCACGTAAATATTGCAATAGATGTATTTCCAAGATGCTACAAGAACCCAGAGGAAGGAAATGCAAAAGTGTTTATGGAAGAAGCAACTCTTTAATGGGTTGATAGATGAATAGCATTCCTCAGGGAGACAAGGGTACATAGAGTTTCATGTAACATGTGCAAAGAACAGAATATAGTCTAAGACTAAGCAAATAAGAATTACAGTGTTCATTTAAAACATAGAGATTAGGTGGCTCCTGTGGCTCAAGGAATAGGGTGCCGGCCCCATATACCAGAGGTGGCAGGTTCAAACCTGGCCCCAGCCCCTGCCAAAACAATAAAATAAAACAAAACATAGAGATTAATTCTTCAGTTAAATTTGTTGTTATTTGCTAACTTAATGTTTTTTGTTTTCTATATTTCTGATTTTTACAAAAACCAAATATTGCTTATTCCTTTTTAGGAAATTATTAAGCCGTTTAAACCTAAACGATTAAATGAAATGGATGTGGCTTAAGAAAGTATTTTTGCAACTACTTTCTGTCTCAATGACAATTTTTTTCCTGCCTTGGATTTAATTGCTTAGAAATTAAGACTTCAGATTCACAAAGAGATTGAAAGATAAAATAGACAAAGAATATATAGTTCAAATTATCTGCTACATTTTTTGTGCTCTTACTAATATCCAAAAAATGATGAAGATCACTGTGCACATCTGTTGGTCTTAGAATTGGAAAAGCCTTGGGCTGTACATTCTGGAATTTCAAACAAAGTAGATTTATAATGGAAAGGAAACAGAGATTTAGACTAAATAGACATGCTCTAAGAGAGCCATAATGATCGTATTTAAATATTTTCCACATTAAATAAGACATGTGGTACTGTTATGTTATTGCTGTGACTTTTCTTTTAATAAATGAATTTGCATCCATGATAGCTTTTTAAAATTCTCCATGGAGTGTAGCCAATGTGAATATTTTGAAGAAAACAGTCTATTGGAGCCCAGATTTGAATTAAACTTCCTCTAAGTATAATGATCCCTTTATTAGCTTTGAGCTGTTTTATAAGGGATTTTTTTTTTTTTTTTAAGTTTAAGAAGCCTAATTAACAAAAGTCTGGAGAGTAATAATTGGGGTGAATTTCTAATGTGGTTATGAGACTGATCACTTGGTAAATATTTCTTGGGCCAGACAGTGAGTTTAATTAACAACCTTAGGTCTAATAGAGATCCTGGCTTCATGGAGTTTACATTATAGTGAGGAGAAACAGACAAAAACAACACAGATAATAAAATCATTGCTGATATTACAATAAATGTTAAGAAGGCAATAAACAAGGCGCTGTTGATTAAAGCGCAGAGAAGCACCTCTGTGAATGGATGGTCAGGGAGCTGCAAGCGGGGAGCACGTGCATGCGTCTGAGGGCTTGAGAGGAGCTGGCAAGTCGGAGGACCAGCATACCATGGGCTGAGGAGCAAGGGGAGTGGCAGGCCACACAGGATCTTGGAGGCCAAGCTCAGAAGTTGGTCTTTTATTCTAAGGGTAATGGGATGACAGTAAAAGGTTTTTTATAATAGTCTGATTTTGTCCTACTTGTCTATGTTGCTTTTGTTGCCTGTGCTTTTGGTCTCACATCCAAGAAATCAGGCCTAAGCTAAACTGATTTCCTTTCCAAGCTCATGCTTGCTGTGGAGAGTGGAAGCAGGGAAACCCACCCAGAGGCTATTGTTAGTCCAGGCAAGAAATGCTAGTGACGGGGCTAAGGGGTAGCAGTGAGAATGGAGAGGAGAAGATGGTTTTGAGAAATCAGTAGGACTGGAGGGAGGGCACGATAAGGGGGTGGGGTATCAAAAATGACATGATTCTGGTAAATGAGGTTTATTGGCTTGAGTAAAAATGGGAATGAAGTGACATTGACTGAGATGGGAAGGTCAGCAGGGGCAGGTGAGAAAGGTTCAGGATCTATCACGTCTAATATGCCCCTGAGAACTATGACGGGAAGTGTCAATTGGACATATCAGTCCAAAGCTAAGGAAAGGCCTGAATCTAGCTAAAATTATATTTGAGATAACCATATCTAGCTTTAATTTAAAAAGCATTTGGAGGGCAGCGCCTGTGGCTCAGTCGTTAAGGCGCCAGCCCCATATACCGAGGGTGGCGGGTTCAAACCCGGCCCCTGCTGAACAGCAACCAAAAAATAGCTGGGCGTTGTGGCGGGCGCCTGTAGTCCCAGCTACTCGGGAGGCTGAGGCCAGAGAATCGCTTAAGCCCAGGAGTTGGAGGTTGCTGTGAGCTGCGTGATGCCACGGCACTCTACAGAGGGCCATAAAGTGAGACTCTGTCTCTACAAAAAAAATAAATAAATAAAAAGCATTTGGAGGATAACTGATAGTACCAAACCTCTCTCTGTAGTACATCTCCTCTGCTCATTAGTGACTCAATTTAGGGCACTTGCCAGTTGTGCAAATGAATGAAGTCCTTCTCGAGGCAATTCCTATCAAAATCCCAATGGCATTTTTTGTAGAAATATTAAAAATTCATATGTAATCACAAAGGACCCCTAATAGCCAAAGCAA